>NC_092433.1:17339570-18053576 GCF_036169615.1 Heliangelus exortis | reverse complement strand
GTACCAGCCCATCCTTGGGTCCTTCTGCCCACACATGCAGCTTCCTTCTAGGAGGAACAGGGGAGCAGCAGAGCTCAGGTGACACCCTGAGGTTCATCCTCCAGGAGCAGAACACCTCCCAGAGCTGTCACACAGCCATCACTAAGTGGTCCAGGAACATCAGTGTTCCCCAGGACTGTAATCTGCACAACATTTAACTCACATCTGCAGCCCATCACTACAGAGGAGGATCTTGCACCAACATTTCCACATTGCTGGTGTTTGTGTCCAAGCCACAGAACATGCCCAGTGGTACTGACCAGACTGGCCTCCTTTTCCATGATGGAAAAGCTTTGCCTTAGGCTTTTAAGTGTGTATCAAGTTTAGAAATTAAGCTCCTCTATCTTTTTCCACTGAGAGGAAATCAGGTTGCTGCTTATTTCTCTTTAATGAAGATGGGCTACTAAATCTCCCAATCTGCAGATTTCCTGAGAGACTCTGAGCTCTGCTGCTGTCAGCTGTTGCACTTTTGGGTGAGCATCACAGCACAACAGGGAGAAGATTTCAAGAGCATTCAGTTGTTTTCAAAGTCCTTTTTTTTTTTTTTTTTTTTAAATCTAAGCATGCTGGTAGCTTGCTGCCTTCTGACATGGTAAGGTTGTCACTTCCTGAGAAGGACCAGAGATAAATGCTTCTCTGTTCAGATGAAAATCACTTCCAAAGAGACATGAGCAGCCAAGGGAAACCAATTAATGCCAATTAAGCTGTCTCCCAGCTAACTCCTGCAAATCTTTGTGAATGCTTTGGTGGAAGTCAGGAAGTGCTTCCTCCTTCCACAGCTCTGTCCTGTGAACAGCTCTGGCAGTTCCAGCCCCTTCCTTACGTGCCCCAGTTTCTGCTGTCTGCTTCAAGAAATAACAAACTACACAGTGCTTGTGAGGTGTAAAAAAACCCTGTATGAGGAGGAGGGAACAGAAACCTTGGATAAAGTTTTCAGCCAGGAAGTGAAGGTATTATTCAGAAAGCTGAAGTTCTGAAGCAGCCCAAGCCCGTTGCTCGGGAGCCACCTAGTGCTGGGCTGGCTGCTGAGAGCAGCTTCAGCTTCAGCTCAGTCCTGCCTAAAAACTAAATAACTAACCCCAAAACTGAATAAAGGGAGCTGTAAAATGTGAAGTCAACTATTACAAGATTTAGTGTCCAATTCTAAATGTTTTGGGTTTTTCTGACCATTTCCATGTCAGCGCTCACAGCATGAGACCTTTATTTTGCATGGTAATTAACACATTGGTCATCAGTATTAATTATAGACAGGAGGGTGAAGAAACAGAATCTGCTTTCTGCATTGGGCTGTGCAATGTTTAAATAAGTGGGACCAGAGGTGAGGGTAGGATAAACTCCTTCCCCACTCATTGCCATTCCTTATGTACAAGGGGTGTATAAATTAAATTATATGCTCTGAGGATTAGAAGCAACATGTCTGAAGTTTGGGAGTGTTGGAGTTCTCCTCATTTTCACCAGCTATTTCTCACTATTTCTTTTCTGTCTCCCTTTGTAAGTATTAATTTGTTATTCTTCCTTTATTTGGGAATAGTGGATATCAGGAGCAGAATCAGGTAAAGCAAACTTCACCTTTTATCAAGGATTTTATGTACAGTTTTTGTCCTAAAAAAGGCTCAGTAGGGAGTGACTTATATTTATGTACTGCTACTGAAACAAGAAAAAGTATTTTAAATGTCTTCTAGCTGAAAGGGTAGGGAAAGAAAAGGAACAGAACTTACACAGGCTACCTTCAGAGATTCAAAAATCATGTAAATTAAAAGATATTTGATACAACTGCCTATGATCATTCACAACACAACAATCTGCCTTTGAATTACAGACTCAAAGGTGATTATTACACTTTATTTTCCTAACTGACCACAAAATACTGTTAAGCATCTTCATACTCTTCTAGCCCAGCCCCTCTTTTGTGCTAAGCCACCCTTAGACCCAGCTCATATGATGTAGAAAAGGCCCAATGGGTCATTTTACACCAAGAACTGCAGCTGACCCAGACCTGTGCACACTACAGGTGCTCTCCAGAGCTGCAGACCAAGGCTGGAATGGCAGCACCTTTCTCTCTCTCTCTCACCACTCTGTTGGAAACAGCTCAGACTGAAACAAGAGAAAGAAATAACTCTTTTCAAAATGTGGACCCTGATTATGGATGCCAAGAAAGTGACTGTGAGCACACAAGGTAGAACTCAGTGTGTTCCACCACATAGCCTGGGCTGATGACACTACAGAAATAAATTCCTGGGACCAAAAAAGCCAAATAATCATTTTTCTATAAATTAAAGCCTTATTCCCTACAGCTCTTTGATAAATCCTTTGTTTCCTTCTCCCACATGAACCCCAGCCTTCCCTTATGGCTCTGGGACACATCCACCAGCAATACTCAAATGCACTGTGACTTGCCCAGGGTGGGACATGTGCTGCTTGGCCACCTGGCTCCTGCCTTTCCTTGCCCCCTGCCAGCTTCTCTGGCAGCTGGGCCATCTTCCAGGCTTCCCACCATCTGTCAGGGTTGGCAGAAATCAGCCAAGAAGTTCAAAAGGAACTGGGAGGAGAGCACATTCAGACAAGCTGCATTTGCCTGCTAAGTCAGGGAGCTGGAAACATTTGTTGGCCTCTGAGGAGGCTCCTGCTCCTCCTTGAGGAGAGCAGAGCATTTCCACAAGTATTTTATGTACTAGCACTTAAAAGACAAAATGTCACACCTGATGGCAGATATCTGCTCCACCATGTGGCATGTCCCTCAGATTTGTGCCCATCTTGGGGAGCAGCAAGGAGATGCCAGGTGAGTCCTCCAAGAAGCAGCTGTAGCTTCCAGCCCTGGCAAGCTCCCCACCTGCATGGAGCTGGCCCAAATCAGAAGAAACCAGCCCAGAAGGCAGGGAGGCAGTGGCACAGCAGCCAAGATCTTGCCAAGTCAGCCCAGAGTTGACCATCTTGGGTTTGGGTCAGGGTCCTGCTATGGAGGTAGCACATGGCCAAGCTGAGCTCTGGCTCCATCCCTGCCTGGGATGGAATTCCATCAGGTCTCGGGCGAGTGGTCAGAGCTGGAGTTCAGAGCTGAATAAACCCCCTCATTATTTCAGAGATTTCCTAATTGTTTTTTTGCTTCGGAACACTGGAAATGAGAACACCTATTTTTTCTGGTTTTGCTGACTCCAGCTCTTTTTGGCACAGGCACCCTGGGGAAGCAGTGATTTAGTCATCCAACCACGTAACAACGTGGGGCTTAATGAGTAACACATTTGTACTTTCCATTCTCAGTCTGAGAAAGGGCCTATAAATAAAGCATATTTGCCCTCAGATCAAGAAAACCTTTTTCTTTTTTTTAAATAATGTCATTAAATTTTAAATTAGATGTACAGGCAATTACTGGTGAAAATGTTAAATACTGAATAACCCACGAATATGACCTAATTTAATATAATTTTATAAATGCTTGAATTCAATTAAATAAAAACTTTTGCATAACATTTAAACTGTTTGCTTAGTTCTCCCCAGAGCTCACAGTAGGTTACAGTGAGCCAAACTGCATTACAGCATTTGTTTAAGATGCCAAAAGGCTTAAGGTAGATCTCATACACTTCTAGTTGAATCCCCAGTCACTGGACAGCAATTTCTGGGCAGAAGCTGCTGTATTAAATAATTGCTAGCTAATAAATATATTTTAGACACATTATAAACCTGGATGTTAAACCCGTTAGAGTAAAATGAAATGTATATTGCAGAAAAAGCTGCAATTTGCTGTTTTGACCTAGGTGCATTGTCATGGAAACCAAAAATCTTTCTTGTGCAATAAAAAATCTGCTTGTCATCTGATTTGAGGCAGTTATTTGCACAGGTGGCTTTCTTAGCAGACAAGTACTTAGTAAAAACAAATCTCTTCTTTCTCAATAGTTCCATTATGTGTTCCCACAACAATGTGTTTCATTTCACTGCCTTTGTAATTAATGATCCATTATCAGCTAATTAAATCACATTTCGATTTTTTATGAGTTCATCTGTTACACAATGCTTGCTCCCCAATCATCCTTCCTGGGCGTGTTAGCCTTGTATGAGTTTTAATTAATGGTGAGAATGAAGTCTTGTAGGCTGCCCACTACTTCAGATGGGCTAAAGTGGTAACAAATGTGGACACGTAAATATAACCAACAATTTAATACCAATTTCCTTAAATTAAATAAAGCAGCAGTAGGAGTAACTGAAATCAGATTTCCAATCTGTACGTAAAACTGTTGTAAAATATTAAGTTCATATGGCTGCAGACAATGGAAACTGAAATGGGAACTGTGCTACCCGTTCCAAAATGTCATCCAAGAGAAAATTTAACTTAATAGACAACATCTTTGCTGCTAGGCCTGCTCCAGACCTCACTGAGATCAGTGAAAAGACATTCATTAACTGATTCTGGATCCAGTCCTTGATTTGCAGTCCTTTGGGCAGAGGCCCTCTCCATCCGTGCCCATCACACAGACAGCTGGTTGGTGAGGCCAGGTGGACTTTTTTACAGCACCATAAAAAGCAGAAACAGCAGAGGTGAGATGGAAACAGATCAAGATAAAAGAAAGCACTTTTGTTCTCGTGATGTTTTCTACAGGAGTTTTAAGATAGACTCAGATGACACGATGAGACTGTTTTTAAAACACCGTCTGATTTCACCAGCATCTGATAAACTATTTGTTCTTGAGACTAATGATACCCTCAGGCAAAGGGGACCAGGTGGACAATGGTTTTTTTTTTCATTTTTCTCTTCAGCTGATTAGTTGGGAGCAATGTCACTTATATGACCATTTATCCAACCTGGAAAACGATCCACAAGACCCAGGCACCATCCCCACCCTTTTGGCACCACCCCACAGCTGCCCCTGTGATGCCTCATCCTGCTCCAGAGCCTGTGCCCAGTCTGTCACCCACTGACCATAGTTCCCGTGGGAATGCTGTGCCAGGGAAAGGTTGGATTAGCAGGGGGCTGGATGTGGAGCAGCCACGTGTGCAGGGGATGTGATTCCATCCCTGGCCCAGGAGCACATCCTGGAGTCCCCTGTGGGGTGGGCTGGACACAGTCCTGGGCAGCCCTGAGTCTGTGGCCCTGACTCCCAAGTTCTGCTCACCTGAAGGAGGTGAAGCCCTAAAAAGAAAGAAATGCTGTGTCCTGCCTGGAGAGACTGGGAAGGGTTAAATGGGAAATTTCCCATTTGAACCACTGGCTCTTGAGCTGCTTTTCTGGGCAGCTTTAAGCATCTGCTACAAATAAGAAGCTGTGCAGGATTTAAGATTTCAAGAAAATACTCCAGGCAAATAACAGCCCTTTACACATTCCTCTGCAAATGTGGCAAATAGTGTAAACAGCTTTTTGAGACCGATTATACAAGTTATATGTTTAGTCTACAAACTGGGTACCCTTAACTAAAGCCTCTTTGTTTCTGCTTGGAATGACTTTATCAAAGATTTTAAAATCAAGTTTTGTACTTGCAATGGAATGTTAAATCACGTGCAACCCAAATATCTTGGAAACACGATGCTTCAGGGCACTTACAAAAAAACTACATTGGTTTAAAAATGTTTGTTATCTCTGTGTTTTACACAGTCATTGAGAATAGCATTATTTATACTCTATTATACTGAAGAGTAAATTAGTTTTATTGATGCAAAATTGGACTTTATTTGCATACTGGAGTATCTACTGTAGATATTTCACTAGATGGCACTACAGTACCATAAACATTGGAAGAACAGGCAGTTCAGTTCCTGTCTGATAGTATCATCCAGTTTACTTTTGTAATATATAATAAGGTGTGATCTTATAATATATAATAAGGCACATTATTTATATATATAATACATAAAATAAGGTGTGATCTTGATGAGTATTACCATGAAGCAAAGAATGTTAAGATCTCAACTCATATATATGGGATTGCTCTGTCCCAGCATGGACACAAACACGTCCTCATTGCACTGGGAGTTCAGAAGCTGGCACACAACAGTGAGACTCAAGGGGAACTGTAACCACAGCAAGTGTTTCCATTCATGAAAGAAAAAAGAAGGAAGAAACTTCTCTGAGGAGTGAAAGGAGAAGAAAAAGAACAGGTTTTAAAAAAATTTTTGAGAGGAATCAGGAAAAGAGGGAGCTGTGGCCAAAAATGGAACGACAGCTTTAACATATTAAAGATGCAAAAAAAAAACTTGGCTATGTTTCTAGAACAGAAATTCTACAAAAAGCCTGGAAAAGAGGAAGGACTTTCCAGATTGAATCTGAGGGTAGATAAGAGGTACTTTAGGGATATTACATTTCCTTATCTTGGAGAAAGAAAGTATTATGTCCACAATCTTACGATTTCCCTGAAGATTACTGAATAGCATACTAGGGCCAGCTCTTCATCTGCTGTTGACTTTCATGGCTCCTCTGACTTAAGTGAAGTCCCTCTGACTTAAACCAGATGAAGATCAGACCTCTGTAAGTTTGAAGCATTTATCAAGCAAGCAGATAACATCTTTCTTTTCTTGTTTTCCTGCCCCAAAGACTATTATTAAATTATGTGCAAAGTTTAGCTATCCTGTATTTGCTCTAAATTGTGTTAACAATGTGCTTTTTATTGAAGCACTCAGATGTTCTAGTTGTTACTTGCATTTTTCTTTAACTGAGCTCATCCAAGCTGATCCATTGTATTTTAAGTAGTGATTTGGTAATTCTCAGGTCCCATACACAGGAAGCTAAATGTAGAAAGTGTGTGCTGTGACAGATGAGATTTGGCAGAGTTAGCTCCAGTGGCTTAAGACACGAGCACCTCCAGCTGTTCACCAAATACCTCTCTGCCTTCCAGCATCAGTGTCCTCTAGAAAGGGTGACAGAATGGGACATGTGTCAGCACCTCAGTGGCCCCAGTTCACAGCCTGGCAGCTCAGCCTAAAGCAGTTCTGAGGGGAGTGTGAAACACAGGAGTGAGCCAGAGTGATGGACAGATGCATCCTCCCTGCTACAGCAGCAGCAGCACAAAGGAGCTGAGGGCAGGAACTGCCACAGCTACATCTGTGCCAGTTTGATAAAGAGATAAAGGCACCAGCAGACCTTCAGTCCAGCACTATTGACAAAACACCTGAGCACCTCCTCAATCTCATTGACTTCACAGGTAGTAACACCTAAACCAAAGCCTGTAAAACTCAACTAATTTTTTATCGATTCTGCATGAGGAGTTAAAATACTGGGAGTTCATTTCATTATTAAAATTATTTGCAATTTTATGGCTTCTGAGATGATTGCAGCACATAGCATTCCTACTTTTCCATTCATACTTTATATGAGCTAAGTGTGAAGACTTTCTTGTGCAGGCTGTCCCTTAGCAGCGACAGCAAAGGGTCAGTAGGGTGAGCTGCCATGAGTCTGAAGAATAACTATGGGGTTTTTATAAAAAGATCTATCTATCTGTCTGTCTGTCTGTCTATCTGTCTATCTAGTATTTCCAAGCCTTGTGATCATGTTTTTCCTGTTTTAGAGGCAAATGTAACAAAAGGTTTTCCCAAATTCCACAAATCTGATCCTGAGGCTGTCAGTTTATCTGTCTGTAGTCACAGCTCCAAGCAGACTGTGAAACGTGTGATGTATTGGAGCCATCAAACAGCATCACCTCAGGAGAAAATGTAACATGAGTTCTGTGGTGTTAAATTGTTCTTTTTAATCTGGCCCTCCTTTGACTTCAGGTGCAAAGGGATTGAAAGCCAGTGCCTGGCTGGCAGAGAGCCCGTGTGATCTTAGTCATCTCCAATCAAGTTTCCAATTAGTTGATGTCCAATTCAGAGTGCTGAGACAGGCAGCCAGCCTTCCCCAGACAACTTGTCTTTTTACAACCAGAAGCATTGACAAGTGGGTGAGGAATGATTTAGCCATTTGGCCAGGATTTAAAGACTTTGTTTTGCACACAGAATGCCTGGCTTGCAGAACCAGCAGATGAATGGGTCCTGTCCACACACATTGACTGGGCTCACAGCTCCAGCACTGCAGGTTCAGCAGGGTGAGGGCTGATGAAATTTTTAGCTTAGTTTGAAGCCTGAGGTGGGTACTGAACCACTTTGGCTGAAAGGCCAATAGAACCTTTGCTCAGGAGATGGAAGTGATCTTTGCAAAGGTGACTGAAGCAGCTCAGGGGCTTGGGGGGCTTTGGGAGGTGGCTGGGTGAGCAAGGGAGACACAGAAGTGCTTGGTGCCCTGGTTTATTCCAGGTGCAGCTCCCACAGCACTTTCCATTCAGCCTGATTGGGTTCCTCTGGAAGTCAAAAGGAGCTTGATTGTTGCTGTCTCCAGGAGCAGGGTTAAACAGAACATACTTTTTGTACTGGTATCACCTTCACACATGTAGCTGTGATGTACAGGATTACTTTAAATTGTCAAAGAGCTCAGATAATAGAAGTACTGAATAATAAGCCTCATTTACTTGGAAATGTTACCAGGGCTGTAACCCTGTGCAGTGTGGCCCATGCTCCCTGGTGTGTGAGGCTTGAGTGCTTCTTTAACCTCCTTACTGACACAGTGTTATTTCAAAAATACTTGTGGAAATCTAAATAAAATGCGTGGGACAGTTGTGTTTCATTACAGAATTTGTTATTAAACTTCATTCCTATTCCCCCATAAATATTTACATATTTTTATGGTTTTATTCACTGTCCACAATTCAAAAGCAGCCTAATGCTTGGAAGTGTCAGTAAAGAATAACAGTTATGTGGTTTCTATGTTTTAATAACTGTGTTTATTTAAATGTTCTCTCAGTAGTGAGCTGTGTATGCCTAAGTGATCGTTCTGGAGGTTGTCTCTCCAGACAGAGATATGAAAATGTATTTGACCCACTTGTAATATATTGGATTTTTCTTTATAATCCCATTTAAAAGTGTGCAGTGAACACAAAACCATAATTTACCTGCTGTTGTAGTTTCATTAAACATCAAAGGGGTGCTTGATGGAGT
This sequence comes from Heliangelus exortis, assembly GCF_036169615.1. Classification (NCBI taxonomy): domain Eukaryota; kingdom Metazoa; phylum Chordata; class Aves; order Apodiformes; family Trochilidae; genus Heliangelus; species Heliangelus exortis. The sequence goes on along the minus strand of NC_092433.1, from coordinate 18,044,588 downwards.
AGAATAATCCTATTCTGCATCCTTCATTGAACATCTTTCAGAATACGTTTATTCATTTAATTAGAAGGTTTCTCTAAGTGAAGATTGTACTGGTTTTACTAGTCTGACTAAATTTGCATTTGTTATCCAAAGCACCCTCTATTTCACTGTATTATGATAAGTGTGTTAGAACACACACTGCAGAGTGTCTCCACAAATTGGTGCTTATTTCCAAAACTGTGTTAATACTAATTCAAAACTGAAGGAACAGAGAAGCTCCATTACACTTTAAAGTGGAATTTTCCCTTCAAATCTGTGGATTAGTCATGGCAAACAATGAAATGTTTAACTCAACATTAAATGGGATTATTAAATATCTTTTCAAAGTGGAAAATCACATGCATTATTCTATTCCCAGTACAAAAGGACAGAGAATGAGTTTCTCTCTTCATTCAGTGCAAAACAATGAGTATTACCATGGGCATACTCCAGCCTCAGAGGAATCCCATACACTGAAAGCTATCTGGATCATTTTAATATGAAGGTGACATTCTCTGTGATTAAAACATGGTATTGTTGTAATGATGGTGAGGCCTGGAGGGTGCTGCAGACTGGGTAAACTGGGATATTGTAGCTAAGGCAAATTTTAACTCCCCATCTCTGCCTTACATGCAGACAAACAATTTGGGGAAGATTCTTAGAAGCTCAGCAGCTGTAACACCCAGTGGGAAGAGTAAAGCTGTTTCATTTCTGGTTTTCTCTTTTATGTGTCTGGCTTTGGGGAGTGTGACCTTTCTCACATCCAGATCGATACAGCTGTAACCATTAATTCTGGGAAAACCAGAACCTGTTTGTATCACTAGAAATGAGGATATAACACATGCTCAGGTCTCTCCCTGCTGGAGAATGGATAGGTGGCTCACTTGGCAGTTCTCTTTTAAATCAATGCCATTGGCTTTCCTGGGAAAGGGATGTGCTCAGGCTGTAGAGGTGCAGAGATGGATAGCTCTTCAGCTTCCAAAACAGCAAAAAGGGAATGCACTTGGAATATCAAGCCCCAAAAGTAATGCATCACCTCAAAACAAAATTTTTTCTTCCGTAATATTTGACTCTCTCTCACGCCAGTATGGGATTAAGTGTAAGCTTATATCATACACAGTATCAGATAAATTGCAGGTATTTTCTAGAGTTAGGTATCTTTTCTCGTGTGAGGAATAGTAATAATAAACATCAATAGATGGCAGAAACATTGCTGAGCCCCAGATTTATGATACTCAGGATCCTTACCCCCAAGTAAGCATGAAAAGCTTTCAGAAAACTGTGCAAAATTCTTTTTAAGGAAAAAAATATCAGATGGAAATTATGTCAGCCTAACAGAAATCATTTTTCTGTGGGCACTCGAAAGGATCTTTGGAAGCAGGGTTTTAGTTAATGAGATCATTTAAATAGTCTTTGTAAGGGGTTGGCAGTCCCAGGAGGACAGAAGAAGTACCATCCTTTCACCTTTTGTCCCATCTCACATTTGGTAATGACAAAGTTGCCTGAAAAGTGTTCTTTGGAAACTGCTTTAGAGAAAACAACGTGAAAGGCACTTTCTGCATTTCTCATTTGCTTAGGGATACCTTTCAGTAAAACCTTCCCTGTGCCCGTGGCTGTTCACAGTTCACACAGGACAATACTTTCTTTGATTGCAAAAAGTCTGTGTATTTGGCTTCAAAACTCTGGGGTTTTTCTATTCCCAGGTAAACAAATGTGAAGAAATCTTTGCTGTGGTTCACCAAGCCTGTTGTGAGTGGGTTAAAAGGTTTATTAGGAGTTGAACCATCAGAGTGCTTAGAGCTTATTAGGGACTTTGCTGGTGTTTTATTATGAGCTGTAGAGGTGAGCAGCAAGAGATAACAAATACCCAGTTGTGTTCAGGCGTTTGCTTCTTTTGTTACTGCAATTACTACTTAGAGACAACTCAGCATTTAAAATAATCTGGTGCTTTTGTTAAACAAATCCATATGAACCCAACAGAATGATTAACTTCAGGGGACAACATGCATTAGTGAGACACTGGACAGTGGCTGAGTCACACCAGTTTTTGAGGAGCTCTTAATAGTCACTAAAATAAAAATGTATTTATCCCTAGCCAGATCTTTCTGTCTACCATGACATAAAGGGAAGTGACCCAACTGCTTCATTGGAAAGGAACCAGATGAAGAATAACTCAGGCCTTATATCAAATATTTTGAACACGGAAGATGCATTTCAAAAATGCATCTTTTCATGGGATGAAATAAAGTTTAATTATTTGATTTTGTTCTGCACACTTCAGGGCAAGAAATAATTCTTCATTTCCTTTACCAGTCACTTCCAGTCATCTCTTCTCCTGCCACTATTCAGTGTCCTGGCTATTCTATGATCTCTGTTTCATGTTAGAAAGTTTCTCTCACTTAGCTTTTCTGCCATCCCTGCATAATGCTCTGGCACATAAACCAAAGAAAGGTACAGAGTCATGCCAAAAGCTCAGTCCTTGAGCTCAGAACAAGTTTTGGATTGAGTCAGCATATGTCATGGTTCAGCAAGCTGGTGTTTTTCTGGGGTGGCTGCCATCATGTGCTTCAGCAGCCTGGCATTCACTTTTAAGATAGTATGAGAGTAAACACGTCTCCATTAAGTCAGTGGAAAAATTCCTATCAGCTTTGGGAAGACAAGGGTGTCCTCCCAAGTCTCTGGCTTCAGAGGAATATAAATTGAAGGGCAGGTGCTTGAAGCTGCATTTAAAAGATACCAAAGTGAAATAAGCTTCTGGAGAAATTAGAAATGGCACAATTCTTTGCAGTGCACATGAACTCTGAAGCACAGGAATAGTGCAAAGGGCATTAACACTCTCAGGATCACTTATTTTTTCACTGCTTTGCTGGTGAAAATGGGGCAAGCTGCAAACATTTCTGTGAGTAGTCAGGAATGCAGGCTGAATGACTAATGTACCTGCTGAAGTACTCACAGAAAAAACTTCTATTTGAAGTTCTTTCCATATGTCATTTCTTAAATTTTTATCATCTGTATTTCAAATCTGCTTTGTTCTTAAAACTTGGTTTTGTTTGTCCCTGCATGCCCATAATGTGAATGACACAGGAAAAGTGAATGTATGAGCTGATTTAATTAGGGATTACTTATATTCCTTTTCTGCATTAAGTGCTGTATCTTGCCCTGTTCATCATCCACTTGATAAAAAACACCTAAATATTTATCATATGTAACACGTGTATCAGATCACACTTGGGTGGACACTGAGCTGTGATACTCAGCTTTATAGCCTTGTCTTGTCTTGTCCTGGGGGATTTCCAGCTCCATGGAGTGGGGACTGGATGAAGTTTGGCTGTTGGAGGGACTAAGCCTGAAGTAGCTGTGTTGTTGAACTTGTCCCTGAGTTATGTGCATGTGGCTACTGAGAGAAACAAAATGTCAGTGTGTTTGAAATGGATCAGTCAAACTTCACTAACTGCTTGTGTCGACGTTCTCATTTGAAATTAAAGTGGCCTTAATTCAGTTTCATTCACTTAGAAAATTGATTAACTGTATGGACAGAGCATTGCAAGCAATAATATTGCCATGGCTTAATGAGTTGCCATTCATCAGTGACCATCAATAACTTCTTGTCTAGAAGCTCCTGTTCCACCACAGCTGCAGGGTTTGCCTTGGAACTCGGAGGGGTTGACAGCCCCATGGTGAGGACAAGCAGAAATTCTGTCACCTCGATTGCCCTGGAATTGTACCCAATATTTCTGAATTTTAGACAAGCCCTAACTTTTGGTGAGTGCCATAGTGTGGACTTGTGTGCAAAAAGCCTTTAGACCTGTTCAGGACTGCCACCAGGAAACCCTGCAGGCAGACAGCATCCCTTATGAGAACAGGAAAAACCTCTATTTTTGTGGGATTTTACAGATGAAGCCTAAAAAAAAAAAAACTCATGTCACAGGATGGAGGTGCCAGGGCAGGGCAGAGGGCCTGTTGGCACATCATCTCCTAGCAGTACAACCCCACTGTCCATTTTGGGACAGTCTGTACTGTCCCAGGGTGGTTGGTATAGATATATGGGTACACCCATACAGGTGGTAATCTAGCTTTGCCATCAGGGGTCTAAATTCAATGCAAGGTGGATACAATTACAATTTGTTTTTCAATAATAATTTCCAATAAAACATTGCTGTAATTTAAAAACTCTACCAAGGTGGCTGTGCTATCAAACAACTGTTCTTCAATTATACAGTTTAAATTAATTATGAGCCCCAGTGAAGGAAGATGAACAAGTGAAAAGCAAGCACTCTGCAGGGCTTTTCAAATTATTGTAAAGTTTGGAAAATTGGGCCCACTGTGTCTATTACCCACTTTATAACATCCATAACTATATTGTTTTGTTTGTTACGCTGCTGGATGCTCTCATGGATCTTAAAACTTTGCCAATTGTTTTATTTATTGGTAATTTTGTTGAATGCCTTGGTAAAATGAAATAATTGGACTTTGCTTACAGTGCCAAAATACAGTTTCCTGAATGACTGTTTTCAGCAACCAGTGCAGTTAAGTGAACCCATGGTCCATATACCACAGAGAGATTTAGGACTGATACTGGTTATTTGCTTCCTGTGTTGTCTCCAGATTTAAATCAAGTGCAGCACAACTGGTTTTCAGATTCTGAAGCAGCTTTTCACTACTTTCTATTGTATTCAGGCTGAGACAGGCTCTTTGTATGGTGCTTTCTCCTGCTGATGGTCAAGCAAACTGACTCAAATAGCCACCTACTCTTGGCACAGGCTCTGTAATACAAGCACAAATGAGGCCTTTGGGGAAGGCAGTGTGGGGTTGGGAAATGCACATTTGAACTACTCCAGGCTGCCCAATTAAAAGATGCTCAGTCAGTCTCTGTAGGTATTGATGTCTCTTTTCACTTCATGTGCTAATGGGCAGCTTCAGATACCTTGAAGGGGTCTGATTTTTGGAGATTGCTAATATTCAGTGTATGTGAGCAAGTCTCTGAAGGCACTGAACTAAACTGTGTGTGAGCACGAGCACTGCTTTTGTCACTCTTTGCCAGACTTTTTGGAAATATCAGGAATTAAGCAATTCAGGAAATGTGTATTCTGAAGAAAAATGGGGTATCCTTTGATCAGCAAGAAGCAGGCAAATAAATGTATTTTCACACAAGCAAAAGGCACTCACTACAGAGGAAGACCTAAACCCCAAGAATGATGTGGTGCAGAGTAGCTGGTGTGGCAGAGCCTTAGGAGATGTGAAAGGCACATGAGGCAAGTGGAGGGAATATGAGCAGAGAAACAACACCATGGGGTGGCAGAAGCAAGGACACTGGTGTTTGAGTTAGGTAAAAATCACAGAATTTGTTGCTGCTTATGGAAGCCACCACAGGCTCTTAAAAATTCATTCAGATCTCCTTTTATCAAGTAAAAACCTGTTTCTAGATAGGCTGTATGAAATTTATCATTTCAAACTAAAATATTTGAGTCCATCTCCTCTTCCCCATGCTTCTCTTTTCCCCAGAACAAACCAACCAACCAATAAAAATAAAAATAAAAAATAACCAGGGGGGAGGAATGAATCTGAAAGAAAAAGTCTGCTAATCTGTTCATTTATGTGTTGCTTTAAAATAGCCATTGTGAGGTCTTTGCCATTATCTGTGGCAGGCATATAATTGTGGAAAATTTTAAAGGTCCCATCTGGCTCCCCAATACATTTATTCTAATTGTGAAAAAGAAGGGATATTCTTGCCTCTCATTAGTATAAGCTTACTTGCTTAGTTTATTTCTCAAAACAGCATAGGTCAAAGAGGAGACACCTTAATGAGAGTCTTAGCAACATGAACAGGAAAGATGGGTAATTTTCTTATGTTCATTTGCAACTCAAAACTTCACGCCCAAAATGAAAACACTAATTTTCTTTAATTTTTTTTTTTCCTGCTTTGTCTTCCTCTTGGGCTATTCTCTATCACGCAGGGCAATTATAGGATGTATTTTCATCATAAGTATTAATATTCCCATTTATGAATTAATTTACCAGCACAGGAACAGGGAACTAAAGGACAATATAATTTTAATTCCTTGGTTTTATCTCTGGAAACTGTTCTTTTCAGTTCTTCAACCCACAAATGAAATGGAGAGGAAGAATTACATAGAGTCGAAGCTATTTAAAATTGAGATGATCAGAAAGAAAAGAGCAGGGCACTTCAGCTTTCTGCCAGCATGGCTTTTATATGCATCACCTTCATGTAGTCATACGGAGGCCAAAGATAACAATTAGCTGTATTTTCCCTGTCTGCTGGGAAAGCAGGAAAGGGGATGCTGTTCCAAGCCTGTCATTTTATTCCTTACACATGGAAAAGCACACACATAGGGAGGTGCTCGTTCATGGTGCTGTAAAATTGCTCAGCTATCAATACAGGAGAAACACAAATCAAATAATCCCTCTTCTATTTTACTTATGATGCCATGCAGCATTTCTTGGTTAGCAAAAACTGGCAAACTGGAAGTTTGGAGGAAGTGCTGCCCTGCCTCCAGTTCAGACACACACACACAGCAATTCCCAGTCCAAGTACAGCACTGGTTTTTATTTCATGTTCTCCTAAGCAGCAGGTTGGGTCAGTGAAGCTCAGGAGCTGCTTGCACAAGCCTCCAGCTCAGGTGTTGGTTCCATAGGAGGGCTCCTCTCCTTCAGACTGAGCCAACACAAAAGTTCTTTAACAAAAACTCTCCTGTAAGGACATGCCAGAGTCTGTATGTTGCTTATGGTGCAAAAAAAAAAAAAAAAAAAGGTTGATGCAACTGTATTCTTATGCTTCTTTATGTTCTTGTTGATCCTGGTATGTGAAACAGTTAAATTAATATAGATAAAATAGTTCCATATGTATTACCCATTGTAGAATATCTGTTGGGTTTTAGGTTTTTTTCTGTTTTGAGAAAAAATGCTGAAGGTGGGAGAATTTAATCCCCTAACATCTGGGGGATCTGAAGTTTCACAAACAGGGTTGCACACATGTTCCCCCATTGTGTTGCATTTCTGTTTAATTGATTGAGAATACTTTAAACACAGCATGTTAGTTCCAGAAAGCCTATCTGGGGAAGATCAGGAGTGCTATTTAAGCAACTTTCTAAAGCAAGCAACTCAAGTGAAAGGTTAGCAAATGGTCAGGACCAGCACTGCAGCTGTGAACATGCTGGCTTCAGAAAATCAAATCAGGATGCAAAAGTTAAAATTAAAACTGATCTCTTCACAACAGATACATTTGCAGATACATCTGGTTTAGTTTGTAGAATGCAAAATACCCAGCTATGGAAAACTGTCTCTTCCACATATGTTGGCTTGGGAAAAACTGAGGAGGTCAATGCACTGAAGTTCTTTTAATTTGTCAGGATCTAACTAACTCATCTTTTTCAGCATGTATTTTTTGCATACCTTGGATACATTATATATGCTATGAAAAGTCAAACCTAAAGGTGTTTTATGCTTAGAGAATGCAAAATTCTGTCTTAAAAATACTTGGTTTTCTTCCTTTCTGATGAAAAAACTGTCTTCGAATGCTCACCTTCGGATGTTCAAAATAAAAGTCTTCCCAATTAAACTGAAACTTAATTGAGTTGAAATTAAATGCTAAATACAACAGGACTAGATTTTTAATATGCTCCTTCAAATCACTGCCCTTTAGCATAAAAGTAAGTTGCTGTCACTTTTGGGAATGGGATCATTCCATGAAATCAAGTGGCAAAACCTCAGCAAAGTCACTTCTCTGGCATTTAATTGAAGAGCTAAGTACACAAGCACTCCGTGCATTTTCATGAAGCTACTCGAGGGATGATATGTGAAAATAATTTATGTCTGCTTCATGCAAGGTCATTAGCACTCATACAGAATACCAGTAATGACACTAAACCATCTCGTATTTGCATAATATAATATTTTTTGATTAAAAAAAAAAAAAAGAATTCAATGCCAAAGGCTGTGTCTTTTGAAATAGAGTGCTTAAAGGTTGCTGATGTTTTGATGGCAGTGTATTTTGGGGGTTGTTTGGCTTGTATGTGAATTGCAGCTAAGGAAAATTTCTGTACAATTTGTAGCAAATTTCAGCTTTAGAAAAAAACAGCTGTAGCCACGAAGTGAAACAGCTGTGTACTGAAAGAGTTAGTTTTTTGCTCCATGAGGAGTACTTTTGTGTGTCTGTGTCCTTTGCTTTTGGGCTGCTACATTCTTTATGGGTGATTAGAGCACCCCACAGAATCACACTCTGTATCACACATCCCTGCACAAACACAGAGTAAGAATCAATCTGGAGAGATAAACAGAATGAAATCTTAATATAAAGGCAGAATAATTTCATCCTACAACATGATATAGTAGTAGAACTGGTATATGGTATATGGTAGAACTTGGTTCTATAAGGCATTAATTTTATAAAATAAAATTACTTAGTTCAAATTTTAAATATCCAGAAGCTTTAAATTCTCTTTTTGCACATGGTTACCACTGCCCCAAGCAATTCAACAGTTGGTTTCTACCTAAGCCAAGCAACAAAACCAACATGTTCCTTGCTTGAGCTGGCTAAGCTGAGCAGTGCAGTCTGTCAGGGAGGCTCATTCCATCCCTATCCCTACTGGTAGCACTGTGGGTCTTTTTAAAAAAAAGTAGCTGAATTGGTTTATTGTTTAAATCATGCAGTTAATAATTTGATAATCATCTGCTCTTTAGAGTTGTCAGTAAGAAAGCAACTTGCAGTACTCAAAATCCACAGTGTTCACAAGCTAGATTAATGCCTTATCCTTTTGCATAGGAAAAAAAGAAGGGAAAGAGATTTTCTGTCTGTCCTGCTGAACTTGTGGCTTTCACTGGGTCGAATTCTTCCAAATTTGGGTCCTCATGGATATGTGTCATGGTTACACTCATCATTATTTGTATTTTTAACAGAAAGGGCAGTGTAATGGCACGTGTCACACTGAAGCTCTCAGGGGAGCAGGCACTGCCTGTGTTTGGGGCATCTTTTTCAGCCAAACCCCCCTGAGAGCACTGTGCTCACTCAGCCCCATGCTCAGGCTGGAACATCCATCCCCCACATCCCCCTGTGGCACCAGGTCAGACACAGCAGTTACAGAGGGTTGGTGATGGGCAGGTACTGGCCATGAAAAGCCATGATGTGCTGCTTAGATCCATCCCTACCACACAGACCATGGTTACAGTGCAGATCTGGAGGGCTCTGTCTCTCCTTATCCATTATCTCAGCCTTTTTCTTTCAAGCCTGCACATCCTTCACCACCTGGCAGCTGCATCCTCTCGTCCTCAAGACAATCCATATTCACTGATTAAGATAAAATTTTGTGGACAAAAGTGGCAAAGCAGTATCTCACATGCTGTTTATTGTTAAGGGGATATTTAATAGCTTTTAAATTCATTTAAGAAAATGGGAGCAGTGAGTCACATGTAATTATTCCTAGATAGATCATTAGTTATTCGACAAAGTTTCCACATAAGGCTGCCTTTTGCTTTTTTTGCCATAATTATGGGTTATTTCCCATTTATCTCAGTTTGCTTGTCAGTTATTCCAGTTCCCATTCATCCCCTATCTGTGATGTGTATGTAAATATTCCAGATTGAGATTGATAAAGGTTTTTTTTTTTAAAAAGGCCCTTACTTTATTGGATTACAGAACAGTTCATGAGAAACTCATTTGATTATTGTGTTAGAATGGTATCATTTGCACCAATACAACTGTGGCTGGTTTGGTACCTAAAGAGTAACTGCATTCTTCCTAGGTTTGTAATTCAGCTTTAGAAATTAGAGGCTGAGAATGCCAAACAAAGATACCAATAAAAAAATCCCTATGAAGCTAAAATTGCTTTTTAAAACAAAGTTCACCTGATTATACTCATCTTTCCTTCATTTAGTCACAACTTGAGAGGAGTCCTCAGAACTTGAAATATTCCTAAAGAGAGTGCAGTTTCAGGTGCATTTGAACTATGTGTTCTTTAAGAACAATCAGCACATAGGCTCTAGCAAATGATTGAGATGGATTCACCACTTCAAAGGGCATCCAGATTGACATCTGTTTCTCCTTTGCCTCTTTTGAGACCCAACCTTAAGGGTTTAGAAAGAAGGAGAAACACAAGAAGCTTAAACTCCAGGAAAACTCATTAGTTCTCTCCCATTTTTATCACTTTGTTGATTTTATTGTTGAACTGGTCGGAATATCCCATCAAAATTTATCCTTTTTGTGCTGCTTACTCTACCACCTTTATCTTCAAGCATTCCTCCCAGTATCAGAGTAACAACAGGACAGAGAAGAAAAACCACAGCACAGCTTTCCCAGAGGTTATGTTGGATTTCTGGAATCCCCATAGCAGGATTTGCTTTGGTATTCAGACAGAACTATCTGTGCTGACGTCTTCCAAGCACCAGACTGACACAAGTAGGTGTGCACGTTTTGCACAAAGCACTAAGAGCACCAGGTTGTCAGAGGGCTGACACTCTGAGGGTGCTTTGCCACCAGAACATAATCTCTTTTGCCTGTGTCCTGCTGTGCCCAGATGATTTAGGAGGCTGACTTAGGCACAGCTACCCAGCAACACTTACAGAAATCTGAAACAGAATAGTGAGAACTTGCTCAGTAGCAGCTGGTGAACTCTGGGAATAAATTTATCCTCCTCCATAAACACTTGGACATTTATGAGCACAGCCTGCATTCCTCCTCTGATACGCCCAGTGCTGTTGTGAGGTTATTACTAAGTTATTATTATCCTGCCAACTAAAACACATCCAGTTAAAATGTTTCAGATTAGCTTTACTGTTCCACATTACACTCTTTATTTCTCCAGAAATAAGCAAGAAATAAAAGAACTACCACGAGTCCTAGCTGTTGCCAGAATCCCAGAGATTCTGTACTTCACCCTGTGGCAGATGATCATCACAGCCATAGCAGGAGGGATGTGTTCCTGCTGTATTAATCAGTTCAAAGTGTCTTCCAAGAGGACAGGAAAGCTCATGGGCTGCCAGGCAAACTGATAACACACCCATCCTGTTGGTGCAGCATTGCCCCACATCTGCTGTCCATTGCTCCTCAGTCAGCTTAGTGGGATGTGGATCAGTAGCAAGTCCTAAAACTGTCTGCAGAAGCTAAACAGAGCTTAACAAAGTCAAACATTTGAAAAGATGCCCAGGCATTGTCACTGATAACCAAGCCCAGCTGTCTGTCCAAGCTTCAAGCTTCCTAGGACTGAACTAGAAGCCTGAGCAGACACCACTCAAGTGTCACAGCACCCTCCAGTCTCAAAGGTTCAATAATGCACATGACCACAAGCTTTGGGACTGGGCTCAGCTGCTAATTCCTTAGTCTTGGTTATAGCATCTTTGCAAACTTCATTGAAAAGCAGCAGTCTGCTTCTTTTCAGCTGGATTACTGAGTAGATGCCATTATATGGTGGGATTTTAAAACCTTTCAAATATTTTGGTCAAAATGAATATTCAGAAATTCAGATGCAAACCCCATTCTTCCCACAGCACAGGTGTATGGCATGAATGGTTTCTTTACATAGTTCATATAAATAGAAGAAAGGATCAACCTTAGAAAACAGACCTAGAAATACTTTTTTGCAGCAATGATGTTCAAAACCTGAGTACCAGAGACAGTAAACTGGGAATTAGCTCTGACCACCAACTTTATGGTAAATTTATATTCTAGCCTGGGCAGTTAATCCAAATCTGCCTCACTGGGCTATCAAAGATAGAGGCATAATTAACATTTTCTGGTTCTAGATAATATTATTTAGAAAAATAATAAGCCCAGAATCTGTCTCACCAGAGTTTCATGAAATAAAATGCCAGCTCTGGGAAGTGGTCTGCTGAGGCTGTGGCAGTGATGATGTTAGTCCAGCCCTACACAAAATGACATTTATATCAGCCACAGAGATAATCTCTGATGTAGTGCAGAGCACTCATAAAATAAACTAAGTTAAAGCGTGTGAATTTCTAGACTGGTGTTTTCTGGAAGCTCTCATGGGACACGTGTGCTCCCCTGAGCCCAACGTGAAGGCATTTGAAGTCTACAGAAATCCTTTTGTTGACTTTAGAGCTGGGTTCTAAGGCAGTGGGTGCAGAGATGAGCTTTTTGCTCTGGATCACTGTCATCAGCTTGCCTTGCCTTAAAGGACAAGCTTTGTTCTTAGAGAAACACCATGAGATGTGAAACAGCCAGAAACAGCACAAACTTCCTCCCCTGTTACTTCAGTACAACTTGCAAACCTGATGCTTTTTGCCCAGTGTTCCCTGGGAAGCTTGAGGTTAATATTTCTGCCTTCCTCAGCTTCCCACTCTCTTCATCCTATTTATCTGCCTACTAAAGAGGTTTTTTATGGGATGGATTAAGGAGGACAGAAAAGCAGTAGTGGTAAAGTTTTAAAGCTTTCCCTTTAAAAAGGAATGATTTGTTCCCTTTGTGGCAAAGCTTTCTCAGCTGACACAAAGCAGCCTCCTCCCCATGGCAGGGGCACTAATTGCAAAGATTCAGTTGAGGATGCATGTGTGCAAGGTTTGATGGAAGTAAATAAGCAAGAACTATAATCAAGTGGTGTACAAGTATAAATCAATTAATCAGTTCATAACTTTGGTGTTAACCTTGTGGCCTTTGGTTTAATAATGCTGAACTAGGAATTCAAACCCTACATGTACATCTTCATTTAATCTCCTGCATGTGTGCTCTTAACTTCAGAGGATTAAGCAGCATCCTGGTTATCTTACAGCTCATTTCACAGCTTTATACCTGCCAAATATTCATCTTTGGGGGTTTTTTGACCATTCCATTTCAGAAAAATTTCTTTAAATTAAAAAAAAAAGTGTCTTGAATGGTTATACCCCATGCTGATTGCTGTTGCTTAATGGTCTGTTTTCTGAGCCTTAAAAAACCACAGCTTTGAACATAATAACAATATTTGATATGGGGTTGGGACTGGAAGAAAATTACAGGCCTGAGCCATTTGCATATAGCCATCTTTTGATTAATTTCTGAAAAAGAAACAAGGAACTGTATTTATCACTGTCAATAACATTTGATTTATTATTTATTGTATGTCATGTGGTGACTTAAACTTACATTCCAGTTTTAACAGGAGGAGAATTGTGATATAAATCATTTTTCATTTTAGTAATAATGGTTGATGTGTTGGAAAACCTCCCTGCCTTTCTGTCTGGTATTTGATAAATATTTATTAAATCTTTTTATTTCTGTTTTAGTTTTGGTTTTACTTTATTAGTCATTCAGGGTCAGGTTCATTGCTTGTTTTTCTGTCCCCACCTGGATGGGATGCAAGTGGGAAATGAAAAAGGCTACTTTATTTTGGGAACTTACATGTAGAGTTAGCTAGAAGTTATTTACACTTCACTGCTGGAGATTAAATTTGTGGGTTTGGAACTTTCTGGCCCAAATTCTCCAATAGCAGGTGAACAGCTGTATGGAAGTCCAAAGCAGGAAGAGCAAATCCAGGTTACAGCAACCTGGAAAGTTTCCTGGGATCTCAGGGTGACTTTGGTGACAGTGTAAAAGAGGGGAGTACCTCTGGGCTGCTTTCACACTGCCTGAATGCAGCTTTGGTCTTAGATGACCTCAAAAGAATTTTCCATGTTAGCACTTGGTGACCATGTAGCTGTCTGTAACAATCCAGGGACCAAACGTCTCCATGTATTAGCTGGCCAGGGAAAATTGCAAAGGAATGCAGGGATTTCCTTTAGCAATAACAGTAATGATGCTTCCAAAAGAGGTGTCATACACAGGATGGTTTGCCCTGTCTGAATAATTGTAGGAAGGTCAGGCTTTGAACAGAGAAGGTAGGAAAACGCTTGAAAATATTTTGCAGTTTTCTAAATTATTCTTATAATTAACTTATGTGAAATGTTGAATGCTTTGGTCCTGAAAGAGGAAAAGGAGAGGCCCTGCTGGCTGGATGAAGGAGTAGGTGAAACAAGGAACACATTGAACTCCAGGCAAAGGATAAGAGTGGAAAGCCTGGGAGGAGCAGCTGGGACACAGGCTGGCTGTGAAGGAAACATTTCTTCTGTCTGAGAGGAGGATGCAGAGGGTGACCTGTTATTCATCTCTAGCCCTCAGGCTGCTGGCTCCACCACTAAATTAGACCTTTTAAAATAAATGAGTTCAATGTTAGATACTAGCCAGGGGGAGGGTCTTGTTGGGCTTTTTAAATTTTTCAGGCTTGAAACTCCTCCAAACCTCAGTGTTTACAACCTACTAATAATGCCACAATATATGTATTTTTATTAGACTTTCTATTGAACACTACTCTAATACCTTTGCTTGCTTTCTTTATGATTAGATTGTTTCCAGCTCCTGTTAATTTATTTTACACAGCCCATGATGTAATCGTTAAGCAGTTGTAATGAAGATTGAAGGTTTAATAATGCCAAGTGTTACAAATTTCTATTTAATCATTCCTAAATCGATTAGTTACTCTCACCCAAATGCTGTGCCCCTGAAACAGAGAGGGCTCAAGATCCAAACCACTGTGGCCAGCGTTTGATAAATGTTATTTTGGTGCAGTGGTAATTGAGTTATTGAATTTACTCATCTTCCAAATGATGTTTGCATTGTCTCAGCCAGATGTGTTTAGGGCCAGGGGAAGGTCATTAGGAGCTTCAGACCGGGGGCATGTTTGGGTTAAAGTGATTTTGAAGAGCCAGTGTTGAGGTCAGTCAATTAAAAGAAATAGCAGAGAGAGATGTTACAGAAGGGCATGTTCTAGGCTGGTCAGTAGGGAGGTCCCAAAGGCCCATTTAAAATAGTCTAAAGATTCTGTAAGTAAATGTCTACTCCTAGCCCCAGGCTCTTTAGGCACTGACAGATTGCTGTGTAGGATGCCTTGCACTTCAAACAGGGTTCAGATATAAACACATTTAACACTGTTATGGACACACATAGGACAAACCCATAAAGGCCATAATTTTGTGTATATAAACACACCCTTAAATTAACCTCCTTGAGGGAAGATCAGGGCTGGAGGTGAGACACAGAAAACTTCCCAGTGATGCTCAGGGCACCACAAGTTCTGCAGGGCTGTGTTTGGTGACAGGGGACATCCAGGGCTGGTTCAGCAGCACATCATTAGTGTGGGTGAGTGCTCACTGCTGAGCCCTGGGTAAAGATCAGCTCCAGATTCAAGGCATTATTAGTTTGAAATGATTAAGCTGTTTCAGAGACACAGTTTGATAGATAACATATTTATATCCCAAGGAGTGTGTCATTTCTATTTAGGACTGGGTGCTGATGACCACATCTCTGTGGTGTTCAGCTTCCCCTGAAATAGGCAAGAAGATTCCCTTCAGCATCAGCCAGAACCTCTCCTGAGGGACCAAGCACCACAGAGTTCAAACACCCAAGCCATGATTCCTGGCTGCATTTCAAATAAAAACCACTGGAATGTCATCATTTCTCAGGTGTTTGTGAATAATTGGGCTGCTAAATCAGGTAAGAGTAAAAAATAGGAGAAGCAGCCCTCCTTATTTCTGTCTTCTCACATTAACTGCAAAGAATTTTGGGGGACCTGATATCCTCTACTACTCTGAATGGAGTCACAGGGAAGAGCAAAGTCTCTCCTGAAATGAAAAATAATCCTTTATTTTTAATACCTAGCTACTTGCTGTATACAGACCTTTTTTATTTTTTCTTTTTCATTACAAAGGACTGGAGTTATCAAATATTACTGTTGTACAATTCTTTAAAAACCTCTTTGTTTTCTAAATGCACTCTTTTGAATTTTATTTCTCTAAACACTATTCAAATCAGAAGTAATAATTTCTAATCCTCTAAAACGCCCAAAGCTTAAATCAATAAACATTTGATAAAAACATAACCTGAGGACATTCTGTTTGACTGATAAATGATAATTGTGGGAGTGCCTGGCAGCTTTTGTGGTTAAACCTTTGCTTTCATACAATTAAATGGGTGACTCCTTCAAACACTGGACCTTCTCTTAATGCTGATTGCACAAGGAGCCAGAGAGCTTCCAGGGGACAAGTGAAACAAAGACCTTTCTCTTGTAAATGAGCAGGGGGGAAGCCAGGCTGGTGCCTGCTGGTTCCCTGAGTACCTCAGGACATTGTGCCCAGGTCCTGGGTCTTAGGTCACCACTCATGTCATGGCTGAAGTGTTCCCTTTGCTTGTCTGCCCCACAGCCATCCTCTGCCTCACCACATCAGTAACCTCTGTCCTGGACCACAAGGTGTCCAGCTGAGCCAGGGCCAGGGGGGTGGTTTTGGGGTGAAGCAGCACTCCTGTTCCAGGGAGACATAAACCAGGCCAGGACACATCTGTGCCCAGTGGCACCCTGGTGACAGTGGAATCCTCTGCAGTCATTCATGGTCAGTTTACTTCATTTTATGAGATCTGAGCTCAGTAAAGGGACTAAATGATCACTGCAGTAACATTCAGACCATAGGATAAGCCCTAGAAGCATTGTGCATTACCTGTGAATGTATCTCAGTCATGTCTTAACACCCAAAAACCTCCACTCTCCATCCCTTCCAGCTCTCTCTCTAATACTCCTCATGCCCAGCAAGGCCACCCCAAAGAACAAGCACACATGAAGTTTCTTCCTCCCCAATCTACCCTTTCTAGAAATGGCACCTCCAATAAATCAAACCTGTTTGGGCATTGCAATTGGGAAAAGGAGAGATGTGATGCCAGGAGCATGGCAATCTGTCCTGGAGTTGGTAGCTGCTGAATTATTTTCAGCCTCTGCAGTTTCTCTACCATATGCCAAATTTGTACAATCTTGTTCACATTTTTTTTTCCTCCCTTCACCAGTGAACTGCTCTTTAGGAGAGAAACCTGGAGCTGACAATTACACTGCTTCCTGCTGTGAATAAACTGTAGGACACCCCTGGCCATCAGGCTTTACAGGGAGACTTTTAAGAGGTATCTTTAGCCTTTCTTCCCTGTGTTGATGAAGTTACAAAGTGCACAGGCAGTTTGTAAGATTAGTAAACAGGCATGAAAAAATGATCCTCTTCTAGTCTGCTGTGGTTCCTTTATGTTGACTCCTGCATCATTCAGGCAGAAATGATGGGGGGGAAAAAAATGGGAGAAAATGAGACCCTAATTATTTTTCTCTTTAATAACTACCAGCAGAATAAACAGGGCATTTAGAGAGTGTGGCATATATGAGATTGTTTGTGTCTATTTTCTGTATTATTTTAGCCACAGTGTCACATCTCACGTGACAAGGAGCAATTAAAGGAAAGTGTGTCCAGGCTATGCCCCTGCCAAACTGAATCATGACCCTTCTTTTGGCAGCCTTATGCATGAATCTTTCCCCTTGGGGAACACCAGGCAGCAGCTGATTTGCCAGCTGACATGATACATACATTTTTCTGTGCATGTGTGTCATCTTGGTGACATTAGGCACTCGTTGGAAACAGAGCTTACAGCTCAGCAAAGGGCAGGGGTTTTAATGTTGCTTCTTGAGAGATGAACACTAAAGTCCAAGGAGAGAGGCAGTGTCTCTTCAGAGGGTGTTTGCTTTGTTCCAAGTCTAAATTCACAGCCATTTGATTTGAAAATGCTCTGTACAGTATATACTGATACAGGCATATTAAATTACCCAGTTTGAATACAAACAGCTGCAGATATAGTAGCTGAGAGCACCTAGGGAGTTGTATACTACAGACATAGGATTTTCTGTACAATTTATTCAATTAAAGTGTGAAATGTGTCTGAAAGAGTTATTTGAAGGGCTTTTGTTCTCCTGCACACTTTCTGCCTCCCACTCCCTTCATTCCTTTGTGCTGAAGTCCCAGAACACAGCTCAAAAAGGGAATAATGAAGAAAGAAGTATCCAGGAAGGACAGGCAGCCACAGAGCAAAGCAAGCTTAGCAACACCACTGCCAGCACTTCTGGTTCATAGGGGAGATTTGAATAACTGTCCTGTTATTTACCATAAAGCAGTCATTAGAATTCAACTTGTTTATATTTCCTCCATAGCAAATATTTTCTTTATTTCAAACAAAAACATCTCACCAGCTAAAGGAACATTGCAATGACTTATGGACCAAAGCACAATAAACATAGTGAGAAACCTTATAAAAAAATCACATCTAATCTATGTAAATGTGTGTGGAATTCATCTAGATGTAGCTGCAGCACAGCTTGTTCCAGCTGCCTGGTCAGCTTGGCAACTGAATTCATATAATGCCTGAACTGGGATTTTTTTGCCTCAACATCCAAGTTTATTGGCATTTTAGGCACTGAAGAGTGTCTGGACTGGCCTCCAGATACTGGTTCTGAGAGTCCTCCTAAGTCCTGCATCCTGTTTGCCAGCTGTGTGGATGTCATAGTGCATCTTAGATAACACCGGGTTATATCTACCTTTCCACAAATGAAACCTCTGCCCTTCAAGATTGTTGTTGATTCAAGTTCTTGACTTCACTTCTGGTCTAGAGAAAACACAGAAATCTGGAAACCTCAGCAAGGTGCTGCTTCCCTACAGAAAGTGCACCCCAAGCTGCCCTGAGTCCCAGTACAGCAGGAGAGCTCTTGCACTTGCACTCACTGGGTTTTCCTCACACATTTCCACCCAGTCCAAACACCATGCTGAGAGAAATTTTGTATTTCATGGAATCAGTTACAGGATCACTCTGTAACTGCTTGGTGCTATATCCTCCTTATCCTGCTAAAGATGAAGAATTGTTTTGTACTCCCTAGCAGGCTGTGAGTGGCTTCAAGAGGCACAAACACTGTTAAAGATCCCCCATGCCATCTTTTTTTGCTTTGATTCCATGTATTTTCCATGTCTTTTATAACTTTCTGCAGCACAGGTACCACAACAGCAACGAGATTCCTGATCCTTTCACAAGGTTACAAAGAGCACTGGGATTGTCAGTAGACCCAGGGAGGGCTACTGAGTTATTTCAGGGTTATTTCAGAGTTCTGACACTTTATGTAAGGGGTAGGAATGTTTCTTCTTTCCAGCAGCACCTCATTTCTGCAGTTGCTGATGTTGGAGATGAGGCCTTTCCAGGATAAACTCACTCAAAGTTGGACAGTTTTTCAGAGCCAGCATGTAATTCAAAGACACTTAATAGAAGCAGTTGTTCAATTTATTGTATCTTGGGGTGCCTTCATTTTTAATAAAATTAACAAATAAGCACCTCATGGCAAGCAGGGTGAAATGACTTTTTTTGTAATTAGACTTCAGACAATGTTATATTATGTAGTTAAGGGAAAGGAACTTTGCCTCGAATTTCAAAGTGGTGAATCTCAGTTTAATTCTGCTAATGGCAGTTAACACAGATGGCTAAAAAGAGTAATTATCTTCTTTAGTTTTCTGCCACCTGCCACAAATGAACTGTTTTCTTTAATTGCTCAGAATTACTCTTAATCACACAAAACAGAGGCTTAAATCCTAGTCACATATTGCAACTCAATAGCAAGTTTTTAACCCTAAGCATGTGACTTAAGAAATTCTCCCCCTGACCAGGAGTACAATGCTGGCTGTGTGTGCTGTGACACTTGGAAAGATTAATCCTGGCTCTTCCAGGTAGGAGCAAAGTTTGGAGGCTAATCATCCAAGTCCTGTAGTCTGATCCAAGTGATTACCAGAGCAACCAAAAGGCTGCAGCTGCAGTAGCAGGGAAAAAATTCACTCCATTTCTTCCTGCTGATAACGCTTTCTCTAACAAATGGTGATTTTTTTGGAAGTCACAGAATAATATAGATATCTTAAAGGATTAATTACTGAAGAACTTAAAGATCTAACATTAACTGTACCAGACTCGTAGGCCAAAGCTTTTTTACATTTTTCTGGAGAGATAATATAATCCCATTTCCCTTGGGGCATCATTTTGAGTTAAATTGGTGTTAGGAATTTTAAAAGCCCAATGTGACACTTTTGGAAGTTTCTGGCTATATTTGATTTTATAATAGCAGTTCTTGCCCCTCACTGTTCAGAGGTGCTGTGTTTGCTGGAAGAACAGTAAGTCTTCCCTTTCTTCTTTACTACTACTCTTGATGTCTCAACTAAAAAAGAACAAATTCAGAATCTGGAGAAATTAGTGTGAGAGTTCTCTCAAGTTTTGCCTACTGACAGTGAAAATCATCTTAAGCTGCTTCACCACATTGAACTGAAAAAGCCCTGAAAATGCAAATCCTGAGGTTCAGATAGATCTTTTTGCTTAAGGAAAAAGCACCAGACTTACTGACCCATGAATTATGAAGTCATTGCCATCACTCTTTTTTCCCAAATTTGTTAAAGTTCTCAATAAAACTCATACACAAGGTGTATAAATTACTCAAGGAAAATTAGGATGGAAACCACCCAGTAAGAATTCTTATTTTGAAATCTGATAAACTCATGACTAGTGCTGTCCAGCATCTTTTTGTTGTTACAGCTTTTTATCCTTAATTGAGGGAGTGGCAGAGCAAAAGGAAAATCATTTGGAAGCACAGACCTGGAAAACAGCCTTAAGCAGCTTGTATCATCCAGCTAAAGATAAGCAAAGGCCTAAAATATGAAATTAGCACTGACTGAGCAACTCCTCAGAAAAATATCTTTGAACATCATCTTATGGAAGTTCATTACCTACGACACTGATGTTGTAATGTTTGTCCTGAGAGTTTCTTTTAAAGAATTCCTATAGCCAGTCTGAATGCCACTTCTAAGAGAGCCTCAGCTGTGCAAAATGTCTGTAAGGGTGAGAAAGAAAAGGTCTGACTGCATAATTGCCCCTGTGTATTTATAACCTCAGTAGGGAAAGTTAGTCTAATAATAGTATTTACCTTTGTTACTTGGTAAATAACAAACTGTTATTGGACAATTACAGTAAAGGTCAAGATCTATATATATTCCTTTTTTTTTCCCCCCTTCAAGAAACCTACTTACATGGTGCTCAGCCTCAGCTAAAAAGTGCTTTATATGAAGTAGTGTAGCAGGCATTTGAATGCTTCTGGCACTGACTTAATGTAATGGTAAGAGAGAGGAATTTTTCTGTGGTGCTTGCTCAGGTGTCATTATTGTCACCCAGCTCCAGCTTTCATATGGGTTTGTTACAATAATGGTAATTCATAAAATGTAGCTATTTTCATATAAATATTGCCCAAGTGACAATAGATTTACTATTTTTTTTTTTATAATGGGCTACAGTGGTGGCCAGTGACTACTGTCTGCTGGGGAGTGCTCTCTGCTGCAGGAAATGAAAGCAGCTTCAGAAGGAAGGAAGATGAAATCCAAACGATCCATCACTCCCTGATAAGTAACAGGCTTTCAGAGTTTTAATGGACTAAATAGTGTAATGTGTTTGGATTGGTAACCACAGAGTTTAATTAAGTATTTTTAAAGTTTTAAACAGGAAATGACCTTTTCTCCAAAGGATATACACATTTGCAGTGCATAAATTAGGTCCCAAGTCCCAGGATCCTGATCTCATGGTCTTCACCATGCAATTAACTTCTCCTGAAGGAACTCCTAGTTGCTAGTGTAACGTGATTTGCTGAGTTGTCACTGTTGTTTTTTAATCATTTTGTTCCACTCAAGCTCAGTGCTGTCCCTCTAAACCATTTTCAGGCTGTGGATTAACCACACCTTTCCTAGAGTGAGCCCCAGGTCAGGAGGTGCTGCCTGAGCAACCCAGCCATGGCACGGCCACCCAGCAATCCCGTGGGTTTGTCACAGCAGACAGCACTGCTCAGTCTCACCTCGTCTCACCTGGCATTTCTAACCCTTTCCCAAAATATCAGTCTGGTTGGTTTGAGCCCAGGGGGGTGGGTGCTGCACCCAGTGCCCAGAGTGAGCCCCAGGTAAGGAGGTGCTGCCATGGCACGGCCACCCAGCAATCCTGTGGGTTCCCTGGGGGACAGAACACAGAGCAGGCAGCACTGCTCAGTCTCACCTCATCTCACCTGGCATTTCTGACCCTTTCCCAAATATCAGTCTGGTTGGTTTGAGCCCAGTCTGCAGGGAGGGTCCTGCACCCCAGTGCCCTGGGGGGGGCATCCCCAGGCCCAGAGTGAGCCCCAGGTCAGGAGGTGCTGCCTGAGCAACCCAGCCATGGCACGGCCACCCAGCAATCCCGTGGGTTTGTCACAGCAGACAGCACTGCTCAGTCTCACCTCGTCTCACCTGGCATTTCTGACCCTTTCCCAAATATCAGTCTGGTTGGTTTGAGCCCAGGCTGCAGGGTCCTGCACCCCAGTGCCCTGGGGGGGCATCCCCAGGCCCAGAGTGAGCCCCAGGTCAGGAGGTGCTGCCTGAGCAGCCCAGCCATGGCACAGCCACCCAGCAATCCTGTGGGTTCCCTGGGGGACAGAACACAGAGCAGACAGCACTGCTCAGTCTCACCTGGCATTTCTGACCCTCTCCCAAAATATCAGTCTGGTTGGTTTGAGCCCAGGGGGGTGGGTGCTGCACCCAGTGCCCTGGGGGGGCATCACCAGGCCTGGCTGTGGGGCAGGCTGGGGGCCGGAGCACTGAGCACAGTATGGGGTTTATTTAACACTGCACAAATGTCAGATTTTTAGACAGGATAACATATAGCTATGACAGCTGTCTTTTAAATTATGCAGGAGAACAAGCTGAGGACAAATACAGCTGAGCAGTGGCTTGTTAAAGGGATCTACTCAGTACAGCAACATTTATTCCTTCAGAAACCCCACGGTATCGTTTTGCAATAAAATCAGGGAAAATTGGAGGCACGTGTGTTTTCTGACATGCTTGTTGGAGATCAGGACATAAATATATATTACCAATATGCACACGCACTCACACGTGTGTATCTCTCTTCTGAGGCTGCTGATAACTTATCTGTTGCCAAAATGAGACAGAAAAATTTCCAAAAGGTGTATAGTTAATATAGCCACTCACAGACTGCTTTTGAAAAATCTAATTCATAAATTATACATGAAGTTAGCAAGTACACATGCATGCATCGACAGGATATTAGTATGACAGGGGTGGCTATCTCTTCAAATTGTAGGGGGCACATTAAAAGAGTATTGAATGACAAGCAGAACTGGGAGTCTTTCAGCAGAGCTTAATAAGAGACTTTTCTGGAAGCTAAAAAGAAGAGTGCTGGGAAGCCCATTCTTGCCAAAGATTCAGATGCCTCTGAAGGTAATCTGTGTACAAATCCCCTAGCTTACAGGCAGAGCATCTCCACAGACTATTTGCCCTGTTACCTCCTTCACAAGAAATATTTTCAGTATTAAAGCTTGAATTTAGGGTAATCTCATTACCGAAAATTGGATTTTTTTTTTCCCCTTTCTAATTCAGACCAAAATTAAATTAGTGTTACAGTGAGGAAGAAAATACGAGTGCAGAGATAAAAATGTTTTAAAAGCTTCCAAGTAAACACTGAACCTAAATGGAAAATGCCTGAAAAATAAATGCTCCTATGTAAGTTATGGCAAAGTTTTTCTGAAGCATGCACATTATTTAAGAAGATACAGGAAAGTGCTCACGATTGTACCTGTGATACTGTATGGAAAAACACTGGAAAATACCTAAGGTGAAGATGTCTTCTCTTTTAAAGTAGACTTCAAGTAGAGGGTGTTCTACTTTAACACTCTCAGATGTTGAATGGCTGGAAAACTGCACAGGAACAAGACACTACTAAAATGCTTGAGAGAAATGCAAAATAAGAAATAATCTACCTCTCAGTACAGCATTGCTGTGACTCTAGAGTCTGGTGTCCTAATGATATTCCAGTGTACAGAGATGGCTTTCCCAATAAAAATTATAAACTGCTTGACTGGACTGAATATAAATGATAGCAGGGAAACAGGTAGAAAAATATTTAGAATCTTGTGATCTAAAACAAAATTGGGAAACCTGAAAAAAAAGCATTCACGAGTGGAAGTGCTTGAGCTAATGAAACTGTATTTTAGATTCTAACCTTTTTTTACAGCTATTTTTCTTTTGTTGATTTTTGTTTTCTATTCATTTGCTTCCTTACTCTTATCTTTTTTGGTATCATGGCACCATGACCAAAGTGACAGACTTTTGTCTCTGCTGGATTAATCAGTGTGTTCTTTGATCCATAACATATGCTCCTAGTAGACATTTAGTGTCAACATATTCAAGATTTGTGGTCTGGCAGGTCGGTGCCTGGTGTTAACTGAGCTGATAGACAGTTTAGAGTATTTGATTTTTTTTTATTATTTTTACTGTTTTCATTGAGCCTGCCTTTCATCCATAATAGAGCTTAAACAACAGAACAGCATAGGTGATGGTAAATATTTGGGATCTTGGAGATTAAATTTTTTTAGGAGGAGGGAGAAAGCATGGACAGGGATTGCCCAGACTCTTCCCAGGGCACAAGGACCTACTTGGGGTTGAGTAAATAAAATAAATAAAGTTTTATTTATTGTTAGGTGCAATTGTTAAAAGTTGTAACAAAGGAAAGTGGTAAAGGGCAGGGTAAAGAAGAGAAGGAGTAGGATGGTAACCCAAGGTATTTTTCCTGCAGTGTATCAGTTAAAGAGAGGATATCAATTAATGAGATTCCAACTATTTAATTATTTTTTTTTCACTGAGAGATACAGCACATGATTTATGGCTCAGCTACCCCTTTACTGATCATACTGCTGTAAAGTGCTGCCAAGTATATTGCTTTCTACTCTGTCATGCCTGGATAGAAACAGCAAGTGTAAAATGGGATTAACTGCCCTCAAAATAGCCTGGGCTTGAAATTACTCCTACAAGGCCAGTGTCAGGACTCTGACTTCAGAAGGTGCTGAATTACCCCCTCATCCCCATCTTCTGCTGCCCAGAGACACATCCCTGCCCATGGCAGACATGTACTGGGCCTCAAAATAGTATGGGTAATACAGAGTTGTGTTTTTTTTTTTTTTAAAGTATTGTCCTGCCATGAAGAATTGTACAGAAAATGAATGGAGAAGCCAAATGTCAGCTGCTCCCTTGACTTCAAGGTTCAGGAAACTCTGCTTAGTGGGAGTGGGAAAAGACTGGCAGGCTGCAATGTAAAAGAATAATTGTATTATAAGAAGATTATGGGAGATTATTTTTTCTTGCAGGCCCCAGATTCCTGCAAAACCAATCCTGGATTGCATCCTACAAGGCAAAATTAATTCAGCCACTCCTCTAAACAACAGGGTTTTATTAACTGGGCACTCATTTGGTGTGTGCAAATTTAAAAATGGGCTTGTATTACAAAAAGTTACATGCATCTTCCTTTCATCTGACACCATGGAGCTCAATGTGATTAACAGTGTGGCAGCTCATAGGAAGCTGAAAAAATAATTGTTTTTTCAATATACAACCCCCATAATAATTCAGAAATCAATATGCATCCTCAGAGAGTTTTCCCCCAGCAGAGGTTTGGAGGAAGCAGGGTGGCCCTGCCTTCATTTCCTTATGAATGTGAAGCTGTAGCAGCCCTGGCTAGCCTGGCTTATTTTTTTTTAATGTTTAACTATAACCACTGGGACTGGAATCATAGCTTCTAGTGGCCTAGTATGAATATTAATAAGACACTAGGCCATGGAGTTCCTTGCTGATTTTGACAGTTTAAAGGATCAGTTAGTTAATTAGAAGATGACATGGCACATAGCATCCCTTGGCTCTGTCCTGCCTTCTGTCTTCTCTTTTCATTTTCTTTTTTGACATGTTAGATTACATCATTACTTGTAGTTTCACTTGTTAGCCACACCATGAAATGAGAATATTTTAAGCTGTAATTATTGTGATTTCTCTCCTCTGCTAAGAGCACGGAATTCAAAGAAAGGCTACAGAAAATTAAATTTCAAAGATTGCAGAATACATGGTTTGGTAGTTTATGACCTTCTGACTAAAACCAATAAACAGAAAAAGATTTTAAGTATTTCAGAAAATTGTGTTGATCATCATTCTGGCAACCAAATCCAGTATTTTATGTAGCACCCCTGTTGTCTGTGCTTTATTTGTGAGTTATTTAATGCTTCCATAGGTATATTTATCAGAAATCTCTTCCCCCCAGCCATGAACTGATTGTGCCTCTAGACATGTACATGCAATTCCAGCACATTTTCATTGGATTGTGCTATCCTTAAAAAATTATGAGTTTTTCAACCATTACTGTAGTCAGAACAGACAAAAAAATGTGAACAGAAAGCACAGTACTATGCAGCAGCCCTCTCATTTGGGGGGACAGCAAAGGATAACACAGATGGGTAGGGAATAAGAAATGTCACTGAAACACTGGCTTCCTTCTCAGCTACACCAGGTACCCCAAAACAGACAAGCCACAACTCAAAACATAAAATAAAAAATTAAC
Organism: Heliangelus exortis; assembly: GCF_036169615.1. Lineage (NCBI taxonomy): Eukaryota > Metazoa > Chordata > Aves > Apodiformes > Trochilidae > Heliangelus > Heliangelus exortis. Next base: position 18,018,307 of record NC_092433.1, on the reverse strand, counting down.
CTGCAAATCTACAGTCATACCAGGGATCACAAAAACTTCTGAGCATTGCCAGCCAGTGCCATACTGCAATTAAGCATCAGGACAAAAACTCTGGACATGTAAAAGTACTTTTTTGTACCACAAGAACCACAACCACTTATTTTGTGTAAATCTCATTAATTAATATTTGTCTTACATTCTGTCTGTAAAATAGTCAATGACATTGGTCTGTTTCTGCAGAGAAACACCCGTGTGTCTTACCTTCTCAGTAGGCTTCTCAGTCTGCAGGAAAATCAGGACACATTTGTGGAAGGATTGTTTGGTAAATGTGTGTTCCAATAGGAGCAATCATTTCCTGGGTTATTATTGGTATTCAGCAGTCTGTCTTACTGCCTGTGTGTTTTCACATTTCTTTTATCAAATGTTTATATTTGTGTATTCATTTGAATACTACTTCACCCATACTGGTTATCAGAATATGTATTTTCAGGGAAGAAACTGCAGAGGAATTGTATCTACTGTAAATCTGTGCAGTTAGCCAATGCAATCCCCTAGATAATTTATTTCTTTTCATTAAGGTCTACATGTACCTCCCATTAATTCACAGAAATCAGTGCTAACAGCAGATGGAAATAATTCCATTGCCACTGAAGATAAAGCTGGGTAATGTTACCTGTAGAAGGAACAAAGCTGGGAGTTGTCTGCCCTCCAACAGCAAACTTTACTCACTGAACTAGAATTCTTTTTTCAAAGTGACCCAAGTAGACATAAAAAGTGTCCTTCTCATAGAAGAGAAGGGATTAACAACATAGTGCCTTTTTTTTCAGATCAATCTTATTGCAATAGTATTGATTTCATAATGAAACAAGCCATGAACCCCCATCACTGCAGTTTTTGTAGGCTGCTGAGATGATATTGTAAAGAAGATAAATGGAAACCAAATACAGTGCTATATTGGTGGTGTGTTTTATGTGCTAAACAAAAGGAAACCATGCAAGGGAGCACTCAGTAGGGCCCCAGCCACCTTCTGTATTCTGCCATAGTTTCAAGACTTGTGTCTTGGTTGGCACAGGTGTAGCTGAGCACAGGCACAGCCTGGTTTGGGACTGCAAACCACTGGAGTCCCCACAGATCTCTGTTACTCTTCTCTTCCCCCATACATCTCATCCATTTTCACTGCACTTTTGCTGAAGCAGAGAATTTCAGATGTGCAGTACCCAGGCAGAGGCTTCAGGTCACTGCTGGCCCCTCTGTGCTAATGACACTGAGCAGTTCTGGAGCTATTGCCAATATCCTGCAGTGGAAATGCATCTTTCCCAACTTCAAAGACAAAAATGAACACTTACTTTTAATCCTTTGTTCCCAAAAGCCTTGAGTACTGTTTCAGCCAAAGTCTGGTTATCTTCTGGGTCTTTTCTGCACTGGAGTCCTAGCTCTAATCAGTCAGATTTCTCATTGGCCACCTGAACCTAGAAATGAACACAAAGGCAAACATATAAGCAATTTTTATCATTTTGACTGCCATTTACCATTAATCCTTAATCTTCCCACATATCCTTTTCATCAGATGCTTAATATAAAACCTAATGAACCATAGATGGCATTCCTGTTTTGCTCTGGTTCAAATTAAGTGTGGAGCAGTAAAAACTGAGAAATGAAGGTTAATATCTTCTCAAATAGAAATGGCTTAAAATTCATAATATGAATAGAGCAGCTAAAATACAAAAGGTCTTGGCAGTTTCTGGCCATTTATTATTAAGCATTTTTCAGCTGACCCTAAGGGGAGTTCATCTGGAGACATTAAGGTCAAAGAGTAGAAGCATTTGGACACAGTCAAATGGATTTTACACCTTTGTATCCTTCTGACATTACTGTTTTGCTTCAGCAAACTGCCTAATATCAGATATATCCTACTGGGTACCTTTCTAAATCACTTCAATTTTCTTTGTCCCTGGGCTACAGTTATATGATCAGGATCCAGAGCTATCACAGGCTATGATATACTATTTTACTTGCTCGTTTGTATTAGAAAGAACTTTATTAGCTTTTGGGCACGTGTCTATCAGTTTTAAAGATGAATTATTATGTCAATAGTTTTCACGCAGCCTTCAAACACACGGAATCATTTTGCTTGCTCGGAGATTCTTAGGAGTGTATTATCACTTCTACAGAAAACATTTTTATTTTAAAATGAACCATCACTCATAAGAGTCTGTCCTTAACAATGCTGCCTCTCTAAAGTGATATTTCACAGCAAAATCAAAATGGGGATAGATGCTCTGTAAGTAATTTTAGGTCTGAGAGCACATGAACCTTATAAACAAGTGTGTAGCCACCATTTGAATCCACACTCCTGTGCTTTCATTACCCACATTCTGCCTCTGAATATTCTTCTTTTTCTGTTTTATATTCTTGTAACTGCTGACAATAACCATGGCACTTTTACCATGTAAAAACTGGCAATTTGAACAGGCTTAAATAGAAACTCTCTGCTTAAATAACCTGTAAAAAAAAACTACAGAGGTGAGCTTGGCTGTTCAGTATCAAAACCAGGAAATCAAAGATGCTTTTTGTGAGGAAGCTGAGGTCTCAAGCCAACAGGATAGAAGCTTTTAGAGTACAAATCCAGCCTACAATCAGATTTTTCTCATTTCCATGTCTTATGTACTTTTGGTTCCATAGCTCATGGTGGCTGACATCATGTCACAAATGGGAAAATGGACAAGGAAAGTGCATCAGGGATATGAGCTAAAGAACAGCTCTTTCCAGTGTGATCTGCCTCCAGGTCCCTCACTTGAAGCATTGCAGCTGCCAGATGGTGATTTCAGAGCTGGTTTATGATGAGGTGAAAGAGCACTCCTTTTCTGATTAGTTCCTTCTCTGTCCTCAGTAGCTAAAACCCTTTTTCACCCACTTCTATCACAGTGTCATCACTGTAAACTCTGTGTGTACATCTTCTGGTTCAGGGATCACCTTTTGTCTTAATCTTTGGCCAAGACCTCTTGGCTTTGCTGTAACAGGCACCCAGATCAGCAGCCTGCAGTGGGAGGAGTTTCACAGTCTATAGGTCAGCTCTTAGCATCCTAATTCTCCTCATCAGAAGGTGTCAGTGGCATATTAAACAGTTATTTACCCTGTTCTGACCTCATCATTTCTGCTTCATGAAAGACTGAATTAACACAATAGCTTTCTGCTATCCACAGGCCTTGCAGTGCTTACAGTGATGCTGCTCTAATGGTTCAGTGATATTACTGCCTTCCTCAAGTGGCATAAATTAAAGAGATTTCAAACTCCTTAAAGAGCTTAGAGGACAGAGCAGTTCCTTCAGTGGTTTAACAATAAATATCATTTCATTTAAGTTACTTCTGAGAATTGGAACTCTTTCACAGATGCTAAGTGGAGCAAATAAGGATCTCAAGACTTGAAAATTAACTGATGGGAATAAAGCCAACGTTTTACATTTGCTCTCACATCCTCTCTTGTGGTATGTTTTAGTTTAAATATTTTGGCTCCAGTCTTGAAGCTTCCAATGCACAGGCAGATTGCTGTGCCCACATGTAAAAAAAATACAGAACTGAGATCTTTTCACTGTTATATTTAGAGTATGTATTTAACTGTGCCTGCATAATGCCATAGAAAGTCCTGGTTTGCTTTCACGTATTCAAAGGACATTTTAGAAAGTTATTTTTAAAATAGAGCCGTGCTAATTAAATGTATTATTAAGAATCCAACACTTCACAGCTATGGTTGTAGTGGATTGTAATACTGATGATTTGCAGATAAACACAGGGAGACAGAACTCAACCTGAACACATTCTCAACGACAAGGCACTCAAGCTGTAACCCGATGGCTATAATTAAAAAGCACCCTAACACACGTTGAAAAATTCCAGATAGTTACTTTAAAGTAGTTATGTAGCAGTTATCTTTCACACTGTTCTATATGTAACCATAACCTGTACAGTTTCCTGACTTCTGTTTATATAGCACACAAATGAGAGAATTATTTATAAAGTCACAGCTGTTCTCTTTCCTACCCCTCGTTTCTCGCAAGTCTTAAATATTTGTAAAAATGAGAAAAGTAATTAAAGTATTGATACACGAAGCAAACATTTCCCTAATCACACTGCTTAAATAGGAATCATTTGTTTAAACAGAACTTGCTAAGTATATGTACAACAATACAATGCTAAGTAGTTCCCAGGAAATGCTAGGGAAGCCAACTTGCATTTAAAGAAACAAATGAAACAATGCCAAAGTGTTACTAATATTGCAGTCAGCCACTCAGACATCAGGAACTCCCAGAACTGAGTGCAGCCCTTTGGTGTTTGCCCAGCTCTGGGAGGTAGCTATGTGCCATCTGCTCCTCACACAAAGGACATGAGTTTATTCTTGCTGGTGGGAACTGCTGTCTGAGAGCCAGCACTTGGCAGCATGAGTCCTCACCCTTGAAAAGCTGGCACAGAGTGCTTTTTAGCCTTTGAGTTTCCTAATAATGGTCCCCTCCAGGGTGCAGGTCCCTCGTGAGTGCTTGATTTCCCTCTTTATTCTGATTCACCATCCCGTGCAGACAGGCAGGACACCTCAAGTGCATTGCTCTCCTGTGGGTTCCCCTTACCTGCCAACCCCTGACTTCAGGCTTCATCTTCAAATAAACATTTAAGTAGGTAAATTTATACTGGGCTTGTAGTTACAAGCTGAGAGGTTGCACTTTGCAACTAAGACAGCACAAAAAGCAGAACCAGGTTGTGGACCTTGCCATCACCCCTGGTCTGTCCAGGACATCCAGCTGCCCAGAGCAGCCCCCAGCCCTACCTGGTGGCCCATGGAGTCTGGATGCTTCTGTTCCTTGGGAATGGACTTCTGGACACAAAAGCAAACATCTGATAGTTAAAGCCAGGGATCTTGGTAAAAGGGATTTTGCAGGTTTGGTCACATGTAATCAGTCAGGGGGTAAGTAATCTAGATAAATGGTAATGAAAGCTCTTGCTGGCACCTGGTGTATTCCAAGGCTGTTTACTATTGTTCCCTGTCAGCTGGCTCACTGACTTCCCATTCAGCCTGGATTGCTCAGGTTCAACTGGGACCACTGCAATATTCCCCTTACACATGATATGAGCCATCCACTCTGTGGATATTTTGTTAAGCTCATTATCTGGGGCACACTGGCAGGACCACACAGGAGATGCCGTGGAGGCAGATGAGAGATCCCTGAGGAGCTGCTTTCTCTGGACAAACCAAAGGAAAAGAGTTCACCTCCACCATGCTCAGCACACCTTGAGCAGGGCTGCCCTGTGTAGGGATGTTAAAAAGCAAGTGGAATCACACAGTTAACATCTACCCAGCCCAGGGAGCACCAAGATGATCCCTTTGTTCTTGATATCAAGGCCTCCAACCTCACAAAGAGCACTTAGGGAACAGAACTGCAGCACTGGGCAGACCTTCTGGCATGGTCCCACCAACATTGTTGGTGAAAGAAGAGTTGTAAGAGTTAAACTGAAAACTTGGAGCAGTTTTGTACTCAGAACATGCAAATTACAAAGCTCAAGAGCTGACCAAATTCAACAGTTTTTACCAGGACCATGCAAACCATCCCTGTGCCAAACTTCAAATTCTTGTTTCAAGTTATCTTGGTACTAAAACCTCAAAGGAAACATTTCCAGAATTTCTTTACATGGGCAACCAGCATACTTTTTTTTTCTGTAACCTTACTCTTAGAAATTACTAAAACACTTAGGCTGAAACGTACCATTAAAAACAAAAACCAGCCTTGGACAATGCCCAGAACACACGTTTGCAGCCCAAGTGTTGAAAGTTTGGCAAAGTACTGTAACAACTAGTCTGGATTAACCTGAGGCAGAGCCACCTTTTCTGCTTATGAGATGAATAGAGAAATAGAAATTAGATTGCAATAATAGAAACCATCTCTGCTGAGCTAAGCACCAGCCTGACTGTCAGGGCAGCTTATTTACCAGAGCAACAGTGCAACAAAGCCAACTGCAGCATTAAGCAATGCTGTGTGCTGCTCAGGCTTTGTTAGCTGAAGAATCTGAAACATCAGATTTATGGGATTGCTCTACTCTTACATCAAAACAAGTCTTCTCCTGGACTTACCCTGCTGGCCTGGTTTAGGGATTATCTTTTTGAATCAGATGTAATAATATCTGATGTAGTCTTATCATGTAAGTAAAGGAAAGCAATAAGTAGGTGCGTTTCCGTTGAAACTGGAAATGAAATCTCCTGCATGTTTCTGTTTTATTTCTCATCAGATCCAGCTGCATACTGCTTATAAAAAAAATTCCTGACTGAAGCCAGCCACCTGAACTGAACTACAACATTTAAAATAGCATCGAGTCTGTAAGAATCTTAAATGTCTAGAGGAAAAAAAGAATTACAGGCAACATTTTTGAATATTTTACCTTAAGTTGCTTAATCAAATTACATAACCAGAAATTATCTAATCAAACCCACAGACTTTTTAACTATTTCATTGGGATCCTTTTTTCTTTTTTTTTTTTTTTTTACTTAATTCACTTATCATCATCATCTTTTCTGCTTTTAGGGAACACTAGTCCTCTCATGCAAGAACTTTCCAGTTGTTGGAGATTGACAGCCTCTGGCTGCCAACCAACTTTGGAAAAGCCAGGAGTGTGTGGTTGGATAGAAGCAGATATCATCAGAACAGCCTGAATCACTCTTCAGCCTAGAGAGCCAGCTGTAAGATCCAGGCTACCTCTGTCTTGCTCCAACCTTTCAAGTTCTATCACCATCAGCAGCAGTTGTCAGTTTTATCAGGGAAATACCAGACACAACACTGGGCTGGAGGCTCTACCTGCTCTCAGATGGTTGGCAGAGATTTGAGAGGTCTCCTCTCTTTCTTTTCTGTAGGCTGGTAGCTTTTGCTACCACAGCACATCTCAGCTAAGTGACCCATTCTTGTCACAGTCTTTATTTAGTAAAATTTTAGTTCTTAACACAGGCATCTCAGAGTCAGTATAACTGTAACAATAGCTGGATATGCTACATCACACCTAGATAGAGAGCTTGGCCAGAAAAGCTGCAGAGGGTCCTTGCACAACATTTCTATTGTCACCTACAGAAACCTGCTAAGCATATAGAAATCAGTCAGAGGAAGTCAGGTTTATTAAAATGTGCACTGTTGAAAACAACAGGGTCGATTCAGACTCATAACACAAGGTAGTGCTCCCTGTAGACTGGAAAATATCCATAGAGCTTATGATTTATGAGCATTTTTCCAGGTCAGCGGGCAGTTCACTGATGTTTTATCATTTACATCTATGGCACAGGTTCAGTGTGGATCTCCAATACTGAATAGGCATAAATGACATTCTTCTTCTATTGTATATCTTTTTTATAATACAATAAAGTTTTATTTTTAAATATAACACTACGTGAAGCAGTCATTTACACTCTTCAAATACAAGTCCATAGCATAGAGGCCATTTTTCAGTTACTATAAATATTAATCTATAGCCATTCTGTAGGTACTAATCCAAGCCACTCTTTTTTGATTATTTTTTCCCTAGTTCTGCATGCATTCCCAAAGATCTCTTCTGCTTTGTTGCCAAGTCCTAAGGCTGCCCATAGGCTTTCAAGGATAGAGATGGCCTTTTGGTGTTGTGCTTGTTAAATCCTCAGTTCAGTCATCTGCTAGAAAGCTGGGGCTCTCAGATACCACCACAGTATGAGAAAAAAAAACCCCAAATGCTGCTCAGCACATTCAGCTTTTGTGCCACTACAATCATTTCATTGTGACTTACATTTTAACAGGACTTGTAGTCTGCTTAAATATGTTAAGAATTATCCTGAGGGACCGTAGTAAAATGTAGTCATGTTTATTTGTAATTGCTACAAAACGGTTTACAAAATTGTTACTGTCTTTTATTATGCCTGCTACCGAAACACTCGCCTGTTAATTAGAGAAATTTCAGCTGTCATAGCTGGCAATTACAGCTTCTGTATCACTCTCTGTTATGAATAGTCAATGAGTGCTGATTAATATGCATGAGCAGCAGTATATAGCGTGTGCACCGGCTCCCGGGGCGGCAGAGGGAGCGCCGAGCGCTGCCAGGGAAGGAGCAGAGCAGGGAGGGACCCAGCACGGCAGCTCCAAAGCACCCTCACACCCTCCCTACCCCGAGCTGCTCCTCACCCTGGGCTTCCGAGGATCCCCACGATGCCTGCTTGCTGACACTGCCTGCTGGGGCTGCTCTGCCGAGGGAGGAAGATTCTTCCTGCCGCTTGTTTCAAGATGGGTTGCAGTTTGTGCACCCTGCAGAAGCAAGAGGAACAGTACAAGTTACTCTATGAAGTTTGTCAGGTAAATTCATTTTTAAAAGCAAAATGTGCTCTTTAAGGCTTGTGGCCGCTGAAGGGGTTGGTCTTGGTTTATTTCTTTATGCTAGCTGTGTTTTCATGATGCTCCTTCCCATCCATACCTGCAGAACAAATACCTAAATGCATACTATTAAGCATTGAATTTTTACAAAACTTTGCAGCACAGAATAGGATTCTGGTGTTAATTTATCCAGTTTGTGTGAATAATTTTCATGACAAGGATCAATGGCTCGGTCCCACAGTCCCAGAACAAGTTAGGAAAGACATGCAGGGGAGGTTGTGTATCTGTTTACAAGTACAAACACTTCTTGCTGTACAGGGTGTGCAGTCAGTGCTCAGCTGCTCTGTAAGTGCTTATTCTGCCAGTGGAAGTTATAGCAAGTTGTTGTAGTTTTTCCACCACTGTGTATAGAAATATCAGCTAACAAATAGATTTCACAAGAGATAAAAACTGCTACTCTACAGTTCTCTATATCTCAATATTTTCTTATTAAGCTTAACAATAAGTTTTCTGAAAATGTGATGAAACACTGATTTGTATTACCAAAAATGCTGTTTTCTACGTTTCTGCTCTTCCTTCTGTCTGTATCATCTCACTCTCTGAAATTTCTCACTCTTGTCACATCTGAAGTACAATTGGGACCAAAACCATGATGGAACCATGCAAAGTGACAGCCAGGTGCTCAGGGACAGATTGCTACTGATCTCTTTGGAAATCATCACAGGCAGCTCACTCATGGTTAACCTCCAAAAACATGACCTGGGTTGTCTGTACAGACACTCCAGAGAAGCAGAACCTACCCTGATCCTTCAGGCTGTTCCTTGTCTCCCTGCCATTCCTCAGGCACTTTAGAGAGGGTGAGGGTGCCCCGTGCCAGGAGCGTGGGGCTGGTTGGTGTTCCCAGCAGTGGTCAGAGGGGATTGCTCAGCAGGGCAGGGGAGGGGAGGAAATCTCTGTCCCTGCTGCCACACCACCTGCATCTGATCCCAGAGACTGATGTCACAGACAGCCAAGTGAATAAAAGATGTGGTTTCTGTGTTATGCTGGTAGGGAAGTGATTAAATTTTAAGCACATAGTTTTGATCTAATTCAGGCTCGCTCACCCAAAGGACTTTGTGGAAGAAAAAAAAAAAAAAAAACTTGCAAGAGCAAATAGGAAGCCATGTGTACTGTCATTTCTATTTATACTGACTCACTTCCACTTGCTAAGCTCCTGTGCATGTGATGGTGGGAAGAATGTTGGAGGAAGGTAATGAGATTCCTCAGATGTTACTCTGTACCATGGAGCAGTTTCAGATGCTGCCTGCAAAGAGCAGCCCTGGTGCCAGGTATTGTCTGTGTGAATCCTCTGCTCTGATGCAGCAGTAGCAGTGGTGATAGCTACTTATCCCCCAAGGTTGCCAGGATTTCATGCAGCCTGGGTTTGAGGACTCTCAGGGAGTCACATTCAGAAATGCAACAACTGGAACAGAGACAGCCACAGATGATGAATATTTTGATGGGTTAGGAAGCTTGCACATCTTTTGTTGTGAAACACAGGCAGCAGAAAAACCTTTGCAAGTTACTGACATCTCCTAGCAGATGCAGGACAGCATTCCTTAAATACATGTCCTTAAAATCAGTCCCAGGAACAGTCCCACTGATATCTGAGAGGACTGAACTATCCCGTGCTGGCTGCAGGTGCAGATCTCTGGCAGAAGTTTGGATTTAGAACTCAACCTGCAAAGTGCTGCAACCTTGTCTTGGAGCAATGTGTGGAGCACAGTGCAAAGCATCCAGAAATAACTTTTAAGCATGGAAGTCTTCTGGGAAACCTCACTGAAATATCCCCAGCTTCCACAGAAGTGAGAGGTGCATGTAATACTAGAATTGCTAACACAGTAAAACTTGAATTAATTAAGACCATGATATCCCTGATTATTCCAGATTATAAAGTATTATGAAAAATTATTTTTAAAGGATACTGCTTTGATTTCTATTTCACTGGATAGGTGGGAGGGAGTTCTATAGGTTAGGCAGCACATCCAGATAATTAAATGTCAGTGTAACTAGAAAGATGCACCTTCATGTAACCTGAACATAAGAGCAATCAGTTGAAATACAAAGGTGAGGGCAACAAAGAAGAATTTTCATTTAAAGTAACAGGATATATATGGCAGAAGTTTCAAAATGTGTTAGCAGTAAATACCACTTATAGGGGTTTTATTTTGTATCATCCCTGTCACACTGATCTCACGTGATAACATTGCCATCTCTGAGCAAACTAAAAGAACCTTTCTTCCAAGTCCGAGTTAGACAAAATTGGCATAATTTGGTTTTACAAAACACTGAGCATTGTTACAAATAAACCCCCATAGCCTTATTTTTAAAAAAAGTTCATGACTCTGAGATGTAGGAATTCTGAAAACACTTGCAAGAATTACTAATAGTACATAACTGCACTTTCTCCATTATGCCAAGAGCTTTAGCGTGCCTGGGAAATTAATGCTTCAATATATTACAATTCCAGAAGGTCCAGTACATCTGACTTTGTAAGTCCTCATAACACAGAGCACAAAGAGGATCAAATATACCAGGGCTCAGGCTTTATCCCTTCCTCATCCATAGATAATTCAAAGAGATCCTCTTCATTAAGGGCTTTGGCACATTGCCTACAATTTCTCTTTGGGCTGCTGTGAGCTTAATGATGCAGAACAATGGTCTTCCCTCTTGTTGAACACATACCTTATTGTACCTTTAATCACATCATAAAAAGCAAATTAAGACACCTTGTCATTAAAGCCTATTGTAGCTGTGCATATCAATGCTTTGTATGGCAAATACAAAGAGGACTGTGGCAGCTTGAAATCTTGATGCAGAACAGTGGCCCTGATGATCAGCTTGCTTGTGGCAGCAGTGTGATGCTTGTAGTGTCTTAGGTGGATCCTGAGGTTTATTTCCCAGTTGTGTGCAGCATTTGAAATGAAGGAATTATATGCAATTAGATTCTGGGTTTGTAGTTAAACAGAATTTTTTTTCAGATTTTAAAGCTTGAGAAGGGATAAGAAAGAAAAGCAAAAAAACAGAGTGTTTGAGTCCAGTTGCCTTTTCTCTCTGTCATCATCTCCTATATCAATGACAGAAACAAGTTTTTTTACCTTTCTAGGAAAATTCCTGGGGAACCAAAAGTAGTCTCCATTGCAGGAAACTTAAAGAATAGTCATCTGAGATAGAGATTTTGAATTTGTAATATATGTATAAATATTATGACCTCAGTTTAAGAAACTTTTTGAGTACCTATTTCACTCCAAGTGCATCTTTACACATAGTTTGAAAGGTATCCACACAGAGAAATTATTTCCTAAATAGACACTTCCTATTGCCAAGGATAAGAACACAGACTTTTAAATCACAGATGACTCTAATCTGGATGGGCAATGCTCAAAGCTGTTCAAGATGATGGAGCCCATCCAGTTCTCCTGGTGGGAAGGTATCATCAAAACAACCCATCAAAACTGGCATCTTCCAGCTGAGAAATCACACACTGAGTGAGTAGGGAGAGTGACCCCTTCCTCCAGGCTGTCCCTCCAGGACAAGGATAGAAATGCTGGCAGGAAACAAGCTCACGTTGCCACTGCCCTTGATGACTGAGGTCAGAAGATTTCTGCCTCCATGATTGTTGAGTTGGCACCTTTCACAAATGCTAAAGTTCATATATATAAATAAACAGTTGATGCAATGACCTTTCAGTGTTTTAGGAACTTGAAAGCCCCGTTCACATGCTCTCAGCCTGGCACATCTCTGAGAGAAGTGAAAATGGCAGTGTTCATACAAAGAGGAGCAGGCAACAAACAATAGTTTGTCTTTTAAACTAAACAGAGAGATGATGCAGCCAGGGTTATATAAGCACCAAGGTCAGCATACAAATTGCTGCACTAATGAGGAAACAGTAATGATGAGGAACTAACCCACTGGCAACTTCCAGCAGCATCCCTTGTGAGGGGACTGTTCCTTCAGCAGAACTCGTGCACAAACCAGTTGCACTCAGCCATCACTGATAAAGTTCTCTTTGCCATTAGAATTCCACTCACACTCCTAGATTTGCAGATATTACACTGCTCAGTCATTAAGAAAGCCAAATTCAAGGAAACAGCCTAACTAGACAAACCTACTGAGCAATGATGTTACCTGAAATCAGGGACAGAAGGAAGCTTGCCAAAATAAATATTAAGGTAAAAATATTCTCATCAAAAGTGTAAGATTTAGGAAACAAAAATAATTGCCTCTGAATGTATGCTTTTCACGCCCTCAAATTTAATTGGGCAGCCAGAGAATTAGTTGGTCTACATTTCAGTGGTTTTCCATGCTAAGACTGAACTGGTTGTGCCAATTATAGTAAACTGCTCTACTTGAAACACACTGGGTATGGCTGCAGCTCCTCTTAGTGCAGGGTCTGTGCTGCAGCTGAAATTAAGAATAGTGTTGAAGTTATAGTCACTTCACTACCATTAAACTTGACCTCAGTAACAGTTGTGAACCTCTCACACTTACTTCAAAGTAGCCATGTGTTTGCTTAAACAAGATGTTAATTCCAAGGGCTTTGTTCTAGACAGGTTTTTCTACTGCTGAATTAGTTCAGCTGTGGAGAAACTCTGCTTGACAGACTGGAGACTCATAATCTTCAGAAAACTGCCCTTTAATGATTGTGGCGCCCGTCTGTGGCTCAGAAGTCCCCTTTCTTAATTAGACATTCACCAGAAACTGGCAATTGAAATTTTCCTCTTCACTTGATGATGAATAATGCAATGCTTCTGTTTGGATTTCTCTGAAAGATTCTCTTCATTGCATGTTAGAGGAATATTTTGATCATTAAAGGAACATAAACAAGATTTTATAGGAAGCGAACAAAATGCCTTGTGGTCACCTGTGATATAAATAAAGAACTTGACCTACTGTGCACCTGAAATATTTTACTTCTTCATAATCTTCCTAAAATCTGTGGTGCTTTCCTGCTTTACGCTGAGCAGATAAAATGCTTAACCACAGTATAGCTTTATTTGGAATTTCTTTTAAGTGATAAATGATTGAAAAGATGAGTTTTGAAATGCATTACACTTATACATCTGTTTCATGCTATAAAGCAGGTGGCAAAAACTCACAAGGGAGAAGGCAGGAGGGACAATCACTCTGTGCTTTGCTGTCACATGTCAGACATGGACTGGGAAAAAGGAAACATATGGAGTAACAAAAAAGCTCAGGTTTTGTAAACGTGTTTTGTTGTGTTCATTAATAATGAACCAAAAGGTCAGGCTTCACTTTCACTAGGACAGGACAACTCTACATTTACACCTACACTGGGATTGTTCCTTCCAGAAACTTGGTGGATAAATGTAAGCAGCTCCAATTGCCCCTCCTGATCCCCCTGGCCAGGTAAGGGTTTGACAGGGGAGTGACAGAATAAATAACAAATTTATAATAATATAAAATGCTTCACAGAAAAAGTAATGGTATCATCAGACTAAAACCATATTTGGTTTATGCATTCTCTGGATTGAGTCAGTTGGCTCCTACAGCTTTGAGAGCAAGTGAATGTTCAGGTGTTGCAAGATCACAGCTGATAAGAAAATCTTTTTAGAATTATATGAGTTGCTTGTATGGTGCAACAGAAGCTCTTGTACCTGACCTGACAGTGCCACCAAAAAGGAAAATTGAGGTGTTTTTATCAATTGGCTGCAGAATTCTAGGCTGTGGTCAGTCAGTGAGTTAGTGGGGTTCTGCCTGCATGACACCTCAAGGTTTGTGTTCTCCAGCTGAGAACATTTCCCTACCTCTGGAAACAGGTGATCCAAGGTGACAGAGCCTACTCTGCAAAAACCAGGAAGCTGCTGGAGGATCAGGCCCTCTTATTAACAAACCCACCTGGATCTGTCTCTGGGTTCCCTCAGGGCAGCACTGGGAGGTTTTGCCATCTTTTCTTGGCAGTTTTTTGCATAACTCTCCTCAGCACAGTTTTTTTCAGCTATATCCACAGTGGCTCTTTCCCTGTCTCACATCACTGAGACATTGTCAGGAAGAGGGAAGGGAGTGGGAGGACAGACTCAAAAACTGCAAATGATGAGCACTGCTGCAGAGGTGGGACTGTCATGAGTTGGAGGGGTCTTAAACACAGTATCTTGGAGATCAGTGTTCAGGTTTCAGTTGTGGTGTAGCTCTCACATGACCTCAGGTTCATCATTAACTTCTTTTGTGTCTCATCTTCTCACCTGTAGAATATTCCAGGTGTCTTTTTGCTTGGAGCAGCCTCTCCAGAGGAGGCACTGCCTTTTGGTTCTGGTTGCATGTTCATATTATTTCAAGGCCTGATTTATACAACAACTTGTAACAATTTGATTTTAATTGAGGTATGGCTTTCATTAGTGCTGGACTGGCAACTATTTGAGCTGTAGGTGCTGGAAGGCCATAGCATGGCAAAGCTGCTTCCAAATCTGCATTACTCTTCCACCATTCCCAAAGCACCCTCTGTATACCACTTGGAAAAAAGGTGACTGCTCTACAGGGGTGTTTTGCCTGATTCAGTACAACTCCTTTGTTAATTTAATCCACGTAGCATTACACCCTAACTCAGTTTCTGGGTTTTAATGATGGTGTTTGCAGTCATTGTGTATTACTTGTGATCACATGATACAGAAGTGAAAAAGTCTGGCAAGTCCTCTGCTGACTGCAGTTACCTTGTGCTGGGATGACAGGAGGAGACAAAACTCAGGACACAAGTGAGTTGGACACCTGCCTGCACAGGGACACCTGGGTACAGGGTTCTGTATCTGAAATGTAAATCTAGACACTCACAGCTTTTTAAATAGAAAAATCTCATTAATTTTAAAAAATATATTTTTTTTTTTTGTCATTTGCTGTACTAGACAAGCAGCTAGATACAGGTTTTGCTTCATAGGAAAAGCAGTTGAGAAGGGCAGGATGGGCAAATCAGACAATGAAAGTGGGTAATTGCACTTGCTGAATTCTGATCATGAGTAATTCCTGGTTATTTATGGCTCTCATTTGTACCTCACTCATACGTATCATTGATTGGCTCCCTCTGGGTCATGTTACTGAAATGGAAGAAAGAGTCATTAAAAAAGGGAGGGTCTGTAAACTTCTGTCTGTGTGTTATATGGACCAGGGTTATTAAGCCATGAATGAAAGCTCCACAAAAGATCCCCTTTTTAATGCTGGCAAAATATGAAAGTGTTTTTGCCCTGATACCAAGTCATTTAACACAGTGAATGCATATTTAAGAAACAAGGGTTCCAAGTAAACTTTGCTTACAGAGAAAGCCCAGGTCTCAGAGGCCCCAGCATCAGTCTAAATAAAATCCCCTGTGGTTTTGAGCCATGATACATAGAAGCAGAGCCTGAGAATCCAACCAAAAGCAGGCACATTTTAGTATGCTGTCTGCAGTGCTAGCACTGCCTTGTTAATACGTAAATGAGCTAATTACTAGCAGAATAAAAATTCCTTTATTTCAAGGGTCTTTCTCCCAAGATTTTCCATTTAGAAGTTAACGGTGTAGAGAACAATGTATTCTGTACTCTTAAGTCAGGAATTTTTCTTTGCTCTTAACTATTTCGTCATGGATGGTTCAACAAGAAGGCAGAAGGGAAATGCACATGCATGGAAACAGTCTATTACTATACAATATAATTCTGGGTTTTTTGAAAAAAGAGAGACCATCCATATGAGGGAAATAAAAGAAGGATTAGATGGAGCTGGAAGAAGAATTAACCTGTATTTTAAACCTTCTTTCTCCAATTCCCGAGGAATAGGGGGTTTAGAAAATAGGCTTTTTGCTGCTCTTGGTTTCTATAAAAATCTTTAAGGTTCTGCTGCTTTTTCTTAATATGCAGAGTTCTTAAGAACTTGCTAAAGAAGTGAATCAGACCATAAAGAGTGTTTTAGATGGAGCACAGACGTCTGTAGTCTAACAGAACTGCATTTTTAAAGTGCACTTCCCAAGGATTTGCATGAATTTCTACAAAGAAAAGCTGCTTACTCATTCTCCAGCAAAAAAAAAAGTTTTTTCTCTGTGACATTTGTGAAGCACAGAAGAACCAACAAGCCATACAATGCACACAAATGTTTACTATTCATGACATTAAACCCATATAAATCAGCCTAACTTGATGGATGGAAAAATAATTTTCTTTCACTGAAACCTTTCTAGTTTCTGTTGTTTGGGACCAACATCCATGAAACAGCTACACACTATTTAAGCAAAAATAAAGTACAAAATAAGTGTAACTACTCTTACAGGGATTTTCTGGCTTTCTCAACCTTTCAGTTAACTGTTTCTTCTGCCAGTGTCCAGAGTTACTTCATGGATGCTATTCCAAGTGATGTTTGCACATGCTGGAATGCAGAACTCCTCACCAGCATTCAGTGGGTGTCCTGCCTCATTCCCTTCTCCAAACCTCTTCCCAGCACAGCCCTGGGCTGTTGTTGCCCTTAGAATCTTAGAATCATAGAACTGGCTGGGTTGGAAGGGACCTCAGAGCTCATCAAGTCCAACCCTTGATCCACTCCCACTGCAGTTCCCAGCCCATGGCACTGAGTGCCACATCCAGGCTCTTTTGAAATATCTCCAGGGATGGAGAATCCACCCCTTCCCTGGGCAGCCCATTCCAGTGTCTGATCACCCTCTCCAGAAAGAAATTCTTTCTCATGGCCAACCTAAACCTCCCCTGGCACAACTTGAGACCTCTTGTGCCCTCTTGTCTTGCTGAGAGTTGCCTGGGAAAAGAGCCCAACCCCCCCCTGGCTCCAACCTCCTTTCAGGGAGTTGTAGAGAGTGATGAGGTCTCCCCTGAGCCTCCTCTTCTCCAGCCTCAACACCCCCAGCTCCCTCAGCCTCTCCTCATAGGATCTGTGCTCACAAGGATCTGCCCTTGCATCCCCTCTCCAGGTCTGCAGGGTTCCCAGGGGCTGCTGTGCCACCATTCCCCAAGATTTGGCCTAAAATTAGGATCCTAACAGTGGCAGTTGGTTCAGGAATTGCTAAGGATACCAAAGCTCTCAGTAGAGTAATTGTTAAAGTAAAATTAACTACGTATGGGATAAAACAACATGAGAAAATCTGCCCTCCTAGAAGGTATTCCACTGTGGCATTTATCCAGAATTAAGAGAGGAAGAAGGAGATTTCTCCAGGAGGGGTGCCAAATGCCTTGCACAGCTCTGGCAGAGAAAGAAGCTGTTGTACATCCAATACCCTACACACCTGCAGCACCATAAAATGATATGGAAAGCCACGTCCTAGCTAGGTGGTGCAAAGTCTTCACAAGCCTAAAATGACATGGGGGGGTTTTCCTGTTTTTCTTCCTTTTCTCCTTGTTGATTTATCAAGCTTAAGTGACTATTTTATTTACATTCCAAGTATTACAGGAAAACTTCTGGGAGATGCTGACCTTGTAGACAGGATTGGGCCATTTTTTATCTGTAGATTACTTGCTGCCTTTACAATGTAGATTTTAGGTAGCATCTCTGCAGCCTACCTTAGTGCAAAAGAATATAGCACAGTATAAATATAAATTACTATACTGTAAATCAAAATGTAAATATTGTTCTGTTTCATAATCACTGTATAATTACAATTTAAAAATTCAAGCATCCCTTATTTACTGTATGGGTATAATTCAGAGCATTAAACTCTCTATCTCATAAGCAGTATCCCTAATTCCTCTGTCTGGCTCCACCACAAATTTCATCAAGGTCCATTCAGCTCAGTTTAACTACATCCACTACAGCTTTTTCCATATTCAGTGTTTCCAATGCAAAGAGGGTCCAAAATCCAAACATTTCAGACTAGTTAATTTATCCATCTTTCATGCCATGAATGATCCCATTCTCTGTCACATGGCATTTAAGGTTCTTAGGAAATTATGTATATTTGTAGGTTTTGGCAGCATTCTGAAGCATTCATATGCATGGATTTTTTTTTCTTCTGTGTTATTTTAGATGGAACTATTTATAGGGAAGAATTTTGCTGAGCACAATTCAGCAGCATTAAGAATGAAATCTGTGATTACAAGAGCCACTTTTTTTTTTTTTCTTTTAAAACAAAGTGGGACTCTACAGATACATTTATTAACCTGTCCAATAAGCCAGCAGTCCACCACCTTGGCCCAGACTGTTGGTCAAAACAGAAACTGCAGAGCTAAAAGGATTCCAACCCAGTTTGAGTTTCAGAATCATTCTCCTGTAAGAGAGACCCACAGACTGACCCTGAAACCATACACTGTGTGAACAGCTACTGGCCAGAGGATTGCCTGCCCAACAGGGTATGGATGCTGCCCTATTTGATAAAATTATTAACTTTTCAAGAGAACATCCTCAACCAGGTTTTAGCAGTCCATTAAAAAAGTCACAGTAACAAGGGCACAGTGAGTGACACTTTTGTTTTGTCTTTAATCATCGCCATCTGATCAAACCCATGATATAAAATTGTGGAGGTATCAAATATAAATTCCTTTTTAGAGTTAGTTATTTACCAGGCTCTGCAGAATATTCAGAAATGCCTAAGAAGAGATTGTTGAATGCAAATAACTCAATAAAATTTCAGTTCTGATTTGGAGCCAGCAATACAAGATGAGAGGCTCTGGCAGAGCAGCTGTGATGCCTGTACTTACAGCACTTTTATTGTCCCTGCCCTCAGGTTTCCTCCAGCCCCTCTTTTGGGGCTGTCTTTGTGGCCAGTGAAGCAGAACCAGATGAGCATATGCCCCTCAGCAGCCTGATTCCCTGTCTGGTATCTGCAGTTAAGCTACTGATGGATGAGGAGTTGGGAAAACCCACCTGGAGCAGTTCTGCTGCTGCTGCAGAGAGAACTCAGTGGAGCAGCAGTGGGCAAGCCCACCAAATGCCAAGGCTCAACCAGAGCTGGATGCCAGAAAGTCACAAACCTTTTCTCCAAAACATCCCTTTGCATGAGGAGAGGTGTTAGATTAAAAGGCAGCTCTTTTCCTTCTGGATTTTAAGATCTGGTGTCACATCCTGCTCCTGCACTTCTCTTTTCCTGCATTATCAGCTCATAGAAAAGATTCAAGATACTACTTGGAAATAATTCCTGAAGTCACAAATTATTATACAATCCCACTGCTGCCTGTTCCTTCCATGATATCAACCTGACTTTGAAATTATGATCATTTATGTAGCAATTACTTATGAAAGCTCAAGGATGATGCCAGTACATGGATTTTGAGATATAAAGTGTCCTCAGGAACTTTAACTGAAATGCACACTTGTACTAAACTGTTCATTGTAATGTTGGGGAATAATCTGGAAGGCTGTTCTTTGCCTGATTATAACAGTTTTTAGAATAAAAATGTGGAAAATAGCTCACATGAAAAGTTCCTGCTCAAGAGAGCAGAACATTTCTGAAAAAAACAACACTTGCTGCACTTTCTATTCTTCTATTTTGATTGCTTGCTGGATTTAGTTTTACAAAAAAAAAATTATATTAGGATGTACACAATAAAATGTGCAACACTTAATTTGCAGCAAAGAATAAAACTCAAACCATCATCAAATAATAAAACCCAAACCATCATCAGCATTTCCTTTTTCCACAGAAAACATTACACTGAACTTAATTTTACAGCTGTACAAATTGTTTTAAAGTAATCTATGCAGTTGGGTGAGTTAATGATGTTTAATGTGACCTGGCCAAAGTCTACATGCTGTGCCCTTACTGTGAGCAATTGTGTTCAGTACAAGTGTTTGTGGGATGTAAAAGCAATGCTGACACCTTCTATTCTCAGCTGGCTTTGTAAAAAAAACTGGTGTCATTGCCTCTCTGAGATAAAGCAAAGATGACAAGGAAATAAGTGTTCCATGCACAAGGTAATTCAGCAGGAATTAAGCCTTTTCAATCGATTCTGCACTCGAGTTAACCCTCTTTATTATCACCCAGCTTTTGGCTGGGGGTGATACATTAAGTATGGGCTAAATTCAGTTACTGCATTGAGTAATGTTACTCATTCAGTTTCCCCACTTACTTTAATGGGATAAACACTTTCCCCACTCCAAAGAACATGGTAACAATTATACAATAGTGTGATGCCTTAGGATCCTAATTTCACTCCAAATTCACAAACAAATTGCTCTGGGCAGCTTCTCTGCAATTGTTTCATCTGTGTTAAACTGCCAACAGTTTGCAGGTTAAAAAAGGATAAAAACTTACTGGAGTTACTTGGTTCCCACTATTTCTTTAACAGGTTTTTTTGCATATGAGCCCATCGAGCTTTTGGATTTGCAGCTGTCTCAACAAACAGGCCAAATTTCAAAAGAAATCTCCACGTTAGGCTGGGAACAGCAGGAAGAGGGCACACAGTCTGACTTTTCAGCAGAGTTGCCTTTTCTCAGTTCATTTCAAACTCTTCATTGTGTTCAGCTCCCTTAAAATTACAGTCAGAGACACACAGAAACATTAAAATGTCTCGTGAGCCAAAAGTTGAAATGAGAATTACAGTTCTGCAGCTTTATAAAAATTCCAACAAATATTACTTCATCTCTTCCACAGCCCCGGGGTGGGCTCTGGATACTTAGGGAAGAATTCATTAGAAACCATGGAAGGAAGCTAAGCATGAGTGAAATGCAAAGCCACAGTGGGCTGCAAGTGCTCAGGATCTCTGTGTGGATCAGGAAGGACACCTCTGCTTGCCAGAGGCTTCAAACTGTGGCCTCATTTTGGTTTTGCTGCTGTGAACAGAAGCTTCACTGCCCCTTTGAGACAGGAGGGATCTGTGGTCAAGCCTCTGCTCAGACCCCACCTTTTGTGGCCTGGTTTGTCTGGTATTGGCAGTTCTTGGTTAGGTCTCTCAGTCCTGTTTAATGAGGGTGTTGTCTTATGGAAAAATACTCAGTCAACCAGCAGATAATGGTGGTGAGATCTGAGAATGGAAATGAACAAACTATAAAGATGAAAAATTATTTCAAAAAAAACAAATTTTTTTTTTTTCTTCCATATTATTTCTATTCCCTATCCCAGTACGATGTCCATGCCTGTCCCTAAAATTCAGGGATGGATATCCATCCATCCATCCATCCATCCATCCATCCATCTTGCTTCAGCTGAAAAAATTATCAGACAAATACATCCAGTTTTGTAATTTCAGATCTTATCCCAGTAATTCTGTTCAGCAAAAAGATTAAAAGATTTTTAAAAACCCAAACAAAAACTAGAAAAATTACAGGAAATCAGTAACTTGCTCTGGTTGAACAAGGGCTGAGGGATTTCTAATCTGCAAGAAACAAATGGGCTGCTGGTTTGTACTGTAGCTCAAATGTGAACCCAGGAAAATCTGACTGTCAAAATAAAAAGCAGAACCCAGGATTTGTTACTTTAGTGAGTGGGAAAATGAGAGATACAGAACATTGCAGAAATAATTCCTAGAGCTTGAGATGAAAGCTGAGACTTTCCAAACCCAACAGAGATCTCCTCTTTCTCTTTTTCTCACCACTTTGCTTGCTTGCTTCCTGCAGGTCAATGGGAAGGATTTATCTAAAGCAACACACGAGCAGGCAGTGGAAGCCTTCAAAACTGCCAAGGAACCCATCGTGGTGCAGGTCCTGAGAAGAACTCCACGTACCAAGGGCTTCACCCCTCCTCAGGAGTCTCAGCTGGTAGATGTGGGCACACAGACTGATATCACTTTTGAACACATCATGGCTCTGAGCAAGATGGGCTCACCTACTCCCCCTGTCTCTGTGCTAGACCCATACCTCCTACCTGAAGAGTAAGTAACACTTTGGGAAGCACTTGAAAGTCCTGGCATTCCTCAGTGTGTCGTGTTAGGAGATCACAAACTCACCTGCACTTGCTGGTGAATGTGAATTATCAGAAGTAGCCAGGATTCATACTCTATTGATCCATAATTCATAACATTTTCATTTTTTTCCACTGACTAGCAAGCCATTACTCACAGAAGCAATGCCACAGAGCCACATCGTGGCCTCATAAAGCTCATTCTTTGCTGGCATTTGATGGATAAAGTTATTCCTACTTGTAATTTCTCTCACTGCCTCTTCGGGTTGCTTGTGTTTAACTTTATTTTTTATGGCTGCCATAAATTGTATAATGCTAAGAGCTGCTACATTCTCTTCCAGTGTATTAATTACTTTATTACAACCCTGCAGCGATGTTACTCAACTAAATTATTTTCTAGGACTAAAATTACTTACCAGTGCTGTCACGGATGTTTTAGAATCAAATTTTAATTATTGTTAATGGTAGTTTGATGCTTTTGTACTTACAAATAAAAATTACAATTATCTCCTGGCACATACACACCACGCCCTCACACGCTGTTCAAGAGGAAAACAGCTCCCTGAGGAACCCATGCAAATTGCCTGTCATCTTGCCACACTTCTCCACATGGGAAGAAGGAAAAGATTCTGGATGTCTCAGTTGCTGCATATGACAGAGAATAAGATCGAGCACAGATCCTATGAGGAGAGGCTGAGGGAGCTGGGGGTGTTGAGGCTGGAGAAGAGGAGGCTCAGGGGAGACCTCATCACTCTCTCCAACTCCCTGAAAGGAGGTTGGAGCCAGGGGGGGGTTGGGCTCTTTTCCCAGGCAACTCTCAGCAAGACAAGAGGGCACAAGAGGTCTCAAGTTGTGCCAGGGGAGGTTTAGGTTGGACATTAGAAAGAATTTGTTTATGGAGAGGGTGATCAGACATTGGAATGGGCTGCCCAGGGAAGGGGTGGATTCTCCAGCCCTGGAGATATTTCAAAAGAGCCTGGATGTGGCACTCAGTGCCATGGGCTGGGAACTGCAGCAGGAGTGGATCAAGGGTTGGACTTGATGAGCTCTGAGGTCCCTTCCAACACAGTTAATTCTATGATTCTATGATAATCTGGGCAATCCAGAGAAATACCTGCTCTTGAGATGTCTCTGTGCCTGTCGAGAGGCAGTGCCAGTGTGCACGAGTCCTGGCTGGGAAGTGGGGCTCTGGAAAAGGAGCTGGGAACATCCCCCAGCACACAGACACACTCCAGACAGCCCTGTCAGTGCTTCTAGGAATTAGGGTTTGACTACAATCAGGCACTGATCTTGTACTGCTCCTGAGTGGCTTTCATGGCACATTCACCCATTCGGCCAGAACTGGGCTTGGGTGTGCAGTGCCTGCTGCCTTGGTGACTCGGTGCCAGTTTCTGGAAGGATGGTTCCAAGGGGAACTGCTGCATCCACACCTATTCCCAGCCCATGGACAATTCAAGCACAGCTGCATGTGTTGGTGGCAATGTTTGACACAAGGCTATTGCTTTGAGCCTGTTTGCAGCCAACAAGCAGCAAGGCAGGAAGAACTGGGGGGCACTCACTCTTGTAGCACCAGAACTTCATATCCCCAAACACATTTGCAAGGTGGTTTTTTACTAGCTGCAACTTCCCAACTGCAAGGCAAAAACCAGCAAAGCTTAATTCAGGTTGCACACAAAACCAGCTCAGTCCTAACAAGTAGCCTCTTGTTGCCCCTTAATTGTCAGCCATAGATTCCCACTGCTGGCACCACTGGTGGCCTCACTTGGAGCTGTTGGTGTGAAGCACAGAGCCTGCCTCAGGGCTGTCCCTGGCTACCAGGGCACTCAGTTACCTGTTGAAGTGTCCTGTCACTCAGAATGTGCAATCAAATCAAGTCATTTTTTCCTAATTCTATCTGTAACCTCTCCAAATCCAAATTAATCTAGCCCTGATATAGCAACTTGGGTATCTCAGCCAATCAGCAGGTGCTGCTACAAAAAAAGCCTCACACAAAACCCCAAATATCTAATTAACAGAGAATTAAAAGGAGTTTACTTTCATTACTTTCATTTATTTCACAGGAATAAAAATCTAGCAGAGGAAAAAAGTGATTGTCAGAGCATCACATTGTCACAACTTCCAAAGTTCAGACAAGACTGTTAGATCAGGTTGTAAAAAGCAGTGTGCCTGTAGTGAATGGCAATCTGAACAGTGGGTCATGTTTAAATAGGGTTTAAACTGTTATGCACAGCCTATTACATTCAAATCAGTCAATGGAATGCTGATGTTCCCAATAGTTTGGTGGCAAATTATAATACTTAGCAACTTGATAAATTTTGGGGTCTTCATGGCAAAGTAAAAACACCAAGCAGCAAGGCAAGGACAGTTTTACTTTCATACTTGAAAATAACCTGAGCTCACAAGTAAATAATCCAGTATTCCCTCTTGTCTTGAACCCTGGCAAATACCTGCCCCCTTAGCTGGCACTCCTCACCCTACTTTGCTGCTATTCTTTCTGGATATTTTTCCCCAAATCAGCTTTTCATTTGGAGAAAAATCATTACTAAGTGCTTCACAAGTCTCTTACACATCATCAGGTGCCAAATGTTTTCAACTCCTCTCCTAATATATGTAATTTTGAATACATTTATTGGTGTAAATGGCATAGTATATAAAATTAACCATGTGCCACCTCTTGGTTTGGTTGTTAGCCCATCATGTCCAGGATGACTTTCTGTAAGCCTGGGGTGGATTAATGTGCAAACCAGAGAACTGAATGCTGTCTTAAAACAAACTTTTTTTCTTTTTTTCCAGCCATCCATCAGTGCATGAATACTATGACCCAAATGACTACATGGGAGGAATCCATCAAGAAATGGACAGAGATGAGTTGGAATTAGAGGTACTTTACCTTTAGTAACTGTTTCATTTACTGACATTTCAGCATGTGAATGCCACAGTCTTTATGTTGTGTATAAAGTGAAAAGACATTTCAAAGCAGATATTTGTAATAACCTTGCTCATTTCTTACTTTGCAGCTTACAAACTGTACTGGTACTTTTAGCAGTGTATTTAACTATGTGCCAGGGACTGATGAGCCAGATCTTCAGTTAATAACAAATAAACACCCACAAATGAGTGTAAATAATGAATTCCATCATTCCATTAAATTCCATATAACAGTGCTGATTTAGACTTCCTGAAAATCTGGAAGACTTTGCAAGTTTGCTGAGTGCCAGGACCTGTTCCACATAGTCACAGTAAAGATGTGTGAGTTTCCCTTAAGTATTCCCCAGATGAGAAACAGATGTCCTTGACAAGTTAATATAGAAATACTTTAAATTTACAAGACAAGAATAAATTTGCCACTATACTAAGCTGTTACCTTTTCATTACTGAAAAGTTCCACATGTCTACATATCAAATTATATATAATAGGAGCTGAACCAGTCATGAAGCCATTGAAGTTCATTTTCCTGACAGATCTTTTAAAATCACTTTTGGTTTCAGTACTTGTACATCCCATCAGGAGTTCATCTTCAGTTTTTCCCATTCTTAATTTTAATAACCTGCTCCCAGCCATTCAGGCTGCAGCATATAAATCGTGGGCCTTATTTCTGCAAGATACTTGAGCAGTACTGACCCACTGAATTGATTTGAATTGCTTGTAATAAATAGCAGTACCTTATCTCAGTACAGATAAATCCTGCCAGCAATCCATTCAAGATTATCAGTAAGTGAAGAGTTAATCTTAGCTTGCTTGCACTCCTGATTTCTTAGATCCTGGTCCTGCTAACACTTATTTGTCAAAGTGAGCAATGGTGAACTGCCTGTTGCTGTGTTTAAATCAGTGGTAGATTTATCAACAGCTTCAGTGGGAGCAGAGTTCAGCTGTTCTGTGAGCACAAAGTTGTTCCTTTCTGTAAAAGTGTTTGCAGGATCAAGGACTAAAAACCCATAAAAAGTTTGCAAGCTGTTCTCAAATTCTGCAGAGCTGGTAGTAATTCATCTCTGTATACATATGCAAATCAAAGTCATGATAAAATCAAAGTGCCAGTAAAACAAATGCTGTTTAGCAGACTTCAAGGCCTTGCTTCTCAAACAAGTGGGGTTTTTACGTTCTTAAATAAAAATAAATAGAATATGGATTTCAGTCTTGAGGGAAAACGTAGAACAAATTAGTGTTTTCTACCAAAACCTATCTTTTAGGGAATTTAATATTGTGTATATATTACACAGCCCCCATTAGAAGGTCAACCAGTTGAGCTGAAAACAGTTTAAACACAGGCACTTTGGTAGCCAGACATTAATATGCCTTAAACCACAACATTAATAATTTTGACATTGATTTAGTACTCAGTGGCAAAAGGTGATCAGCTCAGTAACACGGGGAGATAAACATTAGAAAAGTCTCTGTAGCCTAATAGTGTTTCTTAAAAACCACTAAAGATTCTTGTTCAAACTGTGGAGACTGAGATCAATGGTAAGGTCAAAGTGCTAACAGGGACTCAACTGGCTGGTTGCTTTTTTGTTTGCCTTTTGATAGATCTGTTTTAAAAGACCACAAAGGCACTGTTTCATTGACTGCAGCAGGAATGTCTAAAGCAAGCCATCAAGTCACCCTTCTGGGCTTCTATGTCCATAAAATGTGCTTTGAATTTAAATCAGAAGCTGCTCATCTAAACTTTTATGGTCTATAACTGACTGGTTAGTGATTTGTAACAAGTAAACAAGGCAAAACCACTGAAATACCCAAGTTCACAACAAGCTTCTAATGTAAATGTCTGTAGGGAGGGATTTATGCTGGCAGGATTGCCAAGACACCAAAATTGTGTTCTCAGTTTTCTCTCTCAACATTTATCTTAAAATTGATGACTCAGAGGTAACTGCGATATATTCCTTACTAGAAAAATAAATAAATACCATATATTTTCCTTTGAAGTTTTCATGCCACAAGGAAAGAGGGACTAAATCCTAAACTACTATTTTATTATAAATTAAAAGTATATTCATTCTTCACACAGGCCCAGCCAGAAGTCATTTCAGGTTCATAAAGGAAGAATAATGTCACTCCAGGATTCCCCAGCAGTGTTATGCATTAATATGTTTATTCAAACAAGTCTGTCCAGCTGTCAGACACACAACCCAAGCCAGGGCTTTCTCAGTGTGTTAATTTTCTCAGATTACAAAGAAGAACTTATACATCAAAAAGGGGTTTGTTCTCTCACATTTGACTTTGTCTTTACCCTTTCCTTATGCAACTTGTATGTAGATCCTGCTTGCTTTCTGAGGGGAGAACTGAACTCAGTGGAATGGCCATTTGAGACTAAGTTTAGAGATTTAAAACATTGTTAGATGTTTGCTAACTGCTGGAAAATCTCCCTTCTGGCACTCTGACTCAGTCTTGGACTGAAGAATACTCTTCAAAAGACTGAAGGAGGACACCAGATTGATCCAAAGAGCATTTTGCCCTCCCAGCATCAAACTGCACCATCTGATCAGTGAAAAACTAACATGCTGTGCACCAAAATTCCTGCTGGAACCTGCAATTAATACTTCACTGCTTTAGGAAAACATAAATAAAAGCTGAGTAACAGGTTTCAAGCTCTCCTCCCCCTTTACTGTACTTTGCTACTTCGACTGAAAGTTTTCTTTTACTTACTCCAAGAATCTATTTGCAAGGAAAGGGAGGAGGCAATAGTAGCTGTCTGGAAGTTGGGATTCAATAGGCTCCATCACAGGCACTCTGCAGTTTTTATTCCATCCTAGTTGGAAAGCATTGGAAAGTGCATTTTATGTAAATATACTTGCAAACTCCTGCTCTGGAGGGAGTTGCACTGATCAGGAGCTTCTCAAGGCATTACTGTATCTCTGAATGAAAGGACTTCAGCCCAAGCAGCAATACTTGGGAAGTCAGTGACTATGTGAAATTTTAAAAAATGGTACCTGCTCTCAGCTTCCCAGTTGCACTTTCTAAAACAAATATTTGAACGTTCTTTGTTTGGAACAAATGCAAAAGTGGCAAAACATTTCAACTTGCTGACAAGGAAATACTGAAAGGTTCCTCTCCCATGGGTCAGCAGAGAACTTGAACCTGGCTTTCACACCTCTTACTGCAGCAGGGAGTTCTTGGTCACAGAGCAGTGGCCTCTTCTTCCCAAAGAGCCTGGACATTCTTTAGGTTACCTTACTGTGGCATTCTGACCCCCTTTTCATCAGCCATTTCTTCAGCCTGCCCCAGCACCACTGGTTACTTCCCTCTTTATGATCCTTCAGAGAGCTGGGCTGGCACAGAATCCTCCAGTTAGACACTGACTTCTCTAGGACAGAGAAGTTTGGGGGAAAAAACCCTGTTTTATAAAATTTTGTCTGGAAATCGTCTGGAGAGATTTTACTTACTTTTTACCTATGTTGAAACCTACACTTTCGAGAAAAGAAAAATGTAAAGATCACTTCCTTTGCCCTCAAGACAGCAAGAACTTCCTGCTGTACCAGGCTTAGTTGCCAAAAGGTAGCAAGGTTTCATGCAGCATAAAAGGAAATAGTTACTTATATTTATTTCCCTAGTGTTCTTTTCTGGATTAATTCTATTAACAGAGTAGCAAAAAAGTGGACTCTGTGGCACAGTTCTCTCTGAAGTCAGCACAGGAAAAAATAACCACCACTTTTTACAGAGGGAGACAAAAGGACAGAGTATTTATCATGACAGCTTTGGATAATGCTTTATGAGCATTTGAACTTGGTTTTTTTTTTTCCCCCATTGTTGTCCTCTCATTTCAGATTTCTACTGCTCATTTCTGTCTGGTTAGAGAAATGACTTTGATATTTATACATTTGCAAGCAGGTCATAATTTTAAATCAGCAGTACAATAATTCAATAATCTGTTGCAAATGAAGGCTTGTCTGATCTTATGGAGGTTAATTTACTATTATCACTTACTCTTAATTCATTATTATGAGCAGTTGCAGGTATAATGTCATAGTGCATGTTCATTTCTTCTTGTCTTGCTACAAATGCCATATGGATTTCAGCAATTAGCTCTCTGAGCCCTCCTGGGCTCTACATGGGATATGGAGCCAAAATGCTTTCAGACAGTTCCTGGGGAAACTGTTTTGAAATGGCATGGAAATACCTGCTGTGAACATCCCTCAAAACATCACTTTTATCTGATCTAAAGAAGGGAATTTTGTCTCTGTAGAAGCCATATCATATGTGAAATTTTTACATTTCTCATATTAACACAGCCCCAGTATTAAGCAGGCTCAGTGGTTACCATTGCATGTTAACTAATTCCTGCAGATCTGGATCAGGTGTTAAATAACTTGTGCATCCCAGTGAAAGCAGCTGATAGACTTCATAATGTAGTTATGATTTTATAGAGAGTTTATCACAATAGTATCTGAGCTCCAGTTGGACACAAAAGTTTTTTTCATCTCAAGACAGTAGAGTACACCAGATGAATCTGAAAACCCATGTGGCTACTGCAGGAACTGCTGAAGCCAGAAAACAGAAGAGTAAGAAAGAGCAAGTCCAGTGGCATTGAATTTACATCTTCAGAGTTCTCCAGGCCCATGTTAATTAAT
The DNA here is from genome assembly GCF_036169615.1 of Heliangelus exortis. Taxonomy (NCBI): domain Eukaryota; kingdom Metazoa; phylum Chordata; class Aves; order Apodiformes; family Trochilidae; genus Heliangelus; species Heliangelus exortis. The sequence goes on along the minus strand of NC_092433.1, from coordinate 17,988,614 downwards.
TCCTGGTACAATTATATAAGCTACCATAATGTTCTGTTTTCCCCTTGCATGTAGTTATGGCACTATACAGACTTGACTCTGAAGATGAGAAATAACCTTCACTTTGAAGACTCCAGAGTTGGTTCTTCAACTCCAACTGGAATTGCACACTTTTATCTCTCAAATATTTCAAACCTTTATGAGTATACTAAAGCTTTACTGACACAAAGACCTGCAGAAAGCAGCTGCTCCTGTCTTTAAGTACACAAAATTATCATATTTGGGTAGCATCAAATACACTTGTTCTGTTCCTATCAAGGACTAGAGGGATTGTACCCAAGGGTAAGTCTGCCAACTAAATTACTCATAAAAATTCAGGTTCTAAACACCTGCTCCAAAAATTTTTTGTTTGCTTGAGCTTTCTGCTGCTTTGCTTGCGAGTCTGTTTTCAAACAATTTATATTAATTTTCCTTTAAAAAGATATATTATTTAATTTAGCAGATGCTTTATTACCTGCCAGTATATCAACTGTGACACCCTGGATGGTGCATTTTAAATATAAACCCATGCTTATTTTTTAATTATAATGATACTCTCTATAGTTGCACACTGTTGGGAAAACACCTATCATCATTCAAAACACGTGGCAGGTAAGAATAAAACCAGTAGCTTGCTCCCTCTTCTCCTCCTGCTCCAAAAGGTGCTGGCAAGTGTATATGGTTTAGGACTCCAGAATGTGTTTAAGTAGGATCTATGTAAATAATGACCACAGAAAACTTGCTAATTTTTTTTCTTTTTAGTTTTTGTGAGGGTTTTTTTGTTATGTTGTTATCTATACTCTCACCAGTATGACAAACAGTAGAAGGAGCTACAGCTTTAGTTTCTTGCCACATTTTCAAACCAGTAAACTGTATAAAAACTTTTAACAGAAAGATTTCACATCTTCAAGAAAGAATGCAAGGAATGCAGGAATCATTCTAAGTCTAAATTAGGCCCCATTCTCAAATTCCCACCAGTTTGCACCTTGATTCAGTGCAAAAGAAATGAATTCCCAAGGATCAGCTGGGGTCAGAATCAACTCCACTCTGTCTCATAATTTCTTCTGAAGAATTTCTATCTCCTCTCTAGAAAGCCCCAAAACTTTAAGAAATTTGGGGGAAAAAAGGACCCAGTATTGAAGCATTGTGTTCAAACCTTGAAGTAGCAAAAGAGGGAGAAATAGAACAGCAGTTCACCATGGATACTATTGATTGAAACCATTTAAATACCATCTGAAATGTCACTGACATTTACAGCTACGTTTCTTTTACTGAAAAAAAAAAAGAAATTACACATGTTGACAAGTAAATAACATGAGATTGCTGATCTTGGCAGCTGTCATGTAGGCATGCCAATAAATTATTCATATCAGCTTGTTTTATTGTCTTGCCTCTTACAAATGGTGCAGCACAGGTCAAAACACAGATAGATTCAGAAATAATGAGTTGTGTTATCAGAATTATTCCACTGGAAGAGATGAGTCCAAGCATAAGCATGAGTTTGGGGTCTGCCCTTGGGCTGGGACACCCCTCAGACCCCCCCAAAGCATTGGTCTCTTTCTCAGCCTACATCCCTTTGCCTCCTCTGCCTGGTCCCACTCTCTCCCTTCCTCAAGGCCAACCTTCTCCCTCCTGCCCAGCCTGGGCTGCAGAGGAACGAGAGCTCTCAAAGCCTCACTCACTGCCAAGCACTTTTAAAATGAAATAAAACCCACAACTACACTTGGTACTGCACCTGTGTGTGGAGAATCATCCCCCTTCCCTAGGGCAGCATCCTTGGGAATGACAGAGAGCAGACCTGGAGTCCTGAGGCTCCTGGGATGTCCCTCAGAGGTGAGAAGGGAAAATTGATGGATGCTGTTAGGATCCATCCATTAGGATGCTGTTAGGATGGATGGCTGTGCACTAGGCAGGAGCATCCCAAAGTTTTGGGGCATCCCAGTGGATTTTACAAGCCTTTGTACCAACCAGTGTCATTGAACAGCAAATCTAAGAAAGAATAAACCATGTGAAGTCTGCATGGCAAAAAAGCAGAGAGGAAAAACATTCTTTTCACATCTCCAAGATTAAGACCACCAAAGAGCACTAGAATGACAAACCATAACCTGGCTCAAACCAAACCTTGAAAGATATTGAAGTGCTTATTATATTTCTATTACCAATACCAAATGTTTTCCTGACAATATATTGATTTCCATTCACACTTTTGAGAAATGTATTAAATTATTTAATGAAAATTACACAAGTTAAGGTAATAGAGTATTATATTTTTCTCTGACTAGCCAGAAAATTTCCCTGCTTACAAGGAAATATATATCAGCTGTGGCAAGTAGTGAAATCCTACTTCGTGAGTATTTCAGCATTTGAAGTCTTACCACTACATGAAATATAGGTAATTTTTCTTCCTTAAGATCAATAAAAGGTCTGTTTTCAAAATGACTTCATATTGATTGAAGGGCCAAAAATGCCCCAGGTATTGATTGTCTGCACATAATCATGTTTTGCTCAGTAAGTTAATCTCGTCTACAAGTGAAATGAAAAGAGATCCACTATATCACTTAAGCAAAATATTTTCATTGTATTTGAAAAATGGCTTCCATCAGTCATCAGTGTCTCAATGCCAATATGCCTTCTCTTTCTTCTTTTCTTTTTTAAACCTCAGGAAGTAGATTTACATAGAGTGAACAGCCAGGACAAGCTTGGCCTTACTGTATGTTACAGAACAGATGATGAAGATGACATGGGGATTTATGTGAGCGAGGTAAGACTGAGCTGATTTCCATAAGATACAATTTATCTCTTAAGCTGCAGTGGTGGGTGTTCAAGACATTTGTCTTCTCTTTGTGCAACACTCAAAAAAGAGCCAGAATGCAATAATTGGAAGAAATCTAGTTAATTTTTCCTTTCCTTCAGTCTGAGTGAAATCCTGCCTCCCCTGAAGTCAAACTTGAATATTGTCAACATGAACACACAGTGGTTTTGCCCCAATGAAGTCTCAACATGCAATTTTGGAGGCTGTTTTCAGAGTATTTTGAATACACTCACCCTTTAATTTTGCTCTCAGTTATCCCAGAAAGAATATAAATTAAGAAAGAAACCCCACACATTTTTATTTGCAAATATTTGAGACCCATTTGTCTTTGCTCTCTTCCATAAAATAAGGAGCCATTCTGCATATCATGCACATTCAGTTCATGGTAGTAGCAGCAGTTTTTTGGAAAAAGAAAAAACAAACCCACACCTCATAACTAAACCTAAAATCTGCCATTAAAATAAATCACTCTTAGGAAATTATCCTTCCTGTTCTGTCTGCAAAAACTTGTTCTAATCAGAGTACTGTAGAGTAAAGCAAGATGTTAGATTGTGAGGTAACTCAATATCATGCAAGCATGATAAATTTGAATTCTCTGAAGACACATCTCAGGAAAATATGTTTCTGGTTTGACTTGATCATTTGAATTAGTGTTTCACTTTGTCTGACATAAGCAAGGAAAAATCCTGTAGTTACTAAGTGAGAAATAACCACCCCAGGGACAGCAGGAACAACAGACACACTGGCTCACAGTCATCCTACCCACACTGGGTTTTAAATGAGAGCAATATTGAGTTCTGCAAAGCCCAGACACTCACAATTCTCTTCTTTTGTAGATTGATCCCAACAGCATTGCTGCCAAGGATGGTCGACTCCGGGAAGGGGATCGCATCATTCAGGTGTGTGTGTAAATGATTTAAAGTCTACTTATTCACACCATAATCTGCTGCAGTGCCTTTCTTTCAGTATAATAAATATTTGTAAATACAAATAGTAAAATATAGTTCTGGCCAAGTAGAGGACTATACTGGCCCTACCCTTCAGGCTAAGCATTTTGTCAGCAGATGTCATATTTCCAGCACATACCCTATACACTTCTGCTCTTCAGTCTTCTTTCTACCACAAAAACCCTCTACTTTGGCCCAAAAAAATTCTTTGCAGAATGTCTCTGGGCAGCCCCAATAATCCACAGGCACATCAGTACCTGCTCAGCTTGGTTGTCTTCCAGGTGCAGCAATCCTGCAACCCCAGGGCACAGGGGTCAGAAGGGCACAGGCACCCACAGCCCCACCTGGGGATGTGTCCTGTCCCTTCCCAGAGCCCAAGGAAGGATTCAGCTCCTGCCCAGCTCTCCTTTCTCCAGTTTGTCCTTGTAACAAGACTCTGCACATCACATGCAGAGATAGGAACAGCTTCATGTGTCCAAACCAAGACATTTTTGCCTGACACTTATCTGACTACCACAGCTGGAGATGTGGACGGGCACTGGACCTATCCAGCCATGCAGTTCTGTAGAGCTCATCTCAACAGGATTTAAGTGTCCTTAGGAAAGGATCTCACTCTGTTCCTCTTTTCTCTACAGATTAATGGCATAGAGGTACAGAATCGAGAAGAAGCTGTGGCACTTCTCACCAGTGAAGAAAGCAAGAATATCTCCTTACTTGTTGCAAGACCAGAAATTCAGGTACTGTAGCAACAACAAAACCCTCTCGAGTCTGACAGAGCTGGTGTTTGGTAGAAGGCTGTTAGGATCTTTTGAATAATTCTAAGCTACTTAAATCTACCTAAAACCATATTATACAATGACTAGATATATATACATGGTCAAAAATAATGGAATTCAGCAAAGTAGTGATATTAACATTCAATTTCTAAGATATCCAGGGATTTATAGATGCTGCAGGGCAAGTTATTATGGATGGTTTCAAGCCATAGCTTTAAAAACATACTGACCTCTAATTCCTATAACTATCTGAAACACCTGCCCTTTAGCCCTTTATACACTATCTCAATGTAGTTAAATGCTGTCAGGATGCACCCTCAGCTGTAATAAAAGGCTGAACCAGAACCCTTTGTGGAGCAGGGATTAGCACAAAGATGTGGAACACAGAGCCACGAGCACTATTTTTTGATCTGACTCTGCTCCTCTTGCTGTGAGAGTAACCCTTGCCAAGGTACCTGGAGACAAGGCTCATGGCTCTCCTGTTAGCCTGCATATTTCTGAGCTTTCCCATGGGGATAAATGAGGCTGGAAATAAAAAATGTCTTGCAGAGCCCTCACCAGCACTTCTCCCTTCAGGGTATCACAAGTGTGTTCAAGCTTTAGGCCCTAGGGTGTTTTTATACATCCTCATCAAGTCACACACAAACCAAAGCAGCTCCAACTCAGAAATATTTCCATGGATGGAAAAGCAAGGTTTGTTTTGTTTATTAAGGGCAGCTGAAGATAAAAGAATAATGCTGGAGATGGAGGCAGTTGAGGGGAGGGAAGAGAGTCAATACCAAGACTTTGCACAAGGAGGTTTGTGCTCCTTCCCAGGACACTGTGACAGGAAGGAATCTCTTCAGATTTTGCTGTCACTTTCCACAAAAAAGGAACATAATTTATGTCACTCTTCATTCTTTTGACAACTTTCGGTTTGATTTTCCCTCCTTTCTCACATAGCTGGATGAAGGATGGATGGATGATGACAGAAATGATTTTCTGGATGACTTGCACATGGACATGTTGGAGGAACAGCACCACCAGGCAATGCAATTTACTGCCAGCATGCTTCAGCAGGTACTGCAGTTCTGTCACATGTTGGTGTCAAAACTTCACATCACACTCAGGATTCCAGTATGGAGCTTGACTGGATGCACTTAATGTCTCAAATGACAGTTGAGGCAATTTTTCCATAAAATCAAGATATTACATGACTACAGATTTTATCAGGGGGACCAAAATATTTTCAAATGTTACCATTTATTTTACTCCTTACAACAACATGATCACAGTTCTTAGAAATTCACTCTTCTGACTGTGGTTGCTTTGGGTGTGTGGTAGATAGAGCAGGCAAAGAGATAATTTAAAATTTTCAACTTGGTGTGCATGCAGATACTGAAAGCAAAGCTTGCCTCCCAAAACCTTAAAGTCCAAAGGGAGAAGTTGGGTAAAAGACAGAAATAAGTTCTACATGAAAAAGCTTTTACAAAGCAAAGCCACAGATTTGGACCTGCATTCCCTGCCACGATTAATGCAATCATACAAGTGCATTAACAGTTTAAGGTTTTGCCTCGAGTTTTTTCTAGAGCTTCCTAAAATTCTAAATCCTCTGTAGAAGCCTCATTTTCTAAAGGGACATATTCTCACCTGGGCACTGTCATACAATTGGATGCTTTTTTTTGTGCATTTAAATGGGAAAACAAGCGTTTTGAAAATTACTTCTACCATTGTTACTATGTAACTAAAAATAAACCTCAGGTTCTTATTAAAAGGATGAAGGATGTCCACAGCACAACTGTGTTTTCAGTCACCATTTCTTTGAGTTCTTAATAATACTATTTCCTTAGAAGTAAATATAAGGACATAAGACGGATAAAAAGAGGTAGAGAAGAAAACTCAAAAAAATAAACACCTTGAAACTCTCAAAAAGTAAACACCCTGAAATTTTTTATGCCCTTGCAATGATCTCTCTTCCTCTCTTCTGATTTTTGCTGTTAGAAGAAGCACGAGGAGGACGGAGGTACCACAGACACAGCCACCATTTTATCCAACCAGCACGAGAAGGACAGCGGCGTGGGGCGCACGGACGACAGCACTCGGAACGACGAGAGCTCGGAGCAGGAGAACAACGTGGATGATCAGACCACCTCCTCCAACACTTTGGGGAGCCAGAAGCAGCTGACATACAGCCACGACACCCTGGGAAGCGGCGACATGCAGTTCAGCAACGAGTCCTTTATCTCTGCTGACTGCACAGACGTCGACTTCCTTGGCATCCCCGTGGATGAATGCGAGCGATTCCGGGAACTGCTGGAGCTGAAGTGCCAGGTGAAGTCTGCCAACCCTTACAGCCTGTACTGCCACAGCATGGAGATGAGCAAGAGCGACCAAGAAAGTGTTGACAGAGAGCTGGAGATGCTGAACGAGGAGCTGCGTAATATCGAGCTGGAGTGCCTGAATATTGTGAGAGCTCACAAAATGCAGCAGCTGAAGGAGCAGTACCGGGAGCCCTGGATGCTCCATAACAGCGGGTTCCGTAACTACAACACCAGCATCGACGTCCGCAGGCACGAACTCTCCGACATCACGGAGCTCCCTGAGAAGTCTGACAAGGACAGCTCCAGTGCATACAACACGGGGGAAAGCTGCCGGAGCACACCGCTGACCCTGGAGATTTCCCCCGACAATTCCCTGCGGAGAACTGCGGAAAGCATCGGCTGTCAAGGTAACGAGGGGGCAGTGGCATATAGTGCCTCCCAAAAGAATTCGTTTGCCAGCTCGGAAAGTCATGAATCCAGCAGTGCTAAATGTCACGCCTCTGCTAAAGAGCCCGACCTTGGGAAGCAGCTGGAAAACAAGGAGAGAAAAGGCAGCGATGGAAGCAAAAGCCCTACTCACGGTCAGAAGCCTTCTGGCTCCTACGTCTCCCCGTACCATCACTCTCCCTATAAGCACGCTCACATCCCTGCCCACGCACAGCACTACCAGAGCTACATGCAGCTGATCCAGCAGAAATCAGCAGTGGAGTATGCACAGAGCCAGATGAGCCTGGTGAGCATGTGCAAAGACTTTAATTCAAGCCAGAGCGAGCCGAGGATGGAGTGGAAAGTCAAGGTGAGAAGCGACGGGACCCGTTACATCACAAAGAGGCCAGTGAGGGACAGGCTGCTGAGAGAACGTGCCATAAAGATCAAGGAGGAGCGGAGTGGGATGACCACGGATGATGATGCCATCAGTGAAATGAAGATGGGCAGGTACTGGAGCAAGGAGGAGAGGAAGCAGCATCTTGTGAAAGCAAAGGAGCAGAGGAGGAGGCGGGAGTTCATGATGCAGAGCAGGTTGGAGTGCTTAAAGGAACAGCAAGGTGCAGAGGAAAAGAAGGAGATGAACATCATTGAACTGAGCCACAAAAAAATGATGAAGAAGAGAAATAAAAAAATCTTTGATAATTGGATGACAATCCAAGAACTGCTGACCCACGGAACAAAGTCACCAGACGGCACACGGGTGTACAATTCCTTCCTCTCAGTGACTACTGTATAATCACCCTTGCTAAATTATGTACATAAAACACTACCATTGAGGTAGAAATCAATGCCTCGTTCAATGTGGCAAGATTTTTGTATATAAGATACAGTCATCAAGTTTATAGTTCAAATACTGAACTCTACAACTGTGGGTGCCGGGATCTCCACCCTGAAGTGGAGAGGAAGCTTTCCCATCTCCTTCAAAGGCAGTACCAGCAGTGCTTTTTGGAATACTGATTGTACTTTTTTACTTCTTACCTTTTACATGAAGTGTTTAAATATCAGAAATGTATTAACCATACTTACACAGGTAATTTGCTTAAACTATATTCATATTAAAAGGTACCCATGCTTTTCCTTACCTAAAAGAAAAAAAAAAATGCAAAAAACCCACAAGAGCAACTGCACATATGTATTTTTTTGTGAAACCATATTTTGTGATATTATTTTGCTGTTGTTCACTTCTACACAAAGTGCTGTTTATCGATATTTAGCTCAAGGTTTGAACTCAGAAGTAGAGTCATTCTCTTGTAATATTTAACATTTATCAAACAGCAGTTTTTAGAGTTACGATCAACATTTAAACATTTTTCTTTTTAAGGTTTCTGAAGAAAGTATATAAGGGTTCATCTGAAAAGCCTGAAGCCAAGTACACTATCCTGCAGCTTTAAATGATTTTAAAGCATGTTTGCAAATGTTGCAACCTATTGAAAAAATGTGCATGTACAGCTGATTTGTTGATATAAAAGTTTGCAGAATTTGAAAAGCCCATGGTAGTAACTGTTTGCTTTATAGATTTGAATGTATTGAATTATAAAAGCAGTTTCATGAAATCATCATTAGCTACAAACGTTAACAAGTAAAATGAAGTAAAATAAATTATTGTTTTATATTTCAAACTATTTTAAATTCTTTTGACTCCCCTCTGGTTTCACCACATAAAATATTCTTTCCCTGAGTGTGGGTGCTGTGCTGCAGGGATTCCTGGACAGCCCACAAGAGTCAAACCTAATGGGAAAATCTGCCTCCTGACTCTGGGGGGAATTTAGTTTGAGATTTTCTTGAGGGAAAGATGGAAGTAAAAATATTTAGAATAAAACAGTGCATAAATTCAAGTTATAAGACATTTAAGATGACCTGTGAGAGAGAAACAGGGCTTGTACTCTCCTGTTTTGCTTTGGTTTGGGGTTTCTTATTGGTATTTACAAACTACAACATGAGTTTGCATTAAAACCATCCAATATATAGATTAAAACATACAGATTAAGCAAATAAATTTATAAATTGAGATAGGGAAAAAGACAAAAACTAAATGTCAGAGATCTCACTCCTTTTCTCATTTTTTTAGTTCTAATTAGGAATTCAGATATAAATTGGAAGGGTTTGCTGGAGGAAGTAAAGTACCCTCATTACAAACAACTCCCAGATTCTCAGTCCCCTCTTTCTTTTCTCCTGACACCACAAAAAAATCTTGCTCCCAAACTCCTCCAGATTGCTGTTCTGAACTCTTCCATCATAAATCTACAGATCAAAACAATTTATAGAAGTGAAATGTTGGAAGGGCAGAGATTAACAGCTTCTCAGTGCCTATTTTGAAAAAAATGTCTTTGTTTTGGGGACTTTTTCTCCCTTTGTGAAGTACCACTGAAATATCATTGAACAAATGTCTACCCTATTCCACATCCAACTCTTCCATACTCAAAAATGCATTTTCACCCCATGTAAGTAGGCACTGCCCCTTGAAATCTGGCACTCCTATCAATAACTCTCTGTAAATTTATCTTCCAACAATATTTTCTTTTGGGATGGAGTAGTAGTCCTACTGTAATCTATGAAAGATTTTTTTTTAATTGACTTAAGCCAGGATTTCACTTCACATGCTACCAACCATTGTCATCACCAGGGGAACAGTAGGAAAAAAAAAAGTTATTTTCACAACACCCTACTTCACTGTCAAAATAAGACACTTGCTGTCTTCATCTCAAATTTGCTTTAATTTGGGTTCATGCTGTGTTCAGCCCAGCTGCAGGTGTGAGAGCCCTAACAAAATATTGCCTCTCCTAAAGTTCAGAAATTCAGATGCACAGGCAGAGCTGTGATTAGTGTGGAATCTCAATCCTTAAACCAGACACAAAAAGACAATTCAGCCATCTTTAAACTACCTGGAAATACAAGTGTAGGAATTGAAATGTTCTAATAAGGAAGAACTATCAAAATGCTCCTCAAAAATTGGCTCCTTTGAAATAACTGCCCAGGTAATGGTTCCTTTTGGCATCAGTTATAAATGCTGAGCATTGTATGCATGTTTGTAACAGCAGAAAGGTATTTGGGAATTCAGTGTGATGTGTAGAAATTACATCAAAACATCATCAGTATGAAAGTTTACCTTCTTTAAGATGTTGAAATAAAATTATTGGCCAATAATTATTCTCACACCTTTGAGTTTTTCCTCACTAAACAGCTGTTGTCGTTTGGGTCAGTTAATAAACCATAATACTAAAGGAGAGAGGTGTCAAGTAGCATCAGTTCCCAGATTTCATCAGTTATCCTGGAAAACTGGCCAAAAGTTTTGCAGATTTGCCTTTTGCTTTCTCAGTTATCACACACACTTTTATACTGACTTATCAAACTAGTGTTGAAAAGGGAGATTCTGGCCTTTTTCACTGCTTGCAAGGAAGCATTTGAAATTTCCATATTATTACTCCCAGCCTGACCTAGTGAAGTGACTCTGGTGCCCAAGAGAAAGTATTTCATCCAACAGCTTTTCTAAAAATTGCATTAGAGTTGATAGTCCAGTGCTTAAAAGATGACAACTGAAATTGCTCTAGTTGTGCAGGACATCCCATGCCCAAATTCTTCATGCTTCAGCAGAGGCTGTGTCTCCTGCCTTACCACAGGCTTTCCCTGAAAGCCAATGCTCTGCACAGAGCTCCAGAACCATCCTCACATGCTGGGCATGAGGTTCTGGCCCACAGCAAGATGCTGACCCAGCACCAACGCCAGTGACTCAGCCTCCTGCAGGGATCAGCACTGGGAGGTGTGTTCCTTTCCAAGGTTTTTTCAAATTCACTTAAATTTGGGAGGAGCTACAGGGAGTGTTGCTTCTTTGGAAGTACAAATCTGGGTTTCCATCCTCCTCAGGCACTTTACTGAGTGTAATCACAAGGTTGGGTGATAACTGATCCCAGAATAACACATACATGGGGAGAGATCCTGAGCACACAAAGGGAGAAGCAGGACTTGCCAAGTAGCCTGAATGGTTTTACTGGAAGCTCTTCCAGTGTGGGCAGCTCCCCAGAGGCTCTCATGGAGCTGTTCCTCAGTCCCACTGCCCCACATCCCATCTTTGCTTTTGCCATGGCAGCAGTAGCACAGAGTTCCAGACCAGCACCTCAGACCCCATCCTATGTCCCTGCAGAGCCCCAGAGATGTAAAGAGGACACCCTGGAAAAAGGCTGGTGGAGAACTTGGCCTGGTTCTTTGCAATAAAATAGGCTCAGTGTCAAACTGGGGTCAGTTTCCCTAAATTGCAGAACAGCTCCCAGCCACAAGGTCTATAAAAATGTAAAGTACTTATTTGCAAATAGGGTTTAAATCAGCGTGGAATCACCCAGTTTAGATGTGCACTGAAATGGGAAAGCCCTGAACCAAACCTAACAGCATTTCTTTGTAAATTAAAAGAAGAGAACTTGCACATTAGGGATGGCAAATAAAATGAGGTAAGACTGCATACTGCCTAGGGACTACTGGTTGAAGAACTAATTAGGATTATAAACCCAAAGTATGTAAATTAACCAAATATAATTATCTGCTAGTGGCCTTTGGAAATAGGTTACAGGATACTTGTTAGCAAAATTACTCAGATGCCTGGAAGCCACACAAAGCAAGCCATAAGCAATTTAAACTCCTTTTTGTTTTATCTTGCAATTGTTTTTCAAGCATTGTATTAAGGATTTATTGGAACACAAACTAATGGGAGAGAAAACCCAAAAAAGAAAAGACAAACAATGACAGCAGATGCTGCACCTCCACCCCAAGGATCTTGCTTTTATTGAATGTAAATTCTTTAATGTGGCAAAATAGTAAAGACTCTGCTTGGGTTTCATCCCAGCAGCTTCATTTCTCCATCAGAACAGTTTCTGGGAGCTTCCAGTCAGAGCTGATCAGAAGAGCAGTGGCTTTCCTGCACAAGTCCAGCTTCTCAGCTCCCCAGGGTTTATGAAGATGCATTCTCTGTTCAGATGCAAACGTGCCCTTTTGGGATACTGGAGCAGAAATTGATTTTCCACTGCTCACTACACCTCCCACATGCCTTCTAATGGTCACTGCTTAAAAGAAAAATTAATCATCCTGCAAGCCCTGCTAACACAGGGCCACTTCAAGCTGTACCACTTCAGAAGCTCCACTTTGCAGTGTCAGAGCTCACACTGCAAAATAATTATGCAACTATTTCTGTTGTAGGGCTGAGCATAAAACCTTTAAGTTAGCATGCACTGCTCAGAAGGGTTCTTGTGTCAGCTCTTCTCAGCTGAGTCCTAAACCTGCTTCACTGGAATCCTAGAGTGCCCAAAACATTGGAAATATCCTCGTTTCTGTAGCAAAAAAAGATGTAATTGCTTTCTGTGAAAGCTAGATAGAAAACAAAAATCAATTGAAAAGCTACATGTCTACTAGATACCATCTGCCAGTTTTGAATATTGGGAATTAAAAGTTTCATCCAGGTTTTGTTGCCTTAATTGGTACCTCAGCATCATGGATCTAAAGAGCAGAACTGCAATGCTCTTCACTGATGAGGTCCAAAATGGGAATGAAGTTCTACCAGTTTCCTATGAAAAAACCTGTCATCTGAGACACAGAATGTTCCTTAGAGGAGGCCTAACCAATTCAATTATTAATGAAAATCAGGACCTGGCAACAGTGCTCCAATTAAGTATTTTAATTTGTAAAAACATGATGCCAATACACTCCAATATCTTCTTCAACCACCTCACATAAATAAAATGAAGGTCAAGCAAGCCCAAACAGCTCATACATTTTTCTCCCAGCAGATGACATTGGCCTTAGGTCACACACATCTCACACCCTACACTTCCATGTTGCTTTCTGAGGAAAATGACTCAGCCAAGTCAGAAAGGGACCCCAGAATAATCCTTTCAGTTGGGTCTGGGCCATGTCTAACCAGGGATCAATTACATCTGCAGGAAATTACGTATATAATTCACTGGAAAAACCAACAAGACTATCTCTGTTTGTGTGTTTTGATTTTGTTTAGTTCTTAAGAACTATAAAGAAGACTTAGTCCATCTCACATATGATAAGCAGATCATATTCCGAGTTATGGACCTGCTCTGTTGGGACTAGAAAAATCCCCCCTAAGGATGGGAGATGTCTTAGTTTTGATGGCATAAAAGTATTGAACAGCTTGGCCTGGAAATCAGCTAAGAAATTCTATTATAAAATAACCTTACAGAACGGTCCTTGCCCAGACACAAGAGGTCAGAATCAAAGTGCTGACAAATTGTAAACTGGAGAAGTACAAAAAGGCATGACAGCTTGGGGGGCTGGGTCATGGACCACTCAGTCTGACCAGGAGAGAGCACTTGGTCTGTCCTTTCAGTCAAGTTTGCCAGGGAGGAACTTTAAAGGTAATTTCTTTGACAATCCATCCTTTTTATGTTAAGCCACTGCAGTACCATGCAACAGGGAGCCCCATTAACTGAGAATAAGAACTTCTCTGTAAAAATGAACTTTTGGTGACCTTCTCTCAAAGAAAATACTTTATCATATTGGAGCACAGGCCTCCCAGGTGTCACGTCGAGGCTCAGCCCAGGAGGGATTCCATTGTCCCCATTAGGAGAGCCAGCTTTGATTTTCCATAATCCATCCTTCAGCTTAGCTGGGCTTTGTTAGCTTAGAATGCCATAAACAAAGACTCCCCAAAAGGCAAATCCAGCTATAATTGTTTCATAAAAGTCAATCAAAAGGCTGCAAAATGGAGGCACCCAAGGTTTGTCAAATTTCTGCTTCGTTCCAGTTAAATGGAGGCTTCCAACATTCACTGGTTCTTAGGGCTGCAGGTAGCAGCCAAAAGAAAGGCAGTAAGGTCACATCCAAGTAATTTCCACAAGAAACACAATCCATTTGCACCATAAGGTCCAGCAAGCACAAATGCCAAATGGAACAAAAAAAACAAAGCCCATTTTACAAAGCTATTCTAGAAAAAGCTCTGCTCCACTGCATTTGAACTCTCATTCAAAGAAACTCCACAGGCTTCTCTCTACAAACTGAACTCAAGGCAGAGGCAAAGCACTGCAGGATTGTTTGGTAATGAACTGATGAGCTTTCTTTCAGCATTTCCATTCCAAAGTTATCAAGAATTCTCTAGTAAGGAAAGAGTGACCTTTGCTATATACACAGCCACACAGCTTGCTCGTGTCCCTGTTTTTTCATGAGGCTAAAAGTTTTTACTTCATTTATTCTTTCCAGAAATCTTTGTCAGCATCTCCCTGGGCATCTGTATTCCAGAACTGAGGCTGGAAGAGACCCATCCACAACATTACCAAGGATTGCTAAACAAGATAGAAACAAAGCAATCAGGTGCCACAGAACACAGCATAGAGGCAAAGCCCAAAAGGACAGTGCAGCAGACACTGAAAAGGGGGTTAATAATGTTTTAACACAAGCTCTCCAGCAAAAATTTTCTGACAGACCCTACAGCAAAGCCTTCATATCCCAGACCTGGAAGTCCTTCCCATTAAGCATCCTAAGTGCCAGCTTCCCTACTGCAAACAGTGGCAGGGTCTCAGGTTTTAGAAAGGTGACATGAGAAGCTCTCGGGGGGTGGGACAGGGCAGTGCCTGCATTAAGAAGGTCCCTGAGGTCCTGGTATGCAGCACAGTGGCACAGTCCCTGCTGCTGTCCCAAGCACAGCTGGTTCATGAGATCAAGGAATGGGAACAAGGCTCCAGCATCACTCTGCAAAATTGTTTTACCAGAGCCCAAACATGGTGAGACATGAGAAAAGGAGCCGTTGTGCCAGGTTCAGGCTTGAAACACAAGACTTGGCAGATGGGTTTGTATTTATCCTGTTAAAATACCTTCTCTGGAAGCAGCACAAAACACCACAGACCCACAGGACAGAGAAGGTTACACGCCTTCAGGCAGGCTCACATCAGCATTGTTCCTTTGAATTATTCAGGCTGGGGAAAAAAAGTCACATTATTAAGAAAAAGTAATAACCACATAACACATCTGTGTGTATTTGAGTCGTGCATGTGCCAACTCTTCTCCTTCCAGAGTCACAGCATGGGTTTTGTGCCCTTGGCCTGAGCACAAACAGCACCAGTCCTCCAGTGGCAGCTTTCTTGACTTCATGGGAGAAGGAGCAGACCTTCCTGAAGAAAAGTAGCTTCTCTCATCAGCACTAATAGCTTATACATCAAACACTCTACAAACAAATGAGACAAAAATCAAAGCCAGAAAGCCCTTTCCCCATGTTTTACATTAACACAGCATCTGTCGCTTTCAAAACGAAGTCGGAATAAACGTGGCCATTTCAGTTGCCTGTTGATGAGTGCAGAGAAAAAATTCCAAATTAAATGGATGAACATCTATGTTGCCAAAAGAGTACAAATAGGACCAGGCACAGCTGGTACTTTGTTTCCTAGCAAGGAGATCAGTGCTGTCAGCAGGGGCACGCAAGCCCCAAATGCAGTCATTCTGCTAACTAACCAATGCCTGCCAAAGGGCTGCAAATTCCCAGCACAGCTTTAAATCTCAAGTCATCAGTAACATCTGAGGCAAGAAGGTTGCCTTAAAAACACAGTTCAGATTTCTGCCCTCTGCACTGCAGGAGGAGAGCTGCTTCCAACTCAGGTTCCCCACAAAGAGGAGCAGCAGACCCTAGCAAAAAAAAAAAAAAAAAAAAAAAAGGAATACTCCCCATTTAAGTACACCACCAATCTCTCAAACATCTCTCCCTCCTGTCTCACTTCTCCTGGTTAATCAGATTAGGTAACAAAAATCTTTATTAAAACCAAACAGAAATATGCTTTCAATTTACAAGGCAAGCCACCAAGCACATCACTCATCCCAACAAGTACTAAAAATTCTTTAAAATCAATTAGGACCAAAGTAAGAATCTTCACTCCAATGAGAGGGAAGAGGCAGATCTTCAGGACTATCAGCTAATAGACAGATGTTGAGAGGAATCCAGCCTGGACAGGAGGTGACCAGCTAAAGAAACACTGACCTGGAATAAAGCATCTGTAACCTTCTTGTGCAGCCAGTGATGGGAGTGCTCCCACCACAACCAAACTTCTTCACACAAACAGACCCAAACCAACCCTGTTCAAACATTGACACAAAGCCCTGACTCATACAGACCCCCAGGCACATGGAAACACTGCAGTGGGTTCCACATTGTTACTGACTTCCCAGGGATTGAGAGAGGAGCAAGGAGAAGGGAAATGCTGACACAGAGCCCCCCACAAGCCCCCAGATGTGCCAGGACAGTGTTTCATCTCACCTCTCAGATATTTCTGGTTTCTTTGAAAGCAAGAAGCTGTGTCCCACTCCAATACAAACCCTGCAGCAATACCATTGGTAAGAAAGGAAAAGAAGAACTGGACACTAAAGTGCAGGAGGAGGAAGAGCCTCTCTCCAGCAGCTGGGTCTCACAACACTGTCCTGAGGACCCCACAGAATGAGGGAATCCAATTACAGCTCCAGTCTTGCCTAATACTTTCATCCCAATGGGATGGAGAACAGGCAGAGGTTCAGATATTGGATAGAAGATGAGAATCTCAGCCACTGTTACTGAAGCTGGGAAAGGAACCTGAGTGATACAAACAGGGCCCCATAGTCAGTCTTAAGGCATCAGTTCAGCTGATGAAGCAGTAAGTCAGCTGCTACAAAGGGAGACAGGAAGCACATCTGCTGCTGTAGTAACTTGGTGGAGTTACTACAAGAACTTGGCAGCTTCCAAAGGATAGCACCTCATTTGAAATACAAAATCAAATTCATTCTGAAGCTGCTAAATGTGCTGCTTCTTTGGAGAAGAATACAGTTAGATTTGTGTAAAGACTTTCTTTTAAAGGATGTGGCTTTTTGATAGTCACAATCAATTTTAGAGACTGAAATAAATCATAAAATACCCTGACACAGAATTAGGCTATTTGAGGATAAACCTCTGCAGAAAGCTGGGAAAACCCAGCAAAAATAAGTCTCTGCCAACAGCTGACTGCTTCTGAAGGGAGACAGATGAAAGGACACTTAGAGTCTTTGTAAATTTATATTCTGAAATACAGTGGGTAAACAAACTTAAACTGGTTCAAAGTATGAAATAGCTTGGAGTCCTCAGAAGTTAATATAAAACTCCCTAAAGGTAGTGGATTTTTAATCAGGCCACTGTGAATAAGGATTCTTCCTCCCACTATGGTAAGGAGATTAGGATATATCCTATCAGACCCTAGCAACACCACAAGAATGGGCATATTAATCAGATCAGAATTTGATCTATACTTTCTTGGTAACAATTTCCAGCCAGGGCTGAAGGAAGCCAGGTACTTTCTGCCAGAAGATGAAAGATTTATACCCATGAAGTCACCATCTCAGATCATTCCTACACTGACAAGTCTCAACTGGGGCTTTATTTTCTCACTGGCCATCTTTAATTGGTAAATTAGTTCTATTAGTTCATTGTCTTTCTACCCACTCACTTGTTAGCAAGCCAAAGTATTGACAGCAAGGAGTCCTTCCAGTGAAGATGGAGCACCCACTGGTGGGGCCCCACTGGAGGAATTTCCAGGCAGAGTGTCCACAGAGATACAGAAAGCTTCTCTGCAGAGATTTTTCCACTGGAGAACATCCTCCTAAATAGGAGAGCTTTACTGGTGTGGGCACCACAATGCCCAGTTGCAAGCAGAGCTTCAAGTCATCTTTTTGAGCCCTAATCCAATTGTTCCTTTTGCTGAACTGGTCAACAGGATTTTCTTGCTGAGGTGGGGTTTGGCCACACCACCCAAACACCATCCTGCCCTGGCAATGGCAAACCTGACTTTAACTAAAGCTAAAAGGGAAATATTTTACTGAGGGTGAGGGAGACAGGATAAGGATGGAAGGTTAAAAATACTATCTACCAAGATTAGAGTTGCTGTTACATGAATAGTGAGAAAATGACCCAATACTGCCTAATAGCTGAATATCAATCTCTGAGGCTTTTTCACTTTTATGGCTCTCTGACTGCTTCATGCCAGTGTGAGCTACAAGCCATAACTTTAATAGCTCCAACCAAAGACTTATGGTAATATCAGATGCTGTGGATGATGAGCAAATAACAGCAAAAATGTAATGAAAAGTATATATTTATGTCCTTGCTATTAAACCCAAGGCTATAAACATTGACAGCCCTAAGAGTAGCAGCTTCTATTGTCATTGATTAATGCCTTGTTTTAAAGAACAAGGAGAAGGTTAAAACAAGGAAGAAGCAGAGAGATTCTTTTTCATTTCTCAATTTGAAAAATTACATTGGCTGTTTTAGGTGGAATCTGCATTTCTGCAACACTTTCATATAAGGCAAATTGCCCAGCAATAGGAGTGCAGTCAGAGAGACTTTTTGAGGCCTTTGAATTATACCAAAATGCACATGTGAAAACATGAATTAATCAATGACCATGTTCACTAATGTGCACACGTTTGTTTCTTACCTCCTCTCCATCAGGATAATTCTCAGCTGGCAGTGCAGCCATACCCACCATGTATTCACCACAAAACAGGGTTTCTTTTAACTCAACTATTGCCTCTAAGAATTTGAGGGAAAAAAAAAGTCAGCCCAGACAAATCAATGCAAGAACTTTTGCTCTTGCAACTCATAATGGTAATTAATGATGCAAAAATATCTTCTGCCTATGATGGCATCAGGGATGCAGATGATGGCCTAAAAGTGAAGCAGAACAACCTTCCATGTCTGCCACAACCTAGAAGATAGGGGTTCTGCACCCTGCAATACCATGTTTTCCTTCTCTTCCCACCTAGTTACACATCCAGTGCACTCTGTTTTTCCAGTACAAGTCTTATCCTCCCATCTGGTTCTGAATGGAAAAAATAAGGTCACACACTTCACATTTCTCTAATGCTACCACCCTCCTCCAATCTGATAAGAGAGAAGTTTCATTTCTGCTGTTTCTGCTCTGATGAAACGTTCATACAAACCTGTGCTGAGAGAGCACAAAAGCTTTGCACAATTCTTCCCTCCAGCACTCTTTCCCCACCCCCCAAATTCCTCTTTTAACCTCCTGTCTTTTGCACCATACAAACACAATACCCCAGAACCATCCCAGAAAACCTGAAGTGTTCCCTTGAGTTTTCCAGCACAGCCTAGAGGTTCCCTTTTTTAATCATTTTAGATTAAAAAAGAAACACAGAAAGGAAAGATATAACTAAAGCTCTAGGAGACAGCAAGTCTGAGAGGTGAGTCTGTGCCATTTCCTGGGGACAAACACTGCTGTTAAAACACAGTGCATGGCATCAGCCTTCCATGCAGCATATTATACAGGCAGTTCATCAATTCTCCTGCCAACCCACTGACCCTGCTCCCATCAAAAAGGCCTCTTCCCTCTCTTGCTGTTTGCCATTCCTCTTTCTCAAACCCCCAAGCCACTTTGGCTTAGACTTATCCAGCTCCCACAGCAGAAATCACTGCTTGTTTCCAGGTAGCCACCCAGGGCATTACCCTGACTCAGTGCAATTCCACAAGTTCTCTCAGCACTTGTTCTAACCAGCCCAGGCAAAAAAAAAAAAAAAAAAAAAAAAAAGGGTTCTTAAACAGACAAGTGATGAGAAGATGAGCTTTTTGGTGAAAAGCCTAATGTTTGTCCTCCACTGGAAGAAAACCTGTTTCTCATGAACATCAGAAATGCTCGTTGTGCAACACTGCTGTGTATTGTTATTTAGGTGCTCTGTTCTTACACTGGGAGCAAAAAATGTCCAGATCTATGGGCCTTCACCAGGGCTTTGTGCTGCTCCTCGAGGGAACTGGCAGGATGGGTTTTTTTGGTTTGGTTTGGTTTTTTAATAACCAGGATTGTTATTATTATTGCTGCTGTTGTTGCTAAAGAGCTCTAGGGGGAGTTGTGGAAATAATCTGTTCCCTTGTGTAATGCCTGAAATCAAACCAGAATATATCAGGCTGACACTGCCTGCGTGTTATTACCTTAAAGCTTATTATTAAAAACAAAAATAATTGCTGCACCACACCATATTCCACCACCTCCCCCAGAATGGAAGGGCAATTTCAGGCAGTGATGAAAAACATACAGGGTTGAAGCCTCCTTTACAGAGGCTCAGGCCAGCCAAGATCATCACGTCCACTTATATCCCAACCTCTTTGGCATACAAGAAATGTGGAGAGTACCCAGCCCAGGAGGACCCCAGTTGCTCTTGCAGCTCTGTGTGCACACTGTTTGCACTGGAGGATGAAATACTGAATTTTGTCTTTGCACAAGTTAAATCGTAGAATCACAGAATTGACTGGGTTGGAAGGGACCTCAGAGATCATCAAGTCCAACCCTTGATCCACTCCCCCCGTGGTTCCCAGCCCATGGCACTGAGTGCCACATCCAGGCTCTTTTGAAATATCTCCAGGGACGGAGAATCCACCCCTTCCCTGGGCAGCCCATTCCAATGTCTGATCACCCTCTCCATAAAGAAATTCTTTCTAATGTCCAACCTAAACCTCCCCTGGCACAACTTGAGACCTCTTGTGCCCTCTTGTCTTGCTGAGAGTTGCCTGGGAAAAGAGCCCAACCACCCCCTGGCTCCAACCTCCTTTCAGGGAGTTGTAGAGAGTGATGAGGTCTCCCCTGAGCCTCCTCTTCTCCAGCCTCAACAGCCCAGCTCCCTCAGCCTCTCCTCATAGGATCTGTGCTCGAGTCCCTTCACCAGCCCAGTTGCCTCCTTTGGACCTGCTCCAGCACCTCAATCTCCTTCCTGAGCTGAGGGGCCCAGAACTGGACACAGGACTCAAGCTGTGGCCTCCCCAGGGCTGAGCACAGGGGCAGAATCCCTTCCCTGGACCTGCTGGCCACGCTGTTCCTGAGCCAGGCCAGGATGCCATTGGCCTTCTTGGCCACCTGGGCACACTGCTGGCTCATGTTCAGCTTCCTGGCAATCCAGACTCCCAGGTCCCTCTCTGTCTGGCTGCTCTCAGCCACTCTGTGCCCAGCCTGGAGTTCCCCATGGGGTTGTTGTGGCCAAAGTGCAGGACCCGGCACTTGGCCTTGTTGAACCTCATCCCGTTGGGATCAGCCCAACTCTCCAGTCTGTCCAGGTCCCTCTGCAGAGCCCTCCTGCCTTCCAGCTGATCCACACTTCCCCCCAGCTTAGTGTCATCTGCAAACCTGCATCTAAATCGTCAATAAAGATATTAAATAGAACTGGGCCCAACACTGATCCCTGGGGGACACCACTGGTGACCGGCCACCAACTGGATGCAGCACGAGACTGATTCCAGAATTCCCCAAAAGCTTTCCATGAACATCACTGCCTCATTCTGACATCAGCACTTGTCCAAAGTCTTGCAGATTGCTGTGCTGGTACAAAAGGTGATGAACAGGTGGGACATCTCTGTGGCTTTAGAGTAACAAACATGAGTGTTCTACTCAAGCCCTCTGAAATACATTTTTGCTACCAGTCACAAAAAAACCCATCTGTTCTCTATTTGTGCAACATGCCAGAGCAGAGAGACATTGGTGCCACACACAGGAAGCCTCCCTAGGTGACAAATAATAACTATGTGACATGATTGCCCACCATTTGGTGTTACAGAAGAGCAGAGCAGGTCCAGTGGATACTTCTGGAAAGAGTGGAAGGTTTTTTCTTCCTTTGGGACTAACATAGGGTTAGTCCCAATGCAACAGATGGGCACACTGCAGAGTTCTCCTTCATCTCAGTGGCAGTCCCATAGGTACCCAACTTCACAGGTACCTAACTTTTCACTTAGATCAATTTTCTTCAAGTACAAAAGCATCTCTGCCTTCACTTGAGAGCTCCCTCTCCCAGAAGATCTACACATGCCTACCTCCAAAGCTCTGGCCATCTCCAGGATCAAGCATTTTAGAAGAAAGACACAAATAACTGCAACCCCCCCTCACTGGCACACCGTGTTCCATCTCCTTTCTGAGAGAGGGGGAAATATCAGACTGGGGCAGAGGAGAGGAAATTAAGCAGTTCCCTTCCCTATCCAAAGAAACGAAGCATGCAGTAATTTTTAAATACTTTGAAGACTCCAGCAAATCCCTGAGCATGTGAAGTGGTTAGCCTGGCAATAAATGGAGTGAACAAGAAAGAGGGTATATAAAAACAATCAAATGAAATACTAA
Organism: Heliangelus exortis; assembly: GCF_036169615.1. Taxonomy (NCBI): domain Eukaryota; kingdom Metazoa; phylum Chordata; class Aves; order Apodiformes; family Trochilidae; genus Heliangelus; species Heliangelus exortis. Next base: position 17,966,174 of record NC_092433.1, on the reverse strand, counting down.
TGATAATAGCAGGCAAACACAAATCTCTGCAAACTTTAAAGAGATTGCTGCTCTTGGAGCACATAGAAAGGACACAAAGCTAATCAGCCATTTAATGGACAATCCTATAAAATAAGGGGCTACAGAAAGCTGGTGTCTGGAGATAAATGGATTTTCAAGTATTTGCAAATTTAGCAAAGATGGAACTGGCCTTTGTTTTCTTGAAAATAAAAGATTTGCAGATATATTACTCTGCTACCAGCTATTAAATTTAGAAGAAAACCCCAGGCAAATAAAGCCTGACATCTACATGATATGTTAGCTGCAGTGTAGAGGGTTGGTCTCATGACCCAGGAGACACCATCTACTTCTTTGTTCCTGCAGCATCTGAAATAGAAACAAGAAATCACCACTTACACACATTAACAGCTTCAGGGGGGGGGTCGATGGTAAACAGAAAGGGAAAAGATTCAGAAAAAAACTCAACTTTGTTTGATCCTTGCCCCAGAATGAGCCCAAACAAAGCCCAGGATATTGCCATCACAAGTGGAACCACAGCATGGGTACAAGGTCATATTCCAGAGAGGTGTGATCCAGCAGAGGGAGTGGGTAACACCACGAAGCATATGAAATACTTCAACAGAAGTGACTTTCCCTCCTAAGCAAGGGAACAGAGCAAACTGACATCAGGCACTTGGCTTCATGGCTGTGATTTTGATCCCTCACTAGGAATATGAAAATCAGAAACATGCATGGTGCAGCTCAGGCCCCAGAGCAGGCAGGACACGGCTCTGACTGGACATTGGGTCCTCCAAAACATCTACACCTTCACTTGATGAGCAAGTGCTCAAACCTTCAACATTTACTACTTGGAGTAATGAGACTGCCAAACATCCAACACCAGCAAATCATGGAACACAAAAAGCAATAGAGCAGGAGGTAGCTCTGGCTGCAGGCTCAGGGCTGGCAGATGACTTGTGGTGCTCTCCATCCTGTGCTGTGCTCCAGGCACACCCAGGAGAGGTGGGAATGGGAAAAGGGATCCAGTCACACTTCCAGCTTTCTAATTCCATCATAACCCATCTTTTACAACGTGAGGATAGAACAGCAGGGACACTCGAAATCTTTTCCAACAATTTTTTTCCCAGTGAAAAATTGTGTGCTTGACCAACCACATTATGGGGGTCAGCATGGCTATGCTTTTTGATTCAGATTTACTCACAAAAAACTCAAAGTGGCACAATTCTTGGATCAACAAGACACCAACCCAAGGGTATTCACACTGCCACCTGCACTCATCTCCTGATTAGCCAACAAGGCTGTCAGTATCCAGCTTAAATTACTCAAAAAACACCCATAGGAAAAATATTTTTATACTGCCCAATAGTTATGATCACAGAACTGAAGGCTGTGTTTTTATCTCCTCATTCTGGTCATCTATTCCTTTTTTCTTTAATTTTCTCAACTGAGATTGAAAGAAAGCAATAATGTAAGTTAACACCAAGCTTTACATTTAATTCCTGGTTACATCTTATATTTACTGTTGGTTGTGATTCACATTAAACATTACATAAGTTTTCAGATTTCAGAAAGTTTGAGCTACATCCCAGAAGTCAAATACACAGGAAAAATAAGATGCTCAGAAGACTGTCTCAAAAGATTTTTCCCTGACCCATGGTACCTGTTAAAGCACAGAGAGGAAACATTCAGGTGAGAAAGAAAAGGTTTTGGACTTTTCAGGCAGTTTCTTTCAGACTGATTTTTAATAAGCTTTGACTGCTAAAAAAACATCTCAACAGGCTTGTCACATCTATGCTCCTGTATTCTATAAATCTGTTTTTATTTATATTTCATGTGCATTATAAATCTTTCAGACAAATAGTGTGTGCTCTTGCACTACAGCTGCAGAATCCCCACTCTGTACTGCTCCTAACTGCATTCTTAATACCAGTAATACAAATCCCACTCATGTCAGCTTCCTCATCTTACCACCAATGCTGGCTTGGGCAGACACTCTTTTAATTTGAGATGTCTTCTTTTGGATGTCTGAGTGACAGTGTTAAAATAGAGAAATAAATAGCTTGTTACATTCAGTCTTCCTCTCTGGGATTGTAACGTGGTGAAGAACATTTAAAAATAAACCTTAAGTAAAGTGATTCCTCTGGTAACAGCTAAAGGACAGTCACTAAGATATGCTACTGTTTAAGTGATAGCTGAAGAATTTATTAAAAAAACAACTTCAGGAAATGTGCACTTAAGTTCTTTGACCAAAATAGTTCTAGGATAATAAATTCTGAGCTTTGAAATATGCTTTCAAAAGCCTATCAAAGTAAAAAACTCCTGTAGCATCACCACACCAGCATCTGAACCAGTTTTATATAGCTCACTATGGTCATCTGAGGATAGGTATCTGCAGATGATGTAGAAATCTGAAATACAATGTTGTAATTCTTTGTGCTCTGTTCAGAAAGTGACAAGCTCACCACCTCCAACCTGCAGCTTTTCAACACAACTCCTCCTTCAAGAAGGAAGTGTCACTCACACTGTCTGCTCCCTGCCCTCACAGGACTCTCACAACACCTGGAAAAACCTGACAGAGAACTGATGCAGCTATTCTGATCAAAGAGAACTCCACAGTTTGGCCTCCTAAAAGAAAAATAAGAATAATTTCTCTTTGGACCTGACACAAAAACTGGAGTTTGAACAAATGTGCTAGAGAAAGTTCTATGGGTTTTTTTGTTTGATTGTTAGGGGGGTTTTTTTTGGTGGGTTTTTTTTTTTTTTTTTTTTTTAGGTAAACACCAATAAAAGTCTTCCTTTCCCTCCTGTCCCTTCTGGCTTGGAAAGAATGGTGTCTAATTAATGAGAAGTCTGAAGAGCTGCATTAATCTCTGTGAATCACTCTCTCAGCTATAACTTCTTTTCAAAATTCTTAGCTGCCAACACTAAAAATATAGGTTTTCTCCACAATGAATGCTTTTTAAAAACACCAGTAAAACCAAAGAAGTGTTATCATGAAACCATGATGTCCTTTTGGGGTATGAACACATGGCTGTGCTTGGATTAGAGCAACATCCCATGGGAATTCCAGGAGAACATCTCCTGTTGTGCTTTGCTCTCAGAGGCAGCAGCTTTCCTCTCCTCTCCTCCCCTCCTTATTTTTAGGTGGTGATTCAGGCACCTTAAGTAAAAATGTTTTCCTAAGAATTGTAAGAGAACAAACAGCTGCAACTGGCTTACTCCACAGCCATCTGTGTTCATGCATTTTTAATGAATCATTTTGGCTATTCATTCACAGGAAAGTTGTATCCAATTTGATTTTTGTGGATTACCTCATTACCAGACAGCCCCTTTGCTGCTGGAAGGGGACCTAACACCACAACAGCTTTCCCACAGAAGGGCTGAATTCCATGTCACAGGTGGAGAGGAGCTCCAGGACTGTCTTCTGTGGGAAGAGGGAGAGGCCTTACACAGCTGCACCGTCCTTAGGGTCCCAGAGACCAAGGAATTCACACTCCTAGGAGACTGTATCAAAATAGAGAGCAAAGTACACCTCCAAATCTGCATCCCTTGCACAGGTTTTGACCCTTTTAATCATCTCCAGGAGTTCACACACACAGATTAATGCTTTATACACAGATTAATGCCTTATACATCTTGTGTACATCAGTGCACCATTTATTATTCAAGACACAGCACTTAAAGACCCATAGAGAGACTTAGCTAAAAATATTAGACAAAAGGTGTTAGAACAGCTTCAGAGCTGCAAGGATACATATTCAGGGGTGGGGCAAAGAGGTCTGGGGGGGACAGGGTCAGATTTAGGGCCTGGGACCAATTCTAAGCAGAGATTCAGAGTCAGCAGTGCTGCCACCTCACTGCTTGGCTGTGTCCCACAAGGCCACAGCTAACACTGAGCTACAGAAATTAAAGGCTCTCAGGGCTTGCTTTCTGACCACAGAAAGAGGGAGTTTCACCTGGATGGGAGGAAGCCACCCCACTTAGAGCCATAAGAAAACTGCTGCCACTGCAAAAGAACTGCTCTGTATTCATCTCCTCTCAGGAGGTGCTGAGCTGTGGTGGTGCTGGGTACACCAAAAAGCCCCATGCAGCTCATCCCAGCCCTCTGAGGTCACCTGTGCCCATTTCCTCACACCTCAGTGCCAGTAACACCATAGAAGATGTGACTCTTTCAAGGTTATTTTTCTTTCCCCAATCAAAATAAGATTGCAATGTCTGTAAGGTTTTGGATACTCTCCCAAGAAAACAGTCATCACCTGGTTTGGAAAACAGCCTGAACTGCAATACTAGGGACCTATTCACACAAAGAGAAATAAATTCAGGACAAGGTCCACACCCACTGAGCAAAGCAGACTGAGGGATGAATTCACCCTGGTAATTCACACCTTGGTTCCTATGCCAGAGAGGCTTTTGTGCCACAGATGCTCATTTTGGATCATTTTACACAGAAGTAGGGACCTACAGAAGTGGGAAGCACAGAGTGGAGACTGAAAGAGAGAGAGAGACCAAAAAGAGAAGACTAAAACATGCAAAACAAAAAAAAACAAAAAAAAAAAAAAAAAAAGCAGGAGGAAGTCCAAAAACACGTGATGGGCTGAAAAGAGGTGGGATAAAAAGAAAGGAGTTGAGGGTGAAAAGGGCTGGGAAGCCAGAAATAATGGGGGCAGCAATGATAGTGGGAAGTCAAGCCCTAAAATAAATAGAAGCTTGGGAAAAGGTGGTAGACCAAAAGAAGCATGCAAGGTGACAAAGGTGGCAGGAGGCTGGAAACTGGACAGGGGAGTTCAGGCCAAAATGGGCCAGAAAATGCTGCGAGGCCAGAAGGGAGGGAGTTGAAGCCAAAAAGGGATGCAAGATCAAAAAAGTGTGAAAGGCATAGGAGGCTGTTGTGACCAGAACAAGGTGGTAGGAAAAAAAAAAAAAAAAAAAAAAAAGAGGCTGAAAAAGAGACATTGGCTGAAACAGGGTGGGGGGCTAAGAAAAAAAAAAGTGAACAGTGTGCAACCATACCTGCTTTTATCAACTCAGCTTTGGTAGTCTTAGTTTTTAATTCCTTAACAAACCCCCTATTTTACTCATGACTTCTGCTGAGAAAGGGGAGAAGAAAATTACAAATGCATCACTGTGATATAAGAAAACCTTATGTTTGCCAGTGTAATAACAGCAATGGGTTGATGAGCCATTGCATAGAAGAACCAACAGAAAAATTAGATCATTTGGCTGTGGCTACTGGAATGTAATAGATGGCTCTTTGATGGGATACAGCACATCCTGCAGTGATTAATGTGAAAAGCAGGGTAGTGGATAAACTGTTTAACAGAAGAGAGCAATATGGCATGCAAACAAAACTAACCCATAAATAATTTAGGCACCCTTGAAAAGATTTACAAAGATTTATTTCATATGTAAAAACCTCTTTGGTGTAGTATCAGAAAGAAGATGAGCATTTCTCTGCTTATTTAGACAAAGCAATCTGGAAATACCACTTTAGAACAAGAAATATTCTACTTTTCCCCCACTTCCAAGACATAATATAGCAGCATCTCAGCTAAAGGCCTCCTGAAAACTTTCACAATAAAATCATGTTCACCATAATTATCTAGAAAATATTTAATTACAGGGTTGACATTGATACCATAGCAGAAGATGAACACCACAACTGGGTCTCACTCTTGGTTTCTGAGGGCAGCATTGTCTGGACACTATCAGAATCTAAAACTGTGCCCACACCCCAGGTCAGAGGGGGCTCGTGTGCCAAGTCCTGAGCAGGATGGGGATTCTCAGTCAAATGAACCCAGTCTGTCACATCCTCACGAGATGAATACAGAGCCTCTCACCTTCCAGCAAACCCCATTTCATGAAAAGTCTTTGGTCAGGCAAGGAATTGTTCTTTCTTTGTTGTTCAGACTGCATGCCAGGGCAGAACTTGCTGTGGGATGCCTTTCACTAACATGACAATACCTGCTGCTGGCTGTTCCAGTCCAGTAATAAAATAGCACAGCTAAATGGGGAAGTACTGGGCCAAATCTTCCTGTCAATACTCCAGTGATTAAATCAAAGGCTGTGGAAATTCATCTAGCAATTAAATACAATTGGATTTATCTTTCCAGCCCTATGCACCACTGCCAAGCACCACGTATTCCTGAATTTGAGCTCAAATTGCAAAGTCTTTGGAATCCTGGCATACCCAAATCAATCTGTAAGATCAGGAGCAGCAAGCATGTCATTTTTTTTTTTTTTTTTCCCTGGGTGCTCTGAGGTTGCCCTGTAAAAGTCAGGCCAAGTTCAAAATGAATCATCACAAACCAAAATGACTGGAGCTGAAGCTTATATCACATCTCCTGCTTCACAGAGAGCCTCCAGCCCTGGTGTCAGGAGGGAAATCAGGATGCTGGACACTGAGACACAAAGCACAGCCCTCACCCAGGTCAAGTTGCACACTGAAGGCTCATCCTCTCTGCTGGGTTACACAGAAGTGCTGGAGGCTGCAGCCAAACACAGATTCTTTAGTGGACTGTAGTTAAAAACCACAAAGCAGCATTAAGAACACAGGTGGCCAGTACAGGAAAAGTCTGGAAGACAGATATTTTTTTTTTATATATATAATGATTTTAGACTTTTGGCTCTGTTCATCCCCATTGGCTATGCCCTGTGTGAGTTCAGCAGAAACTGATACCTCCTCCAGCCTGAAGGCAGTGATGTCCCAGTGCTTACATATATTTGTAACAGTTCTCAGCTGTCTGAGAAAGCAGGATGTGCCTAAGTCTCATTTGAAATTTGAAGGCTTGGTTCACAGGCAGAACAAAGCCTCAGGGTTTTACCCTTTTTATTGCTGCAAATGCCAAGAAAAGTTTAAAATTAATAGCAACCAGTATAAAATGGAATAAGAAATAAAAGAAACATTTACTGCCTTGGATATGGGCATGTGCCCCTGACATTTCCATATCAGGGCAGTACTCTCTCTGCTTTAGCAGCAGACAGGCATAAAACACACTCTTACTGCAAACACCATGAATTTTTCTTTTAAACTTAGCTATAGAAGGTGGCATACTATAAAAACAGAGAAAGAGAAGGGAAGATTTTCATTCTACATAAGGCAATTACCAGGGCTGTCAGCAAGAATGAGATTTACTGCATGGAATGGGTAAAGAGAAAGGAACGTGCCAAGCAGCTCAGAAAACACAGAGAGAGAATTAAGATCTTTGCTCAACCCCAACTTTGGTAGAGGCCAAATAGGTGGAAGAGCAACCTCCAAAACCTCAAATTCCCCACAGGTCTTTGCCTCTACAGGTGATCCCATAAAAAACAGAACAGCAACCACTGGGGTGTAGAGCTCTTCAGCAACTAAAGGAAAACATGGGACCACAAAACCAGATTCCTGTGAAGTTCTGAGGTTATGTCAACTAAAACTGGAAGCTAGGATGGGAAATTTGGCCAGGAGACAGGCAGCTCCTCAGTAAGTTGTATTAACCTCCAGAATTCTGGGAGCTGAAGCAGAAGTATCATCCAGTGCTGCTGCTGCTGGCAGTGTTGTCAGATGATGAGCAGTGTGTTTGTACTCACTGCTAACACCCAGGAAGCTCAAAAGGGGACAACTGCTCAAACTCAGAGCATCCTCAGTTCTGGAATACTGTATATGTATTCTGGAAATGTATATGTATATATACATATATATACATATCTGTATATGTATTTCTGGATTGCCAGGAAGCTGAACAGGAGCCAGCAGTGTGCCCAGGTGGCCAAGAAGGCCAATGGCATCCTGGCCTGTATCAGAAACAGCGTCACCAGCAGGTCCAGGGAGGTGATTCTGCCCCTGTGCTCAGCCCTGGTAAGGCCACACCTTGAGTACTGTGTCCAGTTCCGGGCCCCTCAGTTCAAGAAGGATATTGAGGTCCTGGAACAGGTCCAAAGGAGGCAACCAAGCTGGTGAAGGGACTCGAACACAGATCCTATGAGGAGAGGCTGAGGGAGCTGGGGCTGTTCAGCCTGAAGAAGAGGAGGCTCAGGGGAGACCTCATTGCTCTCTACAACTCCCTGAAAGGAGGTTGGAGCCAGGGGGGGGTTGGTCTCTTTTCCCAGGCAACTCTCAGCAAGACAAGAGGGCATGGTCTTAAATTGTGCTGGGGGAAGTTCAGATTGGATATTAGAAAGAATTTTTTCACGGAAAGGGTGATCAGACATTGGAACGGGCTGCCTGGGGAGGTGGTGGACTCTTCGTCCCTGGAGACATTTAAAAAGCAACTCGATGTGGCACTCAGTGCCATGGTCTGGTGACTGTGGAGGTAGTTGATCAAGGGTTGGACTCGATGATCTCTGAGGTCCCTTCCAACCCAGCCTATTCTATGATTCTATGAAATCCACTGCCACATCACAGCTGGAAAATCTGAAAATATCCATCAACTGCAACTGGCCAGTAACACTAATGATGGGCTGAGCTCTTTACATGTCTGTTACCCTGCATCTTAGGGCTCAGTTTTGACCATAGCACAACTAAAATAAATAACTAAATATTTCAGCCAAACTTGAAATTGAATATTACGAATAATGTGGGAAAATGGTTACAACAGTAAAGAGTTCTTAAGCTTATAAGACAATTTTGGCTGGAGAAAGCACCTTCCATGGAGCTCTTTTGCTGGCTTAAGCAGAGATGGCCATACTGAGGAACAGCTGAGCTTCTGCCCAACAAATCTCTGTGCAATTAATAGTCCCTCACAACATGAGACTCTAAGAGATTAACTGCTTTTTTTGTAAAAATTCTGGAAAACCACTTCAGTTTTGACATGAAAAGACACCAAATCAGCATTACGACTTGGAGAATGTGATGCAAACTAAAGTACAGAAACCCTTGGCAAACCCCCAAAGAAAGTAAAAGTGTTGGAAGCCTCAGCCAAAATAACTTCTCACTGGAGTAAAAAAAGGGAATAGCAAGGGATTTATTCCGTGTAGCACGTGTTGGTGATTTTTGTCCCCACCCCCCAAAGAAACTTCACTCAGCTACTCTAGGGAGGTACTGATGAGAAGCTTTACCACTGAATTGCCAGTTATTGCTGGATCCATAATTTTGGATTCTCAGCTGACTCAGAAATTGCTGTCCCCTGGGGACAAATTGTCATCCTTAGCACAAAAGGTACCTGGTGCCCATGCAGCCAGTAGGAAAAGCAGCCTTCTGAAGTGCAGGCAGAGTTGAGCTGAAATGACTTTTAAATTGCTAAGCCATTGTTATGAAAGATTGCACATAAATATTAACACCACTACTAAGCACTCGTGTTTCATATTCCTACTTGTAGCAACTTTTTATTGCTGAGTTGTAACTGCCTGAAATTAACACCTTTGCCTCAAAATGCTGACAGGTCATTCGTTGTAGCAGTGCCACAAGGCACAGAACACAGCTGTAACACTAACACCGCTCTATTTAAACCAGAAAGAAAAGCAAAATAGAGCTCTGGGTGTTAACATTAGCCAGCCAGCCCTAGAGCAGCCTCTCCACTTTACAGCCCTGCAAACCTCCCCCAGGGGATCAGCTCAGCTGCCAAAGGAGGACAAAGAGCTCTCCAGCTTGCTTTCCTCTTGATTTGGTTCCACAAAAGCAGCCAAGGTGAGGCTCCTCCCATCCCAAAACAAAGGGAAAACCTAAGGGGGCTAAGGAGGAGATGGTATTGGATGCTGAAGCAATTTCACTCTCCTAGTGCCTCTCCACATCCCTTTCTAAACAAACTCACTTGCAACGAAAATTTTTACTATTTCTACTTCCAAAATTTTATAACATTTTTTTTAAAAATGATAGCAGAAATGCCTGAAAAAATTAAAATTCAAAACCGTGCTTTGTATATATAAACTGTTCTACTCTTCTGTGATTTTTTTTTTTTTTTACAAGACGTTTCAAGCAGACAACTTTGAAGTTATAGACACAGCATTTACTTCCTCTGCCCTCAGAGCAACCTGAACTTTTCATACTGATCCCAAGTGCTGGTAAACTCTGCTGCCAACCCCAAATTCAGCTAAGATTTGTGCACAGAACCCTGGCCATATTCCTGACAAACTGTTTTATGGCTCACTTTAGCCTGTGGGGATTGACACCTCATCTCCAGAGCTCTCACCTTGCTGATCAGCTGGGAAAGCAGCTCCTTTTTTCTTTGCAGCATCAAAAAAACCTCAGAAAGCTGTTGGTTACCTGATTGCTCACCCTGAATGACAACAAAACCTCACAGAAAAGTGACCCTGCATTGCTCCATTGCTGGTCCAGGGTTTCATTCTGTACTCCCAAGCTTGCATTGGTTTGTTACATCCTTTTAGGGCTTTAAGTGTCAGGGCATGGCACACAGCCCAGCCTTGCCATGACTTCTGGCTGCTTTTCCTTCAGCAGGTAAATCAGCCAAAAGGCCTCATGATGATGATAACAGATTTGCACAGTTGCTTCCAGAGTCAATGAAAACACCTTGCAAAAAGTACCCCCAGAAACTTCAATGTGCATCAAATCTGGGATATTTTGTCTGCTCCAGTGACTGAAGAGAACCTACCACCTCTTCTCAGCAAAATGCTGTTCAGCCATATATTTCCAAACAATTCCTCTCATACAGCACAGGGCTTCTCTTGCCACAGGTTAGATAGGGCACCAGGAGCCTTCAAAAGGAACTTTGCTTCAGCCTCACCCCAATCCCTTTTGCTATCAGCAGGAGCAGAATTAAGTCACTGCTGGGAGCCATGTGGATAATCAAGGCCTAAATTAACCCAGCAAGCAGTGGTAAACTCAGAAGGGTTTTGCCTCCCATTAGCCTGGGCAGTTTCTTTTAGACAGGAAGTAATAGCATGCCAAAAAACTCCTTTATTCTGCATGGGTCATTCTGCATCAGGTTTCAGAAAGTGCTTGGATTACCTCTTCTCAATTGCAGTGGTCTAATTGCATCCCAAAACACCGGGTCTTTATGTAACAAACAACCCCCTGTACACACTTATTTGTTTTACAAAGAACAGATTTCCTCATCAACAATCTTAGAAGTTGAATTTCTGGTTTTAACAAAGTCCTTAACAAAATACCTGGGGGGTGGGATAAAACCACATTGCTGAAGTAGAGATTTTCAGCAGCCATACACTAAGATTTTAGTTTTTAGGATTCATCTTTGCAGCTTCTGAAAGAGACAGGAGGAAGAGCTTAAAATTTCAATGAAATACATAATCCACCCTTTGCCTGAACCCTCCAAGTCACAGCATGTTCACCACCTGCTTTACTTTTATGCATGCAGACTGGGCTCAGCAGGGAACAGTCTGGTGCAGTGAGGATTTCAATAAAAATGCTACAACTCAATTTTAAAGTGAAGAGGGAGAAATTATAAACAAAATCTACTGATAGGCAGGCTTGCAACCATTAACAGTGTGTTGCATGTACATGCACCTGTACATTTGCACACACAGCAAGAGCTCGGGGACCTGTCTTGTGACACTGGTTCTAATGCAGAGGAAGCAGATTACCTGATATCAACATTTCAACATATTTCTGCAGCCACAGGTAAAGATGAAATACACAGCACACACACTAACAAGAGGACACCCAGCAGAGAGATCAGCAAAGCCTTTATCACAATAGCTCAGATAAGAGTAAACACTCCATTTATGCAGCTCTGAGTTTCTTTGTGGATCCAGGGAATCTAAACAAAAGACACCCTTGTCCTCCCCAAAGTGAGAGGAGTCTCTTTGCTCACCCATCTCCTACACTGCCTTGCTGGTAGTGGCATGCCCAACACTGTGATAACATCCTGATAGAAAACTGTGTGATCACAAAGATGACACAAGGAATCCAGAGTGATCTTCAAAAGCCATTATTTACACAGGAAAAGCTTGGGAAATGCTGACCTTCCCTTGTGTGCCTTCCCAGCCCAGTGGCAGCTAATCCAGACTGTAGTTATTAACAGAGACAGTCCTGGGAGCCTGATGTGGACAAATGATTTATCACCTTCAGGTAAAAAGTTTTATACCACATCTTAATTTACTACCCACTGGTGACTCTTCTTTTTTATCAGTCAGAACAGGATAGATTAGACCTTCCATGTAGATTTTATGTTTTGCCATCTAGGAGATTTATAACCTTAGTCCACCAACTGCATTCAATGAGGCAAAGCTGGGTAATAGTTGTCTGTAAAGCATTACACTTGTGAAAAGCATCAACCAGAATACAGTTTAGCTTTGTAGAAATCCAAAAAGCAAACAAGAGGCACCTTCTATTAGCAAGGCTCAGACAGACCCTACCACTACCCTGAGAAGTTGCCAAGTAACTCCTCTTTTGGTCCACAACAACACTGGAAATAAAATGTTGCAGGGATATCTACCTGCAGGAACAAACCCCCTAGATTTGTATATAAAACCTCTATTAACCCCAACACTTTTATTGTTGCTAAAAGTCATATTTCCATGGGTAGACACTTTAAAAACACCAGGGGCTAACACAGACACTTATCTGTTTGCACACAAGACCGTAACAGCTTCAGTAAACACCAAAGGACAAACCACACAAACCTTCATTTCACAAGATAACCTGCACATAAATGCATTATTTTCTGTGGCCTTATGTTCCTGAACATTTCCAAAGCTCAGGATTTTGACCAGCTAGCTGGCACACCTTCCCCAGAAGGGTTAATGAAAGCATTACAGTGGTTGGTTGGTTGGTTTTTACACTGCTGTGCCAACACTTTCTGTTGAAGGGCTGAAAACCATAACAGACAGTTGTGATGGGCTGGGCAAGTGTCTGATTACAGATAATATCCTCACTGTTTACTAAGCCACATCTGAGCTTTTTGCAAGGGAAGAGGTAAAGAAAGGAGCTAAGCAGGCTGTAATTCAGAAAGACAGAACTTGGCTTAATGAGAATTTTTTACTCTGCATTTAATCAAGATAAGATAGATTATGAGCAGTAGGACAGTCTAGTGTGGAATATGTGCTATTAATCATACCTCAAATAAGCTCTGAGAACTTTACTAAAACCCACTGTTCACCAGCAAGTTCATCAGGAATTTAATCAAAAAAAAAAAAAAGAGCAAGTATGTAGCTTAAAAATATGTTCCATGAAACAGTAAGGTTAGATATAGAACTGAAACATCAACTATTATATATGCATATAAAATGCAATACATTAAGAGCACATCTTTCAAGAACACATATATGATACATCAAAATCAAGTATTATATCTGTAAAGTGAAGGTCAGAGAAGGATCTCAGAGGCTATGAAACAAGCACCTTTTCTCAAAACCAGGTGAGTTGGTACCTCAAGAATCACTCCACTTTTTACCATATTTAAAATCCAAAGCACAGCATTGGTATTTTATTTGGAAAACCAGTACCATTCTGATCTGATGTGAGAGCTGCACTCGTTTTGATGGATAGGCTTCTTGAAATTATTGTCAGTATCCCAAATGCTGTAGGAGAGTAATGATTTTTATTTGGTTTCAGTCAGAAGGGAGATTTGTGTATATTTATTTATGACTAGACAGAAATAAATTAACCTATGGCAGTACCTGGGAGCTGACAAAGAAAGCTTCTGCAAAACTGCTGTAAATACTGGGTATATCCAGCCCAAAGAAATGTGTAGTATGGAAATACCCAAGCTCTGAAATGAGCAGGGCAATGGCATCAGGAAGCACTGGAGGGGAACACAGAAAATGCCCCTGTGCTGCTCCCAGCCCTGTCACACTCTGAGCCCACTCTCTGCTTTTTTGGATCATCTCTGCCAGTCCCACAGCACTGCCAACACTCAGCTCCCCATTGGTGCCTTGCACACCAGAGCTATAGTCACAACCACAAAAATTCACTCTTGTCTCTATATATTGCTGTTACATGGATGTTTTGGTTTAGCATGGTTTTAAGTTTAATTCAGATTGATTAATAATTGTTTAAAAGCTATTGGCTTCATACCTGATGTTTTAAATCATCAACTTGAGGCCTCACAGACCATAGAGGCACTGTGGGAAGAGGTCTAACACTAAGAACACAAATATCTCTGAAGAACAGAGGCACTGGAAGAGCAGCATTCTGAAGCCCACCTGATTAAACTGCTTCCTTTGCCTTAATCCCTACAAACATGATCAAAGCTCCCTTCATCCCCAACTCTGCCAAGGAGCCTTCCTGGCTCTCAGTGCTTAACTGAGGACTTAGGCTGTGATTTTGACTGGGGCACATGTACAATCTTCTCTGTAAAAATATATATACAGAGACAAATGCTACAAGTATTGCTTAAACCAGGCTCTTGATATAACTGAGGCACCATTTTTAATCATGGTTTTAAATAATAAAAAAAAAAAATCATATGGATTACATAGAATTCTGGGCAAGTATCCAGCCCATTTTCTATTTTCCACCCTATTATCCTCCTCTGACACTCTACCTCACCACAAGCAGCATGTAGTAAACGATCCCTTGTTTTTACAATCTATCTTTATTCTATTACATAGCCACCTTCTTATTAAATCATACTTCTAAACACAAGTTGGTAGCTGAATGAAAGAAGCACATGGAAATCCTTGTAGCAATTCTGTACCCATACAATTGTAGTGACATGGAAAATGCCAGTGGACACAGAGCATCCTGGGCCACCTCCTTGGTGAGCCAAAAGAGCCATGTCTGAAGTGTGAGAAACAGCTTAATACATCATTGATTTTTTTGGCCTCCTCTTAACTCAGATGCCAGAGGTTGTGCTGCTTTTTCTTCCGTGAGTATCAAGGACCAAGCAGAAGTCATTGGCTTAATGTACAAATATCATGGTATCCTGGTTATTATTCACTAGAACCAGAGCTCAACTGAGAGAAAAAGCTCTAAATTCCTTTGCCAGTTACCAAAGATATCAAGGACCCTTTTCACACTTTTTTTTTGTTGTTGTTGTTGTTGTGCATGTGTGTTATTTACTTTACAGTAGTAGGAAGATCCCTTTGCATGTTCCAGATATAAGAAAGCTAAAGAAGCAATCTAGGAGTGCAAGATAGGATATTGAACCAGATTCCCTGAAGCAGAAGTCACTGGCATAGAGGTAATATTTCAGAAGGATGGAATTGATTTCTGACCCAGTCCTTTGGCATCCTGCATTCATGAGAGCTCATATTGGATGAAAACAAGTCAATACAAGAGGCATATGAGATTTAAAAGGCTGAGGTACAGTAGGATAACAATGGATAATTTACACATCATGCTTAATAAGCAACTGCAGGAATGTCAGATTTTTCTTTTGCCCAAACCCAGTGTAATTTTTCTTTATGGTTCCAAAGTAAACTTTATAGGGTGATCTCATTAAACCTAAGCCAGGCCACCAGCTCATCCTCATGCAAACACTTGTAGTGTTCCAGTGTCAGGAGGCTGCCCAGCAGGACAGGACCATTAGCCAGTAACAGGAGCAACTAAGGGGTACCCCAAATAAAAACCTGAAAAGTTTGTTTCTGGCCAGGGAGGTATTGTGGGTTAGTCTGACTGCTTCTTCCTCTGGGAGGGGCTGCACACCCTTCCTTAGGAATGCATCCATCTAAAGAATGGACAACTTCCTCCTTGCTCAGCTGGAGTTGTTGGGACACCCTGCACCAAACTGAGCTTTTCTTGGACAGAACAAGATGGTTGGGTATTAAAGGATACATGCTAAAAAGGAATGGTATTGAAAGACTATTTTATTACTTTGTGGTATTCAAGCCCTCTTGTGTTTCTGGTTCTCCTGCAGTAAATCTTCATCAACAGTAATTTTTTTCAGTTTTATCTCAGTCTCTCAGAATTTATATCCCAGGCACAGAACAGAATTTGGCTTGGCTCCAATTTGTCAAAATAATCAAAAAGGCTTTTCTCTCATAACGATCTGAGTAATAGGACTGTTCTGAATAAATTCTTAATATTTGATTTCAAGCAATCTGTTAGTTCCAAATACCCACTCTTACATAAAAAGCTCTTCATTTTACCTCCTTAAGTCAGTCTCTATACTAACAATGCCAAGTATTGTCAGGTTAAAGTATGAGACAAATTAACCCTCATTAAGAAAATGCACCTGCAACACAGCCTACCAACTGTGAAAAGGCAACTGCTCACTAGATTTGCATTTGTATTGTCTTCACCCCTCATTAAACAGCTCTGCTGAATTCTGCTGCTCAGCCACTGGCTCCTCCATGTTCAGCATGAGGTATCTCTTCAGAATCATGACAATTTGGCAAAAATCAAATTATTTACTCAAAAAAATTTAGGTCTTTTTAAAAAAGTCATTACTCCTTACCCACCCCCCCCCCCCCCTCAAAAAAACCCCAAACCTCTAGGTAAAAAATAACACTCTAAGGGAGAAGTCTAGTGAGGTAAAATTAATATTAAGTTACAAGAATAACTTTATAGATTTTCCTTGAGTTTATTTTTGGGTCAGGATAACAAACACAAACATAAAATACTAGATGAAAGTATGATTACAGCTTGACATAAAGGGCTGTAAAAGTAAACAAGCCACAAACTCCCAGACCTAATCCTGACAGAAATGTTTTCAAACTCAAAGACTACTACAAAAAAGAGCTCTGAAGTGACTGTAGAGTCATGTAATTACAGAAATATAACACTGGCTCCATTCCTTCAGCCTCCTCTGTCAAAAGAGGAATAAATCACCTGAAAGGCACAAAACCACTCTTAAGACACAGAGACACCACTCCATGACTCAAACCTGGACCTTTTTCTGTCTAGAAACCTCCTCTTCAGTGACATTCCTACATACAGCTCCAATGAGACTGTATGGAGTCCCAATGTGAGGCAGCGTGGTTGATACATTTCCACTGAAAACCTGATTATTCCAATGGCAGAGGTCTTCTCAGAAATGGGATAAAATTTCTGACTGAAATCATGCAAATATGTGAGAAAATTTCATTCATCCAAGGAAACTAACTTCAGGTGTAGAATCCTTCAGTTGTTAACTACAGCCAAATGACTCCTATGTCCCACTCAAACACTTCAGGGTTTCTCCCTCCTCAGCTCTGTTTTCTAAAAGCTCTTATTAAATATTAATTGGAGCTGGGACTTTCATTTGAGTCTTTCACTTAGCATGGAAGTGATAATTGCCAGGCATGTAGCTATTAAAACCTGTCTTCTAGATATCAGTCTTCCATTCCAACACAAGCCCAAAATCATGCCATAGTGGTTTCTAAAAATCTCAGGGTCTACAGATGCAAAATACCATTTGCCTCTTCATGGCAGTCTTCAAAGGAGAAGTGAAAGCAGTAGATTCTCCTTGCTTTTTAAACAACAGCTCCACAAATGACTGGGAATTTCACATTTCCTCATAACAAAACTGAACACCAGGCTCATCAGCACCTCCTAAGGCACAAACAGTGCCAAAGCTCATCAGACCCTCCAAAACCTCAGGTGCTGCCATCAGCAGTTTTGCCAGGCACATGGTTGCCCAGAACAGCACAGGAAAATCTCCACAGGTTTTTAAACCATTAGAATAATTCAAATGGATACTCTGTGCTGTGCTTTGTATTCTTATTACTCCAACTCAATGCAGAATATAATTTGCTTTGGTAACACAGCCTGAGCATAATAATTGTGTGATTTAAAAGGAGTGGGGGAAAGAAATCAACTCTTCACACCCCAGTTCACCCTAGCTTGCAGCAAGCTGTTTTGGTTTTAATATACAAGAAATAAATCTGCAACCTCTTCAGACAATTCTTTGCAGCAAACAGCTTATTAGTTTATTTATCTACCTATCCTCAGAGCCAGTGCTGGAGGTGGAGTTGAATGTTAATGAATTTTAATCCCTGACTGGGATTACAGTGCCATACAGACTACAGGGGTACAGAATTCCCTCTCTCTGAGAAAAGGCCCCTACCCTATAACAAGTTAACATGGAAGTATCCAAAGATACATGAAGACAAAGATTAACACTAGTAAAAAACCACCAACACTTATTTGATGTCCCCAAATAGTTCCTCACAGTTCAGTAGCTCTTAACAGAAATATCCATACTCAGTTTTGAAATTCTAATACTTTTTTGCACAAGCTTAAACTCCTTCCTGTTTGGTGAAATATTTAATCATTAAACAGATCTTGATATTGCCTGTTGTCCAAGTTGTCTTTACACATACTTAAAATTCTGGAATCTCATTCACAATACTGTCCCAAGACTGCATAATTGTTCCAAGTCCCAAACTGATTTTCCAAGTCATCCCTACTTTATCTGCCATTAAGATTAAGAGATGGAGTATATTCCACAGTACACAAAGCCAAGTGATTTCATTCACTGGATAATTTTTAAAACCAGAAATATCCAGCACAATCTCAAAATAGAAGAATACAAATTACAATATTTATGAACCTTTGAAAAAAGAACAATTTCAACTTCATTAGAAAAGGACCCCTGAAATTTTGGCTTCTTGTCTCCATTCCTCCCCCAAAACACAGCATTTAGTCAGCAATTTAACATTATTTCAGGCTGACAGAATATAGAGCCTACCTCACACTAAGCAAGAAAATCACCCTACCAATAACAAAAAAACACCTTTTGGGCAACTCATCCACCATACAGCACTGGAGCAGGAAGCAATAGCCCAGCAATGTAACTTAAGCATCATTTCATACCAAACAAACTTTCAGAAATTCTTAGAGGAAGAATTGCATCTAATTATCCATCCTGATAGCACGAACTGAAAACAGCCAGGTCTCAAACACTATAAATGCTTTTGAAGCAGCATCTTTCTGCAGACATGACATCATGAGATTGGCACTCTGTGTCCCTGGGGAGCTCAGGCAAACCATCCTGATGCATCAAGTCCTGACTCCTGCCAGCAGCACATTTGGGAATGTCATGATGCCACCTGCCCATCTGCCTAGAGGAACCTCCTGTGCTGCCAAAGTGGTTGCTATGGGGCAGAACTGATTTCCATACAGGAACACAGGGAAAGTGTTCACTGCACAATGGGTGAAACACACCCTGCTGAAATCTGCTACAGCTCATTTGCAGCTTTCCATATCAGGAGTTTGAAGGGTGGTTAAGTTTTTGCAGGTGACACTGAAGAAGCACCCATCACAAGAGTGACTGGAGATCCTCTTTCCATAAGGATTTAAAATCTGTCAGCTTGAAGCAGCAATAAGAAATTCAGAGCAAGAGCCACTTTGCTCAGAGCTTTCACAGAAAGGAACACAGAGGCAAAAAACACTGGCTTTTGGGTATCATGAAAGCTAAAATAAATACAACTTTAGCTCTGGATTGTCTCTATGAGCACTGAAATCTCCTCTTATGTATTAGCAGATGGCACAGTAACAAAAAGTTTCTACAGCCACTTCATTCTAACAGTTATGTTCCTGGGAACCCCCTTTCAGCAGAGAGAGCAATACTGCAAACTTCTAAAAGGACAAGAAAAATACCTCAAGCTATTAAAGACTAGAAAGAAGCACTTAAGAAAAAGCTACTAAAACAAGTTTTGCCTTCAGTTTCAGAAGGATGATGTTTTCTCCTTGCATTCATTAAACACAATATTACCAAGTACTTTTGAGCAAACAGGGGAAATAATCCAGCTGGGTTTCATCTATTCAAAGGGTAAAAGCTGAACAGCATACAGCAGTAACACAGGAAAGTGGTACTGACTGATGGCACAAGAAATTCAGAAAACACCCTCATTTGGCTATATTCCATTCTTCTGACACAAAAAATTGAGGGAGCCGAAGCAAAAGGAATCATGAAAGACCCATAACTTTTTTCTACTTCTTTGAAGTGTAGTGTGTACAATGGCAAATATCATTCCTGGATGACTTTGAATGTACCAGGATTCATCCACAATTTCTTTTTTTTTTTTTTTTTTTTTGCATACCTCTTCAGCAAAGATGTCCCATCTCCTCATTCCCCACTTACTTTTTAGTTCTTCCTGCTTTTGTTTTTCAACAGCTTCTATAGAAGCACCAGTTGCTCTCATTTTGCCATTTTTAAGCCAAGTCTGTCAAGTACAAAGCAGTCACAAGAGAGGTGTGTGGATTTTGTAATGTGGAGAGGAAAAAATTCCTAGGGCAAGATTTAAGAAACACCAAACAATTCCTTTAGAGAGTTTGGCTTTCACAGAGGAACCAAGTAAAGTATTTAGTGCTGAGAAAATCTGTGCTGTAGTGGGACAGCATGGCTGCTGGACATGAAAAAGTGAATTTATGTCCTTTTGTATCCAAAAAGACACAGGCTTCTTCATTATTTTACATGTAGGGAAACAAGTCTCATCCATTGATCACTTTGAAAAACAAACACTGTGACTTTGGGATGGGTGAAACTCCACAGCATTTTCTTTAGACTTAAGTTATTGCTCTTTAAAAGGAAATTCAATACAAGCACAGATACCTAATTACTTGTGAATCAGTCCTATATAAATATTAGACCATAAATTAGACTGTTTGAAAGCAATTTTTCTGCTTCCTAGGGCCTACTGAAAAATAAATTAGAATAAGATAGCACTGTGTCACAGCCTAAAAGCCTTCATATTTTACCCAAGCTGAGATAATGAAAGATTCAGATGCTTTAAATTCTCCTTGAGATTCAAAATCTTGGGAAATCCATATATAGACCCACAGACAAACTCCTCTACGTACTGGTAACAACCCTACTACCTTCAGAGCACTATTTTACTGAAATAAGTGTAGTACTCAAAAGCTCCTAGTAGAGGAGAGACCCTTTCTCCCCAGCTACTATTATTTTCAGGTAGCTCCTAAATTTAGAAGCCAGAAGAGTTGTGACAAGTTCCAAACAGATCCAAACAGATCCAGGCCCTTATTATTTCAGATGTGTCACTTAAGTGCTGAAGCATCAGTGACAGATGGAACAAGCTGCACCAAGAGAGCAGCAACTGAACCACCAGCCTCCAGAGAGAGATTTAGCTACAGACAGGCACATCTGTAGCAGGAGACTCCAAGTACCATTTGCACCACAGCATGAATCTTCATCTTGTAATGGATCTTAACAGAGCTGACACTTGGCATCACAGTGTTCTCCAAAGACCAAGGTGTTCTCATACAAAGCACTATAAATCTCCAGTATGGAAAAGAACATCTTAAATAATTAATATCCATTGGGATTTTAGTGCTGGCCACTGGCAAACTCTGCAAAGTGCTCAAGATTGATCAACAAAACTGCTTTGTTGACAGGGGGATTTGCTCAAGCAAAGGTGCCTGTGGTACTCCAGGTAAGATTCTTCACTTGGCACAGGCTGGGGAGGAATTGTGCAGCAGGAAGCTAAAATCACACGGTTGTACCAATGAAACAAATAACTTTTCTACTCCCTTTTAAGCACATACATTTCTTTCTTTCCTTCTTACATGTTTACTTGATAAAGCCAGTATTCATACCATGTATTTACACTGGTAGCTTGAGTTTCCCTAGAAAATCTGAGTATGGCTGGACACTGAATGTATCATCATCTGGTTCATCACAGCTCAGGGTGTGGGATTAGATTTGCCCCCATCATACATGCACAGAGCTGTACTCATCACAAAAGCACCTCCTTTATCCACACAACCATCCTGTTCAAAGATGAACTACAGATTCCTGATATTTTCCATAATCACTCCATGAAATAAGCTGTGATCATCACTATCTAATTCTACCTGAAACTGCATACTGAAGTGATACTGAGTTTGAGCTAACAGCATCTTCTTGAAAGAAGAAAAGGTAGAGAAGGCAATTAAAAACATCCCTTTTATATCTCCTCATCATTGCCAGTTATTTTTATCACAGTTTATGATGTCAATTATCAGGAGTTTGTTTTTTTTAATAACATGCTGTCACCCAGATTAGAAGTGGAGCAGCAATTTTATATTCTTGTTTAGACTATCAAGAAAAACAGCATGCAAAGAAATTGTCAAAAATAGCAGTCTGCATAATGCCAGCTTCAGAGAAAAGGTGATCACGCAACAAATATCAAAAAAAATTACCAACTCTGTCCATCTCAATGAAAAATACCACCTCTAAATTAATTTAAATGGGTTTTGTACAAACAGGCTGGGTGCCTCAATCCAATCATCTTGTTTTGATACTACAGACATAACAGTTAAAGTCAGGCACAGCAGCATCTGTGTGCTTGCATTCTTAATAAAATCACTCTTAGAGATAGAGAAGCTTTAACACATGTTAGTACTTCATCTCTGCATTCTTTAAAAAGCAGTCTAATGCCTGGGGGAGTTCTCCCCCAAACCCTTTCCCCTCTTTTTTTGTAAGAGGTATCTTCCAGCAGGCTACTTGCAGAAAGCTACTTTTATTTAGCTGGACTGCCAATCAATATTCCAGGGCAAGGATCACTTTCACCATGTTACCAAGTGTCAGTCATCTCCTGCCACTTGACATTGATAGTAAAAATCAGATTGATAAGTATCCCTGGATATGAAGGGAATACAGGGAGTGACTTCTTGGATTCTGCTGTGACATGGCACGTCACATGCTAACAACTGGACACATTTACTAATCATCTGCCTTGCTTAAAACAACAGCATCATCAGTATTGGCCTTGCAGCAATAACATCATGGCACACAGAAGTATTCCTCAATCTACTTGGTTTATCACTCTGCTGATATTTTATTTTATGAAAAAATCTCACTAACTTCCTGCAAAATTCCTCTCACTAATGAGGGGAAGAGCATGCAGGTATTTGCAGAATGTGGACAGTAGGCTAAACTCCTGGGAGAAGGACTGATTTTTTTAATTAAGTGTATGAACAGTGCAATGAAGCCTCAATTAAGATCTCCAGAGGTTACAACATATAATAAAGCCACACTGGTGATGTAGCTTGCCATGTGCTGTTGGCACATTAGATCCCAGCACACCAGTTAATAATTTTGATTTACAAGAACACATGCTCACTACTGGGGAAGGTCTTGAGCTCAATGAATGCTGGACTGTGCACTACAGACTGTGGCAATATTTAAATCAAATTTCAAGGGAATTATCAAACAGCAGCATTTTGGTCTGTCTTCCCCACACTGCCACCTTCTCCCACACTCTCTCTGTTTACTAAAAGTTACTGAAGCTCTGTCTCTGGAACTGGCACCTACCATTAAAGCCTAAAATGTGATTAAGCAAAGCTTATGATAAATCTAGACAAATATAATCCATTTTCACTGAAGTTACAAACCTTACACTCAAACCCTAATCTCTCTGTTTATGAGTTTGAGTAAACTATGGTCAAGTATCAAAGAAAACTGGATTAAAGCTGTCCTGAAGTTCCAGTGCTAGGTCAGACTGTTTTGGGTAGAAGGATCAGAACTGAAACAGAAGCCATGCACCATTTTCATCCAGCAATTGTCACAAAGTTTTAGTTTATGTAAACCCTTAAACCCAAAAATAAAATCTAGAGCTATCTATCTGCAACCAGGAGGAAAATACCTTTCCACAGACCAAGCAGACACCCAAAGCCCCACTTTCACAAAGCCCCATTAACCATATTAGGTTAAAAAATAACAGACCCTTGCTGGGTAAATTGCTGCTGACAGTTGGAGGTTTTCCAATGAACATGTCCTGTAAGCAACAGGGACACCTCAAATGAGAAAGATATTGGAAATCCTGCTCTGAAACAGCTGCTCTTTCCTGTGTTATCACCCACTTGGGAACTCATGTCCTTGCACAAAACAGATTCTGCATAAGTAAGCCATGTAGCTGAGTCTGGAGCATTCAGAACTGCTCAAGACAGCTCACAGGACAGTCTCAGATGTGCCCCATTTGGCTTCCCCCTAAAACAACCTGTGCCAGCCAAGGGTTTGGCATGGAGCTGCCCACAGCCTGACATCAAACCCCCTGTACTGATGATTTATGATGAACCTGGAAAGGGCTAAGCTCCTCTGTTCCATCCCTCACTCTTTTGTGCACAATAGAACCTGGATAACAGGACAAATCATAGCAGCCTTCAGAAAGCAGAGAGGATTTTATCCTTCCTTATTAATTACTATCAAGACTGGCATGTTCTTACCTCCATCCTTCTAGGACCACTTTCCAAATCAAGCTTCCTGTGGCTGCTTGCATCTTTTATATTTTGGCCTTTCAGTTAATTTTTCCCCTGCTTTCCTGCCCTAGTGGCCCAGGAAACTGTACATTTAGCTTTGCTTATTATAGTGGCACAAGTGAATGGGAGCCTCACTCCTGTTTCCCTCTCACCCACAGCTTAAACACAATTAACTTTTCATTTGATGCATTCTTCCTGGCTGCACTCATAATGCTCCCCCAGGAAATGAGAGCCAATAAGTCCTACACAGGAGTAGAAGAGCAGGGTACTGACCAAATATTGTATAATTCTATATTATAGGCCTATGGGAAAAAAGTTAATTAAAGACCACAGAGCTCCTTTGGGAAAATGTTTCATATATTAGCTCTCACAGCAGAGCAATACAATATGAACAAACACCTCCTCTTTGGAAACTGTGAATATATCACACATTTGGGAAAAAAAAACAGCAAAATTTAAGACTTTTTATTGGGTGTTAGCTACAAATCTATCTAATAAGATACACAAAGACCACACTTAATATTAACTTTAAAAAATAAAACTCTACTGTGGCCTCTATGTCACCTTCCTGAATTGGAAGCACCTTTCTTCAGCTGCTGTCCTAAGTTTTATGACAGTAATAACAATTAATAAGCATTTTTTGATAGTTCCTGATGCTTGGTGAGCACAAGAGAAGGCTCAAAGACAGACCCAGGCTTCTGAACACTCCCAGAGTAGGAGCTTCAGAAGTGTGAAGGGTTGTAATCCAGGGGCTAATTTCAGATGGTCTCTCTCCCTGCCCAAATGTCCCCAAAGGGATGTACAACATGAATAATCTGCAAGGTATTAGTTTGGAAGGTCAAGAACTAAATACTCCAATAGCCACACGTTTTATGTAGAAAAGTGGGAGCTTATTGAACAGCTTATCCATTAGCACACACTTTCAAAGGAACAAGCCCAGTCTCTAAGGTCATATTAAGCAAGCCTCATGGTTAGGTTTTCTTTTCCTTGTGTTATTAACTCCAGTGCTCCAGAGCAAATGACAAATTTAAGCAAAAAGTTTACAGAAATGTCAGCATTTGCACTTGAGTGCAAATAGGATGTTTGAAAATGAAGTGCAGTTTTTCTGCAACAGGCTCCAGTAAAAGCCCAACTAAATTAATCCTGGTCTCTCAATCAGCTTTGATAGGCTGTAGGCACACCCAGTCTCTTTGAATCTTCTGCTACCATCAGCAGGAAGATAGGTGTCCAAAACTGCTCTGGAAAAGCCTCTGCTTGCTTTGCTCTATATTGACAGATTACATGAGAGGAAGTCCCAAAACATGCAGACTGTAGCCAGCAGGTTTGATACATGAGGAATTACTGAGCCCCAAACAGGGATAACATGATTTGCAGTGGGGCCCAAGTCTCTGCCCAGTGGGATACAGTCCCAGAGCACCCCAGTTATCACTGCTCACTGGGCCAGTAGCTCTCCCAGACACACACAACCCAACCAGAGAAAAGAAATTCCACAACCAAAAGCTGGTAGCACATCAGAGACCTGTGAAGCTGGGATCTTCAGCTACATGGCATCTGCTTCTAGCTTTGGGGAGGGCATAGAGGACATGGGCAGTTCAGTGTTTATATTTCACCTTAAAGTGTCAAAATTCAAGGCAGAAACATTAATGTGGAAGTTGATCTCTGAAGCTGTGTTTTCAGTGCAAGTGAAAAGCAAACACAATTGGAAAATGACCACATAAAAAGGAAGCTTAGGGTTCAATTGTGTAATTGACACTAATATTTGAAATTCATATTCATCATGCAGCTTTCTGTTCACACTTAACTAGGACACCAGTACTCACTGGGTCTTGCCAAAAAAATTCTGTGTACAGTTCCCCCTACCCACTCATGCCCATACTTGTTTTCACCAGTTTATCCTAGAACCCATTATTTTAATAGGTATTCTAGAGAAGAAAGAAGGATAATATGATCTGCCAGGCTACTGCCAAATTGTCACACCTCCCAAAACATAAATCAGAGCTGTATTCTGTAGGCAATGGTGCCAGCCCCAATAGAGAGGTCAGCCCCCAGATGAAGCACTCAGGGGCCTAACAGAGCACTAGGCAGGTCAGCTCAAAGGAAATGTCCTCCTTGGTATTTGTTTTGAGACTTTAAAAAAGCAAAACTATCCTCACACAAACTCTTTATAATTGTACACATGTTCTTTTTCTGCTTCTTAAACCTCTGCAACCGAGCCACCCATAAACTGGAACAAGAGTCATTTGTCTGGCTGAGTTTTAGTGGAATTCACAAGACAGACACAATCTCTGTACTAAAAATAAATGTGTATATTCATTATGTTGGAAGTTTTAACTTTAAGCTTTAACTATTAGCTCCTCTCAGAACAGTGTAATTGTATCTATGATTTACCAGGCAACATATTGCTACTTACTTTTTTAATTACAGGCACCTTTTCCATTGCTCAAATGATTGTTTCTCAAAAATAATCTCACGTGAAAGCAGTAATAAGCACAAAATGATGTTTCATTAAGACCACTAAAGAACTTTTATTAGCAGTTCCATCAGATTTAAGTAGCATCTTTATTATGTGTGTGTGCATATGTATAACCTGTGTCAGATTTGTCAGCTTTTGATGGATGTTTTCATTCTCAGTGTTATTATTACCCTTCTATAGTAACACCGGCAGCAGGGACCTATGGTTTATTAAACCTTATGTTGCATCTGCCACAATGCCCTAGGGCTGGAGTATAGTCATCTATTCCAAACATTATTCCTTGCAATTACACTTAATTGTTAACTGTATCTGTTCAGTATCACTTACATTTGACTGTTGCTGTTCTGAGATTCTCTTCTGATGGGCTGTGCTTGAGCTCCCAGGCAGTTAATGGCATTCTACAGATCCTTAGAACTGAAACACAAAGTAAAAAAATTGCATTAATATTGCTAATATTGGGATAAAAATCAGTGAAAACAGAAAACAGCCTGGCTCTGAAATCTTTTGGTCACATGTTTTAGATGCAGCAGGTTAAAAGTTTGACTTGGTACTGACATGAGGTGCCAAAACCAGAATGGCAGTACCAGGCACCCAGTCCTGAGTCTGAGCCACCCAGCAGGATCCTCCTGCATCCTACAAATTGTCAAGCAAAAGAGAAAAGCTTAAAGAGATGAAGTCTGAGGTTTTCAGTAACAGTCACACACAGGAAATGCTCACACTTGATGAGCACAGACTGAAAAAGGAGAGAAAGGACCCTGACTATCATGAAATGACACCTCCAAAAGAATAAAGAATACACTGGCTGCTGCATTATTTCTAAGCACATATTCCCTAAAGCCAGCTTCTCACAAGACAGAACTTACTTGAGGTATTCTTAACACTCAAGAAGCACAAAATGAGCCTGTCAAGTATCAGCACAAGGCACAGCATAGAAGCTGTGTGCTGAGCAGTCCTACAAGAAATAATGCAAAGAGCACCCACTGCTCCCCTGAACAGCCAACTTCAAATTGCAATGTAAAGGAAACACCCAAGAAGGTAAATCAGCTCATCCAGTGTTTGAACAGAGGTCAAGGTGCTGCTTTGCAGCAACAGAACATTCTCACTCCTCACTACATCTGGAAGCTTAGTCTGAAAGGATGAGAAGTACTGAGCTTGGCACCAAAACCACCAGGACTGAGGCACCAAAACCTGAGTATTGTACAGAAGTTTTTTTATGTGCAAAGTTCTCACAAGCCAAGCAGCAAAAATGGGAAAGAGTGGAACTAAACAATATTTGCTTTCATCAAGCCATGAGCTAGGTAAGCTCACACCTGAGGTACAAAGAATCAGCATAAGCCAACAACATGAAAACAAGCACCTGCCACTGTCAAATTACTTGAAGTTATGATTAAGGGTTGATTGATGCACTTTTTACATCAAACAATATTAAGCTTGGAAGCTCCATGATACAGTTCTCATTCACCACTTTGAGTTTTCAAATGAACCAGTGTGAGATTAATTAATACAGAAGCTGTCAAGATGTCTGTACAATTACTGTTAGGAAGTTTATATTATTTTCTTAAAAGGCAGACAATTGCTAAGCCTGCTACCAATAATAAATCAAGTTTTCTTTCACAAATCTGTTAATCTTGAACATAGACACTGCATAGACATTCATGTACATTTCTGAATATGCTTGCCTTATTGAACACAAAGTTGAAAGGCAAGTTTGAGTTTTCAAATTAAAAAAAAAAGAAAAGTACTTTGTAGCAGTATCAGAAGGATTTTAGTGGCCTCCTGAAAATAAAGGGAATAATTAAATAATTAAATTCATAGGAACAGACAAGCAAAGAGGGTCTAAAAAATATCAAGAGACTGAAAGCATAAATCATGATTACAACCCATATAATCTTTGACCTACACACAAGCTACAAGGTTCAAAGGTGGCATTGCATTATGTATTTATTGCTTGCCTGGGCCATTATTCACCAGTCTTCATTTTAAGAGGTAGGTATGATGGGAGTCTCATACAGGGAAGAATACATCATAAAATCTTCCACATAAAGGATGGTACAACTAATTTATCTTGTGTTGCTTTTTTTTCAATTTATGGCATGGCAGCTTTCTACAAAATGAAGATTCACAATACAATGCAAGAACAAAGTGAAGCCATTCCCAGGGCAGCCTTTGCAACTACCAGAGTTCTCAGAAGACCTGCTCATCATATTGATAAATAAATAAAGGCATTTCAGACCATGAGGACAGCAGACACATGGGCAACAAAGCACAGAGCTATTCCAATGCCACTCCAACCATATACTGACACCTCCCCAGTGATTAACACCAGGCTGGAGCAATCTGCCCCTTTGGACATCAGGATCAGGTTGCCAAGCACTCCCATTAGTACCTCCTGGTGTGGCACAGCAAAGACACCCCAAAACACATCCAAAATTTTAAATTACAATCATCCTGATGTCTTTTTCCCTTCCTTCTGTGCATTGCTGACAGCACCCTGCTCTTAGTGAGCGGAGACTCTGACCAGATTAAAGTTTCCTATATATTGATAGGGAATCCAACAGTGGTTCCAGGGATTTTGACAGCCATGGGCTGGTTCTGCCCATTTGTTCTACAGCTTCAAACTTCTCAAAGGTCTCTGCAGACCACCTCTGGGCCATGCTGGAGAAGTTCCACCCTTTGGAAAGCATGAAAAGAAGAATGGGAAATTAAGAGTAGATTTTCAGAACACACACACAGATCTAGAAAGACGGGAATGCTTCTAGATTCAATAGATTGCAACAGGGAAACCCACTATTAAAGAAAATCCCTAATCAAAGGGTCATGCATTTTGTGATGTTCCCCAAATGGAATTGTGTACCTTGAAATAACAGCAGTGAGATGCTCTTTTCAGAGCTGGCATCTCAAAAGCCAGCCAGAGACTTTTTTTCCAGTTGCTTCACATACAAAGAGCAAGATGATTTCTTTGACTATATCCCATGGAACACAGGGCTGGTTTCATTGCCTAAAGCCAAGAAGTCTCACTAGGAAAAACTGGATCCTAACCATTCCTTTGCCAGAATTTAGCTTTGTCTTCTAACCCAAGAAAACTATACACCAGACACCTTAATGCACAGTGTTTAAAAAGAACATTTAAAATATTGCAACTTATGCATGAACATGCATTCGGGTTCTTCTGTATTCAACTCCAAAAGAGGAAGCAATTTCTGTAAAATTTAGTTTTGCTGCATGGTTCCTGGCATAGTTATCTAACATGTCCTCAGGCAGTTATTTGTAGTATTTACATTTTTTACCAACTTATCAAGAGAAAATCCAATTGTTCCTAATGACAGTCACACTGTGTGTCTCCTGTTTTCATATATGGGGAAGTGTTTATTATCCATTTGTAGTAATTAAGGCACTGATGTTATATGGATCCAAAAGACAACTTCATTAAGCAAACAAAGGCTTTTTTTTCTGAACCACAAAAATATTTATAAATACTCAGTTATAACATGTAGCTGCATGATTCCTACAGAACAGTCTGAGGTTCATATGGAGCAGAGTCTATACAGTTCTTCTATGCCAGTTGTAGTGCAGCAAACATTTCTAACCTTCAGCAAGCCTTTTAGGGGAAAATGGGTGTTGCTTCTACCTGCTCTCACTTCTCAGTGTGGACATCCCCCTTTGCAAAAGCCTTAAAATTCACATTCATGTTAATATTATACTATCTCACAGTCACCATCCACACCACCTATCTCCCTAGCACCCTGGGTTGGGTGCACAGCTCTGCTTCACACAGGAAGGAGACAGGAGCTTCACATCACATCCTTTCTCCCTTTACAGTCAGGTGATTATGGTTTATATTTTTAAACCAACCTTCACTTAGATATATTTATGTACTGGGTCCTGATAGTCACATCTTCAGGGGAAAAAAAAAAACAAAACAAAAAAAAACCCACCACTCTTAAACCAGAGATAAAAATCACACCTGCTTTGCCTCAAATGCTCAGCATGGTACTGCCAGTAACAGTACTTAGGAACATAACTGCTCAAATTATTTGCTATAATGGTGCCACACTATAGTTCCCAGAAGAATTGGAATTGCTGAAAGCTACAGTCTCCACAAGGAACAAAATGCAAGTGTGGTGTTTACATGAAATGCATGAGGCTTCTGTTCTCCAGGGAATAGTTACCTCCTGTGATAATGCTAAACATAAAAGACATTGAGTTTTGGAACTGATGAAAATAAAAATGGTGTGAATAAATGATTATATAAAAATGCACAGTCAGGACATCTACTACATATGTAAGACCATAAAATTTAACTATCTCACTTCATTGCTACAGCAGAAAGCTATTGTCCATTTGTAATCTCAGGTACTGGCCCTAACCATCCACAGAGATCACATCCTGAGCAGTGTATTTCATTATTTAATGGAAAATGAGATAGAGTTAATTTAGAAGTAAGCTGTCATTTGTGGGGGACGCAATGAGAAGGCTGGCTCAGTCATTTGGAATGCTGTTTGTTTTCCTTTTGCATTTGAAGACTCATTTCCATCACTTGCACCATTACCAAGAATTTAGAACAAAGGACAAGTGCTCCAGCAGAAAAAGGCTTTAATTTTAGTTTTTACTGAGTAGCCTCCTGTGCAAGTTGCTGCCTCTATTCCTCCCAGTCTCTGCTTCAACTGGAAATTCAGTAGTAATGGCCATGCTAGAGATAATACAGAGCAAGGAATAAATTTATAAGCATGACACAAGCTATTGCTTTAACATGACACAAGATCTTAACTATTTTTAATAAGGGTTCTGGCTTCTTGTTTTCTAGGAAAACAGTAACCATTTAAAAGAAATAGGAAAATTAGTTTGGCTTAACTTGCAGTCTGCAACTGAAATACATTATAAAGCCTTCCTTCAAATTGAGAGTTGCTCTTAGAAAAATAATAGATTAGCACAACAGACATATGGGCAGAGGTAAAATGCCCTTAACAAGTTTCTCTGCTAGAACTTGATTCAGCAAAGCCCTTCAAGCATATGCTCATGAGCTTTGCTGAATCAGAGCCCAGAAGTGACCCCCCTTTGACAGCTTCCTCAGAGCTGTTAGAAGTTAACCCACTGGTGGGGATCTCTCACCTCCCTCAGCATGGAACAGACACAGGGTACCATGTCCCCCTGCAGTGCTGTGGGAGTTCATCTTACTGGGAAGAGCATCAATTTGCAAGCAGCATGCAGCAGGTGATGCACATGGCTCATCCACTGCAGTCTGATCCAGCACAAACAGCTGAAAATTAACAGGACTGCTAACTGCTAACCAAGGATTAAGGAGCTCCTGTATAAACATCACTGAACAGCCTCCTTAGAAGTAAAAGCTGCCCAATTCTTTCTTGATAACATTTCACTACCACCATACCTGACATACCTATTCCACTACATGCTGCCAGAACTGGTTATTTTGACAAGCAGAGATATTTCAGCTAGCTGTGTAGTGACTGCAAATTATTTGTATTCTCTATGGTGTTATCTACTGCAGGTATACACTGAAGGAGTTCATCTGGTGGAACAGGCCCCTAAAAAATTCTGAAGCATGACAGTGTTCAAATGAATCTGCCCTAGTATCTGAATTTTTCATTAAAAAAAATAAAAAAATCCCCTTTTCAGACCAACATCACCTGTGAACTGTGCTGCTTGTGCACATAGAGAGATTCATAAAGATTTATAAAGAGATCTAAAGCACCTATGGGAGGACATAATACCATGACCTATAGCTTAACATGGGCAATCAACACATGCAACACATGCCCAAAGCCCCAGCTCAGGGCAGTTGCCCCTCACTGGGTGGCTGAAGCCACCATGCACAGACTGCAGCTCCATTCCTCACCACTATCCCTTAATACCTGCCCAGATATTGCTCTCTTTGTGCTATCATTTTTATGGAATGCTAAAAAATACTAGTTCACTGAATGTGGGATTTACTGTAACACATAAAAGTAAAATGACAGTGAAGTCATACACATAAATTAAAGGAGAAGCCCTGTAATCTGGTCTGTATCAATGCTGTGTTTTCTTTCGTGTCAATGTCTCATTCTTCACCTTCTTTGAAGTACAATAAATTACCATTATTGGTAAATATTTATATTCAGATCTGCAGTCGAGATACTGACAGGCAATGTAAGTCTCCCAAAAAAACATTCCCATCTTCAAGACAAACATTTATCATCTATGCCTTTCTGAAAGCTTTTTGGGAATGGTTTTTAGGATTATCTTTATACTTGTCTCAGCAACTTCTAGATAAGAAAGAGACCAAATTAGGACTGTGGTAGCCACAAACACACTAGCTAAAATCAATAGCTTTAATTTTCACATTTAAACCTACAATTTTTGTCCGACAGGCTCAGCAGGTTTTAATGCACACAACAATTTACTATTACTGTTTTAATTGTTTTTAGTCAATCACTTTTATTGCTTCTCTGCATCTGACTAAACAAATTAGAAGAGCTATGTTCATAAATGATTACTTTGTGAAATGGCTTGATAGATACATTTGCCAGTTTCACCTTCAATTACTGCCACCATTAGTAATATTTATATCAAAAGGTACATTTATCCAGATTTTATAATTAAGCGAGCAACAGGAGCAGTAATGGGAAAAAAAAAAAAAAAAAAAGTATTCATGAGCTCCATAGTATCACACTCCATCTCTCCAATGTTTTTTTTTTTCCCCCAGGCCAACTGAAAACAAGAGCTGCCTGCACAGACGAGTGAAAAAAACCATCCCTGGATCACAGAAAGACAGCCTGCTCCTGCATGATCTTTTGGTTGAGGAACATCTAAAAATACATAATTTAATGGTCAGGGTGCCATCGTTACCAGGCATAAGAGACCTGGACTAAATTCCTTGTTCTGTCCCATTAGACATGGGCAGTAAATCCAAACTCCAGAAGATTCTTAGGGCTCCCTCCTTGTCCCACCAAACTGCTTCTGGGCCAGATGGGAGGTGGGTCAGGCACAGGACTGTCAGCTTGAACTCAATTTGCAGCAGGGCCTCTTCCCTTCAGCAGAGGCCAAATTAGGAAAATAATACATTTTCCATATCAAAAACATGATAAAAATGCCACAAAGTTGGATACCAGGAAAGCCTGCCTTTCTGAATGCCAGGAAGGCTTAGTCTTCCCTGACACAGCCTTTCCCATGCTATGCACAGATGTTGGGATCCAAAATAAGATTGAGCTCTCACAACAGTTCTGCTATTGCTAACTCAAAACATCAGAATGTAACTCCACAGTTTTCTGGTCTTTCCCCAGTTCAGGCATCAAGTGAGCTACAGCTACTGGGAAAGTGTAATTCACCAAGAGCAGAGGCTGCTGTTCAGTACTACTTCCATATATACTTTATTTAGGAGACTTGACCCAAAAAACATTTTCCAGGCAAACCAGACAGGTATCAGCAAGGCTCTTCCACACATTTATTCACTGAAGAGATCCCAAATCACTGGATGAAACCCAGGGTTCATCTGATGACTCTTCAGCTCTTTTGTCTAAATTTAAAAGAATGATGTTCACCTAACAGGAACACAGATCCCACACACACAAGGGACAACCAACCCTACACTAGATACAAGGACCTTCACTCAAGATGCTCAAAACCCTGGACTCCAGACCTTCTACCCAAATTCCTATCTAATCCTGTTTTATCATTTTATGTAAAGAGAGAAAACACCATAGTAACAAAAGTGAAAGTTAAAGCCTCTTTCTTCACAGGCTCCAGAGCCAGACTCCCTCTGGCAAGAAACACTTCACTACTTTTCTTCAGTGTGTTTTAAGAGGCAGACTGGAGATGATCACAGAGAATGGCCTCCAGCCAGTGCTCAAGCCTTTCAGTAAGATCAGAGTTCCAACACCTTTACAGCTGAGGAAGAGAATTTCTCTTCTACCCTCTGGACATGGTATTTAATTTAACCTTTCAAATATTGCACAAGGAACACTTTCCTTAGACAGGGAAGGGTTTGCTTTTGATCCAGGCAGGCAAGGGAAGCCTAAATCCAGTTCTTCTGCCTTCCAAATGGGATCATAACTTTCAGTCCTTCCTCCTCCAGTTACAGAACCCCCTTAAAGATCTCCCTCCTTCCACTGCACCCTGTTTTGCTTGGGTTTTGGGGTTTTAAGTTTTTGGAAGCTAAAGAGGACTGAAGTGCCCAAAAGAGGACTGAAGGCCACTAACACCAAGTAGAAGAGGGTGTTTTGTCCTTCCTGGGTGTAAGCCCCATGGGCTGCACATGGGTTCAGTGACAAGAGTGCTGCAGGGACTGCCCCATTCAGCCTCATTCCACCCAGTTGGCTCTGCAGATGTGCCAAGATGCACTCCTTCAGTGCACAGTTAAGTGCTTCATCTACAGCTAACATTGCCACAGTGGGAATGCTGTGGATCAGAAAAACATAGCTTATTTTTGGGAGAGCCTGTCCATCCTTCTCATCATGCTTAAACACCTTGCCTTGTGAGTGAGTAAACCCTACTCAAAGCTCTCCTCCCCCTCTTTAGAGAGAGTGTTCTTTTTCCTCAAGTAGCACAAGAGTGGCAAACTGGCAGTTGTTGCTTCCACACAAAAGCTAAAAATGGTTCTGTGTTGGTCAAAACTGCTGACAAACTAGTTTTTCATTTGCTATTTCCACATAATACCACTCAGATTTGATTTAAACCTTCATTGAACACATCCACAGCAATAGCCTGGGTCTTCAGCTGGAGGAAACTGATAAACTGTGTAGAGTGGGATAAAGGCTTTTTACTATTCTTTTAGAAACCTGCATTTTATATAAAAAAACACTGATCTCTGGCTGAGGCTGCTAGGTAGTTCATGAATATAAACCATATACATTAATCCTTTTGGTCCTTAAGCTAGCAAGCCTACATTCTGCTGGAAAAAAAAAATTAAAAGCTTGTATGACAAAAATGTCTTTTACTACACATGTCAACTGTAAAGAATAAATCTGTTTATTTCTCAAGGTTTGCCCAAAAATATCATTGGGATTTTGGTATTTCAATATTCTCAAATAAGTTCTCTAGTCTAGACAGATGCCATTTTTATTTTAGGTAACTGTTAAACAGATACTTGGCCCACCTGCACTTTTCACCAACCCACCCCTTGCTCCCACCCTGCAGTGGGGCAACAAGAGCTGTTCTACAGTCCTGGGGTTTTTATCCTCAGGCAGGACAGCACTCACTAAAATGTCAAACTGAGGACAGCCACCTTGCTTGGACAGTTTACCACAGAGCATGGCTCTGTCCAGGACTACAATGAAGAGCTAAACCTGAAAAAAATAAAAAAAAAATAAAAAAAAGGCTAAATAAATAAAACTGTCACAGCTTACCTGAGTTGGTCCTACACTGGGCAGAGATCTGCAGGAAGAACAGATAAAGCCAGAGGTGGCAAAAGCATCTCCACCCACAGCCAAATAAATCCATTTGGATCCAACAAAGACAGCCCTCTCCCACCAGAAGAGAGAACCACAGTCACAACAAAGCCTGGGCACATCTGTATTCCTGCAGGAAAGGGTGAGCAAGATCTTAACTCTGGGCCCTGCAAGGCAGCAGTCTCTGCTCATTTTTTTAAAGTTGCCTTGAAATGGTAACAAGCTAAAAAAAAAAAAACACAAAACACCACTCATTTGTTTTTCTGCAGGCCAGCACTCCGGGCTGCTGACCCACAGAACCCTTTGCTGAGTGATTAAAATGGTATCCAAGGGTGAGGCTGAATTGGTTTGTACAAGACACACATGTACTGCTAAACTGACTTATTAGAAGCTTTCATATGGCCCAGCTACAATATATATACTGTTTCCATCAACTAATAACAATTTCATAAGCACTGATGAAGAATTAGTGGTACAATAGGATTTCACACACCAATTTTCAAATATGGGCAAGGTACTCCTTACTGCATTTAAAACTGAAGTAGCTAGCATGATATAACTGCCCAAGATAAGCTGAAAGTTTAAGTGATAATCTACTTTTTAAGTGACAATATATTGACAGTATTCCCTCCACACACACTAGAGGATGCTGCTCTGAAAAAAATTCCACAGTTTCTCTACAAACAGGATCACACTTTGCATGGAGATAAGATCTGTTGAAACACTGTTCAGCATGACTTGTTCTACAATAACACCTGGAGATCCCAACCAACATCAGGCCTTACTGTGGCAGAAACACCATGCAGAGAAAGCCTGGAGATCCCTGTCAATGTAGCCTAAAAAGACAGGATAAGCAGGAAAAAAAACAAATAGGTTGCCCCAGGTCACATGGAAAGCATGCATCAAAACCAAGAAGCATATAGAGAGCTCTTGATTCCCAGTGCCTTAGCTTCAAGATGATCCTTTTTTAGTCAAAATTAAAAACAAACAAACAAACAACCTTTAAAAATAAGCACAAGGCACCAGCCTACAGCATTATGATCAGGAGTGATTTTTAATTGCCCTTTGAGGAAGCAGAGCTACTCCATGGATCAGCCTGGCTCATGTGCTTAAGTTGGGGACAGAAATCAACACTACAACTTGAAGCTTGACAAGTTCACTATTTGGCAAAATTCTTCCTTCTATCTCATCTTCCTAGAAAGAAAAGACCTGATGTCATGTACCATGCCAAACTTAAACATTCAACATTCTTTTACAGAGAAGTTACAGGGTGTATTCCCAACACATATATAAATATATCAGGAATGCATCCTGCTTTCCTCCCTTCACAGAGCCAGCTAGCATGGCACCACAGGTGCACCACACAGCTCACTTTAAACTGGCCAACAGAAAGGAAAAAGAATCACATCCAAGCTATAAATCATATCAGCCCACTGCAATTAGACACATTCAAATTCTAAACCCCAGAAAGCAGACTTTGTAATGATACAGTTGCTGACTGCATCTCCCAAATACTCCACTGCTGCCCTTCAAACGTGCTTTCCATTAACAAGCACACAGAAGCTGCTTTACTGCCAATTCCCCCACTGATGGCACATTTTATTGACAAAATACAGCTGAGCCACCTAAAGCAATTTCAGCTCCAGAATAACCTTTCACACAAGATGTTAACCAGCTTCTCCATCCATTTGCAGCAGATTTAGATTAGCAAACACCACACAGACACATTCAGATCCCTTGAACAGCCTCACACCAGTTGATGGCTAAGGACAGAATCAAGTTACAACATTTCATGCCTTGAGCCCTGGGAAGCAAAGCCTCCCTTACTCAGAAATTAAGGAGTTTGGATTCCAACTCTGCCACAAGTTGTCTGAGCTACATATACCTTTTAGCCCTTCTCCTCCAGTTTCCCCTTTCCTTTGCCTCTTACACCCCTTCCACATCAGTTTTCTCTTCTACAAGAATTGCCTTCACTTAAATAATGCTGTTAAAAAAAAGTTGCTCAGTCTTCTCACAAGCTTAAAAAAGTTTCAGACACACTCAAGCACATCTAGAGTGCAACCACTGGCACCGGAGTGGCTGCTTACACCAGTTAGCCAGCCAAAGACAGGCTGTGTAGCCACCATCAAATAAGCATTTTTTTTTTTTTTAAGCAGCAGACAGCAACATAAACTCACATTTCTCTTCAATGCAATTATATAAAACATTTGCTCTGTATTATTTATGGAACAAACCACATTACTTAAATCATTCCAAGACTTGGAGCTCCACACTGAAGTCCGCTAGGAAGAGAAAGCTTCAAAAACTACTTTTTTTTCAGGGTTAATCTGTGATTCTGTCAAGACTGTCCCTCAAGCAAGTTTACCTGATCAAAGATCTTAGGGTTGACCTCAGATTTCATCCACAGATCACTCCAAGTGCCAGTTAGCTACCAGCTGCTCTCCACATCTCTCCAGTGCCAGGTGTCAAGCCCTCTCCAGTTCAGTCTGCACTAACACACAACAAGCACTTCTCTTTTCATCCATTTTAAAGCAAGGAGGGGGAAGGGAAGAGTCTTCAATCTGAAACTCTGGTCAGTCAGAATTACTCAGCTCAAATAACTTCAGAGCTGGACTTCTTGCCTTTTTCCTCCTTAGCAAGGAACACCTCCTGCACTACTAAAGAGCTGATACTCTTCACCACCTCCTCCTCCTCCTCCTCCATCTCCATCTCCATCTCCACCACCACCACCATCTCCTTGCAGGGCACCCCACTCCCAAGGACCCAAGTTAAAATTCTCCCCATTTTCAGAGGCACCTGAGAGCATGCCCAAATTTATAAGGTGGTTTATACTTACAACTCCTTCTCCTTCCAAAGCCACATCTCTCATTAGTTAGGTCAATGCTCCGGCCAACTTGTTAATGCACATCTCACCACATCATACTGCTTTCCTTCTGGTTAAAAGCAATTTTACTGAATAATAATAATTTTTAAAAAGTAAATTAAACTCCACCAGAAGAAAGATAATGCCACCAGACAGCACTTAACCTTAGCTGCAGAGAAGCAACCAAACCAACACCTCCAGAATACAAGGGGCCCAGCCTCTTTTTATCCTTCTCCTCTACTGATGAGTTTGAATTGCTACCAGCTGACACAAACACCAGCTGTAATAAATTAGATATTAATTGTGAAGACCCCTCCTGCACACTCACCTGAAGGGTTGCTCTCAAAGCCCTCAATTTTTCATTGAGGAACCGTTTTTTCAATTTCTAGTTTTATTTGTGTTATTATGGAAACCTGTGAGTAGCCAGTTTTATAAACAGGTAAGAGTTGATTGCTAGGCATTGCAAAAGATCTGTCTATATCCTGACCCTCTTGGGAAGATTTCTGATGAACGTGCAAAGATTAGGTTAATATTTTTCATTAAATTCTTAAACTTCATTTTATTATTTATCACTGATGTAAGGCTTTAAGACTACATAAAGGTGAAAATCTCACTATAAGCATTTTAGATGGATGAGAAGAAAATATTTATGTTTAAAAGCTGGTTGTTTAGCAGCTGCAGAGTAACTTACTTCTAAGAGGTCACATCTCCCCATATTCATATACAGATTTCAAAACAGCTCTATGGGCCTTTAGAAGGTACTCACCCTGACTGAAAAAAAGCCTAAGGCTTCTGTGAACCCACAGAGCCCTGCAAGAATGCCTTTAAGATCACACAGTGAAGAAGTCTGTTTTCTGTGGGGTATTTCAGCCCTGGTAGTGCCAGATCCCTAAGCAGAAGCTCTGCACCTAGTTTGAGTCTCTGCCACACACAGGCCCCTTTGAACACATCTATTTAAACAAGATAGCCAAGACCTGTAGTCAGAAAAAGAGATCTGAAGGGCCTTTGGTGCACGGAGCACAGCTCTTTGACTGAGTTGAAATTCAAAGAGAATGCAGAAAGGAATAAATAATCAAAAGAACAGAAGTAGAAAGAGGCTGGTAAGATTCCAAGAGGCAGACATCTATTCTAATATTCCTAGAGTATCAGAGCACCAAGAAAACAAGGCATTTCTTTTGTTTAAAGCAGTTTTTGTTGTATTCTATTGCACAGAAATAAGTGTCTCGTAATAACAGAATTTTTTTTTAATTGTCCTTTTAATTTGTTCCTAGTCGGAGAGAATATTCAAAATTGTGTCAGTCCAGAAAGAAAAAGAGCAAGTTTGTGCAGCACCAAATAGCCCAGTGGTCAGAGCAGTCACCTTGGACAGGGAAAAGACATGTGTTAACTCCCAGGTTGTTCAGGGTTTTACATAAATCACTTCTCCAGTAAAAATATGGAGTCCAGGGACTCTTGTTGTTTGAGGCCATATCCTGGTGTGGTAACTGCATGGAGAGAGGCCCATGTAAACAGGGACAGTCACTCCCTGCTAAGATTCCCAGGGAGATGAGTGATGCCAGGAGAAAACAGGAGTCTCTGTCTGCCACATGAACAGTCATTACCACGATAGAGAACCCAGCCTGTCCCCTTATCACCTTTACAAGTTGATAATGAGTTCAGAAAAGAGCACCTGAAGCCATTGGGAGAGGGTCTTTGAGAAATCTGAGAAACACCACTTCTCTCCCACTTCATATGACCTTTATATGGTCACCTAAATCCATGACTCCTTTTCCTGAACACCATGGGCAAAGCAAACAGATCAAGCCACTTCTCACTGCAGACACAGGGCTGAAAAGCTTTCTCAGGCTGATTTCCTGAAACATCTTCCACTTCCACAGTCTTTCTGCCAACAGTTTGTGTGATTTGGGGGACTGCAGAGAGGAAAAGCACAGCGGGGTTTAGGGGCTGGGAAACTGTGCAATTGACAAGCAGGGATCCCTGACAAGATCAGTCCTGCTCCAGAACAAAGTTATTTAACTCAACCTGTTGAAACCTGCAGGGGCAGTAATGAAGTCACTGAACTTTCCAGCTTTGGACAGAGAAAAAAAAATTGTGCAACACTCATCTTTCATCCCCATATCCCTGGAATATCCCCGGTGCCCGTTTTACTGTATCCTAATATCTATTTATTGTAAAGCTCCACCTCCTGGAGCCTCGGAATTAGTGCAGAAACAGCTCCACTTTCCCTTGAAACAAGGGTGCAGGATGCAGAGGGAAGTTTGCAAAGAATCCTAAAGGGAGAGGATTTAAAATTGGAAGAGTAGCCCTGGGTCTTTTGCTTAAAAAAAGAAAAAAAAACTAAATAAACTAATTAAAAGGAAACAAAATAATAAAAATTAAACAAATAAACAAAACCAAACAAACAAAGCCAAACAAACAAACTAAACCAAACAAACAAAGCAAAGGAAACAAACAAACAAAAAACCAAAACAAACAAAAAACATAACAAACAAGCAAAACCTAAACAAAAAACCACTTTAATTTGGAATCTCATCTCCTGATCCGGGGTAAGTCAGATTGATTTCTCAGCCCCTGAGAGCAGGTTCTGTCTGTGTGACAGGGTTGCTGTAGGAAGGCTCCTGACCTTTCCACCACCATTTCACATCGCACCTCAGGCACTCTCCTCAGCGCTGCCTCCCTCTGCTCCGCGCCGGACGCCTCACGCCCTTTTTTTTTCTTTTTTTTTTTTTTTCCTCCAGCTGTCTGCCCCCGGAACACAACCCCGGCTCGGCTATAGGGACGTGCCCGTCCCCGGGACACAACCCCGCGGCTGAGCTGCAGGCAGCTGCCTTCCCCCGGGGCCGGGACACCTCAGGCGATGCCTCAGGCGGTGCCGCCCCCGCTGCCGTCTCCTCCGCCGCGGTTCCTCAGCGCCTCCGCACGACACAAAATGGCGCCGCAGCCCCGCGTTCACCAGGCGGCAGCGCCCTCTGCCGCCGCGCCTCGTGCCGCCCCGCGTGGGCATGGGGAGAGCCCGATCCTGGGGGTT
Organism: Heliangelus exortis; assembly: GCF_036169615.1. Classification (NCBI taxonomy): domain Eukaryota; kingdom Metazoa; phylum Chordata; class Aves; order Apodiformes; family Trochilidae; genus Heliangelus; species Heliangelus exortis. The sequence continues at coordinate 17,924,480 of NC_092433.1, read as the reverse complement.
GCTCTGATCCCGGGAACTGCTCCCATCCCGGGAATTCCTCCCATCCCGGGGACTGCTCTGAACCCGGGGACTCCTCCGACCCCGAGCACTCCCCCGATCCCGAGGGCTCCCCCGATCCCAGGGACTGGTCCGATCCCGGGGACTCCCCCCACCCCGGGGACTGCTCTGATCCCGAGAACTCCTCCGATCCCAAGGACACCCCCGACCCCGGGGATTCCTGCGATCCCGAGTACTCCTCTAAGCCCGGGGACTCTCCCTATCCCGGGAACTCCCACTACCCCGAGGACTCCCATGACCCCGGGAACATCTCCGACCCCGGAGACTCCCTGGACGCCGGGGACTCTCCCGACCCCGGGGACTCCTCTGGGCAGCAGAGAGCGAGAGCTGTGGGGCAGGAGGTGCTGCGGGGAGCTGCTCCCCCGGCCCAGCCCTCACTTGGCTCTCACAGCACCGTGTGCCTTCAGAAAGTGCCCAGCTCGGGGGAAGGAGCGCAGTTTGCAAGCTCAGAGGGTTTTATTGTCACTGTCAGCTGTCACCAACCTCTCCTCCACTTGGCAATGGAGCTGCTGCTGTGCCACACGCAGCCCCTGAGCAGCCGAGTCCCAAATGCCATCAGGGGAATGCAGGTTTCCATTTGCCGGCCCAACACGAGGCTCAGCATCTCCCCAGCTTCAAATTCTCCCCAGCTCTTTGCCCCCTGGTTCCGGGAGGCAGCTCCGCGCTCTCTGCTCTCAGGTTTCTGATCACAGGAACTGGGCTGCACAGGAGTTCTCCTCTCACCCACCCTGCTCACCCACCCCAGGAATCCACGGCCTTCACAGAATCTCAGAATCATCCGGGTTGGAAAGGACCTCTGGGATCATCAAGTCCAACCCTTGATCCACTCCCCCCGTGGTTCCCAGCCCATGGCACTCAGTGCCACATCCAGACTCTCCTTAAAAACCTCCAGGGATGGAGAATCCACCCCCTCCCTGGGCAGCCCATTCCAATGTCTGATCACCCTCTCTGGAAATCCTCTTCCCAATATCCAACCTAACCCTCCCTTGGCAGAGCTTAAGCCCATGGCCTCTTGTCTGCCTGGGAGCAGAGCCCGACCCCCCCCTGGCTCCAACCTCCTTTCAGGGAGTTGGAGAGAGTGATGAGGTCTCCCCTGAGCCTCCTCTTCTCCAGCCTCAACACCCCCAGCCCCCTCAGCCCTTCCTCACAGCACTTGTGCTGGATCCCTTCACAGCCTCCTTGCTCTTCTCTGGACCTGCTCCAGCACCTCAAGCTCCTTCCTGAGCTGAGGGGCCCAGAACTGGACACAGGACTCAAGGTGAGCACAGGGGCAGAATCCCTTCCCTGGACCTGCTGGCCACGCTGTTCCTGATCCAGCCCAGGGTGCCATTGGCCTTCTTGGCTACCTGAGCCTTCCTCTTGCTGGGGGAAGCTCCAGGGCTGTGGTGACCTCCATGGCATCCAAGCTGTGCTCACTGAGAGAGAGAGAGAAGGAAATCAAGAAAGAAATTGGGAAAGAAATTGGGGAAGAAAGAAATTGAGAAATCAAGAAAAAAAATCAAGAAATCAAGAAAGAAATCGAGAAAGAAATCGAGAAAGAAATCAAGAAAGAAAGAAAGAAAGAAACCGAGAAAGAAACTGAGAAAGAAACCAAGAAATCCAGAAAGCGAGAAAGAAATCAAGAAATTGAGAAAGAAGAAACTGAGAAAGAAATCGAGAAAGAAAGAGAAATCGAGAGAAAGAAATCGAGAAAGAAATCAAGAAATCGAGAAAGAAATTGAGAAATCGAGAAAAGAATTTGAGAAATTAAGAAATTGAGAAGAAAATCAAGAAAGAAAACAAGAAAGAAATCAAGAAACTAGAAGTCAAGAAAGAAATCAAGAAATCAAGAAAGAAAAAAGTTTAATACTATTGCTCCCTGTCCTATCACTGCCCTTTTGAACAGCCTCTCCTAAAGTGCTCTGAGAAGGAGCTGGAGCAGCAGAACGAGGGTCTGAGGACCATTAAACACAAGTTTCCTGTTGGATCCCCAAGGCAGGGGATGCACTGGAACAGCAGCCACAGGCACCATTAAAGGTGCAGTGTTCAGCAGCTCTCAGCATTTCTCCTCTCTTTACCTGGGGGGACCCGGTTCATCAAGTTGAGATTTGACCATGGAATAAAAAAACGTAGTGAAAGCCCAGCCTTGAGTAGTTTCCATCACCACTTACAGTATCTCCAAAGACCAGAAGGAGTTTTAAGAACTGTGTCTGCAGTTGTTTGCAATGAACATGGATGGAGAAAAGCAATCATGCAATTAACAACGGAGCTAAAAATAAAAGCTGCTTTTGTACCAGACCCAGAACAACCTTGCTGGGGTCACAATGCAGCTTTTCAGTGAACTGCTCAAGTGAAAACCAACAGAAAATGTCTCTCTGACTGAGGGAAGCAGCAGCAGAAATATTTCTCAGCCTGTTCCCTGCCTCCCCGAGGCCAGGCAGAAACTGAAATGCAATTCAAATTCACTTTTCCAGCCAGGAGCATTTCCTGCTGAAATGTTTTCTAAAAATGACAAACTCAGTGCTGCAGATGGAGGTGCGTTAGCCTTGGAAACCTTCAGCACATAAATTTTGTATTTAAAATTGAAAAAAGTTTATCTTGCTCAAGGCACCACTAGATCCAAGATGATTTAAAAATTAGAAATCACTGAATCAATCAAATGAACATTTTAATTTCAATGTATTAATCTTTATAACCCCACATACAGGCTACATTATGAAGCTATCTTTAGTGAAACCATTAAAGTAGTCCCTGAGGTTTAAAAATCAAGGCTGACAGCATCTCAGATACTGTAAGGAAATCCTGTTTTCTAAGATAGTATTTCTTTTATTTTAATACCAAGAGCACAATTAAGGGTTGACCTTCACCTTGTATTCTTTAAGGCAAACTTCCATTATATTTTCTATGTATATTCTAGTTCCATATAATAGTTGGCTTTAATAGGAAATACACCCATGAACACAATAAGCACCTGCTGCCTGATTTTCTGATGTTTAACCAACAAACTTCCTTCAGGAATGCAAGCAGAACAAACAGCTGAATACACAAACATGCTCTGAAATTCATGTAATTACGGAATTTAAGGCACACAGATTTAGTAAAATACAAACTATGAAAATAGATTCAAGGCTACAACTTCACACCCAGGTATCTGGAGGTGTGTGATGCCTCTGACAAAATGTATCTGCTTAGAGATGCAAAAGGTTTGTTTTTTTTTAAATCCATATTTAAAAAATAAAAATAGCAGAAAGTGTCTTTCAGAAATACAACCTCTAAACATAGGCACATTTTTAGCATCAAGGTGCTTAGAAGCATGATTTCATTTTTTTATTGCATTGGGAAAAAACGAAAACAAACTGCAGATATATAAATGGATCCAATACCTCAAAGTTCCTCCGTAAGTCTTTGCTTTAGTGGCACTAGTGCTGCTAAAAACAAACATATCAAAGGTCACAGGTGCTTAAAGAACAAGTTTATTGACAATATCTTAACAAATAAACAGTCTGAAGAAAATTCCAGAAGTCTCTAAACTTAGAAATTTTAAAACTTTCTCATTGGCAAAATATTAAAAAAAAAAAAGTGTAAGATGTCACTATATTTAGCTTTCCTAATTTCAACATTTGGGTTCAGTCCTTTAATTTTATAATACACATCCAACCCTTAAGCACAATTTTCTTCTCTATGGGGCTCTCGATCAGTAAGATTTTACTTTTTTTTTTTTTTTTTTTTTGCAAGCATCTCCCTGGATCCTGTCTGCTTCAAACTTGATAGTTTATGTCATCAAGAAACAGCTTTATAAACATTCCAACTGAGCCAAATTATTCTGGTATCAAGCAAAACCTAGATTTCCCCAGAATAACAGGAAGCATACCATGTAGTACAAGGAACTATCAGCATGCATTTTTGGAGGTCATTTTTGTACTTCAGGTACGTGAACTTAAAACCAAAAGAGGGACAATTCTGATAAAAATGTACTCGGATATTTCATAACATTAATATTTATTGCTTTATATGAATACTGTATTGAAAGCCCAAGCATTCAGTTTACACACAGAAATTATACAATTAGATACCGTTTCACAATGGCAGTGAGCACTCATTACAATCTACAAAAATCTACTTTACAGAAATTTAAAAATCCTAAATATCAAAAAGGTACAGTTGAAGAAACAGGTATAAATTTGGCAGCCAGTAATTGTGATGGGGAGGTTGCAGCTTGCATGTCTTTAGATATGAGAACTGGAAAATATCGAGAGTTTAAAGCAGTAGTTTGTGCTTTGGAGCTGGTCTGAAAAAAATGTAACACTGGCTGTCAAAGTAGCATGTTCAAAAATATTTAGTTCACTTCCAAAATGTGATACAAATCATGGCAATTTCTATGCACCCCTAAACCTTTTTGTTGTTTAGCACAGGTACATAACTATGGTCATATAATTAATTCTTCCAATCCAGTGGTGTGATCATACTGATGCCATCTGCATACCTTAAAATAATTCTGAGCCTTCCCTACAATATTCACAATGCTCCAAGAAGCACTCAAAAAAGGCAAGTACCTGTTCACTCCTTCCAAGGTATTTTCTTATCCTATTTTCAAGCATTTCTTCTACAAAAGTTTAAGCTAAATGTTTTGATTACAACATTCTCAACATAAAGCACATTTTCTCATAAATAAATGAAATCCTTTCACTCAGGCACCTCAGAAGTATACAAAAATGTTGTAATCTGAACAGTTCTCTTGGAATGTGTTTACTCTGGTGTTTTCAACAACATTAGTAGTTCCAGGGTTTCATAAAGGGCCAGATTTCATTTGTTTTGTTTTCCAGAGGCAAACAAAGTGCCTTGAGAGGTGAACTGCCTTTGCCTGTAGAAAAAAGTATTTGCTGGATTCATCTTATACAGAAACAGAAAAATATACCATTTCCCTCTTGGAACAGTGAGGGTACACGTGTGTGCATGCGTGCATGGATGTGTGTGTGAAATGTAACACATTTTTAAACACACAAACAGAAGGCTTCATAGTGTGTATTCAAATAAAAATCTGGAAACCAGCATGAAACCCCATATTTCACATGTCAAATGTTGAAACTGTAACCAAAATATGAAGTAACTGCTATAGCTGTCAGAAAAAGACAAGACAAAAAGCTTCCTTGCTTACATACAACTAGGTGTGGTAATCTCCAAAAAAGTTGTCAAAATTATAATTACCTTCCAGTTTAAAAACTTTTATTCTAAATAAAAAAAACTATACACAAACCACTGATTTGACCAAACGAAAGTTCAGCGGTAAGCAGGACCTGAAAGAGCTGGTGGTGTTCACAGTTCTTATCATGTACAACTCTTTCAAGGTTCAATCCATGGAGAGGTTTATTTTACAACCTGCTTCTTTTTGTAAAACTAAAGGTCCACTTTATTACATAAAATTATTTATACAGTGTAAAACCAGAGCCTTATGGAAAATACTGCATCTAAGTGTATTTAAATTAGTCTTGCTCCATAGGTTCATCTGCAACTTCTGTGGCTTCATTACTGTTTTCCATAGGGGTCTCTGATGAATTTTCTGGAGTTTCACTAGCATAGGACCCTAACTCTTCAGTTTCACTGCAGTCAGCTCCACTACTGGCAGATCCACTAATTTCACTGTCATCTGAATGTGAATCTTTCTCTGCTGGAGACTGATCAGACTCCTCCATTTGATTGTTCTCCTCAGAGCTCTCTTCATTCACAGTTGAGGATTCAGTGTCTTTTTCTTGCTCTTTTCTGTCAGGACCAACATTTCTGGGAGACATGAATGACTCTAGAAACAGTGAAAGAACAGAATTACTCAGACATTTTTAGACACATCTTAATCCTGCCACTTTCCATTCCCAGCTTTGCTAAGCAATGCTTCTACAGTAAGCCAAAGGCAGGAAAAACTCTCAATCCCCAATTTTATTAGATGTAAGTGGTATGTATTAGGAGATGTAAAGTGCTGTCCAACTTCAATGGGATTTTGCAAATTATTAAATGGAGACATAGGATGAAGAAAAAAGAAAAAAAAAAATTGCCAAACTGTGCAAAACTGAAGTTTGAACAAGCAATTTATCTTTATGTACAACTGGAGATATTCAGAAACCCCAACAGCATCAGCCTCCAGCAAAGAAAACCCCAAATCCTTGGAAAACACACAGAGCAGAGACAATAAAATCTGAAATACCTTCTTCCTCTTCCTCCGTACAGTGCTGCCTGGCACAAGGAGCATCTTTTTCTTTATCCTGAGATGTAGAGGATGTTTCTTTCTCTTCCTCCATGCCTTCACTGGAGGCAGTTTGGTTAGGTGTATCTCTGGCTTCCCCTTCCTTGTCAAATTTAAGTCTTTTTACCTCATGTCCCTCTGCTTCTGCAGGATCATCTTCAGAGTGTTTATTTTTTACTGGGCTGCTCTGTGCAGCTTCTGATTCAGATGCTGGTGATTCACTACAAACAATAAAAGCAGATGTAGTTTTTATTGAAGAAAAACATGGTGTATCTTTTCACACTTGAAAAACAAAACAAAAAACCCAAACAAACAAAAAACAGCTACTTCAAACTAAACATTCTCCAAGACATAACAGCAAAACTCTCTTATTACAGAGCAAAACCTCAAAGCCACCACTCCACCTGAAAATGTGGAGTTGTCACCCTACTCTGGTGGGTCCAAATTACACCTGTGACTGTCAGAACCAGTGGCAAACTCTTATGAAACATTATATCTGGCTATAGTTTAACATCCTGATGCAAATATTGTTAACTGTGGATTTCTGAACATTATTTTTCACTTTTCCTTTTCACTATCCATTCCATACACTTACAAGCTGTGTTACTGCAACTATGGAAACTTGAATTAATAGTTAATTAAGTAACCCAACAACCACAGTCAGTACACATCAAATCCCACTGTAGATACTCCTGTGTTAAGAATTATTCATACCTTAGATGGCCATTCTCTTTTAAAATATTTTTTAATGTAAGTGAAAAAAAACAGAGTAGTAAAAACTCAAAATAATTACTTCTCACAAACCTGTGTTTTTTATCTTCTGTTTGCTGCAAGCTGGATTCTTTGTGCTGGGTACTGTCTGGCAAACCATTTGTTGTCATGGGAGTTGACAAAGAAACCTTCGGTCGATTCACTGGTCTGGGAGTTCCAGGACCATTTACATTAGATCTTTAAAAATAATAACAAAAAAATTGTTCCTAATAGGCAGAAATCAGCTATAGTCTGGTTCTAAAAGATCAGCAAAACAAACCAAAAAAGATCAGGTACTTTGCTATTTTTGCAGTGAATGAAAAAAAATTCTTTGCCTACAACATGTAAACTATGATCAAAAACTGAAACAAAAATAAAACAATTTCTAAGCAGTGAGGTTACAAAAAGATGGAAAAAAACCAGAGTACTTTGTATGTCCATTGTATGTCTTTACCCTTCTCCCCCCAGTACTGTCATACCCCAGTTCTGAGGCTTCCAATTGGGATCAGAACAGGTTATGATAAAGGATCTGAATCACATATTTCCTGAACTAACATGTTTTTTATTTTATGGTTTTTTAACTTTAAAAAGTTAACTCCCCAAATGGACCTTACCTGTCAGAGTACCCTGGTGAGTTTCCTGGGAACATAACACCATTCATCCGATTTAGACTATTGGAATTATTTTTCCTAAAAACAAACAAACAAAAAAACCCCAAAATGTTACAAATAGTGGAACTTTATATTATTTTAAGCTTGTTTGCACACAATCCCCCCACTCCAAGCAGTCCTCCAGGGGTTCTCTATGTATACATTATACTAGAGGTAACAGGATGGACTATGTGTTTGCAGCTGTTAGAGGGGTATCATTTTTTTCCTACTGATATAAAATAATAACTTAGTGTTCAGGGATGATATGAACAGTACCATAAATCTGATCCCACAGTTATTGCTCATTCCCAAGTTACTACAGGTAACACTTGCACACCACTATCACTACTGCTGGCTTCACTAGGGATGAAAACTGCCCTCAGTGTTTTGGACACATCTACTGCCAGCATGAGAAATGCAGTGACACAAGAACATTCACCCCTCTGCCAACACAAGCTCAAAGTTTCAAAAAACCAAAAGCTTTATACTTACTCTGAAGATGGATATACACAGCTGACAACCATGACATTCTGTAATACACAAACAGCAAATTAAGAGTTCAGAAACAGAAGCTTCAGCCCTTGACAACACCCCAAAACTTAAGTTAAAGTATTTTGGTCCCATCTTTTGAAGTCTCTCTACAGAAATCGGGTTGAAAGCTACCAACAGGTACATAAAAGGTATGCCTGGTCCTTCTTTACCAGGTAATATTTTTTAAGTGGGCTGCTCTCATAACAAGGACAGCACATCAAGCCTCAGGCCCAAGTGCTTGTAATTTCTGACTGAAATATCTCTGGAAAGCAAAGTATTCCAAAATGCTGAAAAACTTTTGAATTGCTGAAGAAATGCTCTATTGATACACAAGTCCTGCATTCAAAAACAAGCAAGCATTGTTATTTATTTTTGGCACAGCCAGATTTCAAATGCTGGATTATTTTGGTCCCACATAAGCAGAGGGCAAAAATAATGATTGATTACTCTGCCACCTCTCCCACTTGAATGGCACTGCAAGCTAAAAATCAATTTTAACATCTAGAAACCTGGCTTTAAAATTAGGTAAATTTTTCTCTTCAAATCAATAGTTAATCTAATTATGCAGGGGAGCTTTGATCACAGAGACAGCTAAACTAATCCAGATGAACTTTAATGAGTGTTCTCCATAAAACCTGAGGTGTGGTTCCACAGATCTCTCAGTTAAGAAACTGCTGTGTGAAATTCCCAGCTCATCATTTATTCCTGCTCATCTCTCTCATATCTTACCTTGCAAGAATACAAATAAGTTACTTTAAAACTGCTTTTTGATGTTAAAAGGTATGAAACAAACTTACCCACTTAGATTAGCTATTAGCTATATTACAGCTGTGAGCCATAATTAACCCAGCAGACCTTTGGGAGTAATTCAGAAGTTATTTAAATGACTGTTTAGTTGTGTCCTCTCTCAGAAAAACACATACCTTTTCAACACCTCTTAGAAATTTGTCTGTTCCTGTGTAATTCCTCCTAGGATCTGTCAGCAACTCACAGAGTCGCTGAATAGTGAAGGGGATGCTGCAATGAAATAGATAACAATTTAATTGCATTTTAATGAGCAGGACTCTTAGGAAGCAACAACTACACTGCTTTCTGCCCCTTACTGAGAAGATAGAAAGAAAAGAGTATAGAAATTTCTTTTCACTAGCAATAGAGGGGAGTAACTCTTATTTTTCCCCTATCTCATATACTGAGCTAACAAAGCACTGTCTTTTGTGTCCACCACCACAAAACCCCTAAGTGGAATCCTATATACCTCATCCCACAACTCAAACAATTCATTAAAACAATGAAATCAGATCATCAACAGTAAAATAGTTTGAGACTGGATTTATTATTCAAATACATAGAACAGAAATGGTAAGTGATTCAAAACAACTGAGTCATACACACTAGAACTACAGAATTCTCAACTTGTAGTTTATTTCATGTTTTACAAAATACATGTACAGAAAAAGCAGTAAGGGTTGGAATTAATAGAACCATTCTACTTCAGCTGTTACAAATACTCTATGTGCCACAACTGGACACTTATCTATCAAGGAATAGCTCAATAAAAATCATTAAACTCCAACCAAGTTAAATAAATCCATAAGCACCATATTTACACATTTTTCCTGACAATTCTGCCAAACTGATCTTTCAGACAAGCAATACTTTACATACATTTTCCAGTTACCTGGGATGTCACACACTTAAACTGCAAATTATGTCTTGTTTTAGCAAACTCCTCCAACTTTTCACAAAATACTTTAAAAGTTATTTCAATAAACTACTAATAATGCATTTTACAATTATTTAAAGTCATAAACATTTCAAAAATCCATCTAAGAATATTGGATACAACACTTAAGAACCATTTCTTGATTGACTCATCCAGAGCAAAATCAATACAAACTTACATACATGTGCCTCTATACTGTAGACTTCTGTCAAAATTCAACTTTTATTATTTTCTTGAAGTGCTCAGTATCTTAAGCCCATTCACTAGCTAACACACTATGTATTTCAAGCTCAGCTCATTAGCTAAAAAGCCACCACAGATCACTAGCTCAGTGCAAAGAGGTCAGCACAGTTATGATTAATTGTTCTACAGGACCCTTCCCTTTAACTAAAAGCAAGCAATCATCTGAAAGAGAGTGACCAACAATTTAATTATGTTTTTCAGAACTGTCCATTTATCACACGTTACTGAGGAAGTTACAACCCTCAGCTGGAAAGCAGGAGATGGGCTACAAGGCAACCACCCTTAGCCCTAGTTCCACATCCTTGATAAAACACAGAAGGTATCATCATGTTTATACTCTCAGTTAATGCCCTCCCTGGTTATTCACCCTGAATTATACCACAGCCAAGTTACCTTTACTTGACCTCCAGGAACAGGAAGATGGTCAATGCTCTTGCATCAATCAGCTGACTTAAGAGTTAGAATACAGCTGATAAAACAGAAGTAATTCTATAAATTCTATATTTTTAAAATATTCTTTTGACATTTTATTGCTTAAAAGCAAGAGCAATGACAGAAACCACCTCCCTGATTTGACCCAGGAATACCTCCTCCTCCTCTCCCATCCACAAAATCTGCTAAGAACCAGAACAAACCAGGTTTGTTCCTTTAAATTCATGAAGGCTCTGAAGCTTGACAGTGGTTCTGTCATTATCATTTTTCCTAAAGTTTCCTTGGCATCAAATGGTGCTGACCAATTCTTCATTATGTTCAGCTCTTGTGTAGTGCACTCTTTTAACAAAATTCCCAACTTTAACTCAAAGAATTTACTTATCTGTTAGTTGTACACACAGGTACAGTACTAATTGTTATCTCTTTTTCCTCATCAATAACCATGTTGGTTTTGCATTGAAAAGTCTATAATTAAAGACACTTAAATTTATTAATAAGACTGTCCATTCACAATCTACTTATTTTTACAGGAAAAAAAAAATACACAATTTTACATCTTTCTTTTTTATCAGCCAAATCTGCAAGACATACTGGAGAATCACTATCTAGGTAATTTTTTATTTAACTGTACCTAACAGGACACCTGAAGTACCAAGACATAAAATATTTTGTGAACATCATTACAGTCCTGGCTGTTTGGGGAATAAGCATAGTCAAGAAAAGCATCAGGCCAGCAATTAATTCAAGAAATAAAAGTTGACATCTTATTTCACTCTCAGCCATGAAAGGTTTAAACAAAAGCCAAAAATGGTTCATTTCCCTCTAAAATTTTCCCTAGAAAACTGAACTTCGTTTATTGAGCAGCAGATGGCACCAAGTGTCACCCTATCATCTCCTTGGGTAATTTGTTCAACATTTGTAAACATTTTTTGCTTGGTAAACCCCAAAGTTAACTTCACCTCATGAATTCTTTTTCTGTAAAATTATTATTTTTAAATAGTTTAACAATGTGATTTTAGAAAGTATTGAAATCTGTATATGAGCACCAATGTAAAAGTTTGTGAGCAGTACGAAAACTGATCTTAAATATTTAGAAGTTCAGTACATGAGCTGCATGAACATTCTGCTTAAGGTAACCACTTAAAATTCCATATGAGCACACTTGAAACTGCACTTCCTAGCACTAGTTCAGAACTAATTACAAACCAAAATTTCATCATGTGGACAGGGTTCAAGAGAGATTTGGGAAATTTATTACAGCCATATTAAACTGTAGCAAAAATTACACAAAAATTAAAATTTGCATTATGTGTATGTCTATTTTATTCATGCTCTGAAGACTCCTCTGTCATCTGAGATCCCAAATAAACTTACCTTGGAACTTTCTGCTTCACTAACAAAGGATAAAACAGCAAGTCTGGTAAGAACTTCCTACTCCAAAGCAATTCTAAAGAATAGAGAATCTGGCTCTGCAAGCTTATGACAAAATGTCAAGTATGATACAGTAAGGTTAAACCAGGCAGCCTGTACTTTAAGTGACTTTTAAGTATCTTTAAGACACTTCATCCAGAAAGACCCCAAAACAGGGGTCATCTTTACTTTGTTACTTCTTTGACTTTAAAAAAAGCTGAAAAAACTTGGGTTTTAATGAACTCTTTCCCTCAATCTTTTACACAAACACCAATAAAGCCATCCTAATAATAAGGTCACATCACATTGCTCCCTTTTCCACTGCTGTACTCTGAAATAGCATCTCCAGCTCTAAACAAAGGAGCCTGAACACATCCAACAGCACAAACCAAAAGCTGCTCTTGGTACTTTTAGGACACATCTCCACATGATTCAGCTTTCCCAATCATATCCACACTGTAGGAGTTGTAGGATTTACTCAATGAGCTATTCTACAGCCCTGGATTCTGAAACAACCTGATGTATTATTTTAAAGTAACTAATTTATGCAGTTTGCTTCCTCAAAGACTGGGTGGTTCACTGCAAAGTATGAGGAAGTTGAGCACTCAAGTGTTAGAGCAAGAGATCCAAACAGCAGAGCTACAGAATAAGCTCCAGATTTGCTACACCAGGTTTGTTTAGCTCACTCTGGAACTACAGAAGGTAACAGAACCCCATTCATTAGCTGTCTCCATGGAAGAACATCAAATTTTGTGGGCAGGGAAGCAGTAACAAAAAGCTGGGGGAGGAGGGAGAGGCAGACTTGGGCATAAAGGGTAAGTTTGTTTTCAAATTCTTTCAGTGAAGTAGGGTAGCATAAATATTGAGTAATTGAGAACAAACCAAACTTCACATTCTTAAAAGTATCCCACACAAGAGCAATTGGGAGGCAGGGGGAGGAGTTCTGAATTAAGAGTTACTTAGATTGAAAACAAACTCTAGAACAATGACAGTAAAAATTATTAATCTAGCATCAAAATGTGACACATGAAGGATATGTTAGTAGCAGCTCCAAGTCTGAAAGTTCAGAGCAACAGGGAAACAAGTTTTATAGTATGCCCATTTACTGACAAGCTGAGAAAAATCCTGAAAAAGTTTTAAGCAAGCACCAAGACCCCCAAGCAGGGTGACTCAACTTATGGTAAGAGTGCAATCCAGTTCAGACACAAGAAAAATACTGCATAAGCTATAAAAAAGACACACCAAATAAAAGATAAAAAAAATCAGGAGCTTTATTTTAAAGGAAACAAAACTTCCATAATTACAAAACCAGCCAAGGATATACACTTTAATCTAAGACACTGTCAGCAATAAATCAAATACCCCAAGTCTCTCCATGAATAAGTATCACTCCATCTAGAAATAGGAATCTGGCACAATTTATCATTTCAAACCCAGGTACATCCTGCCTCCTGGTCACACCATGTTTATCACAGCATTACTTCTTTAAAAGCTACTGAATTACCACAAAGCAATTAAGAGCTCAACACCAAAACCTTTTTTCTATTTAAAAATATACTGAAATAAATCTAATTTTATTATCTATTTTACCTGGTAAATGCATGTAGTAATACCATGCTTCATTGAACTGTACTATTTGGAAAAACTAACTTACTGAAAAAACTCAAGTGATTGATATGTCACAGGATGTCATAATTTTCATTCAAAGACAGAATAATAAAGTCCTGAAACTACTGTAATGTGTTTTCAAGGTTTGTATTTGCTTTGGCTCATCTGTTTAAGGAAGCAAAACAGTCACAGATAGGTAGTACAAGCTATGAAGTTCAAAATCCTGTAAATATTTTTGTTATCCTGATTTTAGAAAACAAGCAATACATACCCATTAAATCCAGTGACAATTTTGAGGATTCTCTCTTTCATCTCTTCAAAGGGAATATATTCCACATTTGGATTGGGAGGCCCTCTTGGCTCGGGAGCTGAGGTTCTGAAGTCATCCATTACCTTCTCCAGTTTGAAAATAAAATAGCCTTTAAACTGAGACCACTGAACCCTGCATAAAACAAGAATCAGGACATATACAAGTCAGCACTAACACCAGAAAAAAAGACTTAAAAAAAACGCAAAAACAACTTCTATATTAGAAAAACAACATTCATGCTCCATGTAACAAAGCAAGTACCATACTATTAGTTTTCTTCCTGAATTTAAAGCATGGTAACTCCTTAAATAATTATAGTAGAACAATATTACACAAACCAATTGCCATTTCCTTAAAGAACCCACTCACAATTCAAATCTAAGTGTGAAATATGCCTGCATTTTACACAATTTACCAGTGAGCCTACCCCACCAGCTCAAGGTTTCACTGAGCTCACAGGAGCTGCTTCTGCTTTCACCCAGAACTGCAATTGCTTCCTTTTCCACCTAAGCAGTCCCTTCCCCAGCAACATCAGCATCTCCCACCAAATCAGCTGCTGAGAGTTTATCTACCTGCTAGACAGCTGTGAACTATGCCTTTAGTTTAAGCTAACTCTGAAAGCCTCAGAAAAGAAGCAGAATCCATGAGGAGGATTAATAAAAGTCACTTAGAAAGTCTGACAAGAGCAGTGAGAAGAGTCAAACACATGGTGATGATCTCTTCAAGAACAGGAAAGTCTTCCACAGGTATCACAGGGGCTCTGAGAACAGCTTTAGCATTAGGACAAGACCTCTTGGTTTAGATGTTTTGTTACAAAACAGGGAACTTTGATCAATACCTTCTGTAGGTAAATCAAGAGACAAATAAAAAAACCCAAACCCACTTCACACGTGTTTATGTACAGTCTCATTATGTTTTACACACTGCAAAATAACTGATAAACACTTTAAATGAACCAAATGGAAGAAATTCCATGGAGAAAATATTATTCATGCTTTCTTCTGAGCTGACTTGTTTATGAATACTTGCCCTTCCCACTCAGCATTGTACATAATCACTTCTCTGAATGCACACTTGTCTTCTAAACCATGCTTTTCCTGTCCACCACACTAACTTGTGCATTAGTACCAGCAATTTTTGGGAGCTCTTTTATAAACCACCCCAAGAAAAGAATTTACATTAACTATGAGCTATAAAAATACATTCAGAAAAAATGCTTTAAAAAAAAATCACCAAAATGCTTTGGTTCATTGTACTTGCACTTCAGAGAATAACAACTTCAAAAGTTTATGTACATCTAAACCATCTTCCACTACAATTTCTGGATCATCCTGTGTAAATAGACCTGTACAAAGACAACTCCCCTGGGCCAATGGGCCTGCAGCCTCACAAGTACTGCAAATCACCATAAAATGGCATTTTTCTTAAGTCCTCTGCTTCCCCCCTACCAGCTCTTGTGACATCCTTCCACTGTATCAGCCTAAAGGTTTTCCTCTGACATAGAGAAAATTAGAGGATGAAATGGATTTTATAAAGAAAGCACCTAGCAAGGGAAAAAGAGGCAGTAAAAGCAACCAACCAGAGCACCCTTCAGAACTGTGTAGATACATTCTTCCAGGGTAATGTAATGCTGGTTGTTTAACTCTACAATTTAAAAATGTTTAAGAACAACCTTTAAGCAAGAGATGAAAGCACTGAAGTTAACACAAAGTCCATCAGTTCAGCCTTTGTACACTACTGAGATACATGATACCATGTCCTAGATTTAATATTTGCTAATAACTGGGCTTTAAGGTATGAAAAAATGTTTAACATCACAATGCTGAACCAGAATTCAGTCCCTGACCTTGCAATTTAAGTAAAAATTAGAAACATAACAAAGAACCATGGATGGAAGTGACTTTATTAATTTAGACAAGGGACATAAAATAGAATTACTACAGTGGAAACAAGGAAGAGCACAACCCCAAATAAATTTGTTCTCTAGTAAAAGCAAACTGTTTCACACCTGCACTTAAACGACTTGCTTGGCAAACCTCTGTACTAATGGATTGATTCCAACAGAAAATCAACATCAACAGCATTTTGAAATTCCCCGATTCTATTTAAGAAAAAGAACTTTTCCACAAGGGACAGAGGCTACCTTAGACAGAAAGCAGTTCAAATGATCTGATGCTATGCTTTAATTTAAAAAAATTACCAGCACAATTGCTTCTCTACCAACATGATTTGCACAGAACTCATCTTTACACAGATGCATAGCAAAACCAAAATTACATGGAAATAATCTGATCCTATCACTCTCAGAATGCAAAAGAGTTCCTTCCATTCCCTTATCTCCTGCTTACTTAAAATGTTTGTCATAGTGAAAGAAAGAGAGGAAACCCCCTGTCAATAGCTAGCACTGTCAAGGTATCAAGGGCAGAGGATTAACTAATATTTTCTTCCAAGAGTTGGAAAATTTTTCATTTTTGATTCTTTTGACCTTTGGTATATACTGACTGGTATAGACTTGAAATATTAAGAACAAGAGCAGAAATCCAGAAACCTTTAACAAAGGTGCTGGGGTAAGATTTGACAAACATTAAAAACTAACAGAATATTGAAAGGCAACTTAAGAACCAGAGAGGCTG
This sequence comes from Heliangelus exortis, assembly GCF_036169615.1. Taxonomy (NCBI): domain Eukaryota; kingdom Metazoa; phylum Chordata; class Aves; order Apodiformes; family Trochilidae; genus Heliangelus; species Heliangelus exortis. The sequence continues at coordinate 17,907,922 of NC_092433.1, read as the reverse complement.
GAGAATCACAGAGAAATAGAACAAACACAGTGTTTTCCCCACAGTTTTTTTTTTTTAGGTAATTAGTACTACACTTGAAGGCCTTGCTGCAACACAGTGATCCCAAAGATCAGTACCTGAGTTGGACATCATGTTTAGATTGGACTGCCAGTATGCACAAGCCCAGAAGACAAGTAAGTTACCCATTTCCCTTCTCAGCAACCATGTTAAAAGATGTATCACTAAGACAGCACATATGGCTTACACACTTCAGACAAACTCCAAATTTTTAAGTTTCAAACTTCAGTAAGGCCCATGGAAGATAGGCAGGACAAACCCAAAAATTAGCTGAAGAACAGAAGGAAGAATTCAGAATGCCTGAAATAGAGCTACCTCCTAAAATGAAGGTACTGCAATTATTTCATAAATCTTTCTGGAGCTGTTTCACAGATTACAGGTTTAATTAAGAAAAACATTATATTAAAGAGATGTTAAGCTTCTAGAGACCTAGCTATGTACTTAAAACATTCAGAGTCCCAGGAGTCCTGGTGGGATGGCTGTCTTCAGACTTCAGTGTTTGAGTTCATTACAAAATCACTTGATTTAAATTTTAAGAGGATACCATCTGTTTTGGAGAAATTCTATATGCCACAAAGAACAGAAAACTAAAAGGGAAACCAAGCAGATTGATTCAGCTCATTGAACAGGCTATAAAAGAAACATCAGAACTTAAGCCTTCTCTCCACCCTTCTATTATTAGCTCTCTCTGAAAAGCAGAAAGAAAATAAAAAGTACAAAATTGTGTATTTAGGACGCAAACAATTCATGTTCAGCTAAACAGATTTTAAGACAAAGTCCTCACAACACAGAAGGAAAGAACCAGAGGACAATTAGAGATTTACTTAAAATATAACAAGATACATGAGTCACTTACATTAGGTTTCTCCCTCCTCCCCAGTTATTTTTGGACTGAGATTCCACTCCCACGGAAACTTACTAGTAGGAAGCAGGTGTTTTTAAGTGAAATAACTAGACAACTTTAATAACTGTTTCTTCTCTTTTGTGCCTTGTTCTAAGGCTCATAGAAGATGGAGATACACTCTATACATGGTAATTTTACTGACCTGACAGAAGAAAAATTCAAGTTCCATGCAAACAAGTTAATTCCTTTGCTATTCTGGCTTATCAGTGAATTCTCCAGAACTATTTGAAAAGCCAAAAAGCACAGAAAATGAAGTGCACCAATCACATAATCCAGTTCAAACCGCAGTGAAAGGTGTGCACTGTCCAGTGTGCTATTCCACAGCTTCAGTACCAGATATCTCCAAACAGGAATACTGGAGACTAGATGGAATATGCCAAATAGGCCACTTCTCAACCCAAAGGCCCACCTCTGCCAGAACCTGTCCCAGAACCAGAGCACACATCCAAGAGATCCTCTCCAGCACTCAGCAGCCCTGTGCAGGGGAGTGGAGGGACTGCAGTCCTCTGGGGAGAGGGAAACTGAGGCCACTCTCTTCCTTTCATTCATGTCATTCCTCAGTTATCTCTGTTCTTTTGGATAGAAACACAGTAAACAAAGCCTTGTGCCTCTACTTCTTGTTTTAATCTTTACCTTACTTAGAACACCCTGATTTCAGATCTACAGACTGGATATAAACAAGGATACCTGGAATTACAGAGGCAGAGAGAATGGGGTGGACTAGCCAGAAATTTTTGTTAACTACTGCCTATAAAACCATCTCCAGCATTTTCATACAAAAAAACCCAAACCCAAGCATTGCCATTTGACAGGAATTCCATTTACAGGAATTACTATTACAATTATTACTACTACTAGGAATTATTATTTACAGGAATTACTATTTCATTATTTATTACACAAATAATAAAGACTATGTCTTAAAGGAGGAGTGCTAAAGGGTAAAGAAATGGCTCCCAGTTTCTCCAGAAAACACCTCTGAAATATTCTGAGGCTCCAAGTCAGCATTGCTGAAGGCTCCTGAATCAGGAGATGAGCTACACTGAGGCAGCAGGGAGTTCAGTGCAGAGCAGGGGGGCACCACCCCACCACACACTGAACTTCATGGCTGGGCTGCACCCAAAGGGTGCAGCAGCTGCTCTGCTGCTCCCACACACTCCTGTGATCCCACACACAGGGAGGTGAAGCAGATCACTCATCTAACCACAAAATTAATGCTACAGATAAGGAAGAATGTGTGATGTGACTAGCAGATAGCAGAGCAATTCCTTTAAAGCAGATGCTCTCATGTACCAAATAAAAGAAGATACCTTCCTCAATTCCATTCTTGCTTCAAATAGGCTTTTGATTTTAAATTTCTTTTTTTACTTCCCATGCTTTATTTTAATACTTACTGCTTCGATGCAATTAGTTTCAATGTCATCATTGTACATTCTGTTGCTATTTTCACCATGGACAGAGTGCAGATTAACATGGGAAATTCCCAACAATGACAACAGATTTACACAATAAAATCCCCCGAGCATCAAGGCAGAGTAGCTCCTTAAATGCTTCTGGCAAGCAGACAAACCTTTCAACCTAACATTAAATTAAAACCATAAGCAAGTGCTAGATTCTTTATTGGTGTTTCTGAATGAGCAATAAATTTTGAAATTTAGGTGATACAGCACAGTGAATTTACTGGAGCGTTGTGCTCTGCTGTAAACTGTTAGAAAACACCCTGGCAAGCACCCTTCCTGGGGGAGCATCCTGTTCACTTTCACCTGGTAACTCATGTAAAATTAAAACGCTCTCACGTTTTATCTTCAGTAGTTGACCTCATGTTACCTTTCACTTTAATTAAAAATACATTGCAGAGCTCAAAAGAGGAAAAACTGGTATTTCCCACATGTACAGAAGGTATTTTTCCATTTTCATTCACTGATTGTTGTCAGCTAAGTCTTCACTTTCCTTCTTGTGAGGATGACGAACTCATTCCAGAACCACGGAAACTGGAATACATTAGACCTGCATCTACTTCAGTAGTATGAGCATTCACCTCTCTACTATTTGCAAATTACTAATGCCAGGATCAACAAAGATTAAGACTTAGTTATGAAAACAGACAGCTGATTGAGACATTAAAGTAGTATCTGTAGTCACCAAGGGACTAATTCTGATCTCTCCCGATAAATATTTGCTGACTCCAACAGAACAGAGCTGCTCCACAGGACACAGAAAATCTGAAATAGGACTCAGAATTTTCCAAGCAAGTAATATTCCTAGACATAGTTACTTAAAACTCATAAACTCAAGTACCTTTTATTTTAAAGGAAAAAACTAAGCACAGAACAAAAATGCTGGAACTCATCTGGTCAGTGTCACTATAACTGGTAAATGACCAGGACACAGAGATCCACAGGAGACCTCACATAAGAGTAAATCACACTGAGACAATACTATTAAATCTTCCCTATATTGAGTCATAAAGCTGGTAAAACAGAAAAAAGGAAAATGCACCCTGTGCAACTACTTTTCAATCTGCAGCCCTCACGGAAATCTTGCAACTGTCTTCAAGCAGTCTATTTTATCCACAAACCTGACCACCCACCACTCTTCCAGACCCCCAGACTGCTTGGGATCCTCTCTTCCTCATGAACTATTGCCCTGTTCCTTCCCCCCAACACGTGCCATCAAGCACAAACCTTCCCAAAATCTACAGACAGAAAGAAGAAGAAAAGGTCATCAAATACCAGGTCAAAATAGAAAAATATTCTTGCTACTGGAAAGTGCAATGTGGAGTGGAACAATACCCAAACACCTGGGAAAGATTTTCAAAAGAAATAGTAGCAAGGCCACCATGGGCCAGGAGAGTAGAGGCCTGCTGGAAAAAATGAAAATAATACTGAGGCAGAGATTAACAGTGAACTGTCTCTGACTGCACACAGCAGCCAGGAAGAGAGGAATACTTACAAATCAAAGTCTGCATGTGCACAGTTACATCTGCAGTTAAAATATTCAGATTACACCCCCAAAAAATGTACTAGCATGGCTATGAGCAGCTTGCCTTTTTTTTTTTTCTTTTTTCTTTCCACACGTGTATTCTACAGAGACTGAAGTTTATTATGATCAGTTCATGACACACCTTTGACAATGGTAGTTGAAGTGTGACCTTTACACTGTAAACTCCACTCCCAACAGGTATGAAGTGGCAGCATTTAAGATAAAACACTACAACAGTGTGTTTCCTAAAGGAGCAAGGGATTTCATCTGTATCACCCCTGATTCCTCTTAACACTTCCTTACTACTAAAACTGTACACCTGATACATGTATAATTTTGTGTTAATAGGTAAAAAAGCCAGGAAGCCTGAGAAAGATAAATCAGCAGGCTTTCCAGCCAAGATTCTTGTCCTTTGGAGGCATGAATGGATTATGAGACAGGACACACAATGTCAGTGGAATGGGAATTAGTGGGGAATAATTCCAGCTACTCAGTGGAATGGAGTGAGGAATAACAGTAGGAAACAATGCAAGGAAGTTTATTCACATCTCCTGCTTCATGGAGAACATGGAAATGGAAGAGGCCTATACTAACAAAGGCACAGACTTCTTTCTGAAAATATTACCCTGTTTATTATGGCAGGAGCTTGAGGATTGTTTTATTTCATTTTTTTAAAAACTGTAAGGAATTACATCCCCCTAGCAGTTCTGAAGATTTCCTGGTAATTTGCCTCCAAACGGAAACAAAATTTTCAAATGAGTCAAAAAAAAATATTAGGGTATAGATATCAAACAAGAAAACTGCTAGTTGAACAGATAACATAGGAAAAAGTAGACTCAAATTTAAGCTAAAATAAGCTAAAAGCTGTATGGCTAAAAAAAATAAATCTATAGATTTGTAACATAAGGAATTAACTATAAAAGGCTTCAGAATGCATCATTTGGACACTAAAGCTGAGAACCAGAACTTATTCTCATATATGTTTGTTTGTGCTATATCTCCACTCCTATTTTCTATTTCCTTTTCTACAGCTGACAAACTGTTTTAACTGCTGTAATAATAAAAATGTTCCAAAAACATAGTCTAAAGACAAACAAACACCACAAAAAAAATCGTAACAAACATTCAGTGCTAGATAGGGTATAGGAAACAGTATCAAAAAGGCCAAAAACACTTTTTGTCATTATCTTTGACAGATCTCCTGTTATGTAACTTACATTTAGGGTTACATAATTGACCAACAGCCACTCCTGCCTCATCTACCTGAGGGAGGAGCACCCAACACTGCTACCTCAGCCTCAGCAAGGCCACCACAGCCTCTCACAGCATCTTTTTAGTCCAGCTGGGTAGCTACAGACCCAGCAGAGCACCAGGCCTACATATTAGTTGGGATCAATGGGGTCCAAAACCAACTGCAACCAGTTCCAATCTGTGGATTATAGTCAATTCTGGGGCCAAGACCTGTGCTGGGAGATGGGAAGCTGAAGATCTGTCAGTCTGTCCTTGCTGTGACATTTGCAATGTAGAGGACATGATGACATCCCTCCACCTGGCACTTAGAAGCCCATAACTACAACACTGTGTCTGGTTTGGGGTCATGAAATGCCAAGGAGAGCAGAAAGAGACGAGCAGGCCACCAAGATGGTCAACAAAGCTGCAGGACACAGCCTAGGAGGGAAGCTAAGGCAACAGGTCTGGAAAACAGAAGGAATCTAGAGGAATCAAACTCCTGGTTTTGACCACTGAAGGGACAATTGTGTACAAATGAAGACTGATTCCTTTCAGAGGGGCACAAATGAGGGGCAGAGGCAGTGGTGCCAGGTTGCTCCAAGTTGCTGCAAGGGTAAGATTTTTCCCAGCACACACAGTTAAGTAGTGACAGAGGCCACAGAATTGCCATCACTGGAGATTTCAAAAGAGGTGGACAAAGCCCCAAGCTAATTCTGGAATTAGCTCCCCTTAGTACAGGGTCTGACTGGATGACCTCCAGAAGTCATTTCCAACTTCCTTTATTCTACCAATGTACTGTACATGTTCCTATTTTCTCTACAATCATATATTAAACTTGACTCAAGAAACTTTGCAGGAAAACATTTATGTTGGTCCTCAAAGAAACCAGGCAAAAAAACCCAACTGTTTTTAAGCTTAGATGAGGTGCAAACTAATGTTTCAGAGCTTCCAGGGAAACTCTAAGGAAAGAATTTGACTACACAAAGAAATAAAACCCATGTATTTTAATGGCAGTTTATACTGCAATTCAGGACAAGAACTGGTATAACTACATTACATCCTGGCCAGCTCAGTCTTCTCTGCTTAAGCCTAGAACTATTTTACAGTTAATCACTCCTGCCTATGTACTCTATTTTTTCAGATTTTGTACTTTACTACTTATTGCTGGATTCATTCACTGTCAGTAAGCATCTGATTTATACTTTCCACTAGAGAAAGCCATTAAAAACTGTGCTTTATAGGCTGTCTGCCTCAGAGCAGGAGTGGGGGAAATGCAAAGGAAACAGAGATAAAATTTTTCATTGCTTTTGTTTTCTGTGCTTTATTTTCGACTTTAGAACCACAGGAAAATTCTAGTTTTTCACTCCAGTCCAACAATCTGGTTTTACTCGCTAAGGTACCTAAGTAAATGGTTTAGAAACTTCACTACTGAAGGAGCAGAGTGACTCTGAATCCAAGAGAAGTGGTAAGAAAAAAAGTATTTTAAATACAAGACAAGATCACAACAGATAAGTGATCTTTATATCCACTCCTCAAAATTCTTTGCAGAACAAAAAGTATTTCACTTTTGCATTTCACTGCTACTAATGCAGAGCTGTGACTTTTGTACCCTTCTCTTAAAGCTGTTTCTATTACAGAATAGATAAGGAGATTTCTCATGCAAAAAAGTGCAAAAGCATATCCTGTTTTAAAAGGAGTCTTTCAGATGCAGTAAAGTATTAAGACTAACAAATTTCATATCTCTTCCCTTTAATCAGTTTTGAAGTCACGTTGCTCTTCCACATAATGATCTTCCCTGACTACACTTGATCTCACTAAGGAAATTCCATGCTAGTATCTTAGTAAAAAGTCAAGTCAATTAAGGACTGTATCAGTCATCTCAAAAGAAAAAAGTCCTAGGACCCAACACATGATTAAAAGAGGCTGAACTATAAACTTTATATTTTCACCTAAGGCTAAGTCTTGCCATAGCAACCATTAGGAAACAAAAATACTGCCAGGTACCCAAGCAAGTAAACCTCTGCTTCTGCTCACCTCTAATAAGGGAAGTTTAGACTGGCTTTTGCAAATGCAGGCCATATTCTCACAAATAATTAAGTGAATGGTTAACTCTGCACAAGAAGGCAGCTTGAACTTCACAGATGAAGTTAAAGTTAACACACGTGATTGCACCATCAGGGTTTTACTGCAAGGTACTGATAAAACCACTACATTTACACTGATAATGTCAGCAAATTTAGCAACATTTTTATTCCAGACCCTCCTTGTAAACGAAAGAGACTTCTATTTACAACAAAGACACTCTGAAGAGCTTTATCATAGCTGCAGTGCTGGCTTACACAACTCTCACCTTTTGTTCCTCCCCTGCACTGCCTCTTCAGTCGTGCTGGGGTTTGACAGCCCAGTTAAACACACCCGATCAATGAGCTGAACCTTGGTAAAAGCAGCACTGCCAAAAAAAGTTCCTTACAACTGCCAGCAGCTTCCTGCTCCACGTTACCATGCAGCTACATAAACAGTTGAACAAGCACAACTCCAAGAGTGACACAAGGGCTCCAGCAGCCAAGACTGCTGCCAGGAGAAATATTAGTAAAATTACAGCATAACCCAAACCTGCATCTACCTGTTCCTAACTCACTCAGATGAATAAGCAGATTGAAACAAACTGGAGAAGGGAGGTACCCAACAGCCTGACATGAGCCCATGCTCTCATTCTGTTAAATAAGCTGGGAGTACCATGACAATGCTCAGATGAGAACCTTAAAGTCACTGTAATTTACTTCATTAGCACGCTTTTAAACTGTTTATTAATTATTTACAAGGTCTGCTGCAACTATGTCCAGAAGAGGCACTGGATGGGGGGTGAGAGGATTTTAAATTTAACCCAGAATGTAGATTGCAGTGGAATATCTACAAATCAATATTCAGCATAGAGGAAGCTAAAAAACAAAGAATCCCCATGAACATAGTATTTAACTCTCCTTGAAAAAAAAAATACTACACACTTCACCTGTCCTTATTTGCCCTGGTCCTCACTGACATGGGCACTTTTTGTTTGTTACTTCAGGAACAGGCTGTGACTGAGTAAGATACATTGTTTTTCAATAAATCAGTTCCAAACGGTTTGTGTAATTACCCCTGACCTGACCACCCCCATTTTTTTTTCCAAACTGAGCTCTGAACTTCTTAAAATGCTAAAACATATCACTGTGAACCAATATTTATTTCATCTGCTCATTCCAAGGTAATATATTTATTACTGAATTAGATTTCTATTAAAGTTACTTTTGTACAACTGGAAATAAAGAATATTTAGGTCATTTTGAATTAATGTGTATTTGCTAGGTTTGTATATTTGGGAACACTTTTGCAGTGGTCAAGTTGTACTGGCTTAAAAACATTAGATTCTTACACTATCACCAATCTTTCCATGAAAACTTACCATAAGACTTCAATTTTTACTCATTTCTTTGTGAAACTTTGATACATATCAAATTCATTGGTGAAAACAGAAGTACATTTGCTGAGTACAGGGTTTGTTAAATAACAGAAAGCAAATTAAACATCATGGAAATATATTTCCATGTCTGCCTTCAGATTACATTAGATACTTCTGGTATCCAACAGCTTTTAAAAACCAAATTAATGCAACTAAAAGGCTTAAGAATGCTGAAAAAAGCTACAGAAAAAAAAAAAAAGCCCAAGGAAACCCTGAAAACACAGAATGCTAGGGTCTGCATTGAGGTCTAGATGCTAGGCTCCAGTTCAGGTTTAATTAACTGATTGTAATAATCAAATAATTAAAAAAAAAAAATAATTCCCCAAATTTACACAAAAACAAAGCATTCATTCTCCAAGCTGCACATATGGAAAAATTTTCCCAAGAACTTGCCCCTATACAATCACTTGTTAAAACTACTTTGGAGTATATGTACCAGTCACAGAAACAGCAAAAGCTGCTTGAGAAATATTTCAAAACAGGAAAAAAAATTTAACATATTATAGAGACAAAACACACCACAGTAAGCCCATACTAAAACAAGTACTACCACTAAATAGTTACTACACCAAAATACTAAGCATTACAGCTTGTATATTTCTACACACAGGCCTGAGCTTTCTATCCAAAGAGCAAGCTACATTACAGAACTTGTTTTTCTTTCAACACCATTAAATCGAGCAGCAGTAGCAAGGTACAAAAAAAAAAAACCAAAAAACCCCACAACCACCAAACCCTACAAACCTCTCACGAGCCAAAGGGCTTCTAGAAACCCAAACAAACCCCCTTGCCACCCCTGCTTGCTAACAAAACACTGGTAGAAGGCACGAATCGCCTGCTGCAGCCTCTAGCCTGGCGCTAGGCCTCAAAAACAAGGAGGCAGCCTGGGAGCCAGAAAGTGAGCAATTCTATAGCAACGCACCCGGGGAAGCCTTTCCCCTTCCTGCCAAATACTGAGCCGCCAAGGAAGTCACTCACCCAGCGCTCACCCGGACACGGAGCGTGGGGCTCGGCTGCCCCCAGCCCCGGCACACCGGGAAAAGGCAGCCCAGGAACTTCCCTTTTCCCAGGAAAACTCCTGTGGGAGCTGGGAAACGAGGCGCTACGGGGATTGCGGGGGAGCTGCTGTCCCTCTCTGCAGAAAAGCACCTCCGTGGTTCTCTCCTCCTCCTTCTTCATCAAATTCACTTGGACACGGTGCACAGGGTACAAAGCCCAGGCAGAAATCATCCGTGCCGTTCGGATCTCTGTGTAAATAACGCTGCTGGATACAGTGCACAACAGAGGCTGCAACAGGCGTTGCAACAGGGAAACAAAATTTCCGTTCAAAAAAAACTGAATGTCACCCCCACCCTCCTGCCCCCCCCCAAAAAAAAAATATACAAAGAGCAACAGGTTTATTGTACCGAGCAGCAAAGGGACCTGACAGATACCCCCACTGAGCAACACCTGTACTGAAAAGCAATGCCCTGTTAGATAAAACTTAACTACCAGTAACAAAATTAATCAATCCAAAATTAAATGGGAGCTAAGGCAAGCTTATTTAGCCCAGTGAAGCAATCGACAGACAAAAAAAAAATCCAGGTAGCATCTCACTGACTTGGAATATAGAAATGGTGCAAGCTGCAACTGAAGATCACCAAAAAGTCACACTTACATCGTCTCTCCAGTCTTAGCAACATGACAAAGAAACTGATCCAGGATTGGACACACTTCCTTCTTTCCTCTCTTCTCAAAATCTGTTGGCGTGAGAAAGACACAAAAAGAATGGTAAAAGAACATAGGACAAAAAAAGAACAAAAAAAAAAAAAGGAAATAAAAATCATAGTTAGCGATTTATTTGCTTTAGTGATCAGTACAGCTCCCACAAGAGTATTTTCACGTTTTCACAAAGCTTCAGTTGTTCCCCAAGAGTACCACCAGCTTCCCAGCACTATAAAACACTTAATATTTTCATGTGGAGAAACTACATGCATCTGAGCAGCCGAAGTTGATTTGCAACTTCTTTTGAGCAGCTCCAACAGAGAAGGAGGCCGATTTCCTCAGGCTGCACCCAGCCAGGAAAACCAGCACAGAAAAAGACTGCGAAAGGAGAAAAATATAAGGTAGGGGAGAAGGAGGAGGGCAAGGAAGGCGGGGAGGGAAGGAGGGATGTGGGGGAGCAGAGGGCACGCCAGGCCAGGGGAGCCCCGGGCCTGCAGGAGGAGTGGAGCCGGCGGGGTCACTGCTGCTCCCCCTCACCCAGCCCGGGGGAAGCCGAGGGCAGCGGGGATCAGGGGCTCAACCTCTCCCCTTCCCCACCGGGAGTCCCCGGGGCCTCTCCCCACTCTGCGGGACCCCCCCGCTCTCCACAGCACAGGGACTCCCAACCCTCAGCCCCGGCGCGTAGGGGAGGGGGGGGTGGGTGTAAAGCTGCCGCCCTCAACTAAGGGCTCTCCCTCCCCCTAAAAACATCTCAGGTGGGAGGCAAACCCCCGTCCCCCCCTCAGCGTGGGGACACCGCTTCCCTCCCCGCCTCCCCCCAAAGCTCTCCGCGCCAAGCCCCGGCACCACCTTTCAGAGCCTCCTGAAGCCTCTCGATGTCCATGATCCGCCTCGGGCGTCTCCCCCCGGCTCGGCGCTGCTCCCCTCCTCCAGCCCCCCCCCCCCAAACCCCGCGCAGGAAAGGGGCTGCAGCCTCCGGGCACCCACACACACACAGACCCCGAGCTCAGCAACCCTCCAACATGGCGCCCGGGCCGTACCCGTGCGCGGCCCCGACACTCCGCCCCTTCCCTCCCCTTCGCTTCCCTCCCTCCCTCCCTCCCTCCCGCCGGGGGCGGGGCGGCTGCGAGCGGGCAGGAGGGAGGTTCCGTCCGCTGCCCTTCTCCTCAGGCCGGGGCTTCCCGCCTGCTTCACCGCGCAGATCCTCGGGAAAGGGGACGGGAACGCCGCCCCGCACAGGCGCCTCAGGGGAGAGGGAGTGCGCCTTGCCTTGCCTTGCCTTCCCTCCCCCCACCTCAGCTTGAGGGCAGTGGTTCTTCCCCCCCCCTTTAAATCTGCTATCTATGTGTGTACAGATGTGCCAGCCCGCCTTTTTTTCTCAAGAAGGAGCTCTTGTCCTCACTTCGCCTCCCTCTCCCACCCTTTTGTGCCCAACTGCTGCTCTCGCCCCAGACGCACACACACTCCATGTTCCTGGGGGTGATCCCTTCTCCCACCGCAGCTCTTCCCGAAGGGAAGGTGAGGTCCTGGCAGTCTCTCGTCACTCCCTTCGGGACAAGAACTCCGAAGCAAGGCAGAGAGCTGGGAACCCCAAAGTGGAGGCTGAGGTCTCTGTCCTGGCAGCCATGTGCGGGCTCATCCCCCCTCAGCACTGGGCTGAGGGACATGTGGTGGCTGTTCCTGGAAGGAAAGGGAAATGCTAATTTAACACACACACACACAAAAAAAAAGTTGTAAATAGGGTAGCCAAGTACTGATGCCAACTGTTATTCTAGGCACATGTGAGCTGGCACATCTGTGGTGGTTACTATTAGGTAAAATCCCGATATAGCCCTGGATCCCATCCCGGTCTCCTCCCGAGGCCCGCGCATGGTGACAGCCACGTGTGCCGAGGTGTCCGTCCTCCCCATCCCGGCTGCTTCCACAGCCAACAGGGGAATGATCCCAAACCAGAGTGGACCAGCTCCACCCTCTCAGAGCAATCCCTTAAAAAACTCACAGCACCGGAGTTGGTACCAAACTGTCCACTCTTGGCAACCAAAAGTCTCCGACACGGCCGCGTTTCTTTTCTGAGAAACGCTGCTAATGTCACAGCAAAGTCACCCAGTTTGGGGCTCTACAAATGGCTAAGAAATGAACTTGGCACTCATAGAAAGCATTCCCGTGCTGCCAGCTGCTGGCTCTGACCCCTTGGGTTGATTTTATCCTGCAGGAAGTGATCCGTAAGTTGGGGAATTTATCGTCACTGCTGGCAACTGCATGGTGGAGAAACCCCAATTTTATTTTTTTTTAAATGTATGGCTTCTAACATCAGGAGCACTTTAGGTCTGTTTGACCCTCAGAGGATGACAATGCTGGTAGGGATATTTAAGGTTTCATACTTACAGATGCACAGAACAAAAATCTTGTTTCATGCTATTGCAAAAACCTCTGTTAAAATAAGCAGACCTTACAAAAAAAAGTTCTGGGGTCTTTATGAAGGCTGAGAGAGGAGCTAAAGGACCTCCACAAGCCTCTCTCCCGCTACATGGTCAGCAGGAGGAGTGAAAAGTGGCAGCATGGGGTAAAAAACTGACTTTTTGGGCCAGGCCTCATTGTCCAGGGCACCCAGCAGGGCCAAATATGGATTTTAGGGGTAGGGATCCTGCAGCCTGAGTGTGTGAGGAAGGGGCTGAGTTACCCTTCTAACCTGAGCAGAGCTGAGCCACCCTCCTGCCCATGGAGCCAACAAACTGCTGCAGAGATGACCAGAGAGATAAAGAAGATACAGCTTGCCCAAACCTCCAGGGGAAAAAAAAAAAGCAAACAACCAACTACACAAAACCAAACTCACCAAACCTCAGTGCATGAGCTGCCATGAAACCCATGATGAATTTGGGTGTTATTTTTCTTCTTAGGTGTTCATCATAGAGACAGTCACCATTAACATTAACTTCATTACTGCCCATCCTGCCCTTGCTACCACAACTCTCAGTGCCTCTGTAGCACATGCACCTTTTTCAGCATTAGGTATCTCTGTTAACTGAAGCAACATTAGTGTTCTTCTACAATTAGACAATAATACTCTTAATACAGCCTTAAAATATCCTCTTCGAACCCACTAGTGGTTATTCCACATGGTCAGTAAGTGAAAAAAAAACAAAATTAAACAATTTCTTCAACACGGGCAGAGCTGTGTTGAAAAAAGAGTTGGGAGAGGACAGGAGAAGGTTTACAAAGTGAGTGGTGGACACCAGGTTAAAAAGAACAATGCTAAGGGCTGTGTGCAGCTGCACCAACAATAAAAATTAAGAAAATAGTTTTCCTTGAGGTCCACTTTTTATTTCAAAAGTGATATCAACGCGTAGTTAAAAGTAACAAAAAATCTTGCTTACCTCCTTTGCAACCTTCAGAAGAGTGGAGAACACACCTTTCCTAGAGCAGAGCTTCTCTTAAATAACTTCTATAGGCCAGCTGGCTGTGTTTTCCCCCCAGATATCTCATTAACTCACCAGCACAGCTTTCTCTTTTTTTTTAATAATTCTCAGAGCTGGTCACATGCTCTCAATTTTCAGCTCTTCCCAAGGAAATGCATTTCCCAGCATGATTGGTCATAAAGAATCCCACCAGCCATAACAAGAGGCATAAACATGTATATTAAAGTCTGATAGAGTTACACAATCTATTTCAGAAGTCCTGGGAGAGCAAATGCAATCATCTTAAACAACATCTCATTCCATTTGCAGGTACACCAAAACCAACAAAATAAAATACAATAAAGCCCCTAACTGTCAATTTTTAAAGCTGTTACTTGCCTGTTCTTTCGAAACAGAAAAAGAAGGAAAAAAAAAAAAAGCATTATCCCCAAGATACCTAGAATTATAATTGAAAACTGTGACAACATAGCAGCTCTTCACTAAAAAAGCAAGCTGCAGGCAAACAAACAAACAAAAAATCATGCTTTTTCTAAATTCTTCTGGTAAATTCTGGAGAGAAATGTAAAATGGCACAGAACACACACTCAACCATCTTCTGAAGTACTTTGGAGCCACTTCTTTGGACTCACAAAAGAAGAGGTGAGGTTTGATTCCAGTGCTGACTTGCTGCATCTTTGCTATTTAACAGGGACACATTTCCTCGGTGCTGCTCTGACACAGACACAGCCCTGAGGGTAGGAAAGACACTGGAGCTCCACACAGATCTTGTCCCAAAAAGTGAGATCCAAGCTGATAGAATAATTTCTGCAGGAGTTACCTGGCAGGGGAAAAACAGTCTCTGGTTTTGTTCTGATTCATTTATTTCCTCTTTCGAAAAAAAATGGAACAAAGTTTGTCAAGTAATACACTTCCAAAATATATCTGAAAGTTTTTCAAATGATTTACCTATGAAAGCTTTTTAAATGGAAATAGTTTTTTCTGAAAGAAAAAGAAAAGACAAACATTGACTATCAAGAGGGCCTCAAAATTCAACAACAGACATGTGGAGTTAATGAAAATATTATATTTTGGTTGGTTTCTTGGGGTTTTTCTCAGGGAAAATGTTTCAAGATATGCAAACTAAAGCTACCAGTTTCTGAGGAAATTAGAACCATCTCCTCTGGAGCAGGAACAAACCAAAACCCAATAAGATTTCTATGGACATAAAGCAAAGAAAGCACACAAGTGACTTGTGTATTTTTTGTGGTAAAAAAAAAAAAATATTTAAAATGCATTTTAGGATGAAGCTCAGCTTAGGAAAAGCTTGCATGTTTTGAAACCCACAGCTCCTTAGCTAACTGAAAAATGCTTCAATTCACAAAAAAACTTTTCCTCCCACTTTAAAAAGGGAAATATTTAAATATAACCCTAGAACATGGGGAAAAAAGCTTCTTGGCAGTTTCATCATTGATTTGTTGTGTGATCTCATGCAAACAAGTTAGGCAATCATACCTGTCTCTCTTCATTAATGAAACAAATTATAATTACTCTTCTTCCTAAGGTATTTGTCACACCTTGTAATGAAAACACACACACAGAATATGATTTCATTTTGTGCCAGTTCCCAGTGCTGCTTATGGAGTATTTACTGACAATCAACAATCCAAAAAACTGACCCACTTAGATCTTCAGAAAATATTGTACATTGATACACATCAAAGGATTTACAAAAGGAGGTTAGTGGGTTTGTTTTTGGGGGTTTTAATTTATAGCTGCACATTTAATTTATAGAAACACAAGTGTGGCACTTACAGCATTACACTAAAAATCGTCTCTGAACCACTCAGAATGAGAAAGTTACTTCTTTTTTCTTTGAAGCACCTCCTAGACACATCAAGACAAATTATGGCCTTCATCTGAAAATCTTTAATAAGCTTTTTATAGAGCTGAAAGGATCTGAAGTATCAGAAAGTCAGACTAACTCCAGAAAAGGCTGAAAACGTGAAGGTTGTTCTTATGCAAGCTGGGTTTTATTTTGAAAAAGTACCAACAGTGAGAGTTAAAAAAAAAAAAAGGAACAGTTAGATGAGGTAAGCATTCTAGGCTTCTCCTAAATTAGTCCCTTCCTCTAGCACTTATCAAGTCCCCCCGATTTTTATTTTATTTTATTTTATTTTATTTTATTTTATTTTATTTTATTTTATTTTATTTTATTTTATTTTATTTTATTTTATTTTATTTTATTTTATTTTATTTTTGAATCTGACAGCCCATGGCAGACCAGCACCAGGGCATTTCCCTTTCCCAGCTGCTTTCTCACATCTCCCTCCCAGTGTATCCCTAGGACAGAAAGCTTCTCTCAGGCTGCTTTACAAATGACAAGATGGTTGAGATTAAAACCAGATTTGTTTTTTTCTCCCAGAGCCTCAGGTGTGAGGAAGTCAGCATTCAACACAGGTTGCTCTGGAGGGGTGTTGAGCAGAAGAGGGAGTTGTTTCTTTTTTTCCAAAGGTCTGTACCCTGAGAGCAGGGAATTTACCTGTTTCAGAAAGATTTGGGAACAGTGTCCCTTTTATGGAAAGACATTTCTGCAGGATCAGGTCAACAGATGCCCTTTTTTCTTTAAAAAAAAGGGTGTCTTTATTTCAGTATGCTGAAAATATTTTAGTTCTAAGACAGCTGTTGCACATTTTTGGACTCTATTGTAGTTTTCACAAAATAACATAAACAATTATGGTACATTTATACAAACGTAAAGTCAACCCAAAATATTTTACCTCAAAAGAAAACATTAATAAAGTGCTTTGTTAATCTTATTTTGCTTCTCTTTTGGTTTTGTCTCAATTTTCATTCTCATTTCAAAGGAGGTGTTGACAGTTTGTTTTTCATTCTGATCCAGAAGCAAAGCAAGATTTCCAAACGAGTCTTTCTTTTGAAGCACAAACAGCAATTCCTTATCTCATGCCAACGATGGTTCTGTGGACTGTGTGGATCCCAGTGTGGATCCCCACTCACCTCAAGAGCAGAGTGGGGAATGTTTCCCGTGTCGGTGGTGCCACCCGTGTCTGGGTGGGTACCTGGTGTCTCTTTCCTAGCAGTGTATTTCACCATATCTGATGGAAAGGAGTAAAACACCCCCAGAAATTTGGCTCCTTCATGGTTACAAGTACCTGTATCTTATAAGTCTGTTCTTGAAGCAGTGGAAGGAAATTAGTTGAAATTAAACCATCAACAGTTTGCACTGAAGTTGATGAAGTGTGAAGATTTATTGCAGTCTTAAAGTCTCACTTTTTTTTTTTTTTTCTTTTTTTTTTTTTTTTCAGTTAGTTGTACTTTATTTCCAGCTCTAGGTGCCACAGAACATGTAGAGAAGTTATCCCTACTAGGATCACACTTAGGAGGATGAACATAAAATGATACTGAGCTCCATTTAGACTCAGTGCTCCTGGAGTCCAAGCCAAGGTTATTGATGGGATTTGAGGAGTGAGGGCAGGAGAAAAGAGACTTTTCCAGCACCCAGATCCCTCAGCTGAGCTCCAAGGCCTTCATTCAGTGTACTCAGAGTTTATTTGCTCCAAACTGAAGAGCTGCAGCAAACAGGATGAGACTGATCCAGCAGTGGGAATGTGGGAATCATAGAATCATAGAATTAGCCAGGTTGGAAGGGACCTCAGAGATCATCAAGTCCAACTCTTGACCCACCGGTGCGGTTGCCAGACCATGGCACTGAGTGCCACATCCAGGCTCTTTTTAAATGTCTCTAGGGATGGAGAATCCACCACCTCACTGGGCAGTCCATTCCATAGCCTGATCACCCTCTCTGTGAAAAAATTCTTTCTGATATCCAGCCTAAATCTCCCCTGGCACAACTTAAGACTGTGTCCTCTTGTCTTGTTGAAAGTCGTCTGGGAAAAGAGACCAACTCCCACCTGGCTACAACCTCCTTTCAGGGAGTTGTAGAGAGTGATGAGGTCTCCCCTGAGCCTCCTCTTCTTCAGGCTGAACACCCCCAGCTCCCTCAGCCTCTCCTCATAGGATCTGTGCTCGAGTCCCTTCCCCAGCCCAGTTGCCTCCTTTGAACCTGTTCCAGCACCTCAAATCTCCTTCCTGAGCTGAGGGGCCCAGAACTGGACACAGGACTCAAGCTGTGGCCTCCCCAGGGCTGAGCACAGGGGCAGAATCCCTTCCCTGGACCTGCTGGCCACGCTGTTCCTGATCCAGCCCAGGATGCCATTGGCCTTCTTGGCTACCTGGGCACACTGCTGGCTCCTGTTCAGCTTCCTGGCAATCCAGACTCCCAGGTCCCTTTCTGCCTGGCTGCTCTCAGCCACTCTGTGCCCAGCCTGGAGCTCCCCATGGGGTTGTTGGGGAAGTCACAGCTCAGGTCCCCCCAGCAAGAGGTAAATGCCCACCCCGTGTGCTGCTGTGCCCACATCACCTCTGCCTGGGAAAAACTCTGCCTGCTCCCCCAGTGCTGCAGGGACCAACCTGGGACCAGGACATCACAGAGCAAACACCAGAGGAGAGAGCACACACCTCCCGGGCCACAGAAGAAGAGATGCTGCACACAGGGCTGCTGTTTGACAGCTGGCCTCAGCTCTTCTCATGAATATCAATGAGAGTTTTAGTCTTGACTTCAAAGAGAGTGTGACTGAGCACAACATACCATAGAGCTGAGCAAGTTGAGCAAGTAAGAAAACAATTTCATCACCAGGCAGAGGACTGGTTTGGCTGAATAGGCAGCTCACGAACTTCTGCCACACTGAGATGTCTGAGCAAAACCAAGGACGTTGCAGCAGTCACCATAGAAGAGTGTGAAAAAAATAAAATACAAGAAGAAGGGAAGGGGTGATGCTAAAATCTTCTAAGAAGCAGAAGTTATCAGAGAAACAGTAAAAATTAAAAGTATAAGGTAAAACTTCAGTTTCCTTTGAGAGCAGGTTCTGGTCTATGGTTGCTGTAAGACAACTGTGCAGCATGACACAGCAGCACTGGAAGGAAAATTAAATCTATGTATTGTCTGTCTCAGTAACATATCCAATCTGATCCTGTTTCACTACAGTAAGAATCAAACTGTAGAAGAGGAAGATTCTTCTGTGCTCAGTGCAGGCACACCCTGTGTACCTACACTCTAACATCACCAATACAGAACTCCAGCCCTACCAGACCCAGTAGACACACACAGAAATTTTATATTTAAAAGAAAACTATCAAAATACAGAGCTTGCTTAAAACTTCATTTATTTGTATTGTAAGCCAAAGGATCTTAGCACAGAAATGCACTGCTGGGCCTCCTTGGGAGCTATAAACAATTGGTGCACTTGTCACATAAAAATGCACAAGCAATTTAAGTGATAAGAGAAAAGGGACAGAATTCTTTACACACACCCTCTTGTGCACACACAGACACACACACACACAGACACACAGACACACAGACACACAGACACACAGACACACACAGAACAGTTTCCAGTTTTCACCTGTGACATGATAGCAGAGCTCTGTAAGCCCACTTTGGAGTAAGCAGGCAAACAGCCCAGAAAAACTCTGATTTTATATAAATGATGCAACCAAATGCTTCCCACTCTGGCACTTTTCTGTTGTACAACATGCACTGGGAGCCTGACATTTTATTAAACAGTTTTGGGATAAAAGGGGTTGCTCAGCAGCTCTTAACACAAAGCCCCTATTTATCTATCTTCAGCAAGTCTAGGTATACCACAGCAAATTAAAAACCTGAATATGTGATGCTGTCAGAGCAAGGGCTTGGTTATTTTACACAGTGCATACAAGGCAGGCAGCATCCAGAGTATCAAATATTTGTTGGGTGAGAGAGGTTTAAATAACTCTGGCACCAACGTGTGGGCTGTGCCTGCTGTTCCTCTCTCAGTGTGAAAGGTGATTCCTTGTTATCAAAGCACTCCATGTGCTGGAGCTTTTATTCATGTGAAGAAAACTATTTTCATTTCCCCCCCTGTGTTGGGATGACACTGCTCAAGGTGTTCCATTAGCAAAGGTGTTTTGGTTACATTGTACCATTGGAAATAACTACAATACATGAGAGGAAGTGGAAATGAGGATATAAAGCCTATATAAGTATTTACACATCCCATTATTAAAATAAATGAAGGCTAAATAGCACGGAATTAGCCACAAGTATGAAATATGAAATGAATGAAAACTCGTTTCTATGGATTAATATTAAATCAGCTACTGCTAAAACCAAAGTATAACTTGGTTCTGAAAGGCATAATAAAAATATAAATTAATAATTCTAACAACAACAACAAAGAAATCAGTTACATAATTGTTTTAAAACACTTTGGAGAGCTCAAATTATAGCCTTTTTTTCCTCAGAAAAAGCACGGCAGGGGGGAACCTCCCCCATTCTTCCTGCAAGTTGATATTACAAAGAAAAGTCTTCATGTTGAAGCATATACTTCATTTATCCTAACAGCTGTTGAGAACATAACACAGTTCTTGCTAACTAATGTAGCACCTCCTGTAAACATAAAAAGCACTGGTTTAATCTCTAGTCATTCTATATGCAATAATGCCTTTGTTTTGGGATTAATTCCATTCCTTCATTTTCATGTGCCCAGAGTTGCAGGGTTCTGCTGAATCACAGCTTACACAATCAACTTCAGAGCCTTAGCACCAGGGTTGAAGCTGTCTGGGCAGCAAGACTTTTGTTCTGCAGCTTTCTGTGCCTTGCAGATATCATAGAAATGAGGAACCCAGAGTGCCCAGCACACACCTCATCTATCCTCACCTAACCTACACTCAGCTTTACCCTGATATTTGGAAGTAAGGAACAAAACCCAAGCTTGTACTTTTTACAACATTTTTTACAAGTTCTCAGCACTGCTGGCCTGCAAGGTTTACCTCTCATACATTAGACTCATCTTGCCTTCAGCCTTTTAAGCCAGCATGTTTCATTTTCCTTTTGTTGCTGTCTGGTTCTGAAGACTTCCATGCTGATTTGGGTTACATTTCCAAGCACTTCTCTGTAGCTAGAAGCATACTGTTGGTTTTAAGTGGCAACTAAAACTTCAACTGCAATCCACAATCCTAAGGCAACATCTTGGAGAGCACCATCTACACCCAAGTTTAAATGTCTTTCTGGGTCCCAGGCTTTCAATCCAAATAAATGCAGAGCTGCCTCTATTGTCAGTTTCCACTTAGGTGGCCAAGGCTGCAAGATAATGCTCTGAGTCAGAAAGACAAATTGATGATGAGAATTTGCAGCACCATGAACAGACATTTCAGTTTGTTTGTCATGCCTCTGGGGACTGGCACAGACCAGCAGTGAAACTGCTAGGACCAAGACTGTGTGTCCCTTGTTCCAAGCCTCTCTCTTAACACCTCCTCTGCTCAGATGACTCTGGAGTGATGCTGTTTGCCATGTGGTGCCATTCACCCCGCACACTTAGGGATGTGTCACAGACATTTTCACACACAAGTGTCTGGAAAAAGTTTGTCAGCACTTCATCCTGGGGACAGGCTGCTTATCTGGCAGCCCAAGGTGCCAGCAAGGTCTGCATTTTCCCTTCCCTCACGAGCTGCCACACAAGGAGAGAGGAATGTGCAAGCTAAAAAAGGACTTTCTCTTAGAGTCTGTTTTCTTATGAAACTCTGGATCAGTTCTGATTGGATAGGGTGGGAACACCCAAAACTGCAATTCCTCAGAAATCCTACTTTTTACTTAGGAAACACATCCTTCCTCTCCTCCACATCCCCCCAAATATTTATCTCCAATAAATGGATGTTAAATGTACACGATAGCCAATCTGTATCAGTTTTCCTCTCATATATCTAACTCTCCTCACCCCTCTCATACTTTGCCTGTTAGATATAAAAGTGAGGACTTCTAAGTAACAGATAATTCTTTTGCTGAACAGACTTGAAAAGTAAGAGCAGTTTCTCTGCTGTACATCCTGCAGGGCTTATGCTTAGGAAATGCCTTCTGGGAGTCTGCTCTTTAATCACTGCTCTTTAAGAGTGTCCTCACTTTGACTTCCTCACTGACTTTGTCCCAAGCACCTTTCAGCTACTGCCAGTTTTAGTAAGTTCTTGTCTGTGCACATCCTCACATGATCATCAGGCTTTCAAAACCCAAACTTAATGAAGTATTTTAAATAAACAAAGCCATCTGATAACCTTTTCCACTTTGAGAGTATTCATTATGATCCTAGCACAAAACTCTGCTTCCAGGAATGGCAGTGCCAGAAAGACATTGCTGTGCCCCAGGTTTCTGGCAAGGCAGAAAAGGGGGGTCAGAGGCAGCATTCTCAGTTTCCCAGTGCAGGATGAAAGAATGGTTCTTGGTGGCAAACCATTGTTACTGTGCAGTAAAAAGCAATCCAAGAGGATTAATTAAAGAGGAAACAGTTGTACCTGGTTTTGTACTCTTCGTTCACAATATCCTTGTGTCTAATGTAATCAGTACAACCCACTTAGGGAACACATTCCTAAAACCAAGATAGTGGAGGGGAAGACCTGTACTCCATGCAAGGAAGGATTCTCCTTCTCTTCTCCCTCAGCTGTGCAGGTGCCAAAGCTTTCACTCCATCCCCTCCCATTTCTTGCAAACTGTTTTCCTATTTATGTTGTAATTATTTTCCTTCTAATTCCTTCATGAGAAATCCTCAGGAAACGACTGAAGAGCAGAACAGGAAAATGGCAATCACTGGACAGAAAGTGCTGCAAAATACAAAGTAAATAGGCACTTCTGTTCCCCTGATCTTTTTAAGTAAGAGAAATCTGAGGTCCTACATGTGAAAGACAGAAGGTAATACACCTCCAGACAGAAGTGCAATTTTAAGCAAATATCTTCCCTTTACTACAGTAAATGTTAAGCATCACAAGAGTGATCTTTTCTGTAATTCAGCATACTTAAAACAGCCAAGAATATTTGCCCTATCCAGAGTTATATTCCATATCTATCAAACCATAACTTCTATGTTAAACCTCAGTACTAGCTTTTGCCAATGTGAAAAAAAGTTACAGTGAATACAGCTGTTCTTAAACAAATAACCAAACTAAACTCATCAAATAAAAGTAAGAATCATCAACTCTCCCTGTTGCAACCAGGAGAAGAAGAGAACAAAAGAAAGGCCAGTTCAGGTTGGTTTCTAGGATCTCCTCTGCTTTTAGAATTTCAGCAGGAAATTGAATAAGGAAAATATTTCAGTTCAGAGTTTCAGTGAAACGGGTCGTACCCTTCATTCAGATGCTTTGTAAGGTCTGGGTGCAAGAATGAAAAACTCTGTGTGAGAATAAAGCTACATTTAGTATCTGTGGTTGGCCCCCAAGTAGACAATGACACGATTTTCATACACCTTCTTCATGGTTTTCTCAATTTGCTTCAAAAATACTTGTGGAATTCTCCCACATAAAGTGTGCACTGTATCCAGAAATTTAGACTGCAGAGGGTAGTACAAAGACTGGAAGAGATTGTCTTCAAATGGAAACTGAAGAAATAATAGTAAAAAAAGAATTAGTTTTCAGTCATTACGAAACGGCATTGCAGAAGTTTCTGTAAGATAAAACCTCACATGGGTTTTGACTTCTCCCTCCCCTCCCCAGAGTCATCACAGCCATCAACTTCAAACACTCCTTTGCTACAGGGTGCTTGCTTTCAGCAAAGTTTGGCAGGGTTTATCACCTGAAGCAGCCAAATTCCCAGAAACTGCATTTCTAGGGTCTGCATTTAAAGGGGGGGATACACTGTAACAAAACAGATATTTTAGAAAGTGGAGTTTTACACACACAACTTTCTAAGTGAAAACAGAGATGCCTGTCTTGCACTCAGGTGCCTTCCACGTGCCCAGGAGCTGTTGGTCCTCAGAGGGAAAAGCTTTCAGTGGGTATTTATGCACCAGAGCTGCAGTACCAGCAGAAAGAACTCCAAATTCCCTTCTCCACCTTCACTATTACAGCAAAGCAATTTCCCAGCCTTTTTGATTAGAACTTTGCTGTCCTATAAAGGAGGAACGTTGAAACCACCTCGAATGCAGCAAGACAGACCAGGCTAAAGTAACCTTGTTGTTTATTTTGTGTCTGAGGGGTCGACACAAAGCAGGGCTGTGCTCAGCCTGATCTGCCGAGCAGCAACCCAGGTGACCTGGTTAAAGCAATACCCTGCACTGGAATAAAAGGAGAGAACACTTACATCACGGATCACTTCATAGAGGGCCTTGAATGTGGGCTGTTTGTCATCGTGGTAGACACCTCTGTTTCCATGCAGAATTGAGACACCTTCTTCTTCTGCACCTTTGCAGTTGCTGCCGTACATGCAGTGATCAGGCCTGTAGTTCCACTGACATGGGAACACATAGAGACACTCTGGCAGTGCCAGGGGAGGTGGGAGGGAAAAAAAGAAACCCAGCAACACATCAGGCAAGAGCTACAACAAATTAAAGCATGTTCCTGTGAAAAAGCATCGATGATCAGAAACATTTTGGTTACTTCTTTGGCAAATATCCCGAGCAAAGCTACAACTGGACATCCCTTTCCTTGGGGGATGACTGGAAAAGTCTCAGCACTGTTAGATCTCAGCTAACAGAGTAAGCAGCACAAAAACTGGGGGCAAACATAACCCAAGAGGGCATTTTAGAATGCCCTCCACAATCAGACCCAGAGAGCATGCACCAGGTCCTCTGCCCTGATAAGAAGCTGCTGGAGTCACAGAAGTGATGAGGGAAGCACAAAGAGCAGTGAGGGTTATGCAAAATCCTGAATCCTTCTGGAGACAGCATGGGAAAACTTGCAAAGTACAACCAGAGTTTGCTGCTGAAGCCTTCACTGAGGCTATGACAATTTGTTATGCTGAGATGCAGCAGAGCACATGAGGTTGTGTGTTTTATCCACAGTCCTTCAAAGAGTTGTCAGCCATTAATTTCACAGGTCTAAGTTAGTTAAAGTTGAGCCTAATTTCTCAAAAGGGCTTTCTTTCTCCTACTGATTTTTTTCCCCTCACACTTTCTCTGTGCACCCACAGTATTTGCAATATGCTTGTAATAAACCACACCACTCCCTGTGACCTTTTTGCTTCAGAAATGGAGTACAATGAATCACTGCAGGTCGTGTCAGAAGCACTGGAGACTTAATTTTTCATTTGGCCTTTCTTAGCTTCCCAGGAAGTCTGCAGGTGGTCATCTGTGGTTCTTGAAGAAGTAGGACAATAAGTTTCTGAAACGTTTCTTCCCTTCAGGGCTCTCCAGCAGGAGGCTGCTCAAGACAAGGTAAATTGTAAGTAGTTCCCACTCAGTCTGACCTCTCCCACAGTCAGAGTTATTCCCCAGTGCTGCTGAAAGGACAGGAAGAGCTGTAAGGCCTGATCCAAACCCTGTTGCACTTCAGAGGGATCCTTTCTGCAACCCTGAACAGACGTTTGCATGTCCAGCCCATCAACAGGTCACTGTGGGGAGAGGATGTGGCCAGGTCCTCATCAGCTTCCATATATATCCCTGGAGTATTCTTGATCTTCTCCTCACCAGGACACTTTTGTGCATTTTTTCCCATTCCAGCTGGACCCAAACTCCAGCTGCTCTGCAAGCCTGCAGATCCATTTATAATCACAACAGCCTCTGGAGATGGGACAAAGGGTGCATCCCTCCAGGCCCCAGGTAACACACTGCTGTGCATTTTTAAGCCAATGCAAATCTTGCACTTCTAAAAAGCCACCTGCAGCAGTCTTGACTGATTCCTTCCCAGGCCACTGTCCAAAGCTGTTTAAACTAAACTCAGGAAACTCAACTTTTCTGTTTTAACTCTATCCAGTTCTTTTGTTTCTTTTCTTGTGCTGTCTGTTACATAACCCCTAAAAAGTTATTTCCCAGTTACAAGAAGAAGACAAACTGTGGTGCAGGAAAGAATCTCAGCATGTGGATTTGATAGAAAAGGCTCTCATCCCAAAATGAAGATACTTTTGCAATCTTTGTTTTCTTTTTTTCCCTTCATGCTTAAGTTAGCAGCCTGAGTTTGACCACACAACTAATCTTGACTTTATCTTCTTCCTCCAGCAGAACTTGTTCCCATAACATTCATTTGTTTTGGGAAATTAATTCATGATTTCATAATGAAGGTTCATTCCACCTTTATTTTTTTTTTTCCCTAGGACTGAGGGTAACACATGGTGAGCCAGGGACAACTGATGTTTGACATCTATCTGCAGTAAACAGATGTCAGCTTATTGCTTTCCCTTCACTCCTTTTGCCTGGATTTGGGTGTATCCAATTACCTACCCGATGACTCCTCAGAGAAAAAGAAAAGGGAAGAGAATAAATGAAGATAAATCCACACTTATTCTGTTCTTAAGATCACTTAAGGGAATACAAGGTCACAAAGGAAATAAGGAAAAGCAAATAAGAATGGAAACAGCATATTCAGAAGCATGAAATAAGGCTCTCATGTATGTACTTGTCAGCCCAGCCAAGTGTCATATGTGGTTCCTGCCTGTCACCCTTGCACAATGCCCCATAAACAACTTGTAACATCTCTGATTTGTCCTTCATTTCCTCTGGAATTGGAGTCATATTCTCATCAGTGTGTATTTCCAGGCATCCTTATTTTTTCCCACAAGTGACAAGACACTTTTTGTAAATTCAGCCCCTAGTAAGTATTTTGCACTGATCACAGAGAAATAACTTCAGGTACTTCCAAACCTGTAACATCTGAGAGATGCAAGGATTTCAAAATTGTAGCATGGCCATTACCTGCACCAATTTCTGAAGTATTTTCCTAGGTTGCAAACCCTAGATGCACTCACACATTAACTCCATGCCACAGTACATTATGCATAAGTAGCAAATAGCACTCCTTTTTATCTTTCAAGTTCAAGAAAACTCTTGAATCATGACTCCAGGAATCACTACTTACCAGGGTTAAAGTAAAAAATTATATTTAGTAAATCCTGGTCTCCCCACGTAATGTAATTTTTGTACTTTTGGTATAATGGATATAACATTTCCTCCCAAGTCAAACCACTGGGGATCATGCTGTTCTGCAGGGTAGAAAAGAAGAAGCAATGGGTTAAAACCATGAAGAGTGATGAGATATGTGCACCCACATACTTTTAAGTCTGCTATGCCATGTCAGATACCTAGGTGAAAAATGAAGAACTGCCAGGAAACATTAGACCTGGATAGGGCTGGGACACCAGAGCTGAGTGTGCTCCTGTTTATCCAAACAGGAAAGGAAGGTCTCCTGGGTCTGGCTCTGATGTCAGCTCCTGCTATTCACAATCTTACTATTCTGAGCAAGAGGAGGGAAAAAAAGTGGAAAAATGCAAAACTGCAGGGGTAAGGTGAAAATCGAGGTAAAAAAAGTGAAGAAAAATAAAAGCTAAACATTATCTTCCCTAGGGATTCTGATATTAAGAGAGTGAACTTTTTTTAGTCAAGCTGTTCCTGTAATGGTATAAGAAACCTTGTCCCTGACTGTTCAAAAAGACCACTTGGGATAAATAAAGTTTTTTTAAAGAAATTAGAGAATACATGCCCAGTGAAATCAAGATTTTACAAGTCAGGCCTTTCAGAAAGGAGGGATACGTCAGAAAAAAACCCTTCTCTTCTCATTTGTATCAATTCATGGAGTCACAAAATTCTATTTATATCAGATGCAAAAAATTATCAGTTTCTCCAGATATTTACACCAAGCTTTCTAATTTTAAAAGCAATAGAGTGACTACACTGAAGATCCTTGAGTTTATTCTGTCATGTATCTTTCAAGGGAAAACGAAATGTTGAAGACACCATTTTTACTACTGACAGACTACTTCATCTGCAAGTTCTCAGTGCTCCAGCCTCTTGAGGAAGCTTTAATAATAATTTTCACTATAATTTTAGTATCCGATTATTTATGTTCTGTATTTTTCAGATTCGTCCTGGTGTAAAAATTACATAAAGTTTGCAATAAGTTTCACCAGGTGTGAAAAACACCTCAATCAGTTTCTGCAACAGCTGCTATTTGTTCTCACCTTGAAGTGAGTGCTGCGGATCCGTGTTAAATTCATGAGCATCACTCCAGAGTTGACTCCAGTTGTCCCATAATAGGGGTGACGCGCGAACCGACTGTACCACCCGATCTTTGGTATTTCGTGTTCTGGGGCCATAGCAGCCAGCTGGGTGGAGTTGAACTCCTTCAGGATGTGCCAGATGTCATCGATGGGCCTCAGGAAGAGGACATCAGTGTCCACATAAAGGAGGGAATCCACATCCTTTAAAATGACCTTTGAGGTTTGCACAGTGGAAGAGAGGGAAAAGAAACCGAATAAACAAGCGAAAGGAAGATTATTGGCAAAAGGTACATTTATTCTAAACTCATCATTTGAAAGAGGTTATTGATTTATCAGCCAGATGTAATTACACACAGGAGCAGCAGTTATCAGGTTATTGGCTTGTTGTTTGTTTTGATGCTTTGCTTGTTTGGTTTTTAACTGCACAGCAAAACATTTACCAGACCACAGAAGTTGGATTCTAACCTTCAGATGAACCAGTTGTCTACTGAGCTCCCAAAGCTACCTGCAAGGACTACTTAGTCCTTAGGTCAGAAATAAAATGCAAATAATATATATTTACATAGCCTTGTTAGTTTTTTTAAGGATCTCCAAGTGGTGAACCGTGTAGCTTCCTCCAGAGACAGAAAGGCCAAGCTAGCACAGCAGAAAACTTTTCATCTCCATTTGGTGTCATCTGTCCTTATCCCTTTCTAGTGACTGATTTTCCTGTTACAACCCTGAACTCCTTGGAGCTTTACATTCAGTATTAATACATACAAATGTTTCACATTAATTAAGGAAACCCTACTGATCACAGAAATGGATATGCATCCTCCCAAAGAATAAAAGTTTCTTGATAAATAGGAATGTCATGTTACAACTCAGCAGGTCAGATTCTGATCTCTGCTCTCAGGCTCTCTCAGAATTAACCCCAGCTAAGTCAGTCAAACCGCAGATGTGCAAACTGGATCAGCCAGGATGTTTAATCTATTCTTGTTGCCTATGTTCCCCCTTGTGGCCAACCAAATCCTTACATTCTCATTCATTCATTTTAGTAGGGCAAAATATTAAGTGCTTCCACAGCCTAAAAAAACCTCCCCTGATGTTTGCAGCAGCTGTTTGTAATGTTTTTTGCTGAGTAATAAATATTATTAGCTAAAGCTGACTACCAGTTCCAACTGCATTTTTGTTGCTCTATTTCATCATTTGCTAAACCTGTCAAAAAAATCCTGAAAGACTGAAATCTTCTTACTTTGTTTTCAGTCAAAAGCTCTGTTTCTCTCTTTTTCTTTCTTTGAAAAGGAAATCCAAAAGGCAACTGATTTTCACCATGCCATGGAACAGAACAATCACTCTGTCATCCACACTAGTGACAAACTGTCCTATTTATGCAGATTACATTAAATACTACAAAAGAAAATGAATTTTACATAAATTGAAATGTATTGTGACTGAAGATTACTTGTGAGAGTGAACACTGTTAAGATTTTGAATAAATGATGGAGAAAATATTACCTTTTAAGCATGCTTAACAGGCATCCCCAAAGATGCCAGATCTGTGAGAAGAGACTTAAATGAGATTTTTCACTTGACTGAACACCTCAGGATTCAGACTGACATTTAGACAAGTTAAACAAATCCTGGACCTGTATTTCTGACATGATAACTACATGTTCTTCTTACACAGCAGGACAAGCAGGAAAGGGTCTCTACATTTTAAGCAAAAATTATGCTTACAAGAAGCTCTGTGAGTTGAACACAAACCAGACCACTCTGCTTCGTGGCAGGTTACAGCAATGCATAATTTTTCCACAAAAATACAATACAGCATGTGAAAGGATCAATAAATGATTGACATAAATGGTACAATACCACAGTAAGAGCACAAGTGGCAGCCTGGGTGGGTGCTGCTTCTCCCAGCAGAAAACTGTTATTTCAGCAGCCTTAAACACACAGCTTCAAAGAAGTGATTTTTTTGGTTTTTCTAGCAACATAAAGTATTAGTAAATCTGTCAAAAAGTTCTGCAGAGAACTGGTTATATTTCACTTAAATACTCAATTGTCTATAATTTGATTTCACAACTTCTGTCTTCATAGACTGTCCCTGTGTTAGCAAGGTTGGCAAGTAATAACTGACTCCTGTGTAACACACCCTGGGGTGCTGTGAAGCTCTGATACCTACTGCTTTCCAATGGCTGGCATGGAAATTTGTCACAGCTTTATCCAAAATCAGGGACAAATCCAAAAGTTTGATGCTAATGTCATTGTACCACAGAATTCAGTTCCTAAACTTGATTGCAGAAAGGAATTAACTCAAGTTACAAGAGATGAAGGCTTTTTCCTAGGTAAGGTCATGGCATTTATTCCCAGTGCTGCCATGGAGCCACTGGGTTGGATATTCCAGCATACTCAAGAGGACAGCTATAATGCAGGGATATTGCTAATCCACCTTAAAAGCTCTTAAGCAGATTAAGTGTTTTCAGAAGGGTTCTAAATGTTCGCTACTATTAGAACTAAAATCACCCAAAAATCCCATAAGCATTTCCTGATACTTTAGCTGATTGTTTTGGTAGCTCCAAACCAGCAACAGAGACAGCTGCAAGCCAGCTCTGTGGTGTGCAATATCCATGAGACTGGAGGACAGTTTTTCACCTGGTGTCTTAACATCCCTGCTGGTATTTATTACAAAACAGCCTCAAGAGATTGCTGAGAGCATTACTCTGCTAGTTGATTTTTAAAGTTTCATTTTGTGCTTGTATTAAGATCCACATCTCCCTCATTCTGTCTTTGTAAATCCTATTGGTGGTTTTATTTCAGTAGACTGCTGCAAGAGATTTAGACCTGGGAGATTACATGGAGGCTCAGTCTACTTTCCCTGCATATAAGTGGCAAACATGATCAGATGTCACAGAATGCCTCTGTGAAATGGAGGAAGCCATGTAATCCTCCTTAATATTTTAGTAACCTGAGATGCAGTGTGTACATCAACCTCTTACCCAGGACAAAACAGTTCCCTACAGCAAGCTGCAGCATCACATCCCACAGCTCTGGTTTTATCAGTGAGTGAAACCTTAAGATTCTGAAGCATTTTTCCTTCACAGGCTCCTCATGCCCTCCTGGCCACTTTCACATGCCTGCTGGTGCTGCAGGAGAGAGATTTCTTTGGCAGGAGAGGCACTTGTGAATCAAATAGTCACATTCCACTCAGGCTTTGCATTATCAGGAGCAAGACAATTTGCTCAGCTGAGGGCTAAACAGCTGATAAACTCCACTACTGCTTTCCTGGGGTCCTTCCTAAATCCTTTCACATTTTATGCTGCTGCAGGGGAAAATGCTTAGGACAGGGGAGGGTAAGTAGAAAAAGGATACTGAAATCCTGCTGGTATCTATTTAAAATAAAAGTCAAAATAGCTCTCTAAACAATAAAGACAAAACATTCTGCTCCTGCTGTGTGTAGGCTGGATTTCTACAGCGTTTTCTCATTCAAAGGGGGTATCAGGACAAAGTGAGCAAGAACTGATAAAAATAACAGTGGCTGAAGTTACACAGAAACAGCCCAAGGTTCTGTCAGCCTGCACACCTGAGTACCAGAGGTCCAACCAGACACTTGCCACTCAGCTATTACTAGAACTTGTTTCCTTTATTATCTCCATATCAATTTAGTCTCAGCTGCAACTACTCTTGGGCAGCCCTTGCTGTTCAAAGCTGCAAACCTCAGCCTGACCACACAAAACATCTTGCAATTGCCCCCAGAGACACAAACATTTACAATTCACACTGCCTCCTTGTTTTGCTAAGGCAACATGCAATAGTCCAGTATTTCTTACAAGAAATTACTGGAGAACTTTGGCAACATGTGAGTGATAAAAAAGGAGCCAGAAAAGCACTGAGCAGGCTAAAGGAATCAGCATGAATGTATAACCCTTTTCTGTCACCAGAGGGGTGATGACAAATAAAAGTGAAGCCATTTCTGTGATGAGAGTCTACCAAAATGACAAAAAGAAACACCACAGAGCTAGGCAGGAGTGAAAATTGTGTTTACCCAATGAGAACAACCCCATTTGAGTACATCCTTACAAACAGCTAATGCTCAGGGATTATTTTCCAGGTGATATAAATATTTACTCAGGGAAGAGAGGACCCCTGCTGAAGGTGGAGCTCCTTACAGCCCATCTGGCCTTTGTGCATTTGATAGTCTACCCCTAAAGGGCAGATAAACAGAACTGCTGACAGCACATACTTTCTCACACATGTATTCACAGCCTATGTATCTGGACGTGCAGCTGTCTCCTGATTGTTTCCATCTGAGAAAGTAAAGATTTCTTTGTATCCCCCCCTGCCAATTCTCACCAGACAGCAATGAAGAAATCTGGATCATGTGAACTGTGTGTCACTTTATTGGAGCCATCCCAGTCAGCTGAAATTCACCAGGTATTTCTGATAGATGTTCTCAGTTTCACAGAAATCACTTTGTGCAAAAGTTCTTTCAATTTCTGACATTCCTGAATGTGCAGGAATTGTTATCAATACCTTCTTTCTCTCCAACAACCTTAGATATTTTCAGCATTTATGACGCTAAGTATAACACAGTAAAAACTACAGGTTTAGTGAACCTGAAGATCCCAGGATACACAGGACCCTTGCATGGAATCTGACTTAGAGTATGCTGGAATTGCTACCTTAGAGGGAAATCTGACAGGCTTGGAAAAAGAAATACAACTCAAGGAAAAGGGATGGGTGAAAGCATCAGTCTGAGGGCTAACATATGGAAAGGGAGATAGTGGTTAAAGAGGTGATGACTGCACACTGAAAAGAATCTTATTTATGAAAGGCATGCAGCAGCAACCCTGAAAGCATCTGCCCTGAAAGAGCTCTAGCACTGAGTCTTGAGAGCCTGAGAGGTTAATGGAACCAGGGACAAATAAGAAACACACATCCTTTGTTAGCAGGAGGAAAAGCCAGGCTGGATTTCTGTTTTGTTTTAAGTGGCTCAAGCACAGACTAAAATATTTTCAAGCAGATGTTTCAGCCTGAAAATGGCTTTAATACTACACCAGCAAAGCTTCCTTTCTGTGGGATTAAACTTTTCCTGATGCAGCCTCCTCAGAAATCCAGGTGCCTTACCGGAAGAAAAAGGCGCTGGGCAGCACATGGTTTGAATAACTTCTTCCATTCCTGAGCATTTCCTACTGAGAAGGTTATTGGGTAAATGTTGTGTTCAAACTTCTTTGTATATGAAGAAGGCCATTCCTTTAACTGAAAAACATGGGGAGAGGAATTAGACACTACATGTTATTTAGCTTTTTTTTTTTTTCTTAGAACAAACCACAACATGCATGCGTAAAGAATTTAAAAAGAAATACAGTAAAAAAAGTGATATTTGTGAAGATGCTTGTGACTTACAGCTCGTTTATTTATTTACCAAGTGACAAGAAAACCTCACCTTCTTCTCAAATTCAGGCTTAAGGGAATCCTCAGCAAAGATGTGAAAACAGAGCCTCCTGTTGCTGAAGAGAAGTGCTGACTTCAGCATGATGAGTGTCTCTTCCAGGCGGTCCCCACATGCCACAACTGCCAGATGCATGCATGGAGAAGGCAAAGGCTCTTTTGAACTTCTCTGCTCTCCAGGCTTCCTGAAAATTCATAAGCAGACAAATATAAAATACTGAGGTAAACATGAAGGCAACAGGTATCAGGGTTTTTTTTTTATTTCTTCTTGATTTTGTAAGGGATTGGGAGTTTCTTTCTGATCAGACAGCACAGAAGAAGCACGTGGCATGCAAATTTTTGTACAAAACAAAAGTGTTCAAATTACTACACAAAGAAACAGACTATTGCCAGAAATTTTTCTGGTTGTTCCTACATTTCTAGATTTGTATAAATCACTACACTACATCCACATGAGAAATTAATTCAATAGCATCTCAAACCAGACAACAACTTGCTCTGTGAAAGCTTAGAGGTTATGAAGCCAGAATGGATTTCCTGCTACCTACCCAACTTTCTAACACAATGCAGATTACACAACTTCATTACCAGCCCATAACTTTTGGCTGGACTGGAAGAAGACATCCATACTTCAAAAAAATCCACTCCATGCATATGTAAATGATTCCAGCAGTTAATTAATTTTGCTGTTGGAAATGCATGCCTTAATCCTGGCCTGAAGGTACTGGCATGGTTTCAAAGAACTGCTTTCCATTTCACCCAGTGGAATCCCTGAGATTATGCTAAAATAGAGATTTTTAAAAACAAACATATTCACGTGTCCCAGATGAACCAGACTATATTCCACCAGCAGTCAAGAGCCAAATTATGTTTTTTTCATTTAGCACACATCTGTGCAGGCTTTAGATATGTCTCAGCTAGAGTGTAGGGGAATGGGCATATAAAACGTGCATTGAAGACACCTGCTGGCCAGAAAAATCAGCTTTTGGTGATTTTTTTGTTCTTTTGGGGACTCAAAAGCACTTTTGGTTTTGTGTGCCCCCTCCCCTCATCAGCATGGAGGTAACAACACATCCTCCAGGAACACTTCTGCTGCGCTGCATTCACATTCCAACAGGGATACATTTACACTCTGTTAGATGGATGTGTGCTGACAAAGTAACTAAATTAGAAGCATCATAATCATTACAGGAGGGTTCAAAAGGTTAATCATAGATCACTACCAGTCCTTGACATGTCAGTGAGCAGAGGACATCAATCCCTGCCTGTTCTCAGCACACACAACTAAACAGTAAAGTTAATGCTAGAAGCAAAAGTTCTAAATAAAGAGAAAAATGAGAGTTAATAAAGTTGTCATTATCTTTGTCCCTGTGTAACAGCAGCATTCCATGCTCCAGAGCAATCCACTTCTGTGTTAAGGAATACCAGCCAGTGGTACTTGACTGACTATACACAGCAACATGTTTCATTAAGGGTTTAAAGTCTTAGGCTTTTGTCTTAATTAAACCCCAATTTCACCAGTGTATAAATAATGGAATACTACATCTATGTGAAGTGGTATTTACTTTCCAGCCTATTAGTGTAAAAACCACTGAATTATTGAAGTGAATAATTAGCTGCTCACACAGATCCCCTTTTCCCCCCTTCTCCCTATCTCTTTAATGTTTCCTCTTAATTGAGCCTCTAAATCAAACCATATGCAGGATGGGAACTGCTTTGATACAGCTTGTGGCAATGAAGTTCACTGGGAGAGGGATTAAAATTTAAGCTTTTATAACAACATTTCAAATCCCAACACCAAAGCACTAAGCTTTTCTTTGCAAATTTTAGCCAGAGTGAACTCCCCATTCTGCAGCTGTTCTGTAGTGAAAAATCCAGTATAGGTAGACAAGCAAGACTTGGAAAAAGCAATCCCTGATGAAAGCAGAATGCCCCATCAGGAGCCACTGATGAACAGGGGACATCCTGCCTGCCAACACAGGCACCATCCAGGTCCCAGGGGGTGGAGGAGAAAGCTCTTGAAGAGAAGTAATTGAATCATGCAGATCTGTGCTGAAGGGGTTTAAGTAGAAATAAAAATCCCCAAGAAAAGGAACACCAGTATTTGAACTCCAGCAGTAGCAGTCCAGGACATTTAGGGCAACAGTGATGAAAATAGCAAGGAGGTACAGAAGTGTTGGGATACAATATCTTGCATCTTCTTTTGAAGTACATAAGGAAAGCAAAAGGATTTTTGAGACCAGAGGTGAGCTGGAAAGGGAGATAAAAGAGTGCCACAGCAAGATGTGTGTAATGGTGATGTTAGCTTAGCCTGTACAGAATTACTACTATTATCTGGAAGGTGGAAAATAGGTGTAAAGTCAAAGTCAAACTGTTAGGAAGGCAAATGAGTAGATTACAGCAAGGAACTTCTTGACTCTCCTTCCCTCCTCTGCTCAGACATGTACATACACACTGGGATGGGAAGAAATACATCTGGGGAAAGGATATTCCTTAAAGATCTGCAGGATACAGCCAATGTCTTCAAACCAAAAGAGTCCCAGTTTGATTTCTGATGTACACCAAACAAATGGCTGGGCTGGCTTATCCGGATCCCCTCTTGAGGATAAGAGGGGCCTCCAACGTGTTTTGTCAGGAGAGAAACTGAAGGTTAGAACTTAGCTCATCCCACTGCTGCTACTTCACTGCTAAGGGGCAGCTCAGGCTGAGCAGCAGGAG
The DNA here is from genome assembly GCF_036169615.1 of Heliangelus exortis. NCBI lineage: Eukaryota > Metazoa > Chordata > Aves > Apodiformes > Trochilidae > Heliangelus > Heliangelus exortis. The sequence continues at coordinate 17,871,980 of NC_092433.1, read as the reverse complement.
CCTTCCCATTCCCAAAGACCTCTGAATGAGATTTCTTTAAGCTGAGGTTTCCTGTAAGGTAAAGGCTGAATCCTGATTTGGTAACGTGTATCTCCTCTAATTGCAATGTTTGTTTATCTTGTAGCTACCTGTGGCTACAGCAATATATAACCAAATAGTACTGGGAAGCTCTATTTCAGTAGATCAGTCATGGCAAAGCTTTGGGTGCTTCATTAATTCTTCCTGCTCCAGCTGTCCCACTTGTAAAGGGGCAAGAGCTGTTACAGCAGGAACAGTTTAACTACCTCAAGAGACCACATGGATCCACAGAGTACTCCAAATATTATTATTAGCTAATTCTTCCTAATATTTATACATTCATTCATTCATATATAGTACAACTATTACTTACGGACAGAGTTTGTAATAGGATTTTATGACCTAAATTAAATATTTAAATGCATCTAAAACAACACCGTGACCTGGGCCTTAAATTAAATGAAATGTGCTTGACTAGAACAAATAAAGAAAAAAGAAACTATATACACAAGGTCTTTGTTGCTTTGACATCATTCTGCTAACTTCAGTACATAAACGTAGCTTGGTGATATCTTGTAGTCTATATAACATTATGTCAAGCGCTTTGCTCTGTTCCATGTTGCTCCTCTCTTCAGAGAAAATAGCTTTCCACTCTCCCTCTACTCTTGTTTTCCTATTGCACTTATGCATGTCTTTAAAATTAAGATTTTTTTTTTTTTTTAAGATGCTACAGAAAGCATCACAAAATACTTGCAGAATACATCCCTATGCTACAGCTGAAGCCAGACTTGGGAAGACAAGCACGAGAAAATATTTCTAGCAAAGGCCTTCCTACAACACAGACCAACTCAGACCAACTCCTATCCAGTTGCCCCAGGGTATTTTATTTACTGCATACATTTTTTTTTCTTTCTGACAGGCATGGGTATTGACATTGCAGAAGAAATCTGAGTGCTCAAGCACAATGGAGTACAATAGTGTATTTCTAGGTCTTAAAGTTTAGATTACATGCAATTTTCTTATTAGTCACAGTCAAAGTATCTCAAACATAATTAACCCAAAACCTGTCTAAATCAATCCAGATCCACTCAAAACAATGCATTCCCATCTCATTACGGAGCCTGCTAATCTATTCAAGCCTTCAAATTTATTCCTGAGAGAAAGATAATGCATGCAGATTCTCACAAAATGTAATGTACTTGTTAGTTTTTGAGACCTTCATATTATGATCTCATTTACTCTCGCAGCATAAACAAGGTTAGATTTAGGCACTGTATCAAAAGTGGTGATTCACTAACGAGGCTCCTTTCCTGACAGTCAGCACTGAGTCAACATCCCAACAGTGGCTCCATTATATAAAACACTCAAACACATTATATAAAATTCCCTCACACACTTTAAAATATAAATCAGAAAGGCTCAATATGTTTTTAAAGAAAGTTTCCTCACTTTCACGCAGTCACACAAAACTGACTGGAGCTGCTGACAATGAATTGTTTACATTTCTGCCTCCTTCTACCACTCAAGAGAAAAGGGAGAAAACCACTCAAAGCCAGAAGGGATGTTTGCATCATCCTCTTTCTTTGTTGGATAAGTCTGAGGTCTTTGGGCCTTCAGCACGTTAGTACAGTCTGTCCAACTCAAGCCAAACTTGCACGTGAGTGCACAGAGGCTGCAAAGAAAGAGAAAGTATCTTGACAGGTTGCCACGCAAGAGATGTTTTGCTTTGGAAAAGTTGCTTCCAGGGAACTTAATGTGCTGGCAAAGGTTCACTTCCTGAGCCTTGCCATGCTGCTTTAATATAAAGTGTGGCCACATCTACCCCTCAAATGTAAAATAACCCTTTTGCTTTTTTGATACTTCACACACAGCGCTTTGGCACAAACTTAACAGCTCTCCATAGGAAAAAAATTTACTGAAGGGATAGAAGTTGAAACTTCGAAGAGGAAGGAGCAGCAAAACAACCTTCAAAAATCAGTTTTCAAAGCTAACCAGAAACTCAAATGCAACGCTCATCTAGACTTGCCAAAAGTATCTAATGACCCAAGCAGGACACACATTTACTAACATTTGCCAGGTACCTGCCAGCTAATGATACGTAAATTAAGCTTTTATCATGGATGACTACTTAAAATAGAAGAAACCTGCACTTCTTAAAAATTAAAAACTAATGTCTTCATGTGGCTACAGAAGGTGGTTTTACAAAATTCCAGTTAAAATACATTTCACCTTGCCTGCAGCATGGCTGGTTCTCTTAAAGCAAACACACATCCTAAATAACGCCTGAGTTTACCCTAAAATCCACATCCTTCTGACAAAACTACACAAATCAGCTTGGCAAAACTGCATTAGAGCAACTTTTTACATTCACAGAGAGAAAATTTCACTAAGGTTATGTGAGTCAACCACACAGTCTACATGTAAACACACACCCCATGATTGGATCACAAGATACTAAGCGGTCGTTGTCCGATTTTTTTTTACATTATCCTGGAGGAATCACATTCACATCTCTAACATCAAATTAAAAAAAAGAAATAATCATCCGTTGCTCATAAGGAGTAACTAAGATAATGTAAATAATATTATAGGAAGGAATAGAGGTAGGAATTATAGGAATGAATAGGCAGTAACTACCCTGATTCAGCATGTTGCATTGGATGTGGTTTATAAAAAAAACCCAAAAAAACCCCAATGGGAATACTCACTCCTGAAGCTATTAACTGGCTAAGATTATCTGTTTCTTCCACTCCAAATTCAAGCCCCCTGGAAACAGCCTCACATCACTTTCAGTTTATCTTGCATCAAGCTTTTTAAGCCAAGCAAATCCCCCCCCTGATGCCTTCACCATAGGAGTATGGATGTGATCTGTTCCAGACCAGACCCTGAGTATTTCTGCCTTTCCAAGAAGGCAAGTGTCTCCTTGACTTGGAACACATCACGTCACCCCCTCAAAAAACTTTTTTTCTTTATGGGTACCCTCACTTAAATAAATTTTGTTTGAGCTGTACCTTGGAATCTTTCAGTAAGGGACAGAACTCAACCCACAGAATTGTGCTTCTCAGTTATACAAACTCCTTTCATGCCACTGGTGCAGGATCATGCCCTGCCAGCAGATGTGAGGGGATAAAAAAAATGACAACTAAAACCCAAACCAAAAAAATTGAAGAAAAGGCGTGGTTCAATTACAACATTCCTTTTTTTTTTTTTTTTTTTTTTTTTTTTTTTTCCTTTTTGTTGTGTTGCAGACTTTGGAAAAAGTATTTGCAGAGTCAATAAATAATAGAAAAGTTAGATAATGTCTTCTGGAAGACGAAGATGCTTGCTGAAATGACCTCATTGAAATGGAACAGTTGTTTACCCTCTCTAGCAGTTTCATACTTCATGAGCTCCTTCCTCAGTGTTCTTCTTGATTTCCATGATAATCGCAGAGATATGCCCTAAAGAAAAATGACTTCAGGAGGTACAGTTGCTCATGGAAATAATCCTGCTTCAACACATGCATTTGAATTCCATCCATGACCCATTCTCAGCCACAGCAAACATCTCCTGCATTCAGTAGGGTAAAAACGTTTGTGAGAAATCAACTGCTTTAAGAAGTTAAGGAATAAGAGCTCAAATCCGGGAATAGTCTTTCATTCAGAACATCTCTGTGAAATCATGAATCAAAGACACAAAGACATACCAAGTTTATTAGATATATGAGGTCACGCTGACCATAATATAGTTGGAATGCAAAGGCAAAAAACAGTCCTCCACCCACTGAAAACACACTGCCTGTATCTTTTCCTGAAGCAATTACAGTTTTAAAATAAAAATATTCTTGCCCGTAAGGTGCTGCAAAAAAAAAAAAGGAACACAACAGACCGCGATTATCAAACTTTTTAAAGTTCTTCTAAATTAATTTACATATAAAAAGCATTCAAAACAAAAAGCTCAGCAGCTTAACATTCCTGGGCTCCCCGCAGTTTGGGACCCAGTGGTACCACGCAGGAATAGGCAGCCGCCTCCCCTTTTTCCCGCAAATTAATGAAGAATTTGCAGGAGTGTGGCTGCCGAGACTGACAGCAGCTCCTCACGGAGCTCGGCCAGCCAGTACCACGCTCCCCACGTCAGCCTGCAAAACGAGGCCAAAAATAATGGAAAAGCGGCAGTTTCCGAGGCCTCGCTCGCACGGGCAGGCAGAGGATGTTCGGAGGCGGAGGTAACACCTCCACGCACTCCCGTGGCATCTCTGGCAACCAACGCTCCAAGTGAAAACACGCAGGAAAAAAAAGTTTCTACTTGTACAGCCAGAGCAGTTCGCCCCAGGTTCCTGCTCACTCGCAAAGGCGAGGAGATAAAAGATGTGAGAAAGAAAAGTGCCCGAGGGTCCGGCTGGCAAACAGACACCCGCGAGTGGCCACAGCGCAAGGGACCCACGGCCACGCGTGACAGCGGCCGGGGATGGGCAGGAGGAACCGGGGAGGAGGGAAGGGGGGGGGGGCTCGGTGCCGAGGGCAGGCACCGGGGACGGTCCCGCGTGGGTCGGGCGAACTCCCGTTACCTGGCGCTGGCGAGTCTGCCCCCAGGCGGGCTCCTCCGCGGAGGGCTCCGGCTGAGCCGCGGCTGCCGGCGGGCTCCGGGTGCGGCGGGGCGGGCGGGAGCAGAGGACGCGGGCGGTGGGCGCGGGGGGGCGGCGGCACTGCCGGCCAAGAGATAGAGCAGCAGGAGGCTGCCGAGGCACAGCAGAGCCGCAGCCACCTTGCAGGAGAGCCGCATGGTGCGGGGGGTGGGGGGGTCGGGGCGCCCGCCCGCCCCTCAGCCCGCCGCCGGCATGGCCCACGGCCCGGAGCGGTGCGGGGACGTGGCCGCCGAGCCCCGGCCCGGCTCCCGGCAGCGGGGGCGGAGCCCGCTTTACCGTAATCTCTGGACTAGCCACCCCTGATGGGCTCTGCGGTACTCGCCCGCTGGCGACCAAACGTCCCGGGAAACGGTTGGCAGGGATGGTAAAGGGATGGCGGAGGCCTTGTGGAAATCTGGTTATTTATTCGCGTCGCGTTTCCTCCTCATGAGGAAGAACGGCGAGGCGGGGGGATCCCAGCAGCCGGAGGTTCCCCGAAGGTACCTTGGGGGTCTGTGCCCCGCAAAGCTCCGTCCTTGTGCTGGGAGGGTACACGGGGAGAGGGGCAGGAGGGGAAGGGGAGAGGGGGAGAAGGGAAAAGGAGAAGGGAAAGAGAAGAAAGGAAGGGAAAAAGGGAAGGGGAGAAGGGAAAGGGAAGAAGAGAAGGGGAGAAGCTTAGGGGAGAAAAGTTAGGAGAAGTTAGGAGAAAAGTTAGGAGAAGGTTAGGGAAAAGGAGAGGGAAAGGAAAGAAGCGAAAGGGAGAAGGGAAAAGGAGAGGGAAAGAGAAGAAGGGAAGGAGAGAAGGGGAGAGGGATAGGGAAGAAGGGAAGGAGAGAAGGGAAGGGGAGAGGGCAAGATGGTCTCTGAGGCATGTTTCATCTGCCTGTGCCAACAGGCAAGCTGGTACCAAGTTTCCCTCCACACTGCAGCCACTGTCACCTCCCTAGACACTGTTCTCATCCCGTCTGCCACCAGGGCAGGTTGTACCGATATAAAAATGCAACACTTGTGGAGCAGTGAAGGAACATCAGCATTCCCTTTGTGGTGGCTTTGGGCTTGTCCTCGTATGACTGATCAAGAGCAAAAGGGCACGGTCTCAAGTTGTGCCAGGGGAGGTTTAGGTTGGACATTAGAAAGAATTTCTTTACTGAGAGGGTGATCAAGCATTGGAATGGGCTGCCCAGGGAAGGGGTGGATTCTCCATCCCTGGAGATACTTAAAAAAGAGCCTGGATGTGGCACTCAGTGCCATGGGCTGGGAACTGCAGTGGGAGTGGATCAAGGGTTGGACTTGATGATCTCTGAGGTCCCTTCCAACCCAGACAATTCTATGATTCTATGATTCTATGATCTGAGCCGCTCTTCTGCGCAACATCAGCAGAGGTCAAACTACTATGGATTTCACAGAAATAAAACCTATTCAGGTTTATGACCTGGTTTATGATCTTTAAACATAGAGCATGACAGAAACACACATATTCTTGCTGCTCTGTGGAGCTGGAGTATAAAACTGTGCAAAGAATGGAAGCACCGGTGCTGGAATGGGGAGAGCAGGGCACATGGAGGTCCACAGGTCCCTCATGGTGATGTGGTCCTGGAACTCAGCTGGACTCTTCTTGACCAGTTTTAGCTCACAAGATGCCTTCACTAAAGGTATCCCAAAATGCACTCAAGGCAAATAAATGAATTACTGCTTCAGAATTCCATCCAGCTCAGATTCTGAGCAGATGTCAAAATGTAAATTACTTCATGCTAAGAGAAAACAGCAATCTGAAATGAGAAACTGCAGAAAAACCACAACGCATCAACATGTGCTCTTCTCTGAGAATGTGTGTACAATAAAACCCTCCCAAACTTTTTACTTACTGAGTAGTGACTTCCCGAGATCCTCAACCTGGGCAAACGTTATACTATTAAAAAATTCTTTCATAAATAGAAGATGTTTTAACAGTGTCTGTATAAAAACACCACTGTAAACATTATGAAATCTGAGAAATACTCTGAAGCATTTTTAGAGACTTCTTTCTGTGACACACAAATGTACCACTTACCTGCCTACTTGCACCATTTTGTTTCAAATTAAGCTGTGCAAATATCAGCTCTTCTGTGCCACCTCTGAGAATCAGTTCTGCTGCTGGACTGAAGCAGAATTACACTGCACAGCTTTGGATCAGTGCTGTTGGACCTCCTGCCCTCTCTGAAGTGTTGGCAGCATGGCCATGGTCTTGCTGCATGTGTGTAGTGACTGAAATTGAGTCAAACTGATGGCTTAGATCTGAAACAAGAGGGAAAGTCAGCTTTAGTAAAACTTCAGACTTCAACAAATTCATCAATAACCAGTGTTTGGCACGTTGTGCATTGCAGACACAGTATCACTGCATTGTTGTATACAGTAAGAGGTAAATCACTCAAGGGCCTGTACTGTAATGTGAGATTTTTTTATGTAGCTCTGTTAGAAAATAATTTAAAGCATAGTCAGACAGTTGCTTCAGCACAAAAAAACCCCAACAACAAACATCTGCCACAAAGACATGCCGTAACTGATGTGTGCTACTTCTGTAAGTGAAACTGTTAAGGATTATAAACTCTTGGAAAATCTCTAGGGAAAGCAAACTCAGCTCAAAATGCATTAGCTTCAGGGGAATGCTTCATTCCATTTAGACAAAAGAAGTACAAATATTTGGTTTTCACTTGCTTTCAAAGTTAAAGGGAAGAGTAATATGAATTTTACCCAAATGTGCAATGCTGTTTTTTATTTCCATCTTAGGAAAAGCCCCCAGTTAGCATTTACATTGTTCATTTCCACGTTTTTTTTCAAGGAGTAAGTCTGACAGTTACAATACTTCAAGTTGTTAATAAATATTATAGCACTGATCATTTAGGTAATGGAAATAGTTATGTATTATATTATATATTACATGCAGAGTCAACTGTGCTTATAAATTGCAAAGCTTCATGTTTCTATTTTTCAAAAGGTCTAGGTTTTTTTTCCCAAACCATTGTAGATGATGCATTCTGATTTTTCAGTGCTCCATTAAACATAGAGCAGCCAAATTCACTTCCTCATCCAAAAGATGCACCAAAAGGTGTATTCTTTCTACATTTCTTACTGAAATGTCTTTGTTGCTATCCTAAGAAACTCAGCATATTTTTTACATAAGAAATAAGTACAAATTTCTTAGGGATGCTCCTTCATAGTTTCCTGGAAAAGCAGAATGGCCGATTCACTTGTTTCTTCACTGAAATCAGCACATATTTCTTTTACCAGAAAAATATTACCAGAGGAAAAAGGCTGAGGTCCAAAAGTTAATTAATGCTGAAGTTCTCTGGAAATGAATTAAAAGTTTCTGAGGCCTTGGTTCAAGTCACACCAGCATTTGAAATTAGAGGTCATTAACTTCTGAATATAAAAAATTTGCATTTTATATGCCAGGTGCCTTCAATTTCTTCATGTAAAAAACTGGGACACAAGAGAGTTTAGTCTGAGTTTTAAAACCATCCATCGGTTTTAGATCAATGTGCAGAATGATACATATTGAGCCAAATATTTATTTTTTTGTGCATGTCAACAAAGCAGATGTTATATAACTATAAGGGGTTTTTTGTTTTTATTTTGCTTGATTTGTTTGTTTTGGTTTTTGTTTTCACTTCAGGAAAAACATTTGGATACATTTCAGGGGGGACAGGATGTAGCATTTGTAAAATTTGTAGCATTTAAAAATTGAGACAGTTATCTGAAACCAGAATACCTTTCATGGCCTAGCGACAGAAAAATCAGATTAAAGGCAAGTAAATCATGGCTTTTAAAGCAACTTTTCTGCTAAAAGCATTTTTTTTTAACTTCCTGTTGTATTTTCTCCTTAATGCTGTTTCTTTTGATTCATAAGGATCTGACTCTATTCAGATTGTCAATCTTGTTGGCTTTTATCTACTTAGAAGAGACTTAAGTAATTGGAAACTCCTGAGTGTTGGTGGGTTCAGTCTTTTGTATAATCTCTTTCTGCAGTCTTCAATTTCCATGCATTTCTGTTCCTGAAAGAATTTTATCCATACTACCTCAATTTAAATTTACATTAGGCCCAAACCTCCCATTCCTTTTTACTCAGTCCTTAACTTCATTCTCTGCTCTCCAGAGATCCATGTTCTCACTGCACACTTTACTTACACAAAGAAGCATCTCTGATCTTCTGAGCAGCGAGACACCCCCTTTAACTTTCAGTGTCCTGATAATGTTTAAGATAAACGTGAATATTTTAGGTATGGTTGTAGCTGTGGTGAAGGGGGAAGCACTGAGGTTGCTAAGGTCAGCTTCACACTGCAGCACTCCCCTCGTCAATCTTTTTTTTCTTTTTTTAAAACATTTATCAGGATGGCAGTTGGCACTGGCTGGGATCACATACTGCCTTCACCTTGAGAGCGATGGATTTCCCTTCAACGAGGACTTCTGGCCCACTTTCCTTAAAAAAATAAAACCAGTGGAGGGAAACCTTGAGGGCAGGATCCCCCCAAAGTGATGGAAACCCTGATAGAAGGATCCCCCGAAGCGAGGGAAACCCTGAGGGAAGGACGCCCCCAAACCGAGGGAAAACTCAAGGGAAGGATACCCCCAAAGCAGGGGAAACTCTGAGGGAAGAATCCCCCCCAAAGCGAGAGGAAGCTCTGAGGGAAGGAAGCCCCCAAGGGAAAACTCAAGGGAAGGATACCCCCGAAGTGAGGGAAACTCTGAAGAAAGGACCCCCGCAAAGTGAGGGAAACCCTGAGGGAAGGATCCCCTGAAGCGAGGGAAACTCTGAGGGAAGGACCCTCCTGAAGTCAAAGAAACTCTGAAGGAAGGGCCGCCCCGAAGCTAGGGAAACCTCAAGGGAAGGATTCCCCCGAGGCGAGGGAAACTCTGAGGAAAGGACCCCCCTGAAGCGCTCAGGCTCTGAGAGAGTGTAAGGAAAGCCTGGGCCTGAAGGATGGCGGACGCTCCCCCAGCCTCTCTGAATCCTTCAGGAACCTCTCGCTTCTCTTTATTAAACCCCGCGTCTTTCCCGCTTTTGTTCCCTCCGGAAGGCGGGTAGCGGCGAGCGGGGCGGAGGCGGTGAGGGGGAGGATCGGGGCGGGGCGACTTCCCGCCTATTATGGCCGTCCCTGCGCATGCGGGCTCCTCGCCTCGGCGCTGCGGGGGGGCGGCGGGAGCGGTGAGTGGTCCGGAGGATGCGTGATTCGGGGTTCGGGATGCGGGGTTCGGTTCGGCTAGGCTGTCCCCGCTGGCAGCCGCCTCTTGGGTGGCTTCACTGCTCTGAGAGCCTTCCGGGGTTTGGGAGGGGGGGGTGGCGGCGGTTCGCGGCCCTGGGCTGTGGCGTGGAGCCCGGTTCGTCCGCTTCCTCATGGTGTCCCCGCGGTCCCTGCCGGCTTCTCCCGCGGGGTGCGGGGTATGGCTGGGTTGGGGGTTCCTTGGTGTGTGCCCCGCAGCTTGGCCTTCCACCCCCTTGATGAGCAGCGGCGGGAAAGGAAATGGCAGCGTCGTAGCCTGGAGGGAAGGGGAGCAAAGCGTTCGTCCCTTGCTGCCACCGAAACGTTGTGTTTTTTTTATTCCATCCAGTGGATAGAGGGGTTTTTTTACAGGCAAAGATGGGGTTCTGGGGTTTGAGGTTGGGGGAAAATCGCGCTCCTGGGGATGGAGTTGCCGTGGGGTGGGTGTCAGGGGTTCGCGGTCTGTGAAACCCCCGGGGCTTGGGGGAACCCTCAGGGATGCGGAAAGAGAAGCTCAGAGCTGGGGTTAAATGTTCAGAACCTGTGATTTGGGGAAAGAAAACCGTAGCCTCCTTGGGGGGCTGAGCTGGTGAGTTTGTGGCACCTCCTTCTCCATGTCGTTAGACATGTGGTGTTCAAAAAGTCCACGGAGAACGCAGATGGGGAAAAAAAGTAGGAAAATAAAGTCTACAGAGATGTACATGGGCTGGTGGGTGTTCTTCTGGCAGGTGTTTCCCATTTGGTTACAACTCGATAAGTACATGGCAGCTGGGAATGTTACCCTGGAATCAAGTGTTACCTGTGGAAAGGGGACTTCCACTTCTTTCCTATTTTTATTGAGGTAGATGACTTATAGCATTTTCCTGTATGAGAAAATAAGTAATCTGTTGATTCAGGCCTGTTAATGGTTAATTCGTGCTTGTTCATGAAATGGTAAGAATGTTTAATAAAGATAATAAAGTCAGTGAAAAGTAGCTCTTTCCCTGTATAGCAGTTGTTCTCCATTGCATTCTTTTGGTAAAAATATTTTTGTCTTAAAAAGTTAGTTTTCTAAGCTGAACCTGAGGAATTATCTTGCATTTCAAAGCTGCTGAAGACTCACACGATGGTACTGTGTAAATTTCTGTTGTTATATATACATACCCAGGGATGCTGACCTTAAATATCCTTAAAACACCTGGTGAAGATTATAGATATCCTGTCATCATTTAATTCTGTTAGAACTGCTGTACTATTTATAGGTTGTTTTTTTTTTTGACTGAATCTTCAGAAGAAATGTGAGGTTTTTAGGATTCCTTTTCAGGATTTGTGAAAACCCTGCAAATAGATCAGAAGAGTTTGAATTGGGCATCCTGAGTGTGCCAGCTGCTTGCATTTAAACTCTTCAGGTAGCTCTTGTGTCAGGAGCCCACTGCAGGTGCTTTTGCATTCATTTATTAGCAATTGTTTAATTAAGGTGCAGAGGGGTGGTATCTTCAAATTCTTTTTATTGCACTTTCTTTTGTTGTGTTGCTATTGCCATGAGTGGTTTCTTGAGCATGTGGAAGGTGATTTTTGGGAGAGTGTTCTTAGGGAATTTTGAAGATGTGCTGTTTTGTTCTCATAATTTGAAAACTACAATAATCTTTTGTTTTCCTGTTTTGATAGGAACCACACAGCCAGTGGTTGCTTTTCCTGCTGGATTCATCATGATAACTCCAGCTTTTGAACTGACCCAGGATCCAGATTTTCTTACAATAATAATTAAAGTCCCTTATGCCAGAGCTTCAGAGTTTGACTTGTATTTTGAAGGGGAAGACTTCAAATTTTATGCTAAACCATACTTTCTGAGGCAAGTAGTGGAAGTATTAAAATGTGATAATGGTTAGAGGAAAATAATTTGAAGTACTTGGGGATTTAACTTTATAACTTCCATTAATATCAACAGCAGTCATGTAGTTAAGGCCTTTCTGCTGCTTTTGGGATGTGCCTTAAACTTTAATAGGTTGAGATGTTAAGTTGCAGAATTAAGCATTCAGTGAAGCTTTTTTTTTTTTGACTGCAGGTTGACTCTTCCTGGAAGAGTTGTGGAAGATGGCAGAGAAAAAGCATCTTATAATACAGACAAAGGTATTAATGTTATATGTGTCATTAAAACTACTACTCTGATAATCTACAGTTTTCTTTCCTGCAATTCTGTAGATCTTTATTCTTTAAACTGTATACTTTAGTGAAGTATACAATACTTCCAGTAAATCTTCTGTTGAATTCTAGATGGGTGGAAAGATTAAAAATAAAATAAAGCTTGTACTCTGTTGTTTTGTGTTCATACAATGTGAGTCAAGAGACCACAATTGGTTAAATATTCTTTCATACTCTGTCATTAAAGTCTTTGATTTGGGTGAAACTTGTGAAGTAAGGTTAAAAACACACAGGTGGATGTATAATAAAATCCTACCTGCATGTGTCCCAGTTCCTATGAACCTTTTCCACTCGAGAAAAAATGCATGTTTTTGTTTGTCTTGGCTATTTTAATGCAATAACTATATTCTGACTTTCCTTTAAGGAATTTTTACAATTCAGTTACCTAAGGAGATTCCTGGCCAGTATTTTGAGGGACTGGACATGCTGACATCTCTCCTAGCACCAAAGAAATCAAGATCAGCAAAACCTTTAGTAGAAGAGATAGGTATGACAAAAAATCCTGTTTATACTATACACAATGAAATAATTACAGAGCTACATAATGATAAATGTAGAAAAATACAGTATTTCTCTTATTGTCTAATGCAATGGGGGGTGCAATTGTCTAATTGCAATTGTCTAATGATGTGGGGGTGCATGAATCTGAGGTTATGGTTAAACTGAGAAATAATTGTGTTGCAGATGACCTACATGTCATCTTTATAGGCTTAGTTATGTTTACATCTTCCCAAAAATGTGCTAATCCTCTGTAGGTCTCTGTGCCCCTCTAGTGGTTGTATAGCACACATGCGTTTGGATTGTCAGCTTTCTCCAAGCTGGCTCAGCTGGACTTGTAGCTCAATTGGTAGAAGCTAATTAAAACCACAGGTTCTAGTGAATAACTGAGTGTTAACATCAGTATTTAGCAGACAGGAGTGTTTGATTTACCTGTGTTTCATTTCTTAATACTTAAATTCTTGATAACATCACTTTGCTCCTCTCGGGGTTCCCTTAGGATAAAATTCTGGTTTTGTGGAACAGTTGTTCTTAAAACTTAAAAACTTCAGTGTTCCTGGTCTTCATTTTTGAAAGCTGGAGAATTTGGAGCAGAGCTTGTGGATTGCTGATGTAATTTTCTACCTGCATGACCCAGTGTTGTGTAAGATCTTCAAAAAGATGTAGTAAAATGAGAAAGAGTTCCTGTGTCACCAGGGTTTGCCTTCTATTAAACCAGTTACACGTTCTGTGTAATAATCTTCTTTCTCTGACCATACAGCTGCCTCTGCTGAGGTGTCTGAAGAGGAGGAAGAAGAATTTGACTGGGAAATAGAGCAGACTCCTTACAAAGAAAGTGCAGAAAGTGCTCAGCCATTGCAGAACTGTTATGGATTTGGGAATCTGCGGTCAGGGGTTTTCCAGCGCCTGCAGGTGGGTGCAATTTTGTCCTTTTCCATCATAAAAGTTCTGGGTAATTTTATGGTGGCAAAGCTTCCTGGCTTATTCCATATTCAGGAGGGGATTGTTAGGCAACTGTTGTGGCAATCTGTGACTGGGAGGATTCTGCTTTTACGTGTAGTGGTACAGAGAGTTTGTGCCTCATACCTGCAGAAGTAGGAGGTGGTTGAGACTGAGTTAATTGCATAGCAGAGTCAACACTCTGATCTCTTTCTGCAAACATTTCAGTAGTCTCAGAGGAAAGGGATGAATGGGGTCCTTGGTAAAATTGGCCTCAACCAGCCTGAGAAGCCAGGTAAGAAGTAGGCAAGGTGAACAGTCTGGCAAGCTGCAGTTTATAGGCTGTTAACAGTCTCCTGCTAACACTTCTGCTTGATATTTGATATGGTCTTATATTCTGACTTCAAACATATTTAGCATCAATGTACAGTATCTTTCAGATTCTGTGAATTTTATTTTTAAAATAAATTAAAAAGAAGTTACAGAAAAAAACCCCCAAACAACCCCAACCAAAATAAAGCTGGCTATTCTGGAGGTCCTGTTATGTTGTTGCATTTTTTTTTTTCATTGGGAAATTCACGATAATTTTTGGTTTGTACATTTTGGACTTGATTTTCTCTCAAGAGAATAACTTTTGAAGTGTGCCCTCTTTAAGGTGTCTGTCCTCCTGGTGTCTGTGGGATTTACTAGGGTTATGCTGATGTACTGAGATGTGTGTTCATGGATTAATTGGTATGCTAGGAGCTCTAAAATGCAGTTACTTTGCTCTTGTGCTGTCAGCATTTCTTCAACTCTTTAACAGATTGAAGCTAATCTACAACCTGTAGCATGCTGGGTAGTACAATGTTCATAGTATCCAGAGCTTTTGTTAAAATAGTAAATGGTAATGTCATTCTTTTGGTAATGTTTTTACTCTAAGCAATTTTAAGTTGTAGCTGTTTAAAGCCACTTAGTAATGTAACTCTAGAACTCATTATTGCATGAATTACAGTATTTTCAGCAGAAGGATTGCTATTTATGGAGGAAGCATTTACATTTTGTTAGGATATATACACTGGTTTGTTAGCACAAGAAGAAAAGTACATTTCCTACCAGCATTAATGTACCACTACTTAATGGTGCTTAAAAGGGCACTGCAATTGCCCATTAATTAATGTATATCCACTTCAGAGTGTGTGTGAGGGTGACCTTAAAAGTTTCAAGAACATTATCTAGAGTTTCATCTCTTCTTTATTGTGGTTGTGTGCTTCTGTTAAACATTTCAAATTGTATCATAATGCGAAATAACCCACCTGTCTTATGATAAAATGGCCCTAATAAACTTGATAGTATCATGAATTCTAGGGAGCTTCAAATACCTGAATTTCCTTGCAATTCTGATGGTTTTTTTTGCATGGTGGAGCCTGAATTTAGAAGATTTCAAAGGGAGGTTGAAGAGCAGCTGGGGATTTCAGTGTAATACTGAGAAGCATCCTTCCTAAACTCTTAACAAAATAAATCTTGCATATCACACCTGTGACTTGGTCCTGTAATTTTTTTGTTCCATGTACAGGATGAACTCAGTGATGTTATTGACATCAGGGATCCAGACCAGATTCCTGTAGGTGAACGTAGGAGGAAACGCCTGGCAGCTGAGGCTGCCAAGTTTGACCCTGATCATTACCTGTGAGTACCAATTTACTTCACCTGGTCAAGTAAAAATAGTTTAAATATATTCATTTTTTTTCTTTTTGTAAGATTGGTTTTAAGATTTTGGAAACAAGGTTTCAGTTGTTTGTTTCTTTGTCCCAATCCAGCAGCCCTTAGAGTGGATTGTTAAATGCAACACTGAAACAAGACATTGCTCATCTATTTTGGGGTTATTCTGTTGTATAATTACTCCTTAAGTCTGTGTTCCAGCAGGTGCTCCTGTCCTTATTTCATGCTTCTCTTCAGCTGTGAGTAGCCAATCCCTAGCAGAATTTTAGGTATCAGAACTTTGTTTTCCATTTGTCAAACAAGGCTTACTGGACCATCCTGGTCTACAAGGAAGGAAATTTGGGTTTTGAAGTTACAAAGATTTGTTCTAAGCTGCTTTGGTTTTTGCCTCCTTCTCATGAAACTTGTTTTTCAGCAGAACGAGGGAAAGTTGCAAATTAAAACTTGGTGTTTCTTTGTGCTTCAGCCCATGTAATGAAGCTGAAAATGATTCTTTGTGCCTTTCCTCCCCAAAGCATATGCAGGTTTTGAGTGGGAGAGCTTCCCAGTAAAATCAAGTTTGCTGCCAGTGATGTTGTCTGAGAAGCCTTCTCTTGGGGTGTTTTCTATTAAATGCAACCAGAATAAATTAATGTGGTGTCTCAAGCTCACCAGTTACCTAGGCTTCTGGGTGGCTCAGGAAAGTTGGAGGAAGTGAGGAAGAGAAAATTATTTATGGTTTTACTGATGATTATTTTCTGGCCTTAAATCAAAGGATGTATTTCTGATGTGTTGAAAATAGCCTGGAGGCAAGTCAGGTGCATTAAAATATGTAGGCATTAAAATATACCCACAGACACTATAAACTGATATAAATAGCATAATTTTAAATTTTTTCCCCTAGAGCTGATTTTTTTGAAGATGAAGCTATTCAGCATGTTTTAAAGTACAAGCCATGGTGGGTTGATGCTCATAAAAAAATGACAGCCTTGCAGGGAGAAAGTCATCAAGAAGAGGACACTCCTAAATTTGGTGAGGACATACACACACACACACACACACACACACACCTGATGCTTGTATGGGTTTAAAAGAGGAAAAATTCCCTGTTAAAGGGGGCTTTAATTGAAGATTCAAAGGACCTGCTAGTGTCAGTGACTCATAGCATCTGAATTCAAATAAAACTGTCTGTGTAGTCATTGTAATAGCTAAAACTGTAAGTAGATAAATATATAAATAGGAAAATGGGTCCTTTGTTGGTGCTTATCTCCTTTTGTTCTTCACATTCTGAGTAGCTGGTTCTCCCTTTCTTACTTGTATTTTCAATGGAAAAATTAGTCAGAACTGGTTTGTTTTATCCACTCCCAAATGCAGTGCAGACACTTGGCAGCAAGTTTTCCAAGAATCAGCTGTGGAAGACTGTACTGGCATCAGCCCTTACCTCTGTCTGAGCACATATTCTGGGGGATGTTTTATTTTATTTACACAGTATTATAGAAGTTTGTGGCATTTATTACTCTCCTGATATTTTATGGGTCTTGGAGATGCTTTTCAAAGGAAAATATTTGTCCTTTGGGAACCTAACAGCAATGTTTTTAGGTTTAGTAGCTGACCTTGTAGCAGGAGTGTTAACAGGTTACTGAGGTTACCATCCTGTACACAGTAATTGCAGAGAGTATTATGTGTTTTCTTCTGTCCTTTGTTCATTTCCTGTGTAGTATGAAAAACTGATATTACTGAAGTAGATAATGATAATCCCATCACCAGGGGTTCTTAACAAATATTAGTGCATTAATAATACCTGCACTTTCACATCTTCTACAGGACAACAGCAATGCAATTTGGATAAATGTTGTGTATTTTTTACTGTGAATGTAATCTGATCTTCATTCTTGGTCTTGTCTCAGTCTCTGAAGCCAGGAATTTTTAATTATATCCCTCATAAGGTTTTGATTTAAAAAGCATTGGAGAAAGTTACAAGAGGCTGGAAAACAGAATAATGAAGGCTCTTAGGCTCTTTTGTTTGTTTTTATCCATTCACTCTTTAGTAAATGAAACACTGGTAATGTCTGCCTGTGCTTAGAAGTGTAATGAAAACAAAGAAATACTATATTATTTTCTTGATAAAGAATATTTTTGTCATATGGAGATTCTGAAGAAGAATGTGTGTTGCTAGGTTTCAGGGGCAGTAAAACCAGACAAAATACTAAAGGCCTGACAAGCCTGTAAACAAAAGTTGTGCAGAAAATGGTGCTACATAAAGTTGTCTTGAAGCCATTTGGTATAACAGATATATATTTGAGAAGGATGATCAATAAAATTTAGTCTGATCTTCATATGGCTGAGTGAAGAGGCTCATGTAGTTTTGTGGATCTTGAGAAAATTTAAGTCATGTAAGAGGCTCTGGGGTGTTTGGGTTATGTTAAGGACAATTGCTCACCCTTTATTTTAGAAGAACCTCAGTTTTGGTAATTTCCTTTCTGATGTTTGAATGGCAACAGCTGCTGGGGTGGGCAAGCAGCTAAATGGGGATCTGAAACCATCAGAAGTTCCTAAACCTGAGTGAATTGTGGTTAAAAAAACCACCATGAGAGGGAGTGCAGGTTCCACTTGAGGGTCTCTTGAGTGGAAACACAAAAGGTCAGGAGGTGGGTCCAGGCTGTCCAACCTGGAATTTGATGATCAGCAGGATGAATTCTCTGTGGCTTTGTATTGCTTCCATGCCTTATCCAATCAAAGGGATGTTCTGGCTCAGAGGGGTTTCAGATGAAGGAATTCTTCCAAGTGGAATGCAGTTTGGCTGCATGTGTAATAGATTATTGTGTATTCTGGGAGGGATGCTCAGTAAATGGAGGTGACATAGAAAAGGCATGTAAAAGAAAAAAGGACTGTGCTAAGTGAAGGGACTTGTGTGCTACTTGAAAAATGTTATTTCCAGTAGAACTGAGGAGAAGCCTGGGTTTGTTAAGCTGAGGTGTGCTGCACTACTAGGAGGAGAAGAGGCTGCCACTGGTAGTAGAGTGCTTGTAAGAAGCCTCTGAACACTGGTGCTTAGCTGTAAAAAGACAAAGGGTACTCCAGAAAAAGGCAAAGATGTCCAGCTTGTTGGCTACCAGGCAGCTGAGATAATTGTAAGGCTGAAGAACCAGAAGTACCAGAGCAGGTTTCAGCATTGTGTTTGTAGGAAAACACCCACAGAAATCCAGAGGGGTTCAGAGTTGCCAGTGTGTACATGCAGTGCATTGCAGGGATGGAATTGGTGAGTGACTTGTGATGAGTAGCACACTTCTTTTTAAAGAAACTGTTGAAGAAGTATTAACCACCTATTAAATTGAATGTGCCAGCTTTAAATTCATCACCAGTTATGCTTTTGCTTTTTATAGTTGTCTTCTCTGAAGAAGAGAGGGAGCAGCTAAGGAAGTTCACAAATAAATCTTATCTTTTGGATAAAAGAAGCTGTCATCATGTGTATCTTGGTTTAATTGATATCCTTCTGGCATATTGCTATGAAATCTGTGTCAATGAAGGAGAGAAGAATGTAAGTAAAAAAGAGATTAATAAATTTATTATGGTTCAGGACACGAGTGCTGGACCCTGTAGTGTCATTCATGAATCTTAGCTATCAAAGTGGACTTAAATTATTACCTAAAAGCATATAATTGAGTAGGTTAAAATGAAACACTTTGCATTTCTAGATTGAGTTGTTGGGATATATTTAGGGATTAATAGAATTTCTAAATACTTCTGTCCTTCTGGAGCAGCATTTTAGCTATAGGAGATACAGGAGACTCCAGACAACTGTTTCTGATTTGTGGTGTGATGTGCCTTGATACCAATCCAGATTCTGAAAAAGCATGGAAAATCATTGTTTGTAGGACAGAAACTGTGTTTAATGTTTTAGATAGACCACCATTTGACATGTCTAAAATCCTGAAATTTTTTCTTTTTTTTTTCTTTTTTAAGCTTATGCACCGAGTTTGGAAATTCTTTCCTGAGGCATTCTAGAGACTAGACTGAGGCATTTGTTTTTTTTTTTAATTGGCACACATTTAAAGTATAAAATCACCCTAATGCAGAGCTTTTATTTTTCTGGTATTTAAATGCTGGAGTGAAGTAGGAAGGCATGTTTCCATTTCCAGGATCCTGGTGTTTGCCCATCACTTACACAAGCAGCAGTCAGCTTTATTTTCTTCTGTATCCTGGGTTTCTTACAGGATGGAGACAATTAAGCAAAAGTTTAGAATTAAGCAGAAGTTTAGAATGGATTCCATGCTGTTCTGTGGAAGGTTTGCCTTTTTAAAATGGACTTGCTTCCCAGATACAACTTTGTGCCTACCATTTGCTGATGAGATGTTTTCATAATGCTTTTAAGCAAAATATGGGGACATATAATCAAAACCATGCTAACTTAATCAAACTCAATTGTGGGACATGGATTTTTTGAATGGCAGGCAAAAATGTTGAGACCTGCTTATTCAACAGAATAATCTGGAATGGTTGTTGTATTGTGTGTTAGTGTTGCACAGAATTGCAATTATGGGAGGAAAACAATAGTACAAATGTTTATCAGGCTTTTCTAGACCCAGGATTATAAATCAAGGCTTCCTGGCTTTTTGCCCTAATCATTCCACTAGACCACACTACCCCAGAAATACTGTGAGTCTCTCACATTTTAAGAAATAATGACATTTTACATCTACTGCTGGCTTTAGGACCTTCTCTGAAAGCCAAAGGTCTTGAGGTGTTTTCATAATACAAGGCATCTTAGCTTGAGCTTTGAGTCTGAAAAGGGACAGATTTCCATAAAAATGCTGTTTTCCTATAGTTGTTGTATTTTAAAGGCTTTGTACACAGGCTGGGTATTCCCAATACATAAACCAATTCATTTATTTAGCATCTGCTTTGCAATATAATTTTTAATGCTGTCCAGTGGCCATTTCCATGCACATAATACAATTACTGCTTCAGCTTCACAAAGGTTCTTCAATTGCTGCCAGAATGTTATCTCAAATAGTTTGCCAGCAGTCTTGAATGTTGAATGAGATAATATTTCTTTTTATGGGCTCCTCTTAAAATCAGGTTGAATCATCATGGAACATCAGGAAACTGAGTGCAACATTGTGCTGGCTGGAGGTAAGTGAAAACTCAAGTTTTGCATTATGTGTCTGCTGTTTTATTTGGGTTTTGCTATTGTGTGTTGCTTTTATGCAAAGCTTACTCTTGCAATATTGAATTCAAGTTTTGTCATCTGTATAGTAGAAAGTAGAAGAAATTGACAGTGAATTCTGGCCTCCCAGCTACTCACAGCATCAAGAGGCTGGAATAGGACTTCTTGTCTGTCTGTCTGGGTGCTGGGACACCTTAATTAATCCAGGAAAGCATGGGCATTAGGGAATAGCTGTTGATCTTCACAATATCCCCAGCTCCAGAGCTTGATTCACAAGTCCTGACCTTGACTTGGGAAGCAGCTGTAATTATTCTTCACCTATGTCCACAGGATGTGTGTGCTTAGGGAAGAAAACAGAGCCTTCCAGCTCCTTCATCAGAAGTTTATCTTCCTGTTTAATTGGCTAAAACACACTAAAGGGCATAAAAAATGTCTTTTAAGTCCTGCCTCAGATACATTTTTAACTTTTGAAGATGGCAGGCTTTAATAATGCAATTTATTGTTAACTTCTGGAGGTTTTGACAGCTGAGCCTTTCTGCTTCCTAGTTCATCACCCAGAACTTGGAGCTTGCTCTTTTCTTGGCTGCAAATCAGGTGGTTTCTGGCTTCCCCTTCACTTTGCTGTGTGATTTAAGAGTACATTGGAGAGTGGAACTGGGAAGTCCAGAGCTAAATGCAGACCCAGTGATAGGAAAAGCTCTTGAGAATCAATCAAAAACTTTAGGTTTGTTTCTTAGTTGTTTTTTTTCCTTATCATGGAGAAGCTGCATTCCATATTCTTGTAGGAAAAAGACCTCAGTTTTGCAGTTGTAAAACTACTGTCCCATTAGGCTTTAATGACTGTGTGGGTTGTTTTTTTGTTTTTTTAGACAAGAGCTGAATACTTTTTTTTCAAGTTTCTTGCAGAGTTGGTCAGTGGACTGTGTTGCTTTTTCTGCCCCCTTCTTTCCAGTGTCACTGCCACATCCCTGTGGGTTTATTTGCTTCTGTCCCTTTGAAACCAACACAGACTGAAGGAAACAAACTGAATTCTCTTCTTTGCACTTTCAGATTGTTCACTGGCAGCACCCAGTCCTGTGCAATTGTTGTTGCAGAGCTTGGAAGTGGAGGGGACTTCACTGAGGCTGCAATCCATTATTTCTCATGATGGCAGCAAGCTAGGAAGGACTGTCCCACCCTCATTCCTCAGACTGCTGAGCCAAGTCTCAGTTAGCAGGACAGGATTTTTGGGTCCAGCCCTTCAAACATTTCTAGGAGTGGCAAATGTGTTCAGTAATAACTTGTTCTGTGACAACTGGTTTTGTTAGATCTGTTTCCAGTTGAATGTTCTGCAGTAGCAAGTCACTGAGGAGTGCAGTTCAAATGCAGTGCTTGCCCTTACTCTATTTTTTTTTTTTCAGATCTATAGCCTAACACAGTGATGGAGTTTTCTGCATGTGCTTATCCTTTAATGTAGCAGTTCTTGGCACAGCCTGTGCCAACAGTATATTTCACACCCAGAAAATTGAGTCTCCTGGCACCAAGCTGTTAATAACTCTGCTACACAAACCATGTAGGGGTGGGTGTTTTCATCAGTCTGTAAACAAAATTGCCTCAGCTATGGTGTGTTTGAACTGACTGCCATTTTGCTGTGCCTGACTTCTACACACCTTAGACTTAAATACTAAAGCCAAAACATCAATAATTTAAATGCTTACTGGTGATCCATTACAATGAAGAATAGGTTGAGGTAGTCATATAATGTAAAGAAGTGCTGGCTGTCAGCAAAGTGTGTTTATTAATTTCAATAAATCAAGATTTCAAGATGAAATAGGTATTTTTATTTGAGTTTATAAATGGAATGTAGGGTCTTGAAAAGTGGAAGCTGGAAAGAACATCACTTTCAAGAAAGTCTTTAATAACTCATTAATGCCTCTGACCTGAGTAAATTAGAGGTCTTCCTCACTTGTAATGGAGTACAATGAACTGCTTTCCTTAGGCAGATACATTTATCCCAGTCTTGAATATCTATAATTTTCATGAAAGGCAGAGTCATGTATCATTTTAAAGGATCTTATATGTACACATGTATTTCATTAATATCATGTGGCTTTAATTTTTCTTTATTCTTTAAAGGCTTTTTATAGTTTTCCCTTAATATCTATAATAATTCAGGACAGATGTAATTTATTGCTTTAATTTAAAGAATGGCAAAGTCTTGATTAGATATTTTATTCTTATTCTCTACGTTCTTTTTATATTCAAAACCACTAAAACACGTAGGGCTTCTGCTATCCTGCCATGCAAGCTAAATGTGCAGTGTCTTGTTACTGTGTAACATCTTGATTTCCATATCTGTTAAAACACTCATTTTTAGATGGATAAGAGATAAAAATGTGGGGGGTTGTTTCTGTGCTGCTGTGACTTTTTTCCTTGAGGTAAAACAAACAGATGAACAAAACCTTATTCTTTGTTTTTGACAAGCACACAGATTAATTTCTATTTTTAATTGTTACATACAGAGTTTCAGTAACATTCATGATGTCCTCATCTCTTTTGGAAGAAGAGTGCTGTGCTATCCACTCCACAGACATTTTGGGTTAGTGACACGTGCCCTCAATGATACAGTCATGATACTACAACTGGGTAAGTTTTGAGGGGATTGGAAGTGATGCCTCTTTATAGCTTATTTAATAACTTGTGAATATTTTGGACAGATCCTCCCAAACTTGACAGATACCAACATGACTGCACATCTTGTGGTTTTCTGAAAACGGGGCCAGGGAGACAACAAAATCAGTGTCCCTGCCAGGAAAAAAAAGCCCCTGAAGCAACTCATTTATTAGCCAGTGGGTAACACAGTTGTGGTGTAAACTGAGGTGTCTTATTCACTCCAGAAAATCCACACAAAAGGAATGTTATGATTGTCTTATTCTTAGAAAATGCTTTTATCAGATCTTCTATCTTGATAAATCAGAATAGTCCAGCTGTGATTTCTAAAGCTTTAGGGAAACAGAAAAAAATTATAGTTGGTTATAATTGTTTACATGTTGCTGATTTTAAAAGTATTTTTTCTGTACTACATTTATCCATAAAGAGATTTTTTGTTTGAAAAGACCACATTAATGAAGCTTTGGTTGTGGTAGGTTAGATGCTGTAGTTGATTCAGAGCCTGTTCTAAGAGTGTCTCAGTTTTTATTTCAAAGTTTGCACTGTCACAAGCATTGCAGCAGCCCTGTTGTTTTCTGTTGTGTTCTTTACCTGAAGCCCTGCTGAAAAAGATGGGAGGGATTTCTGAGAACTTCCAGGATTTGTCTCCACTCCAAGGGAAGATTTGCCTCCTCTTCAGCTGTTGCATCTGTTCTAAGTTCTGCTCATCATGGCTTTGCAGTTTCAAGCTGAATTAAGCCTCCCTGCCAAAGTGTAGGTTGTAAGATGAGTGTGTTAAGCTGAGGTCCTGAGATGCTGTTTTTATGAGCAATAATTCTTGAAATACTTCAGCAAAACTGCTCAGAAGTCAGTCAAAAGGGTAGTTATCTAGGATATCTGCTGTATTTATATGTTCTTTGGGCAGGATTGAAAAAGGGAGGGAAATGCAGTGGTACATCCAGCTACACTGCCTTTTCCAAGAAAATGTACGTGCTGCACTTGACAGTTTACCCACAAAAATTTATCAGGTGTGGTTTTTTTATGTGAAAAAAACATAAAGCTGTCATCTACCAACTGTCATAGCCATGAACTCCAGAAGAATCCAGTGATCTGCAGGCATATGCTCTGTCTTGTATGATTTCTGCCTTTTCTGCTCAGCTTCTCTGTTTTTCCTCTGTAGTTGCAACTCATCCTCTCCCCATCAGCAGTGTAATGGGTTTTAATGGCAGGAAAAGAAAAACATCTTTGTCTCAGAAAAACAATGGCTGAGTACTTAAATTTGATGTCCCATCTCCCAGTATATCCCAATTACAAGTTAGTTGTTACCCTCTTTTACTTAAAACATGAACCTTCACACCAAAAAATAGAGGGTATTAGAGTCTGTCTTAAGTCATATACTTTGAAGATTTGCATCTTAAGTTTTGATAGGTTAGAAGAACAAGAAATTAGTTTCCATTACAGAAGCTGGAATATTTTTATTTGTACTTGTTAGGATAACTTTTTTTTTTTTGAACAATCAGGAAATAGTACCTGTTCATAAAAAAAAATAAAAATATTTGAGTATAATGCAGAGCTGTAGCCTTACACAGAAGCTATGCAAAAACTGTCTTGAAAATAAATAATTCATATTTTCCTGAGATTATAATTGAAATTTCTTGTACCTGTTCTTAAAACATTTATTGCTGGTTATTTGAAGCAGGTGATTTTTCTCCTTCACCCTTGAACTTAAAAGTTCTTGCCTCGTTAAGTGATGTGAAGAAAATGAAATTGTTTGTCCTTGGCACGACTTCATCTTCTGTGCCACAGCTTTCTTAGCTCCAGTATGCAATGAATTTTTAAAAGTGACAATCCTAGGGCTACAAAAAAAGTGAGTTTTCCTGACCAAAGTGCTAGAAAGGCTCCTAGGCTGCTGGTCTTTTGCTGTGCTCTGTGTGTAGGGTCCTTGAGATCACTAACTCTGGATAGCTTTGCAACTTCTCTAGTTAGGTCCCCAATTAAACTACTATAACCTATAACTAATTTATGAAGAAAAAGACTACTTTTTATTGAGAGTGAGTGTTACAGTCACTAATTTACATTGTTACTTGGCAGATGAGTAACAGTAGTGGATGTTCTAAGTGGTTTGGGCTGGCAGCTTGACAGCTAGAACCTTAAAAAATTAGCAACATTTTAATTCCACACAATTTCTCTTTAAAAGAGCACACTTCTTTTTAGTCAAAATAGTGCAATTTGACAAGTTTGGCTTGACAAGCATTGATAGTGAGATAATCTAGAAATTCATCATTTATATTTGGGATTTTATTATTGCTTTCTTCCCAAGCAGTGGGGTTTTTTCACATCTGTTTGCTATGGCTTTTTATTTTCTAGGCTATTTCTCCTTATTGCTACTTTGCACATCCTTTAACTTTTGCTCTCTCTCTCTTTTTGAACACGAAATTACTTGAAAACAAACAAACAAATTTTGCACTTGAACAGCAGGGGGAGTTCTGATCCAGTTTCTCTTTTTTTTTTTTTAATCTGTAAAATGTAATTTCATCCATGTTCAGGTTTCATTGCCTAGGAGGAGCCAGCCTCTTGGGAGAGGGTTATTAGATTCCATTTGCAGTAGTGGCTGTTTTCATTTGAATGTTGCTTTTTTGTTTGAGTTTTTTTTTTTTTTTGGTGGTGGTTTTTTTTTTTCCCCCTGTTAAACAGTGAAAATAATTCTATTTTTTAGTGCTCCAGACCTTAACCCTTTAGCAACTTTCAAAAAACTAAGGGTGGAGATTCCAGCCAACTGGAGGTTACATTAATCAATTCTTCATAAACAGGGGTTGCATATGAAGAAAACTAAACATGACTCCAGAAAGATTCCTGGTTGTGGAGTGAGAAAACATTCCAGTTTTTAATTTTTTACTCCATTTATCAACCACATGTCAAATGGCACCTTCTTCAGCCTGAAGGGAAGTTTTCTGGGGCTCAGTTTATGAAATGATTGTGTGACTGACAGAAGCAGAAAGGTTCTGCCTACTTTAAGGAACTGTTTAGATGGTGTTAGGGGTGTTTAGGGGTGTTAGGGGATGGTGTTGTCCACAATTCCTGTGGCTCATGCATCTTCACAGCCTTCCTATTTTCCAGCACATTTGTGTAGGCAAACAGGGAAATATTTTCTCTTCTTCATATAAAAGTATAACTATTTCTTATTTATGAGTTGCTTTTCTGCTTGCCATTTTTAATTCTTTTTCCTTTTTTTTTTTAATATGGTGCACTGACTGTGCTAAGGTTTGGGCCAGCAGAGCTCAGGGAAGGGGAAAAGCTGGAGGAGGGAGCTTCAGCTGCAGAAGATTATGCATGACTATGCCTTGAAACTTTAGTTTTGCAGAGTTTCCTACTGAAATCAGAGGCTCCACGTCCACATAGATGTGGGTACTGAAGGGCATAGTCACATTACTGCTGTTCTCAGACTGTGAATCAACTCAAAATTCAAGATGGTTGTAGATGGTGTGGTTGCTAAAGCCTCAAAGGTGAGAAGATGATCAAGATTTTCTGCTATGATTTGTAGTGAATTACAAAAATAAAAATCTTTTTCCAGGAAAAGCTGCAGTTTTGAAGTGTCTGCTGGACATTCACAAGATTTTTAGGGAGAATGACCCTGCTTACATCCTTAATGATCTCTTCATTACAGACTATTGCATCTGGATTCAAAAAAGCAAGTAAGTTCTTCAGTAGTTACTGATGTGGGAAATGTTTTTGACATAGTTCATCTGTGATCAAGTATCAGGAAAATCAAAAGAAATGCTCTCTTCTCTAAATGGAAATGTGATCAATCTTTTGCATTTAGGTATCTTGGCTGTCCTGCTGTTCTTACTACTTAAGCAAAGAGATTCAAGGCATTTTTTTAGTGTTGTGACATCACTGGAGAAGGAAGAATTGCATTTTAAATAAAAATGTGAATTGCCATTAATATATTAATGATTTTGGAACAAACAGCTTCTGAGCAACTAATTCTATTGCAGTCTTAGGAGCTAAAATGCTGATATAGTACCAAGGTAACATGAGGAAAAAGGTTGGAAACAACAACTAGTTCAGCATTGGATTTATAACTTCCAGCAGAATTGGCAAATTTCAATTCTGGTCTGATGGCATTAGAAACCATTTAATCTGTATGTAAGAGCTGATTTATGGGCAGCAGCAGTTGTACCAGTTCATGATTAACACCAGAATAAGTGTCAGGAATCTCTGTACTCTTGCCCCTGCAGTTGCTTGCCAGCTCACTCTCCCTGGCAATATGCTTTGGCTTTCACTTCACTTTGCTTTAAAAACCAAAGTATTGGTAGGAAGACAGTGAGAAATGGAGTAAATGTACCAGGAAAGCTGCATGTTCAAATCTTACTAAGTGTTTTATTATCAGATTTATTTTTCATGCAGATTCTGCTTTTCCTACCTCCCTTATATGCCCTCACAGCCTCCTCTGAAGGCCCATGCATGTAGGAGCTGCAAGTAGCATTGCTCTGGAAAGGGAAGGCATTGCTAACACAAACACAAAACCTGCCATTGTTGTATTAATGGAACATCATATAGACTCATAAAACAGTGATTAAAAATAGTCACTGCATTCCAGCTCACAATTTAATGAGAGATACGGGGAGAAAAAACTGAAGTGCACAAGACACAAGAAGCAGTGAGGAGCTATAGAGGGAACTTTGTAATAACCATGACCAGAAAGGGAAATATGAAAGAGAACTGAGCCTGCTTCCTCATTAGATAGGACTTTACCAGAACATCTTTAAAAGGCCTGAAGTTAACAGCTGCTTGTTACATGCTGTAGATATTCTTGATCCTTATTCTTCTCTGCATCTTTTCAATGACTATGATCCTGTAGGTGACAATGCACAAAATATTCTAAAGCAGCTCCAGGTGTTTCCAAGCATTTTGTTTCATCAATCCTGATCTGTTACAGGATCAGGCAGTTTGTTTCACACTGTCATTTTTGAGGAGGCCTTTTTTTTTCTTTGGCCATAAATTAGAAGTGTGGGGAAAATTCATGTTCAGGTTGAAGATGATTTGAAATGAGTCATAAGACAGTAATATCACTGCTGCCCATACTGATGAATAGAATGGCTAGCAAGTTAGTCATAAAACTCAAGGCTTTCTTCAAATACAGCAGAGGAAAATGTATGGTAGGTATAAATGACTGATACATTAACACATTTACTCCCAGACACATCCATTATGTACCAGTTAAGCAGAACTGACAGCTTCTGGGAAGAGGGCAATTAAGCTATCTTATTGTCATAATGACATGGCACAATAGTTGTCTGTCATTGGGAGAAGAGAGAGAGAAAAACTGCAGAAACTGCTCCTATTTTGGGGCTGTGAATCAGGAAAGGATTTAAGCATGGGTTTAAGTTCTGTTCTGTTCAGCAGTGAGGCATGTGCTTGAAGTTAAGTGTGTGCAAAGTAAACAGGAACACTGTTCCCTTCAACATCAGGGAAAAAACAAAGTTCACATGTCATGCAGAAAATACCTTGACAGATTTAGGAATGGATGACAACTTCTCTGTTAAGGACAGGGGTTTCCAAATCCCCAAGGTGAGTAAGGCATCTGGAGAAGAGGCTGGGTGGTACATCTCCTATTCTGGGAGAAGGTAAATTGCCTTTGTGGTGAAAGAGCTTTGGGAGGGGAAGGTATTTACAGGTATTGTTGTGGTGGTCTTTCAGTGAAGTTATTTGTGAGTCTCATCAGTCTGGATAATTCCTCTGTTTTGTTTCAGAGCTGTTCTTTTCTCCATCCAAGCTTCATTATTTTCTTTGGCTCCACTTTCTTCTCTTTAATAGCTGTAGTGCCAGGGCACTCAAAATCTGTGTAGTTTTTTTTTGTTTTTTTTTTTTTTTTCCTCTTTTACCCTGGTATGTAACCAAGTCCTAGTGGAGGTTGGGGCCTCTAAGTCTGAACAGTTACAGTAGGTTCTTCTAAGTTGAGAATCTGGGAACTTTAAAAATAACTAGAAGCAAGATTTTTAGCTCTTCTGTACTTGGAGAGAAAAGTCTGAGCACTAAGTTTAGAAAAAAAAAGTTTGGCACAGGCAAAAACGTAATGGATGGATCCATGGGTAGTCAGCATGTAGTCTTACTCCAGATAAAGCCTTGAGGAGAGGAATACCACTGATGGGTACTGGCTTTTAAATATTCAATAAACCCTTGTAGCCAACAGTGTGTCAATAGCTGATTATGAATTTGTTTTGAGATCATAATTTGGCTGTGGCTAAATGAGATGAGTAAGTGTATGTGTCACTGGGCTTGCAAAAGATGATTTATTTTAAGCACAATGTATCTGGAATTGGAAATGATTAAGCTGCTGGATAAAACAGGTGCAGGTGGCTAATGGTCAGTTGGGTATGGTGAGTAGAAGCTAGTTCTGCAGTTCCAAGGATTTTTTTTGTTGTCAAAAAAATTATTTCATTCAAGTACCTGTTACTAAGTGAAGATTCCTAGAAGTCTTAGCCAATCCAAAATATTAGCAAGCTAAAATTTCATCTTCCTGTCTGCAATCTTAAAGCTAGTTTTACCTGCTTTCCAGGTTTCTAGTGTCTCTCCTTGACCTGCTTATGAAGTTACTGTTGATAATTTTATCTCTTGTATCAAGTGGGATGGAAAATCCTTTTAAGTGTTCAATGGGTTTTAAAGAAAGGGTGTTACTCAGCAGAAGTTCTCAGAAAAGAGAGAAAAGTAAATGTTAACCTGTGTGACAAAAGCTAGACAAAGACCTGTGAAGACAGCTTGTAGTAGATCTCAGCAGGTGGTGTCAACATTTATGTTGAAAAGCCAGATGCAGCCAGATGGAAAATTGCATCTTTAACCCCTGAGGTCATAATGACATGTCATCACTTCATTTGATCCCCCTGCTAAGTGAGCTTATCATCCACCCTGCTGTCACTTCTGTTATTGCTTTCATTTCCATAAACAAATTAAATTTAATTTGTCTGGTTTGCATGCTTTTTTTTTTTTCTTTTCTTTAGGTCAGAGCTTTTACAAACCACTATGATACATATGTCAGCCTCTCCAAGGTGAACTTCTGACCAAATTTGTTTTATGTCTGAGCTTTTCTCTGTCTCTGATGCCTTATCTGAGCAGAAGGAGGTGAAGGAGAGGAGAAGGAGCTTTGGGGAAATCGTTGGTTGTCTGATGGCTGCAGTATGGGCTTGATGAGACCAGAGGGGAATATATGTGTAGGTTTGTTGCAAGAGAACTTATTCCCTTCTGCTGGAGGGGAAGCAATGTGTCTGACCCCACTGGAGTTGTGTCCTTTGTAGGTGTCAGAGTAGTTTACCCACTGACTTGCAGTGCTGAGGTTCCTTTGTGTAGCCTGATGTCTTTCTCCAGTGCTTTGTGTTCCCCTTTGTGGCAGTCTTTATTCTCCATTCTTTATTCACATTGTGCTTTCTTGTCCACTGTTGTACTTCTCTGCCTCCTGGTAGCTCAGCAGTAAGATGCCTGCTGGCCAGAACATGAGAGGTTTTAGGTGGAAAGCTGTGACTTCTAGGAGACACTTTGTGTCCAGGCAGTTAAGTGCATCCCTTCATCCCTAACAGGACAATTAAGTCCATGCCAATTTAAAATAGCATTACCTACCATTTAAATAGATGTTTAGTTTTAGCCATCTACTGCTTTACTATTAGTAAATGAATGTTTTCTGTGTTCCTGAATTGGAGGTAAAATCTAAGTGTTCCTGGCAGTTCTCCAGAGGTTGGTGCACTTACTTACATACAGTTGGATAGCTGCATACTTCCCAAACTTTTATGGGTATGAGGAATGCAAAATAAGGCTTTGGATTCCCTGTAATTTATATTCTATTTTTGTTATCACCATTTTTCTACTTTTTAACTTAGGGTCTCACATTTATTTATGATCTGTTCTATTGCAAAAGCTTACGAACCCATTATTTGTGTTATGTGTTGTAGTAGCTTCAACTTGGGCACCAGAGGAAATGTGTATGTGAGAGGTGAGCTGTGGAACTCTTTATCTGCAGCTGATTTGTTACCCCAGTGTCTGGGCTGCTTTAATCTGATCACACCTCCACCAATAAGCATGGGAGCTCCTCAATCTGAGACAACATAACCTTGTTAATTTTTGTGACTGCAGGTTTCACATGCCACTTCAAGCATGGAGTATTTGCTTTCTAGTAAAAACCCAAATTCCTGGTGGCATTTTTATAGTCCCTGTCTAGAAGCTGCTATCTTTATTGCAACTAACTAAATCCAGGCTAACTCAGATATTCCTGGCCATGTGATATTTGCTTCTGTAGATTTGCAGTGAGACATACCCTGAAAGATAGGCTGGCTTCATAGGTCTGTTTTCCTTTTCATCCCTTTATAATAGAAATCTAGTCCTTCTTACAACATAATTACCTAGTCTGAAGCCAGCAGGGAGTTGCTGCTTTATGTGTAGGGTGTGAACTTCTCTAAATAAATGTAGGATTAATTACATTCACAGCATGTCATTGAGGTGATGTGATTGACTGTGATTGTTTGCCCCCCCTCTTCTTTTCCACAGGTTTTCTGAATTACTGTTCTAATCAGTGTAGTGTAATGTGGGCCTGATGTTGCAAAGGCATTAAGGAGCCCAAGTCTTCCAGAAAAAAGAGTAAGGCCCATAAGGTTTAGGGTTTTTACTGCCTGCATCCCATCAGATTGTAAAGTGCACAAGGAAGTAAGAAAATCAGCCTTTAGCAGCACAGTTTCCAGTCCATGGCATTGCTTGAAGTTTGGTAGAGGAAAGATTTATGTTCATTCTGAGCTCTTTCTTGGCTTTGACTGATTTAAAAAAATTATTTTGCAAGTTACCATGCTTTTATATCTGCAAAAAGAGAGCAGCTTTGAAGGTAGGAGACCATCTAGTAACATTTTTGTTGAATCTCAGCCCTACTTGATATCTTAACTGCTCTTGTGCCCATTCCAACACACGATGCCACGCTGAATCTTCAGAAGTCTCTCTTCAGTAGTTGCACAGCTGTAGCTGTATAGCTCTGTTACTAATTTACATTGTTCTCTGCTCTAGAGAGCATCTTATTTATTTTCCTTGTCTTGTTACACACACCAGCTCCACTATACCCTATGCTGTGCATGCTTGTAGGGCAAAAGTACAGATCAGATATGACAGCCACCCTGAAAGAATTATCTATAGCTTTTGCTATATTTGGGAAAATATTTTGTGTCCTACAATATCTTTAAGTTTGTGTAGTCCTATATTATGATCTTTTGATGAATGTAAGTAGAATTTTATACTAAAATTATTTGTGAAACTGATCAGCCATCTGCAAACTTACAAAATTTGACCTCATTATTTGTCAAGATCTGGAAAGCCTTGAAAAGTGTTTCGAAGTATTTAACAACTATTCTGACTGTGCCATTTTTGCAGCTGTATCTTGGCATTTTTGTTTTCTTTTGTGGCTTAGGGCTTTGTAACTCAAAATACTTGAACAGAGTCAAAACAGGCTTTGACAAATCTTTTGGTCTTTGCTTTTTTGGTCCTTGTAGGGTTGATGCTCACAAAGTCCTGTTTACTCTTTGTGGCATTGCCAGGTTCTTAGGAATGACTCAACTGAAACTCCAGACTGTTGCTAAATGAGGGGTGAATAAAGTAACTCCTATTGACTGCACCTCTGCTATGAAAATACTAAGTTCAGACAGGAGGATTCAGGATCAAAACTACCCTGAAAGGTTTTAAAATGGTGTATTACTAGCATGGTAGCTTTAAAATTTTCAAGCTGCGATGGGCAAAATGTATTAACAGACAAGAAAAATTAATCAGTGTTAGAGGAATATGCTAATTTTCAGCTGTTAACCTCTTGGATCCAGCACCCATGATTCAGAAGAACAAAGACATAAGCACTAATGTATTCTGGATTAAAATCCTGTTTCTTGGCTCTGTGGATTTAAACTGATTTTTGTACAGTATGTTTAAATCACTTCATGCAGTCAAGACCTTAGGAAGAATATACCTCATAGTGTTATATTTTATCTGCATTACAGTTTCATGGTCAACTGTCTGCTTTGGCTGTAGTTCAGGTTTGACTTTACCTTCCTTGCTGCCCATGTTAATCTGAGCTTAGTGAAGCTGCCTACATTTCAGGTTTGATAAAAGCTCCAATATTCAAAGTAGATGGTGCAGAGAAAAGCCAAATTGCTTTCACATGGCTGCCTTGAAAGCAGCCTTGTCATTAGCATGTGCTTGTAGTGTGTGTTCTGGTGTAGCTGGTTCTGTTATTTATCAGAGAATGTAGCAACCCCATTGCCACCATCAGAAAATCCCTTATTTTGATCTGTTTTATTGTAGAGGATTGTATTTTTCACTGTCCTTTGATGATATTGTTGTGGATACAGTGTAGCCACTTAATTCCCTTCTCCACACCTCTCTGCAAAGCAGCTTGTTGGATTTTGGAGATTTTTATATATTTATTTATTTATTTGAAGACTATTCTTGCCTCTGTCATTTTGGATGAAGAGCCATACAGGTACAAGATGTAAACAAAGCAAAAATCTCTTTTTTTTTTTTTTTTTTTTTCTTGTGATTGCACCTTTTCCATGAACACAATAAAACAAGCTGTGCTTAATCTGGCTACAGAGCTTCACCCTTACTATCCTGTGGTGACTTGCTACAGTAGCTCATGACTACCACCCCCAATTATTGTAATAACCTTCTTAGCAGGTTTTACAAGCTGGCAGAACTACTGCTGGCAGTTAGTTCAGCAGGCAGCACTCCCTTTGCTTATGCTTTGAGTAATCAGGCTGCATTAGATTTGCTTTTCATTGACTTCTTTGGCCTGTAGTGATCTGGTAACCTTCACATGTCCCAACTGGTTGTCAAGCTTTTACCAATAATGGCAGTGGCCACTTCAAATGGTCCCTATTGCATGCTCTCATGGGCTTTTGAGGTTCATTTCATGCATATTTCAATTTCAGTACCACCAACTTTAGGAGTTCCTAATATGCCAGTGTTCTGGCAAATACTGGAAAATGAAAAAAAAACCCAAACCAAACCAAAAACCAAACCACAAAACCCTGAGATTCTATGAAAAGACAGGTAGGTTTTTGTTGGTCATTCATTGTTTTTTCTGAGTATTGTCCAGTATCTTTAAAAGCCTAAGAAAATAGGGTATGTCTTCTAAAAAGTTATTTATTTAGAAGTAGAAAATGAATTAAACAGGTTAACCCAGATTGGTAGCAAGTCCTTATTTACATGGATTTTAATACAGTGAAGTATAAGATGGCACATTGACAGTGAAAGATTGGAGATCAGAGTTATGGAGTGGAGAATATGAGACAGTTGAGGGCAGCAGATCCAGAAAAATAGGTTGGATCATACTTGAGAACTGTTTGAACCCGAGCACCTCCTTATATCTGAGGAGGTAGGAGGGTAAGTGCTGTGCTTAGCTGAAGGAGGAGAGCAGGATCATTTAGGAGAAGGAAGTGTCATGACCTTAGTAAGCATCACTTGTGAAACTGTGGTAAAACACTTACTCTAGATTCTATTCACAAAGATATTGAAAAACAGAGAACTGGAGGGGAAAAAAGGTTCCTTGAGTGTACATGTTTGAATGAGCTATGTTCTGCTGAGAGACCAAAAAAACTTATTAGGTCATCAAAGAGAAATTTCAAGGTTGATTTGGACTTGTCTGCAAGTATGATAGGACAGACTTTTCTGGGTTTAGCCACTGGGTAGTATAGCAAAAAAGAATTACAAATAAAATCCATCTAGTTGATCAGGGAACAGGAAAAATTTGGCCAGCTCTGAGTTTTGCCATCTTACTAGTAAAGAGTAATTATGAGTTGGCTCATTCTGCCTTGGTTGTTGGCTAATTCTGTGGTGTCTTAGTTGTTTCCATCAAGGTAGCATAGCTCAAAAAAATACCTGGTGGTTCAAACACTTGCTATGGGTTTGGTGCAGGAAGTATTTGGGAATCTGTGCAGTTTATTATGCTACTAAACCAGCCTTTTCTGGTCTTGCAAGAGGAAGTGTTACAATTTTCCTTAGAACTTGGATAAGGGCTTACCAGTTTATCAAAGAGGGTGTTGTCTGTTGGTGCCTGATTTTAGTAGAAACCCCAGATTTATTTGTTTTCATCCCAAGTCATCTGCTCTTAATCTTGAGATCACAGTTCTTTGATTTAAAAATAGGAACTAATAATTTGCAAGCACATTGTATGTGTCTCCTCTTTCACTGTTTTGATGCATATTTTTAATACAGTTTCTTTTTGTTTACTGTCATCTTGAGCTGCCATGTCTCTCATTAAATGTTGCATTTTATTTGAGGCCTGAGCCCTAGTTCCCAGTGTCTGTAAAGCAATAGGTGCCCACAGAGCACTTTGTAAATAACAATACCCAAGTAATGAATTAAGAGGCTGAAAGCAAAACACTGTTTGCCCTGAAGGCTGAAAAATGTGATAGACAGGTGGATATAATACCAGAAATTCCCCTTTATATATGTTTTAGCAAGCCCTGTAAAACATGGCTTTTTAACAAGGGATTTAATCTCTCCTCCCAGCTGCTAGCTGCACTTCCCTTTGATGTTTTTCCTTTCCTTTCCTCTGTGTTTTTTTTCCATATTTATTCCATCACTTTTCTGTGGCTCATATTCCTCCAGGCTGTGTCTGAATGCACCTTGCTGTGGGTAGGAAAAGCAAAGAAGAAAGCCTTTTCTTTTTTTCTTTTTTTTTTTTTTTTTTTTTCTCCCTCAGGCTGCTGCTTTGATTCTCCAAAGTTGTTGGGAGGCAGTTCCTATCTGCCTACAGAAGGGTCAGTGATCTGTGTCATGTCTTTTCAGTCAGCACATCTCAGCTCAGCTGCCTCTTCTGTTGGGGCTGGGGGAAGGATGAGCTTGTGGAGTTGTTGCCTTTGCTAAGCAGGTGGAGTGTGCAGCTGTGATCAAAGTGGGGAGCTGATCTGCAGGCTGATAATGTCCTTCTGGTTTGTTTCCAGCCTTGGCTTGGTCTCTTCCTCCTGCCCTTGCCCTTTGCAGTGATGCAGAACAGAGGGAGAATGAGAGAGAGGGGGAAAAACTGTGGAATGAGATGGTAATTTAGTCTGTGGACTGACACCCACTCCCTGCTTTTTTTCCCTGAGGACTTCTCCTTGCAAGAAGTGGGCAGTGTGGGCCAGCTACATGATGCTGCATGCATGGCCTTCAGGTTTCCCTGTTGTGGTCAGGAAGCCAGATCTGCAGCCAAGTCAGTGGGGTGTGGTGGGGCTATTAATACTAATTAAAATTTATAAGAGGCAGGATCATGCTCTAGACTGTCTGATACTTGGTGCCCTGCAAACACAACAGGGTGTGGAGGGGGAGGAAGATGGAAGCAGGCTGTGCAGTTTAGGCCCTTGCCAAAATCTGCTTTCCTGCCAGGAGTTTGCAAGATGCTCAGATTGGGTGTCTTTTTATGTTTAGATTGCAGAAGATGAGAAGGGGCTGTGAGTGGGAAGGCTACAGGTGGTGTTTTCCCTCCAAGTGGAAAAGGTGTCAGTCAGAAGCAATGAGGCAGTGTCAGAGTTAACACTCAGATCGACCTCAGGAGGAATTTTGTGGTTTGGAGGGATAAATTCCACTGTAAAGGGATAGCATCATGTTGGAATAATTGTGCCTTTAAGCCTGACCATTGTAATTTTTCTCCCTATTTTTGTAATGCATACTAGCATTATCACGATGCCATCATTCACATCTGCTGCACTGCTTTGTTTGAGCACCTTTCCTCCCCATATCATAATACAAATTATTTAGTGTTAGAAGTGCCATCTCCCTGGATTAGCAGTGGTGATGGTGAAGGGCAAATTCTCAGTAATGGCAGTAAGGAAATTTGGGGGCTCTGGAGCTGATGTAGGATGATTGTCAGCTTTCCATTTCTGCAGTGCAGCCTGTGCTTCCTGTCACATTGCAAAATCTGTTCCTTTCTCTGCATCTGTTTTATGGTGAGTTATCTCTTCATCTTTCATTATTTGTATTTATCATATATAACTTTGGAAGCTGTGCAAATGTTAGATGTTTGGACTGGCTGCAACTTACTGAAGTTATTTTGGCAACACTCAGAAGCAGCTCAGTTAAAGCATTCTTAAACCATATGAAGAGTTCAGTTTCCTTTTATAGTCCAATATTCTGTTTTCTCTTATTAATATTTTCATAATATCTACATCAGTAAGCTGTATTTGATTTCTTTTATAATCCATTGTTTGGTTTCAAGTTACCAAAAAAACCAAACCAAAGAAACCCAACAACTAATGGAAGATGTTACATTGAAAAGCTTCATCTTTTAAAAAAATATTTATAAATGTGTTCAGCTTATGCAGTATTTAGATTCATTATGAAGGAAGCACTGGAAGTGCAGAATAAATACGGAGGGAAAGTAACTTGAAACATTCAGAGTTAGTAACATAAAAGAAGTCACACTGAAACAATGGTGCTATGTTTTATATTTCATCTGTGTTTAACAAACTGTAATACTTCAAGCTATGTAGATAACAGTTTGTGTTTACAAGACTGCAAGTTGGGTTGCAGTGTATCTCACTTTCTGAGTTTCAGAATTCATGTCATGCACTTCTAAAGCCAGAATTTCAAGATGAAAGCATCTTGTGTTCCACTTGAACTCTCTGGATTCTTCCCCAGCAGCCATTGTTTTATGGTGCAGCACTGCTTTCTGTCCCCTGAAGATAACTGGTGGGTTTCTCTTGTCAAGAGTAGTCTCCTTTTGCTGGATTTCTGCTCTTCTAATCCTGATTTAAAGATGTGGCATCTTGGAGATTATTTTCCAGACTTCTTTGAACCCAGAACTCCCTTTCTTTTCTAGTGTGGTTTTCCTAAAGTTTTGGTGTGCAGTGGATGCTTTTCCAGTCTCCTCTTTGTCTGATGTCTACAGGGGAGGGAGGGGAAAAAGAAAAAAGGATTCTATAAACTTCCCACAAACCCAAAAGTGGTGCCCTGATCTCTTCACCACATCCTTTGACATCTCCACCAGGCAAGAGGTGTCTGTGCTGGAGATGATCTTGGTACTGCCCAGGTAGTTGATGGGTGTGCCAAGGCAATACAGGATAGTTGTGTTCTGCTGCCTTTTCTTGGGAGGGTCATTACTTAAACTTCCACCTATTTTCATGAGATATGTAGGAATGTCAAGATCTCTTTTAAATCTAGTAGCTCCCAAATTTGATTGAAGTTGCCTGGGATTTCCAAGAGTTGAAATGATCAACCCTCCGTGTAGGCATGGATGGTGGAACTGTGTTATTTGGGCTCAAAGTCAGAATCCAGCCTCTTCAGAAATGGAAGGAATGA
The DNA here is from genome assembly GCF_036169615.1 of Heliangelus exortis. Lineage (NCBI taxonomy): Eukaryota > Metazoa > Chordata > Aves > Apodiformes > Trochilidae > Heliangelus > Heliangelus exortis. The sequence goes on along the minus strand of NC_092433.1, from coordinate 17,833,744 downwards.
ATTCTTACTTGCAGTTGCATGAGATATCTTGAGCAGACTGAGCATGTTTTATTTTAGCAGCTGGCTTTTCATAGGGAAGTGCAGGTAATCAAGCAATCTCTAGTGCTGTGTTGAGGAGATGGTTTCTTTCCTATGAAGGCAGTGGTTAATCTAGTACTAAATCATTTGAATTAATGCTGTGTTATTTCTGTTGTGTTTATACTCATCTGTCTTTCTTTTGCTGCAGATAATGTAAAAGATTAGTTAAAGTTTAGCTCAGTTTTTACCCGAGTCCTGTTTCTCCTTCACTAACACATGAAGTCAGCTTTGTTCTTACATTATCTTCTGCACTCATTGATCGCAGCTAATGAGATTTTAATGGAGTTATTTATTGGTTCTGCCTCTTACTATAAAAATCTTTAATAAACTGAGCACAGGAGACTGTTGAATGATGCTGTTTGTGTTTATCTCAGCAGCTGTTAATTGCACTGCCTATTCTTTGAGTCTTTCAGATCTCACAAGCCAGGTAGGGTTATGATGGCCGGAAAGTGAGTTCATAAATGTCACATGTTCATCTTCCTCTTTAACTGCTATGATAAGGAATTTTGTGGACAGAGGAGCTATTTTTGAGAAGATGAGTAAAATATGTTTTAGACTTTTATGTTGAGTAGGAACCTATGTTATTTTCTGTGCATGGCACAAGTGTAAAATAGTATCTGTAAAATAATATCTGTAAGAGGGTTGTCCTTTGGTTCAGATGCTGTGTGTATTTTCTTTTCCACTTCATGCCTGAAACTTCACAGTAGTATTGTTATGCTTTAAGTTTTAGCTATGTTTCACAGTAGAGAATATCTGTGTTCCCAGAGCTGGATGAAATAAAATCTGCCCTGTTTTCCCAGGTTTGTGGGGAATTGGGGTAAAGGCATGTATAAGGTTCTTTGCAATAAAACCAGTGTGAAGTTAGTTTTGCTGTCCCAGTCTGTAAGACTACACCAGTGTGTACAGATAGGCAAAGGGCTTGTCATGATCTGTTAACACCAGGACTGGAGGCTTTCTGATATGAATTTCTTTCAGAACTTAATTTGGGTATTTTTGTTCAGTGATTCAGGGCTTGCTTCTTCAAAACTGTTTCACTGTGGCTGGAGGTCACTGCCTAGTGTATAACTTGAGGCTCTTGTTAGGAATAACCTTGAATGTGAAATAAAAGATGGTGAAATACAGCATCTCATATAAAACACATGCTAAAAGGTGTAATTGAATCTTAGTCTCCTATGTCCAGGCAGATTCTTAGGCTCATGTTCTTTTATAACCCGTGACTTTTAAAGAGTAGTTTTGGCAAGTGGATGGTGTGTTTAGTGTGAGGAGTTTCCTAGCATTGCAGCTGAAGATCCATTTGTAAGGATTAATTTTTTCTGAAATGTAGGATTTTTCTGTTACCTGATCTCACTGTTCAACCACTTATGCTTTTTTGTGCATGACTTCAGCTGTTTCTGCCTTAACAAAATCTGCTTTTGCCATCATAGCTGTTATTGCTTCTGTGCATTACCAGCTGGGGTTGATCAAACCTAAACTCCTGAGTCTTGAAGCTTTTATTAAAATAAAATTTTCTTTCCATTCTGTATCATCAGAACGAGCTGTTTGAAGTGCTGGAGGGATGTTTCATTTGATTTTGTTAGTTGCCTTTCTGAAAGAAGAATGGTTGGTCCAAAGCCCTGAAGTTTTAAGTTAATTACAGTGGTTTGAGTGTGTGTATCTCTCCACCACTTTGTTCTCCACCCCTGGGTGTCAGAATTTGCTGGTTTAGTGACTGATGGTGTAGCCTAACAGGGTGAAACTTCACCAGAGATATTAGTCTGGTTTAGCTGTGCAGGACTAGATAGAAACTGACATCTGAATTCCAGGCTTTGAAGAACAACTTATTTTCTTCTCTCTCTATAAGAATACTTGGATGTCATTCTTGTATCAGCTTCCTTACCTTGTGATACCATGTTTGGCTATAACTTACTGAGCCTTTTGCTTCAAGAGGGCTTTAAGCAGTAGAGTTACTGCCATGGGGATATTAATTTTCATCAAGACCCTGACAGCATTCCTGTGGGAAGTTCCTCTTGGCATTACCAAGGGGCTGAACACTGAACCATGTCTCTTCATAGCCTTTGTGTCTGGACAGATAAGGCTTGGGCTGCAAGACAGTGATGGATAGAATACAGCAAGAACCACTCTGGGCAGAGGAAAAAGATCATCTGAAGGGGCTGGAGAGTCTGGTCTTTTGCAGAAGCCCTTTTGTTCACCAGTGACAGTCCATGTAGAAACAGCAGTTGTGTCCTATCCCAACTTTTCCTCAACCAGTCTTGTGGCAAGGCAGAAAAATTCCCTTTCCCTTATAGTTAACTGACATTTCTGTGGCTTACAGATGCTACATTTACACATCCTCTGTATCTGAACTGCTCAGGGTCTACTTTGGGATAATATCTGGTGATGTCTTAGATAATATTAACTCTAGAATTGTCTTAATACTTACACTGCCTCTGGCTAAAAGAATAATTGTGGGGAATTCTAAGTGATGCTGCCAAGTGTGTGATTTGGAAGACATTTAAAGTGATTATACTCTTGGCTGGTCTTATTCCTTGTTATCTTATCTGGTTTATCTAAGAAAGGGGGTGTCTGAAGCTTTCAAGTCTGAGTTTTGCCAGACCTTGTTGAGAAAGGCACTTTAAACACAGACTGATGCTTTCTCCATAAACTTGATAGCTTCTCATACAGGAAATATATAAAATAAAGTCAGGAAAATCTTCTGATGCTGCAGACAAAGCCTTTTGCTTAATGCAACAGCTTTACTGTTAGAAGGATCTGGTGTGTCCAGAGCTTCTGCTGAGTGGAGATAAGTTAAATAACTGCCTTTTTTTTTTATTTGTCAGCCCTGGATGCTGCTGGTTTGTATGTGAATGCATCTCAAGGAGTTGCAGGCTTGCCAGGGGATGGCAGCTTGGCAGGGAGACAGCCCCATTTTCCTATTTGGTGGAACCCATGACACTGCAAAGGGCAGGTCTGCACTTGAAACATCCACTGTTCCTTTGAGCCTTGTTTATCTTGCCCCTAAGGCTTAAAGCTAATTAATATAAAGTGATTTACATTTAAAACAGGGCTTGTCAGCCCTGCAGAGCCAAGTTGGTGTGTTGGAGGACTGATCACCATTGTAACACAGTGAATAAGCCCTGACCACATTCAAACAGTGTAATAGAACAAGACTTAAGTTGGTTCCAAGATGAGTTAGGTTCCAGCTTGGTTCCAAGAGCTGTTGGGTCACATGCAGACGCCAGGCTGGTGATGTACAGGTTGCCATGCATTGTTGCTTTTGTGTTGTGCTTGTGCAAGAACAGCTCAGTCTGCCCTGGCAACACTTGTGCACTGTGCTCCTTGGGACTGAGCAGGGGTGGGCAATAAAATCCTGTTGCATTTTGCTATGTGGGATGCTCAGCTTACACCGTGTGCTTCAGCAAAGTGGATGTTTGTATCCATCTGTGAAATGCACAGCCCAGTTTCTGAGGCAGGAGGAATAATCCTTCCATTGTTTACAAAAACAAAAGCAAGCTTGAGCTTGTGCCTCTGTAGGAAAAGTCCCTTTTCATCCCCTGGTGAAATGTTACTGACTCTTACTTTGAGTTTTGACTCTTTCCTCCCATGTTTGCAAATAGTTGCACAGTGGTTGAGATCTGGGATTCTCCTGCCCTGGTGGGGTGTGCAGTGTGAAGAGCAGAGTGCTGAGGTTCATATTTTCCTGTTCCTCCTTCTAACTTGTGTTAAATCTTCCCTGGAAACAATCCAATCCCTAATGTATGTCTTCTGTAGACCTTTTCCTAGTAGCTCTATGTTCTGGGACAGCTGTCTTGATTCATCAGATCCTGGTGTCCTCTTTATTCCTTGGAACAGAAGGTGGGACTGGAGCTTGTAGAAGGATTGGTCTTTAACTGGAGAAGTGTCCAGCTGCTGCCTGAGTCTCAGCACTGCAGTCAGTCCCCATCACCATCACTTCTCTTCATGCTGCCACAAGTGGGCTTTGCTGTAAACCTGTAATGATTCCCTTTTCCTGTTGCCATAATCCTCTTCCCCGTCTGCTAGTTTTATCTATATTTGCTAAATATCCCTTGCTGCTTTTGTGCTTTTCACCTCAGTTTTACTACTTCATAATCTGAGACCTGTGGAATAAGATTTTTTTTTTTTTTTAAATTTCAGAGTACAGAGAAAACTCTCCTGCTGCCTAGACATGAATTACAGTCCTTCTGTCTTGAAATTTAAATTCCAGACTTACATGGACAAGACCTGAGATGCCTCTGTTGTTACCTGTTCCTCAAAGCTATACATTAAACAAAACATGCACCTGATCAGTTTAACCTGTAATTAAGCATTTCCCTTAAGTAACTGACATTTTGATAACTAGTAATTATCATGTGTAGCACCTTTAAAGCCTGTTGTGCATGTTTATGTAAGAACACTATTACCATAATAATAAGATATCATTACTTCAAATGTGCATACTGAGTGAGCATGTCTTAAAGTAATCATACCATTCCATTAATCATACTTGAAAAATTAAAGTATTTGCTGTCTCATCTCTAAGACACAACTCAAAAGATTTTGGAAACAGCAGGACCTGTTTAGTTACAAGTCTGATACACAAGGTCTCATTTCTGGTGTCTCATTTTTGTCTCCTAAACTATTGCTCATCGTTCAGCTAAGGAAGTCATTAGCTCAGAGATCCCCCAGCCTCCCACTGGAGGTGTTTCCATGCTCTGATTTTGATGCTGTTTGCCTTGTTTTTTTTGTTCAGGGAATGCTGTCACCTTTTCTTAAGGCTGAAATGCACTCCTGACCTCAGTTCTGCTTGAAATTAGATAATTGCCCTAAACAAGATGGACTGATGGCTAATTGTAACTCGTAGGCTCTTGCACAAAGAAAAAAAGACTGTTATTCAAGTGTTCCTTTTTTTTTTTTTTTTTTTAATTTGACAAGGCTGAAAAGTTTAGGAGTGGAGTTTTCTGCTTTTATGTATAAATTTGTCAAGATCACAACAGTTTGAGTTTCTCACCCCGTGGCCTTTCCTGAAGCTTGCTGGTTGGTACTTCATGGCCTGTGTCCTTCTGTGTGGTGTTGGCATGGGAGCTCTACATGAGATAGCTGAAGCAAAGCAGTTTCTAGAGGTTAAGAGGATAAATGGAATTGTTAGCACCTTACAGGCATTTACTCATCCAAGCAGAGTATCCATTTGTGCTCCTGTTGTGTAAAGTGAAGAGCAAGGTCTTTAATCAATGGCTTTTTTTCTGTAATCCTTTGTAAAGATAAAAATCGCGTCCTCAGTAGTTTTGGGGAAAAGGTGAAACTTGAAGCCACAGTTTATTAAATCAGGTCTTGTCATTATTTTGCAGTGTATTTTGATGACTCAGAATGAACTAAGCTAAGATTTTCAGTTTAAGAATGCCTTTTCCAGGATATTTTTCTCCAGTGGGACAGGAGCCTGCCTGTAGTTCTCAGGTATCAGCCTCTTCATTCCTTGTCTTATGTTGCATTGATAAAAATGCACTTGTATAGAGAGTGCTCAAACACTCACTGCTTCAGAGACACCATTCTTTTATCTGTCAGTAGTGCCACATCTAATTTAGTGACATAATGTGTGTTGAGTCAAATTAGGATATCACTGTGTATTTTCTTCCTCAGTGCTTGGCACTAAGCAATCTGGAGCACAGTGAAGTATTTATTAATGCCACAAAGTACATGGTGCCATATATCATCTTAACATTTGATTCAGTTCTGTGACATGTTTCTGTATCTAAGGTGTTAACTGCATTATGAGAGAACAGTAAAAGAGGAGGAGAGGATTTTAAGGGAGTGATTTCAAGGACTGAGAGTATCTGGCAGAAAAATATGCATGAAAAATTAGAACTGCAGAAAACAGGGGAAAGACAAAAAAAGTACAAATAGGATTAGGAAACAAAGGGAGAGACAGGATAAAAAAGATGTAAGGACAAGCAGAACTTCCAAAATTGATTTGCTGTCTGTAATGACAACAGTAAAACAGGTGAGGCTGAGGTAGCTGGAGCTGAAGATGTATGACCAGAGAAAATCATGGTGCCTACTGTTAGCTGCTCATGGCTGTCAATGAAATGAAAAGGAACTACATATAAAATTGGTAAAAAGCAGTGTTTTCTGTCACAATGCACAGTCAGCATTTGGAGCTTGGGGACAGTCAGGGAATAGGACAGGAAAAAGGATTCATGTTATGGAGCTGGGAGAAAACATTTTCTTTGTTACAAATGAGGCAGTCCATTTCCCAAGTGCTCTGTAACTTTTAAAGAAAATTCAAGTTCTTAAAAATGGAAAGATAACCCCAAAAAGAATGAAATAGAATAGTGTGAAGTAAGCAGCTCCTCAAAGTTTGGTGCTGGTGTGTATATTGGGGTCTGCTGGGATAATGTTGTGATGTAAATCTTAGCTTTAGATTTAAAAATCCTACAAGTATAAATTGTTCTCTTGCTTCTTGCTGTTTCTTAGGTTTTCTAGGCAAGGGGTTGAACTTAGGAAGCTTAATATCTTTTATTCCAAGTTCAGCTTTCAAGTGTTGCCCCATCTCTGTAAAAGGGGTAACAAACTGCATCAAATTTCCCTTCCCCCACTTTTAAATACAATTCCTTTCGGAATAAAAAAAAAAAAAAAAAGCCTCTATGTTATACTGAGTAATTATGCCCCCTGGGAAATAGAATATAAAGATCTTTAAAATCATTCAACTGAGAGAACAAGCACTTTAACTTTTGCCTTGCAGGAGTCATGTATTACATTATCAGCTACTTGCTCCAGTGTCAGTGTGTCATGCCTTGCAGGTTAGCAGGTTTGGCAGAGGAAATGAAACCCAGTCAGTTACTGCAGGATTTATAGCAGACCTGCTGTTGCAGGAAGTGGTGAAAAGTTGATTGATAGTCTGAGGCAAAACTCTACAGCAAGAAACAGGATGTATGTTTGTTGTTTTAGACCTGTTTTCCCCTCCATTTCAAGGCTCTCTTACTTTTTGTTCTGTTTGTAAACCCATGATGCAGCTTCTAGGAAAGCATTGTCCTGACTTCCAAACACTTGAGGAAGTGGATATGGCTGTACCAAAGGCTTGAAGCTGACCTAGCATGGATGCTTTCTTATAAGTGTTTATCTAAATGGTCCTGATATTATTGTTGAATGATTTTTGTGGTGTTAAAAGTGAAAGGTAAAGCACATCTAGAGAGTGTTGAGCATCTCCTGCATCGTGGATGCATAAAGCAGTGAAAGGAGGAGAATGTCTATGCTGTGCTCCACTGGGGGTTCTACATTTAAGAAATATCTTGAAGGGTAGTGAAGCAAAATTATTTTTCTGTATATTATATATTAGCTTAATCCAGCAACCCACATACTGCACAGCTCACTGCTAAAGACAGCAGTCCTGAAAATGTGGGTTCTGAAATGTTCTCCCTTGCTGTGCTCTCCTGAAACATCAAAGAAGCAGAATCTTTTCTAAGTGTCATCCAGGACCTTCAGTGGGATATTTACTGGCCTTTCTGGGGAAAGCTACTGGAGGATGTTTAGGTTGGACATTAGAAAGAATTTCTTTACTGAGAGGGTGATCAGCCATTGGAATGGGCTGCCCAGGGAAGGGGTGGATTCTCCATCCCTGGAGATATTTCAAAAGAGCCTGGATGTGGCACTCAGTGCCATGGGCTGGGAACTGCAGCGGGAGTGGATCAAGGGTTGGACTTGATGATCTCTGAGGTCCCTTCCAACCCAGCCAATTCTATGATTCAAAATATTAGTATTTTTTTTTTTCCCCCTGTAGCATCTACTTCTGCAATCACAATTGAAGAAGAAAGCTGTTTGCAAACTAAGCAAATAGAAGAAATGTTTGATTTGTGTGCTCGATAGCGAATGGGAAGGTTCCGTTTGTAAAGTTAAATAATATATGTTGTTCTTTGTTAAAGGTCAAGGAAGTTGGCTGCTCTCTCAGAATCCTTGCAGAAAACTACACTCACCAAGTCCCACCTAGGATTTGAACTGGAAGAGCTGGAAGCAGCAGCATTGCTGGTACAAGAGGAAGAGAGCATGTTAAGAGCTGCTGGCACAGTTTCCAAGCAACAGCTGCCTTCCTCTGAGTCTGAGACAAGTGACTCTGAAGAATCAAGCAGTACTTCATCATCTGAGACAGAAGGCTCTGATTCAGATGAGCTGGAGTCCTCAGCCAGTGAAGATGGGAAAAAAAATTCTTTACAAGGCACACTTCAAGGGGAGGGGACAGCTCCACTTATTGACTGTAATGGATTGAGGCAGGGCACAAAGAGTTTGGCGTTTGAGGTTAGTGATGAAAAATCAAAGGTTTCTTTGCAATCTACATCTGTTCCTGGAAAACTGATAGAAGAATTAGAAAAGCAAATGCACACTGCAATTAGACTTTCAGAACAGCCTGAAGGATTGGCTACTGCAAGCTGTGTTTTACAGGAACAAGAAGAACCCTGTGTATCTGATCCTGACAGATTTTCAAAAGAGAGTACTGGGAAGGGAAATTTCTTGGAGGTGTCTTCAAAGACAAACCCATTGCTTTTTCTTTCCAGCACAAATGAAGATGAAAACTAAAGGACTGTATCAGAACATGGTGTGACCCACTGGCAACACAGCTTGTTGCTGTAATGAGGTGTTCCCCAGGCTATCCTGAAGCTGATATTTTTCTACTTTGTTGTCTTGACAGTTTGGAGGATGAGACTTTGAAGAAAGTCTGTGACTTGATGAAAGATACCTTCAGAGTTAGATTTTAATTTTTCTTCTGTGATTCAGCAGAGTCTGAGATTTTTTTCTCTGCACGTGGGAATGTGTAATTTCAATAAACTTCTAGAAAGTTTTCATTAAGCTTATTTGGTAGTAGAGTGATATCCTAATCAAACACAACTGAAATGAGTTGCAGCATCATTTTAGTTATCTTCAGCTGTTAGGATTTACTTGAAAAATATCCTCATTATGTTTGCATAAACTTGTTTATGACATCTTGCTGCATTTTTTAAAATGTTAAAATGCTTTATAGCAACCACTTCAAAAATAATGGTTATAAATTTAAAAGTCTAAATAGAGCTGACAAATTATTTTGAAATATATAAGTATTTTCTATTTTTTTGTACAAAATAGAGGAAATCTATCATAACTGCATGCCTAAGTTTCTACAGGCTCGAAGGGTTATAGCTTCTATTTCTGCAGTTCTTATGTGAATTATTTCAAGAGTTTTGTTATTTGTATTTATTCTCTTGTGCTGTTCTTGAAATGTTTTCACAGGTGGACACTATCTGCTCTTTAACAGAAATCCTAATTATTTCTTACTTCTTTCTGCATATGCTGTCAGTATTGCCAGAGTAAAAATAACCAAAATGATTGTACAGTGCTCTTGAACATGGGACTAAAACCAAACCTGTGCTGTGTACACCTTGCTTTGTTATTAGCTTTGGCCAACACATTTGTTCCTTTCTCCTTATGACATTAAATTAATGCAATTAGTTAATTAGTCATAATATTTTGTGCTGATTTATCTTAACTCTAGATAAGGTCTAGAAATCAAGTGGCTCCTGCAAGTTCCATGCTGCTGTTCAGTCCCTTCAGAAGCACTTGGGAAGGAGGCAGGATGGAGACATCCTAAAACGTTTGGCTTAGGAATCTGCAGAACAGGAGCACCTGATTCATGCCTCTGGAGGAGCAAGCAATTACTTTTCAACATTTTTACTATTGAAAATGTTTAAAAAAAAAAAAATCCACAGCTTAAAGACTTACACTTCACCAGGGCTACACCCTGCTGGAAAGCAGCAGGCCAGCTCTGTTCCTCTGCTGACTCCTGTTCAGCAAGAACTGCAGCCCTGATCTGCCAATATTTTTAATGCTCTTAAATACCTACAGGTTGCTTAATCAGTCTCTGTTCTCTTCCCCAGGGGAGGAACCTTTCCCATCTTGCATGTCAGTGAGCACTTATTCTTCTAAATGCCAGCAATAAAACCTCAACTGGAGCTGCAATTACGCAGTGGACGGCTGAGAGAGGGGGAAAAATTGTGCTTAAGGAAAAAAAAAAAAAGGACCCTCCTCTCCCCAAATTAAAGGTGTGAACTCTGAAACTTCCAACTTCCTTCAGCTGAACATGGACTGGAGACAGCTAAATTAGCATGTTTTTTTTTTTTTTTTTCTCCCATTTTGTGGCAGACAGCTGAAGAGAATGTTCCTTTTTTCTAACAGACCTACTTATTTTCAGGGGCTGGCTGCCTCCTCTGAAATGAAGACAACATCTTTTGTTGATGTTTTTGTTCTTTGCCTGCCTAAAAGCATAATTTATTTATGCCACTTGTAAGCCACTTCCATCGTTGTGTGAATCCAGTTTGGGTGTAAAAATCTTCATGCAATGTGATGTCACAGTCAGTGCCAGGTGAGGACATGGCATGCAGGCTGATGTTAACTCCCAGGTAACTCAGGTGCCATTGATGTCCTCACCTTTGAGACCCTGCACAAATCAGCTCAGTTTCTCCCTCTGAAAACGTTGGTGCTGGCTCCCTGCCCTCAGCTCTGCTTCCTGTCCTCCTGGTATTCCCCTGCACCTGTGCTGGGATGCTGTGTCCAAAAGTCCCCTTCCCATTCCCAGGTTTCTTCCCCTTTTTGTCTGATGTTGATGCTTATCGTTGGTTTTTGTTTTTTTTTTTTTGCAAAACTGTGTTTAGTGCTTACAGGGCTGCTAATGAATGTTCATTAATATCTTGATAGAAATTTGATGTGACTTTTGTACTGGTGGGGTGGGAAGTTTTTTCATGTTGGGTGATGAGAATTTCACATGTGGTCGTGTTATCCAGCACACCCAGGGTCCTCAGGCTGAGCAGTGTCTGTATGAAAGGGAAGCCTTGCTTCTCTAAAAAGAACATAGACACTTCTGAAAGGGAAGTGGAGCTCTGTAACCTTGTTGAGTCTAAACTGAGCCTTGCTGAATCCATGAACCACACTTGGGAAAATCTACAAAGCCCCAAACCTCACCATCAATCCCTCAGGTTGCTGCAGGTTCTGAAAGAAATGAATAAATTCCAATAAAGAGTCAACATTATGTAGAGGAGCTATTGGGATGAATCCATAGGAATTATTTTCCAGGTTTTCCAGGCTGGAAATGAGTTGATGTGTGAGGAACTCAATATCTAAGTAGTGTATTCTGTTGGTCTTAAAACTCCTTGTTTCTAGTGCCCCTCCCCACCCCATCCACTCGAGCTCAGTTGTAGCACAGCCAATACTTTGTTTTAAGGCATTTGTTGCTTATCATCCTTATCAGTCAGGGAACAGAGTTGCAGTGTCTGGACAAAATTCCTACTGAAAATAAGTCTGAATATGAGCTAAGCCTGCGAGGGGAAGAGCTGTGGGATTTTACACAGAAGGAGGGGAAAACAGGTTGGTTGAGGTGTGTGGAATTGGAAAGGTGATTTGTTTCATGTCTTTTTTTATTAAGCAGAGACCTTTATATTAGAGAGCTATGTGAAACAGAGTGTTCTGTCCCATTCCTCCCCAGACCCAAGTGAAGGGAAGGTCTCATTCCCAGCCCTGCATCTTCACAGAGTTGTTTGTGAGCTCTCCTTACAGAAAGTTGATCTCCCTGGGTAAGTGAATGGCAGCAGCCTGGACTCATGCCCGAGGTCCCTGGGGAGCCTGTTCTCCATCCTGGCTGCTGCTGGGAGTGCTGCTTCTGCCAAGGGTGGCAGGAGGGGGATCTGCAGGCCCTGTTTGTGCTGCTGGTGGCATCTGCCAGCCCTGCTGGCTTGAGCTGCCTCAGCCCTGGGAAGGGAGAAGGAAGGAAAATTTTTATTAGACAGGAAGACACTTCTTCAAGTAGTGCTTTAAGAACAAGGTGTTAAAAGCAACAGGTGAAATATTGGAAACTATCAGAGGGAGCTCAGCAAAACTTTTCCCCCTTTTTTTTGGGGGGGGACACACGACAGTGTGACCCACTGGACATGCCCCCTTTTCATGTCTTTCCTCAAAGGAAAAAAAAAAAAGCAGTGCTGAACCGATGAAATATTTTTTTTGTCTCCCTCAGCTTTTACTAATTCCAGCCACCTTCCTGAAAAGCTGCTAGAAGGCTTTGCTCTATATTAAAAGCAAGCATCAATTAGGCTTGATTTACTCCTGTGAGTGAGAAATATGGCAAAGAAATTGATTCACAGGGCTGGAGTGAAGGGGCCAGGCAGCCCTTTGCCGCTGACACAGCTGAATATTGTCAGAGCCTGAGCTGACTGTCTCAAGGCTGGAGAAAACAAACAGGGAAACACATGTCAAACAGATAAATAGCTCTGCTGTTCAGAGCTCTCAGAGGAGGCCATTTGTCTCCAAGATAAGGAAGAATGCACTCCAGAGCTGTGAGAAGATAAGCTGGGAGAACAAAATGAATATGGAACTGCTGAGCTCCTACTTGGGCGTTTACACAGGGAGCAAATGTGGTGGGGAGCAGGGTGAAGCATCCAGGGAGGTGTCTGATTTGAACTTGCATTGCAGACTTTAAAAAAAAATATTTCAGCAGCGGATGGGATTTACACTGTTAGAGCACACAGACAAATGGTATCAGTGTCAGTTGTTTTAGCAGGCTGTGAATTTTAAAGTCATGGATCTGTTTCTCTCATTTTTGCTGTCAAGTGGGCTGCAGCCTGTGGTTGTGTGGGCATGGGTGAGGTGTGAGTTTGCATTGACACAATAAATTTGAGTTTGCAGTACTGTGGTACCTGTAAATCATACTATTTTTATATTGTTAGGTTTTGGAGAAGTGACAGCACCATTTCCACAAATGCTGCATTTTGAGACCTGACTCAGATTGTATCTGGAATGTGTTTGGTAAAGTTGGTTTGCATTTGATCACAAGTTTTCTTGTATTCAAAAGCCACATTACAGCTGGCATTTTGGAGAGTGCTGGAGGACAAGAGCAAAAGCTGTGTCCCTTAGATGGGGACTAAGATGTTGGCAGAGCTCCAGGAAAGGGGATTTTAGTTCTGAGCCAGTGGTCATGTCTGTGGGAGAAACTTTCTTTAGTTGAGTAGTGCTGGTCAGTGGAAAAAGAACAAGTTTTGGGTTTATGAACCAAGTGGTGATTTGACCAACCAGGAACCCCAGGAGCTTAGTTTCTGGTCCCTCTCTTGGCTGCTGATGTTCTGAGTGATTTGGAAATTAATTTTCTCTGGTTTCACAAAAGTACCTGTGAAGGTCCAGACTTTGGGAAGGCAACACAGAAACACAGTAAAAAGGAACATAGCTCAAACCTGATAGTGGAGCCCTCTTTCTCTGCTACTGGATTCTAAAGAGCAAACATAAGAGGTAGAAATCTACAATCTCTGAGGCATTAGATATTTTGCTGTGTCTGTGAGCATCTGACTCGAGAGCCTCTGTGCCTTGGGAGCTGCAGTTCACACCCACACCAGGAGTCACTGCTCCTCTAAACCCCTGAAAATTCAGCAAACCTGGCCAAAGTTAGATGCCAGAAACCTCTGACAAAAAACCCCAAAAGACTGTCTGAAGCCTCTTGGTTCCTCTGTGTATTGATTCCTCTGTAAAACAGACCTCTTGGCACTCTGCCCAGGGGGCTCTGTGAGGCCTCCTCACCACTTGAACAGTATTTAGTGGTTTTCTTCTGGAAAGCTCCTGGTTTTGGGTGATCCTCAAGTGCAGCCTTGCTCCCGAGTCAATAAACCAGGATAAAACCCACTCTGTGTGTGAGAGACTTCCTGACACTGGAAACAGATCCCTGGTGTTGCCTTTTGGCAGGCAGATCACCTTTGGGGAAGAACCCAGAAACTAAATAGCATTTCTCATTCTCTTCACTGCTTTGGCTTGAGCTGCTCTTCTTGTGCCTCTGTTCTGCCACTCTGGTTTGGTGACACTGCTCCATCTCCTGTCTTTCAGGTGCTGGAAGCTGCAAGGAATGAAGGAAGAGGAAGAGAAGGGAGCATGGAGCCATCATTGACCTGAAATGAAGCTGTGCCTGTGGAGCAGCAGGAGGAGAAGGTTCAGCAGCTGATTTTGTCAGGAGGCAGCAGCAGTTGTGTGCTCTGTCATGCAAGTGGTGGTTTCCATGAAGGACAGGGAAGGCTCCTGCTTGGGACAAGTATTTTGCAACCTTCGGCTGTGCTTTTTGGTCTGGAGTGCAGGGCAGGGTGAATGGCAGTAAACATCATTTTCTCTAATTATGGATTTGTGAGAGGTTTGGGAGGATAACTCATAACTGGCAATGAGATGTTTAAGGCATAAATAATCTTCATATCAAGATGAGAACAAACTCTCCTCAGCTGTGCTCCGAATATTCTGAGCAGTGACCTGATGCAGCACCCTACCTGCCAGGGCTGCAGTTCCTTTTTGGTTGGTGTCCACCAATTTTTTGGCAATTACGCAGAAATATCTTGTTTCCTGCAGTAAATAAATTGGGATTCGTGTTTTGCCTTGATGTAACTCCTCCTCCTCTAATATGCTGCATTGTCCATTGATTTGCCTAATTATGTGTATTACAACTGCAGAAGGCGCTGGGTAGCAGCAGGGGTCCACACTGTGGAGAGGAGGAGGGTGATTGCTCCATCTGTTCCTCTGAGCTGCTGGGAGAAGCAGTCTGGGAGTGAAGTGGGAAATGGAGGGAAGGAATTACCATTTAGTGCAGGTGCCTCTGGAAGGGGAATCCCACTGCCAGGTGCTGGCAGGCAGCTCTCCCGAGCTCCTCGCCTGCTTAATTACCCTATAGCGAGACTTCCCAGCTCAAATTAGAGCAGGCAATTGCAGCTGAAGGCTTGAAATAAAATGGGGAGTGTGGCAGTGCTTAATCTATTTCACTACAGAGACCTGTATTTCTCATTCAGCAAGATTCATGTGCCATTCAGCTGAGTTTAAAAGCAGTTACCTGGAATTAGATGATTAATTTTAAAATCTGAATGTGGACGTGTAAAACGGGACAAGGTCAAAGCATTTGAGCCTCTAAATCTGAGTTTGTGATGATGTTCCTGGATCTACAGTACAAAGAATTGAACTAGCTTTTTTGGAAGAAGTTTCCCAGGATGATGGGAGCCAGAGTGGGGAGCAGAGGGATGAGCTGTCATGGCTTTTCAGTATCTGCTGTCCTGGACAAATAGTTTAATGCCTCCACAGCTGCTTTGCCCTTTCAGGCTCTCAGGATCAATAGTGGCAATAGGATAACATGTTCCTCTCTCTCCTGTTGATTTCTGCCAGGCTGCTAACAACTGGAAGCAGGTAACTCATCAGATCAGCCTCTTAGTTGGACTGGAAAATACTTGAGGAATAAAAAAATGGCCAGAGGTGTTGTGTGTGCTGTCGTAACGAGTAATGTACAGGGACTGTAACATCCTGGGGATAATGCATTTGGAAAGGAGAAGGCTATTGAAGTCATGGTGTGTGTTCTTTTGTGGTTAAAATTGTCTTAGTGGGGTTTCTTTGCTTCTGCACCTTGGAGCAGTGCAGGTGTGATTGTGTCCTGGCAGACTGCTCAGGAGTTGTCAGTCCTGTAATTAAGAAATTAAACTGAAATTATCCTGAAATTATCACGTAACCAAGAGAGCAGTTTGAAGCTGAGGTTTTTTGGTCCCTCCTCCCACTCACCTCACCTTCCCACACCTCTGGACCTGTCCTGAGTGACAACTCTGTGCCTGGTCCCTGCAGCTGAGGGTAAAGGAGTGAGCTGAAAATGCTTCTACCTGAGACCTGGTGTGGATTAAAAAACTTCATGTGCTTTCCCTCCTAACTCTGTGGTACGTGTGCCCTGCAACTCCCTGCCTGCTGCTTTGGGAACCAGCAGAGGTGAAGGATCCAAGGCTTCATCCCCAGTGCCACAGCAGCCTGTATCAGAGTTCTGAGCATCATCTGTGAGAGCAGTGAAACTGAGCTGGGGTGCCTGGCCCTGTTCCAGTCATTCATCCAGGGGCTGAAGCATTAGGCAAGGATTTGGTGTGGGGCAAGGGCAGAAAGTTCCCTCATGTCTTGATGTCCAGCAGCAAACTTCATCAGTCACAGTTGTGGAGGGTACGTAGGGTCTCTGAGAGGAAGTGGGGAAAAAGAGTGGGGAAAATCTTTATTCCAAGAAAACAGTGATGCTGATGTGATTGTGAAGCACTGCAGGGACGTGTCCTTCCTGAACCTACTCTATGCTGCCAGAACAGCAGCTTGTGGAGTCTTAATGCTGTGCTCTGAATGACCCTAATGAAAAGTCCCAGATCACCCTTTTCTTACCAACTGTGCTGCTGATGGGGTGTCCTTGAAGTAGTCTGGGCAACAGAGGAGGGATTTTTTTTTTTTGCATGTAGGCACTGAGTGTCT
The DNA here is from genome assembly GCF_036169615.1 of Heliangelus exortis. NCBI lineage: Eukaryota > Metazoa > Chordata > Aves > Apodiformes > Trochilidae > Heliangelus > Heliangelus exortis. Next base: position 17,817,412 of record NC_092433.1, on the reverse strand, counting down.
GTGTGTCTGTGTGTGTGTGTGTGAATCAATTTGCTGCTCAAAGTGGCTAAAAACAAAAAGTCTGAGGAGTTCCCCCTGCGAAGTGATCTCTCCCTGGGTGCTGCTCAGTTTCCAGCCTCGGTGCTCACTGCTCCTTGTGCTAATGGTATCCTCTCACCAGAGAAAACATCCTACTTCAGATCTGAAGTGCTTGGCAGAAGCTGTAATTGAGGTGTGAAGAGACTTTCCACACAAGAACCTGCCTGCCAGTGTTGGGCTTCTCGCTCCTCTCGCTGCAGAACGCTGTTAGCAGAGGCTCTTGGGCAATTAGCTGTTTATAAATGGGATTGGAAGCCTATTTCTATTCCTGCTATTCTGTTTGGAGTGCTAATCCTCCAATTTGCACCTTAAATCCCTTAAAACAAACACAGAAATGTTATCACACCGATGGCAGTAGTAAATTTAAAAGAACAAAATATTTATAATGTAAATATTTATTTTTGGCCCTGATTTTATCAGAACTAAACTGCAATTAATTTTTTTTCTTAATACCAATAGCTATGAGGATGGGAATTCTGAGGCTTAGCAATATGGGCTAAGATCATTTTTTGCTTAAAGAATTGTCAGCTTTATTAATTTAGTACTGATTTAGGTAGGGAAAAGAGAAAACCAAGCGAAGAGTGATGTATCGGGTTGAAAGGAGATACCACTCAAATTAAGCTGTGGAAGTGGGTGAAGTCTCAGACCAGTCCTTTAAGAAGAATCTGTTGGATTTTGGCAAGCCATGGGAAGGTATTTCTGTGGCTTATGTGATACCCTGATGCCTGTGTTCCTGGGAATGGGGGAGGCGACACACTGGGAGCCCCAGGGCTGCTGCCTCAGCTGGACGATCAACTTCTGCCTTCCTGGGGGCCTCACCAGCCCCTGCAAAAAGATCTAGAGCTGCACTATCAGACCTTCCAGGCTGCTAATGTTATTTTAACACAGCCCCAAGTTCCCTGAAACTGGCTGGATGGTTCTCCTGGATCACCACAGAAGAGGAAAAAAGGGGTCGAGGAGGAGGAGGATGTGGGATGAGCCCAGGTAATTTCAGCTCATTATTCTGCTGCTGTTTTCTTGGGTGACCATGAGCACATCCCTTGTGCTCAGAGCACCCTGCTGCCCTCATAATGGAAATAGCAATGCTGCCTGGCCATGCAGTGCTGCTCCCCAGTGAAAAGTGTGAAGGAGGTGAAATCCTTCATATTCTGTTTCTGCCTTAAACTTCCATTTTACTTACAAATTACTGAAATCACAGGTTAATCAATAGTATAGAGTAACTGGATGCCCTAGCATGAATGTTGGAGGAGAATACTGACAGCTACAAGCTGTAGCTGTCAAAGCCCCACTGTGATACAAATATTAGATGGATGGTTTATAGATGAGGGAAAATGGGCTGGATGACTGACAGCTGGGGGGAAAATGTAACTACCTGTAGGCAGCCAGTGCTGGAAATGTGGTTTGAGCATGGAGCTGACCACTGCATTACATGAGCAATTACAAGCTGTGTGGTAAGCAGCTGGGAACTCCAGGGAGATTTTAAACTGGTGTAATGCAAGCATGAGGTAATATATGATATACAAAACTCCCCTGGAGAGCATGAGCTGTGCCCCCTTGGAGTCCTGGCTGGATTTGGTCCACCAGTGTGCTGGGGTGATGGTAAAATTCTGTTCTGCTGGGATGGATGCTGTCCCTGCTGCCTGCACCCCACCTTGCTGCTGCTCTGGAGACATTGCTTCTGCTCTCCTGAGCACTGCCAGCACTGGGGCTTTGCTGATGTGTTTAACCCATCCTGAAGATGCAGCAGAAAAGCTGGTGAAGGCAGGTGGCTGGGAGCTGGCTGAAGATTCAGCCACAGGAGATGCTGCAGTTCCATGGGTTGTGTTGGTGTTATTCTGCAACATGCCCTGAGCTCCAGGACTTCAAGGCTTCAGCAGGAATTTCTGGTGCTGGAGGAGAGGACAGGAGCATCGTGCTCATGTGAGGGACTGGAGAGTCCTTTGCTTTTCAGAGTCTCTTGTGGTTGCTGTTGTTTTGTCCCTCAAACTCGTGTCCTCACAGCAGATCCACCAGAGGGAGAGGCTGGGAGCTCTGCCATGGTGGGACAGCATCTTTCCTGGCTTGTTCCCTCACTGTGAAGCTTTCATCTTGCTTTAGGGCATGTCAAAAGGAAAAAAAAATGGACACATTCGGCAGCAGCTTACAAATAAACTGCTGAATTGCAGATTCCATCAGCTCCAAGAGATGCTGAGGTGCCCAGCCATGGCCTCTGCCTGCTGTGGGTGGGGTGGGAAATCAAAACCTGGAGATTTCACAGGCAACGAAACTGAGGCCTAAAGAGCTATGCAAAACAATCCAAAGAGCTCGATGAAAAACTTTTCCAAGTCGCCAGCTTGTATTTTCACTCCACCCTAGTCCAAAACCAGCCCCTGGCAGTTATTTGCTGGCTGAGATGAATCCGTGGGTGTCTTCCATCTCCAGCTCTAAATGGGAGCAGCAGTTTCACTCTGTGCCAACCCACCCGTGTTCTCCGCGAGTTCCGATTCCCTTTTTTTTCCCCCCTGTTACGTTTTTCCCCGTTGCTCCAACAATTAATTAAGAATGGTTCTGCTGAACCCTGTTGATTCATTTGGCACTTGGAAGCTTAATGAGGTGTAAACCTGCAGGCTGAGGCAACGGGCATAGCTGACATGGTAATTTATATCAATTGGTGTGATTAGTCCAGCTCCTCAATCACTGCATTGTTTCTCCCTGCAATCTGTCACGGCCCTAACAGGGGGACCTTAATGCTGGGTTCCTCTTCTGCTGGCGGGTAATGTTCTGGAGGTGCTGCTAACAAGGAAAGCACCAACTCATGGGATGCTTTGAGAATGGCAGCATACAAATTGCTTTTGTAATAACATGTACTTTTCACTCCACAGATGACTGGGATCCAGCCACCAGAACTGCCTGCTGTTTAATTTGGGTTTGTGGTTGCAGCAGCTGCAGGGCTGGTTGCAAATACCTGCTGGAGGTATAACTGCCCTCTTCAGATGCTGGGAGTGATTCCGGGAGGGTTTGCTTTTGAGATGGAAGAAAGCAGCTGGCCCAAAGGTCCTGCTTGCTGCAGACTGCTAGGAGCCTGCTGGGACAGGGCTGTGAAAATCCCTTTGTGGTTGCCATGTGTCTTGACACTGTTATTCATCAGTAACTCTGAGTTCTGCAAAGTCAGTTCCAGGGACATTGGAGCCACCCAAGGGTTCTTTTCTGTTTTATCACCTGTAGTAGAGGGGTTGAGTAGAGCTGAGCAAGGGTTGTGTGTCCTCTGTGCAACAACTCAAGTTATATCACTAGGGATGCTACTGCATCCTAGCAACTTCCATATTCCAACAAAAAAAATGCAGCTATTCAGTTTTGGAAACTTTTTTGGTTGAGGTATGGGGAGAAATAAAAGGAAAATGCTCCCTTTTGGCAGCCCTGGCTCAGGAGTGCCAACAATGAAAATATAAACCAGCAGCCACCTCTCTGCTGTTCAAAAATAGTTGGTTCATGGGGCGAGTGTTCAGAGAGGTGGTGCAGGGTCTGGCTTGAAGGTTCATTGTGTGTGGCTCTGTCATCTCCATCTCTTTGCCTGAGCCTTGTTTGTGTCCTTGGTTGTGTGAGAAGGGCACTTCATGGGCCACCAACCATCCCATCCTGTGGGCTTGGGGCAAGGGCTGGACCATTGGTGAAAGCTGCTGCTGGAGATGTCTCAGAGCACATCAGGGAGGTGCCAGGAGTTACTGTGTGGCAGTGGCACCCTGGCAGTAAATCAGTCCTGGGAGTGGGGAGTGGTTTAAATCAGCCTAATTGGGTTTGTGCTGTTTGTGTGGAGCTGGTGATACTTTGTGGAACTTTTTTTTTTTTTTTTTTTGGCCTGGTCAATGGAAAAACAACCAACCCCCCTGCTTCTTCCCTTCAAACTGAAACCAGAAATGGGAGAAATTGAGCTGCACCAGGATAAACCCACCTTAAAGTATTCCCTTAAAATGGGTCTCTGATCAGGTTAAATTGATACATGATCCAATCTGAAAAGCAAGACAATTAAGGTAAAGATCTAAGCAGAAACGTTAAAATTCCTCCTTATGGAAAAGAAAATGTGTCATAAATTAAAAAATGTCAGTGTTAGTGCTTCTAATCTGAGCAATATGGCACATGCAGATCCATTTCTGTACCAGGATTCTTCTGTACCACTGCAGTTGTGTAAACTGATCTTAACACTTTCTATTTTCAGTGCAAGGAATCCCTAGAGTAAATGAGTATTTGACCTGTAACCACTGAGAGCAGTATTCACTTTGGGCCCTACATGTAGAGAAATGTAATTTATTTTAATGATATTTAAACTAATGAGCTTGGCTAACAGGTATTTTTGAAGCCCTTTATAGGGGTTCAGTCCTGGGACAACATGCCACAGGGCAAAAATGCTCATTTACTCCGTGAAATGTCAGGGAATGGCCCATCTATTAGTAAAGTGCATTTTGTTTGATTTTTAAGAATATATTTCCATAAATTACCGACCTGGGAAATAAAATAAATCAGCCAGCTATTCAGTAAAATCCTAAATGTTAAGTGAGAGTCACGAGAGTGACTGCAGCGAAAGGAGGAGAAGGGAATGGCTTGAGGGGGGGGGGTTGAGCTGCCAGGATGGCTCTGCTGGGGTTTGCTCCCAAGCTGCATCACCCACCCCATCCCCTTTCCCAACACCTTTCCTATCAATGTGGTCACTCCAGGTCTGTGTTGGCTTCTGCTGATGTGGATGCTGGCAGGAAACCTCCCATGGTCCTGCCAGCCTGGGGGTGAGCTGGCTGGGCTGGAGCAGCTCGGAGAGCCTGGATGGGAAAAGTGATCCCTGGAGGATTGAGAAACTGTCTCAGGACCTCAAGAGTGGCCATAAAATCAGTCACTGGGGCTCCACCCTTCATATCTGGGTGCAGACCCTTGAGTTACATCATGTGTAGGCTGCTGTCCATAAGGTGTCTTCACTATAGGCCTGGCTGGATTTTATTGGTCACAACTGTTCCTTGCATCTTCCTTCCTATCCATTTATTTTGCTCAATGCCAGCTACCCAAAGCTGCCTTTGGAAGGAAGGTGGTTTCTGCCACCAGTGTCTCTGTGGCCAGCTGGAGCTGATCACATTTTCAGTACCCCCAGAACTTTCCAGGACCGGGGAGGGCAAACTGTACCCGTGAGGTCCTTGCATTAGAGAACAGGGGAAGGGAACAGCTTGCAAAGTTCTTTTTCCTGCCCTCAGGCAGGGTGATCTGTGTCAAAATCCTTCCCAGCAGCTGTTTATTTGACCCATTCTTGAGCTCTGCCAGCACTGGGAATCCCACAGTCTCTCACTGCCAGCACCATTACCGTTTCTCTTACAGCCCCTGGTGTGGATATCTTGTTGTACAAGTGCTTCACGACAAGGATGGTGGCTTTCTCTTCCTCTTGCTCTCACCAGTAGTGATGTGAAGCTCCTTCCTGCCACACAACAGCAGCAGCAGAGGGAGGGGACAAGGGAAGCAATTAAATCCATGTGAATCCTGTGAGCAAGCCCGGAGGCTGCTCGGCACTGGGGAGCTCTGAACCCTCCCTTCTCCTTTTCTTTTTCTTGTGAAATGCTTTGGGTTTGTCCATCCTTCCCCCAGGTATCAGCCCGGGGATGGAGCAAGTGGTGCAGCTGCTCCCCAGGTAGCGCTGTGACACCTCCCAATGCTGGCAGCCCGGGTCTGTGCTGAGCAGATGAAAGATTATAGCAATCAATTTGGTGAGAAGGGAGATTTTTCTCCATCTGTCCACCCTCAAGGCTCTGTTTCCTCATAAACCATTCCCTGAGACATCAGGAGAATTGAAGCTGTTCAGAAATGGAAAAGATAGTTAGCCCAAAATGAATGAATATCTGATAGAGGGGCTGGCTCTCCTGGAGCAGAAGGGAAGCAGCTGAACCAGGGGCTTTTCCCCCAGCATGCTGCTGCTTTTAAGTAGGAAAAACTCCTTTGGAGCTTTGTTCTTTTCACCAAACATCTCCCAGCTGCACTGCTCAGGGAAGCACATTGCAAGCTCCCCTTCCCCACCTCTCAAAGATGCCTCTTCCCCCAAGCAGGCAGGATGGGGGGGCTGAGAGCAGCCCCCAAAATCAGTTGTGCACTCTGGCTGTGTCCTGATCTGAGTCTGCTCAGTGGAAAAGCCTGGGGCTAAGGGGCTGCTCCTGGCCACCCTCTGGGGCTGCAGTTTCCTCATTTGGAATATGGGCTGGCAGGCCCTGAGGCTTTCTGCTCAGTTAGTAGCCTGATGTGTAATGTATTTTGATTTTGTTGTTGGTTTTTTTTTTTAAGGGGAATAGCCAAAGATGTGCCTTCCTCTGGGCCTCTTCTGGAGGATGGGTGCAGGTCTCCAGGTGGGACCTTTGGATGCAGCATCTGCCTCTTGAAGCTGGATGCCTGGGAGGGATTTAAATCCTGTGTCCTTACCCAAGTGTGGGCCCCATGCTGGTTCTTGCAGGGAATTTACCTCTCTCCTTCCTTCATCACTTCTCAGGGGTTTGTTTGTTTGGTTGGTTTTTTGTTTGTTACTGCTAGGCTGGAGAATATTTCTCACAACCTCATGTAGGCTTTTTGCCAGCAAAATGCACACCTCCAATATGCTAATGCATTTGCAGACTTTCCTTAGTGCATGTTCTTTCCAACAGTTTTCAAGCCACCTGCCAGTTTGGTTTTAGGCTTCCATTGTGTTTTTTAACTCCTGAAGACCACTGGGTGCACATTTAACAATCTGCAGTTACAGGGGGGGTTCCTGATGCAGAATTGCTATTTCCACGCTGTGGTCCTGTCTGCAGAGCAGCTTCTTTGCATGTCAGAAGATCTCCAGAAGCTGTAGTTTCCCTCCTAATGCTCTGAGCAGGAATTGGCCAGCTGCCTGGTGCTCATTGCTTCTCCTCCTTGCTTGCTGAGGGCTTCTGTTTTGCATGAAATCTTAGAGTTAATATGGCAAAATTGTATGTCCTTCATTCCTGCTTTATTGTCTTCTGGGGGAGAGGGAAGGGCAAGCAGTTCATCTTCTAAAAGATGCTGTGTGTGACTTGGTTTAGCAGAGTTTAGCTCTGTGCTTGTTTTCTAGGAGTTCATTTCTTTTACTGGGAAATGAGTGGGTCAGGACACCTGTATCACTCTGTGTCTGAATAAAGTACCTGATGGTTGCAGAGGGCAGTGGGGTGGGAGGCTAAGGAGGGTTGGAAACCCAAACCTGGACCAGATTATCTCCATGGGCCAGTGAGGGAGAAAGTGATCATTCCCCAGCCAGGCCAGGAAAAAGAGGATAAACATTAAGTTTGGAAAGAACCTGCAAAAAGAATGCTCTGGGTGGATCTGTGGTTGAGCCTCTCGAAGGAAAAATCTGAGGGTTTTCCTTTGGCCAGTCATGAGCTGGAAGATGCTGCTGCACTTTGGAGAAGTCAGGAGCTGCAGGGAAACCCTCAGCCTCCCTTTTAGCCCTGTTCAGTTTACAGATGCCCCAAGTCCTGAGGAGATGAAGGCATCACACGGTTTCATTTTTGTCTAAAGCCATGTTTCTGCCAGGAAAACTCTTTCCATGTGTCCTGATCTGAGTCTGCATGAGCAGTCACCCACCAAAGTCTGGTGGCAGGGACTGTGACAGGGGAGGTCAGAGCTGCATCCCAAAATAGTTGAGGTCCTCACGAGATGGAGAGTGGTGAACTCAGGCTGAGGGGATGAAAACCTCTTGTCCTGGGATAAAAACAGCCCAGGAATGAACTGTAGGCAACGTTGGAGAATTCCAGTGCAAGGGAGAACCTCGTGGGAGCACCTTGCTGTCACTACTGATGCTCTTCCCGTGGTCTCTGTCCCCCCCACCAGCTCCAACCTGCAGCTCCCTCTGGGCTTTTGGATGCTCCTACAATGGAAGTGAGGGTGGGGAGCCAGCACGCTATTGTAAGCATGAATGCAGGACCTGTCCTTTTCCTACCAGCTGTCAAAAAGTATTATTTAATCTCAAATAGGTCTCAGTAGCTTTTTTTGTTGCTGTTGTTGTTTCCTCTAGTTTGTTTTAAGGAGGTTGTTGAGTGTGAGAAAGCAGGAAGCAGTGTCAATAACACAGTGGGTTTTTTCTTTTCACAGACACCCTTTGAACTCCCTTTACTCTGCCTCCCCTCCAGTTACATTTACACACCCTATAAATAACCTCCTAGTGCTTTGAAATGTTTTTATTAAAGCTAAAAGGGATTTTTTCCCCCCCAAATCCAGTGCTATTTTCTACATTATCTGTAGACAACCTTCAGAATTATTATTATAAATGGCTTTAGGTTTTAACCCATTTCACTGGGTAGGCTAAATGAGAGGCAAGCCATGCATAGAAGTGGCAGAAGCTTGTGGAGGCACTGATTGATGTGATGGGATCCCCCAGCCCTGGGAGGCAGCTGGGTCTGGGGTGTAAGGAAAAGTCTGACCACCCAGGGGTGCTTAAACTGCTTGTGCTCCTCTGTGGATGCAGGCAAATTCCCTCCTGAGAACTGGAGGCTGGAATTCTCCAGTCCCTGCACTCAACAAATCCACTGGAAGACACTGGGGTGGTCTTGGCTGGTTTAGTGGAGCACATGCAGGTCCAGCACTGATCTCTCTCTGGCTCCAGTCTGCTTTGCCCAAGTCCCCACCAGATAGAAATGTGTCACCTGCACCCTGGGAGGGGACCCAAGCCCAATGTCCTCACGCTTGGAGTGAGTTCAGCACAACCTGAATTTCTGGGCTGGATATTCTTAATTGTTCCTTCAGGCTTTACCCATGGGCACTCCTGATTTCTGCTGGTGTAACTCAGAAAATAAGTTTTCCATGCTAAATCTGTGCTGCACGTAGTACTGGATGTGTTTTCCACTCCAGGAGCACTGCAGATCTTGCAAAAAAGGCTTTGGGACACCTCTGCTCCAGGCCACCTTCCTTCCTCCTGCTGTCTGTCTCTGGCAGAGCACCATGTTGATGACAACCACCCTAATAGCTTTTACTGACCTGCATTTCTCTTTTTTTTTCCCCACTTTTTGTGCAGTTAGCCATTCCTAAGGCTGTGGCTTAAAGAAGTGCTTGATACAAGTTTTGCTGTGACTCCTGGAGTCATCACTGGGAAACCACTCATTAATGACAGCAGATGAAGCTTTCTGGAAATTTAATGAACCCTGAGGTAAGACCACTCCTACCAGCCCTGCAGCCCACAGAAGAATTTATCTCTGCCTCTCCTTATCTCACTGAATGATGAAAATCTTGTTCACTATCATTGACCTTCAACTTTCTGCCTCCCAGGTTGATCCCAGCTCACCTGGGTGGAGGGATGGGGGCTCTGGGGTGTCTCTGCAGGGCTCCTTGATGGATGGCCCTAGCAGCCTCCTGCCACAGTTCTGATGAGGGATGGTGTCACCCTCAGATGTGAGGGGTGTCTGCTCTCATGCTGGGACATCACCCGTGCTGCTGCAGCATTTAAACTGCCTGAATTTTAGGGAAAGCTTCAGGTTTGGTGCAGGGACATTCCTCACCAAGTCTGTGAGGCTGTAAAGGCATTTGTCACCTCTGCTGACTAATCTTGTCACCAGTTTAAGCCTGGCCAGGCAGTCACTTGTGTATTCTGGGGCAAAACAAGTCTTTGACCTGGAGTTTAAAAAAAATACAATACAACCAGCTAATTTATTCTGAACAAAAGAAAGAAAATAAATCAGCAAGCAGTTGTGCTGTCTTGTAGGCCATGCCCCGTGGTCTTCAATAACTTAGTTTCATATAATAATAATTCATATAATAATTTCATATATTCTCTAGGGGGGAAGATCTTATAAAGATGCAGCCAGCTTGCGATAATTAATCTGTTAAATTTAAACAAAAACCAAGGGATGTCATGTTGCCTGCAAGAGGTGGGAGAGATGTGCCCAGTTCTTCAGACCAAGGCTCTACCACCCACTGTGTTTCCAGAGCAGGTTGTGCCAGCCTCAAGTCTTTTCAGACTTTTCAGGTGTCCAGATGCTTGTGAGTGATACAGAGGAGCAAGGAAGATATCACTTCTCTCCACTAATTGACTGCATGAGCAATTGATTTCCCATCACGATGTGGTGTGAGCACTCTGCTTAAACATCTTCTTCAGGGATTTACTGGGGTGTTTCCTCTCAAGCTTGTGGGTACAGAGTAAGATTTATAAAGTTTTTGGCATTAATTCTAACAATAATTGGGTTTTCTCAACTCTTTTCTCACCAGTCTGTTAATGTCTGAGTTACCAGTGGCCCCAGTTCCTTGGCTGTGAAACTCATCATTTATGATGTTGACCTGAAAGTGGGAGAAAAGAATTTGAAAGTCAGGAGATGGCAAAAAAGCACAACTTACTTTGTAATAATTGAAATTCTTCTATTTACAAGTCTTTTTTTCTCCCTTGCTTTGTTAATATCTACAGCTGTCCAGTTAAAAAGCCATAGCTCCTTATATATGTAGCATGAGGTTGAAGAGTTTATAAATCTTTCTTATAATTTTAAATAGAACAAAATATTGCAATAGTGGCAGTAGTGGGTTAGATTTTTTTGTTTGGTTGGTTACATATATTCCCTTGCAATTGATTTAAGTGTTCTGAGGTGGGCATTTTTGGTAAGGTGCATGAAAACAAAAACCAGAAAATGCTCTTGGGAAAATGTTAATATTCATAGAATCATGGAAGGGTTAGGGTAGGAAGAGACCTTAAAGATCATTGTCTGAGAATAAACCCAGTAGTCCTGAAATATTTATAAACACATTTTTGGTATATTTGGGAGAGTGCATTTTGGAGGAACTGAACGAAGGAGGGATTTTTTTGACCAGTGTGCTGGAAGCCTTGCAGGTCATTTTCTATTCCACATGTAGCTCTTCTGCAGGAGAGTGGGAGCAATGAAGGGCATTAGCAAAATAAGAGATGATTTAGTGGTGATGGCACTGTTGGTCTGCGTATCCCACAGCTGCTAAATTTCAATATAAACTCCATAACTCTGGATGCAGGAAGAGGTGAACATGCACAAGAGACTATTTCTGAATATATTTCCCCCCCTCTCTCCAATAGAAGGCACAAATAATAGCATATTTTTCAAAGCGCAAAGCACTTTACATTGCAAATAGTTACATTAAATTTACATTTCATGGGTGAGTGGCCATAGCTGCTACTTGCCACCTCCTCTCTGGTGACACTCCAGCAGTTAGATGTGATCTACTGCTCTCTGGACCACACGGGCCTGAATTGTCCTGGATTAGAGGTGGCAGAATGCTGTTGAGCTCCATGAGCATCTCCCACAACCTTGTCTTGAAAGTCAACAGGTGATGGAGTGAAAGGTGGGAGAAGGACATGATTCCTGTGCCCTCCAGGAGAAACCTTCTTTTTTTTTTTTTTTTTTTTTTTTTTTTTTTTTTTTTTTTTTTTTTTTTTGTAAGAGGCAAGCAGCAGAAAGCCTGCAGATCCTTGGTGCTTTCCCTGTAAAGGTCAATGTAGTCGCTGTCCCCATTTTTTTCCTGAGAGAATCAATGCAATGCAAACACTGTGTCAACACTTCTGCCTGGCACAGAAAACTCATTTTCTGCTGCCCTTCCCTGGGTCGTGCAGAATGGCTGCCCATACCCCAGTGATGGCCACACACCCTCCTGCTATGGGTGACATTTTTGTTTTCTCTTGGTAGAGACCATCCTAATGTGCCCCTTCAGGGATCTCACAGACATCCTGGCACTTACAGGCTCCCTGATTTTCCTTCCTCCTTGTCCCTGCAGATGCTTGCTGCTGGGCCTGAGGACACCAAACCAAACCTGGGTGCTCCCTGGAGCTGGAGACTTGTAGGAATGAGTCCCCTGGCCATGGCTGTGTCCCTCTGCAAAGTCTCTCTGTCAAGAGCCCGTGGCAGGAAGGGTGCCAGGCAGGAGCCCAGTGCTGCTCCACTGCCTCCCACTGCCATAAGACAGTATGGGGATTTCTTTTTTTTTTTTTTTTTTCTTTGCTTATCTGCAACAACCTCAATGACTTTTCTGGTCAGTCCCTAGGGTGGCCTTTCTACTTAACACATGATTTCTTGTCTCAGGGTTCCCTGTATGTTATTTATCTCTGTTGGCTTTGGCACTTGCTAGCCTGGGGTGTGTGCCTGAGTCACTCCTTATCTGGCAGGGATTATTCCTCATTAGTGGCTGTGCTGCTATTTACCAGCCTGGAACCCCTGAGATCCTGCCTGGTGTGTGAGGCCAGACTGTCACAGCTGGGTTTGCTTCCACGGAAAATTAAGGATGACTTGAGAAGCAGTGCTGGGGTTTGGTCCCATCTCCCAAGGGGACAGTGGGGCCAGGGTATGTGGAGCCATGTCCATTCCCCAGGCATGGGACCAGCGTTTATTCCCTGTGGGACTGATCCTGAGTTTCACCTCACGTTGCCCACATTCACAGCTTAAACCTCCAGGTGGCTTTGCCAGCCCGTGCTGCAGCTGTGACTTTGCTGCTGTGCAGCACCAGCCCCGCTCTCACCTTCCTCCTGGGATTTGCTGTTTTACATTTGCGTGCAGCCTCCTGGGAGATCTCTCCCTTTTCATGGCTCTTTTGTCAGCACTCTGTGCTCCTGTTCCCTGGCAGCAGCGATGCAGTGGCACGGTGCCACCAAGCCATACACTCTGCCATACTGCGGGGACAGCTCCTGCTCTCAGCATCATCGTTTCCAGATTGCTTCCTCTCCCCCCCCTAAAAAAAGTAAAAATCTCAAGCAGCTCCTTAATAAACTAGTTCAATGGATAAAGTATTTCACTGCTGTGTAATTTCCTGGTAAGCCAGCAGGTTCCTTATAACTGCAGGAGCATCATGCTGGCTCTGGGCCACCCTCCCTCTCCATCACCCCTTCCCATCCCTCTTCATCCCTCTGGGGTGGCACTGCCAGGCTGACCTGGGGGGGTCCCTGGGACCCCCTGAGCCCATCTTGAGACTTCATGGTGCTGTATGAGGTGCTGGGGGCTGGATGGTGTCACCTGTCCCCCGTGTCCCCAAGGCTGTTGTGACAGGACCGGTTTTTCTCCTCCTCCTTTTTGCACACATGCACAAAGCCCTTTCCTTCGGTGGTTTCTGGCATCTGCAGCACAGCCCTGTGAAATATCACTGACTTTCAGGGATTTCTCTTGTTTTTAGCCCTTTCTCACCTTTCTAGCCAGGGGCAGAAGTCTGGAAAACCCTTGGAAACCGCAACAAACCCCAAACCCAACCTTGGGCCACAAGCTAAACCCCGGCCGCCATTTTCAGTGCCTGATTTGGGTACCTCAGCCTGTAGGGTCTGACCCTGGGGGGCTTTACAGCTGACCCCAAAGGCTCATCCTTTCTTTTTGTCCTTTAATTCCCCACACTGACCCCTCCTCAGCTGCTCCTTTCCTCAGGAATCTCCCCCAGGGACCTGGCTGGGGGCACTGTGTCCTTGCACCAAGATGGCGGGGGCGGCTCTGCCTGAGGCCAATGTGCGGCCCAGCTGATGGCGGCCGCCTTTGAACTGGGAGGGAGGTGGGACCAGGATGGAGGCTTCAGAGCCTCTGAACCCATTGCCAAGAAGTTCAAAGTGGCAGCATGGGGCTGAAGCGATCCAGATTTTGGAAGGTTTTTTTTTTGGTTTTTTTCCGAGCATCCTCAGAGTCACTCTACGTTATTTTCTGTGCCCATCGGGATACGTCGTGACGTGGTTGGGAAGGTTCTCCCAGCCTAGCTGGCTGCTTGGCTTTGAAACAGGTCGTGTGTTTGGTGCAGAACCCCCCAAAAAAAAAACTTTGCCAAAAAACCCAGGGCAAGGAGGGGGCTGGATGCCATTAAATGTGAAATGAAACCATCTGGTGGCAGGCAGGCATCCTGGGCTGGGCAGAGGGGTCTCTCCAGGAAGGAAAATGGGGAGCTGGGATGTGTGAAAAATACTTGGCATTTCCCAGCTGGGCTCTGCTGTGAGGGGATTCTCTCTTATTCTCTCTGGGCAGACTGGCCAGGCTCTTCTGCTTGGGTTTCCTGCAGCAGAACCACCTCAAAAGGTGATCCCTGACCTTGAACCCTGCACATCAGGTATCTGCTGGATGTGCTTTGCTGTCTCTGCCATCAGTTATGATTCCTCCTTGCCTCATTTTAATTTTTTTTTTCCCTCAGACACTCTACATCTTTTAACCGACATCCATTTGGGTGCATACGAAGATCGACCTACAAAAAGCTGTGGGGGGTTATGCCACGTTTCAGCAGTGTTAAAACAAAAAGCACAAGAGGTTTCCTGCCTGCAGCAAGCTGGATGCAAAGTCTGCTGGAGCTCGTGAGTTTTTCTGCTAACTTCATGGCCTTTGGACCCTGCCCTTTGGTACATTCCTCCCAGGGCTATAGGAAGCAATTAGTGCCCTGTGGAAAAGAGGGAATTGCTGGGAGGCTGCTTGTATTTTCCCATCCACAGCATTTTAATACAGGACAGCTTGTTGTATTAATGTGTGTTTAGTGGGTAGGTCAGATAAAATCTCTTATCCATATTGTGCCTTTCCTTCCAAGCTGTACATATCTGTTCATCAGATGGGAAGGTGCCTGAGCACCTGCCCAGGTGCTCTGCTGAATCAGATCTTTAGAACCCAACTTGTGGCTATGATACCATTTAGGATTTTATTCACTGTTTTGCACAAAACCTTGTTGCTCAGTGGGGTTTTTTTTTTTATTCTTTCCAGGCAAATTGCAAGTCAATTTCTCTGCCTTGCTTGTACTGCTTGCAACTACCAACTTCTGTGACTGGGGGTTTTGTTCAGATGCACCATCTCATGAAGAAATCAATTGGGTTTTTGTTTGAAATCATGCAGAAGGCAACTAGTTATCCATACTTACTTATTTTTGGTTAAGTGACCATCACCTCCTAATTACAGCTTTGCTTTTTTTCTGAACTACTGTACTCAATTTACAGCCTAATTGCCCTTACCTTGTTTGTTTAATGAAGCTTATATAATGATTCCTGTGATCTTCATGAAACATTACACTGGGATTTTATTTTTCATTTTATAAACTGTGATTTTATATTAACGTTTTATAACCTCAGGTTTCTAATCAGAAAGTCATAAGGAGTTTAATTGATTTGAAACTAGCCATGCCCTGAAGTGTGTACATGTCAGATTGATTCAAATTGATCCAATGTGTTTAAATAAAGCTCGTGCCAAAAGCACGAGCACCTTATGCTACCAGATATTTACCCAAAGCCCCTTTGGTAACTTAATTATGCTGCCATCTCAGTATAATAAATTATTGATGGTTTTATGTGTGTTTGTTGTAGTTTGAAAAGGCAGAGAAATCTCCCAGTCCTGCAGACAGCTCAGGCACATCGTGTCGGATGGATCGCGCTGCAGACCCATTTGGTGCTGTTACCATCAGCAGTGCTGAGGAGAGCTGAGGCTCCAGTCCCTGCTCACTGCAGCACTTTGCAAGTGTCTGCTTGCATCCTTGTGTCTTTGCACAGTTTGGGTTTGGGTTTTGGCACACTAAGAAGCCACTTGTGGCATTTAAAGAAAGGAATGGGAGGACAGAGGAGAGACGATGGCCTTGCGGAGCCAAGATGAAGTCAGTACAAGAATGGCAGCAAGTTTCAAATGGCCTTTGAGCATGGATCTGCAAAATTTAATCAGATCTGAGGGACCCAAATGGTACCAGGTAGCAAGCACTCAGATCTGTTATGCTCAGAGGTAAAGGGGGTCTGCTGAGGCTGCAGTCCCCAAGTGTGTCCCGCAAGCTATGACTGGCACTGCCTCCCATGAGATGCTAAATCTGGGATCTCTGGCTGAGGGATGCAGCAGCTATTCCCACTATTGAAAACATCCAAAGAATATAAAAAAAATCATTGCTGGGTCAACCCTCATGGTGAAAACCCTGCTGACTGGAATGAAACAAAAAGGTAAGGTTGTCAGCAGCCCTGGGAAACATCTTTTGGAAAGCACAATGTGATCCGTGCAATCCAAGATGTAAAATCAGGTGCTTGTTTGCCTCAACCTGCCTGAGCAACCCTTGGGTTATATTACCCAAGGGCCTCCCACCATGGCCCCCAGCCCTGCCTTTGAGTCATTCTCATCCTTCAGAGAGCCAGATGGGCTGATTTATGTGAGTACAAATTTATGAAGTAGACAGAAGACAGTTTAATCTAGAAAGACAGCAACAGGTTTTTGTCTTTGATTGGACCTTGGTATTACTATTGGATTTTTATTTATTCTCTAGTTGGATTAGATTTTAATAAAATAGTTACATGTGTTAGCACAGGCAGATGAGCAGAGGCAAAACTGCTGAATAGGCTAAAACACAGTAAAGGTGATTACAGTGACTAGTACCATGCCAGCTAGAATTAACAAAGTTGTTATATTCAGCAGTTTTTACCTTAGAGACTCACCCTGGCCCTTTTTCTCATGGCAGTGCTGGCTCTTCTGGAGCAAAGCCATCAGGATCTGTGCTGGGCTGCTGAGAGCATCACCACAGGTGGGAGTCAGCAGTGCACAGCTTGGACATGAGTTCTTAGCTGGCCTCCTGCAGCCCATAAAACTCCTTGTGACTGAAGAAAATAGTTATCTGTTCTTGGCATGGAAGAAATGTAAACCTCAGGTTTTTGTTGTAGGCCACCTTGGATGATTTTGTTATTAATTTATGCAAAAAAAGTACATGGGTTCAGCTGCAGGGTGTCTTAATGCAAAGGTGCATAAATAAATAAAACAGAGAGGTGGATGCTGAGCCCCAGTAAAGATTTCCTGACAGAGCCCACCCCTTGCAGCCTTCCTTGCAGGAAGAGCTGAGTGACTTTTCATCCCCTTCATAATCTCAGGGGTGTGAGGCTGTGTCTGCAGGGGTGCTGGAGGTGAAGAGCTTGAGCTGCTCCTGCTGTGGGGAGTGGCAGAATGAACCCTGAAGAAATCCATCCTTGGAATCGTGGGCCTCCAGGATTTGCAGGGCAGGGGCAGGCAGCATGGGTGTAGTAAAATGCAAAAATTGCTGTTACCGTTTAAGCACCTGATTTCCAACTTTTGGGGTGAATTTCTTGTGCTGCTGCAGGTTTGGTTTTGAATGTTCTTTTCTGTGTAAATGATACTAACTAACTAACTGAATGATCTCTCTTCCACAGGGGCAGAACTGGTGAATTCAAAGAAATCAGAAACCACACCTGGTGAGTGAGCCCCGAAAGCCAATGTTCGTTTTCTTTTATTTGAATTTTCAGTCCCCTGAGAGCACAGAGATAAGAGAGGGCTTTGTGCCCACAGTTGCAGAGCAGCAGCTCCATTTTTCAGCTGCATGAGCATCACTTGTGAGCCCTGCCTGCCACCGTGGCCTCCAAGAGGCAGATCCAGGGTTTTTCCAGCTGAAATCTTACCCCTGGACTCCAGGAGACCAAATTAGTGGATGTAGTTCTCATTTTAAACAGCACAAGTTCCATCTGTTTTCCATAAGCAAATCCTGATCAGTGATTTATGGGGGGAGGGGGGGGGGTTGGAACCAGCATCCTCTGTCCTCTGAGGAACTTTTGCTGTTGATTTCCATAAGATCTATGGTCAGATCAGGGCAAGGAGCTGGCACTTCACAAGCTGTTTAGAAAGTGCTTTGTGTTTCTCAGGTGTCAGGGCATGGGGCTGTGGCTGTGTGCAGAGCAAGAGCTTGACCCAGTGCCATGCATCTGGGAAGAAGACCCAGATGAATACGTTTTATCTTGATTTTCATGTTTGTGCACACATGGAGAGCTGGAGGAAGCTGCTCCACTCTGCTGAAGGTGTTTAAGACAATAGCAAGAAAAGATGCAGGGCTGCTGTGGATTTTTTCTTTTTCTTTGCACTGGATTTTGTCCTGTTCAATGTGTCTGCTGCTTTTCTAGCAGGACAGATCCACATAAATCCTGGCTTGGATTGTCATCTCTCTGCAGGCCAAACAGAGATGCTGTGCATTGATTCCAGGGGAGAATTCCCCAGGGAGCACTGGTGTTTGTGCTGCCCGTGTCGAGGTAGCCCTGTGTGTTCATTGTGTAAATCACACATCTCTGCACTGACTCTCTAGTAAAATACTGGAGCTCTAGAAATAATGTGCATTGCTCTCATGAGAATATTTTTTATCAATTGGCCCATAAAAGTTCACCAAGGAATTATGTGAGAACCAATATATCTCTAACATCCTCCCACTGATGATAGCATCTATTTGGTGCAGATGAAATTGAATTTTAATTTGTTCTCCTTCACACATGCAGTTTTATTTTCCTGCTTTATATATGGTGCTTACATAAAACAATGAGTCTTCTGGGATTTTAGTTATATGCATCACTGCTTTTCATGACTTGGTGGCATTGGCTGACAGCAAATATCACAGACCTTCCACTCTGTCTCTGTGCCCAGCCTGCTCTGCTTGCAGCCTCCTGAATATTGCGTGCCTTGTAATCATTGCTGAATCAATTGGAAGGGACAGATTTCCCTGGGTGGCCGTGGCAGCTCTGAGTCCCCTTTAGCACTGTCCACTGCCCATGCTCAGTGCTCACAAGAGCTGCAGGCAGCAGCTGTCTCTCTCTTCTTGCACCAAAAAGAGATTTGCACCAGTTTCTCCCACCTGAGGACATCTCGGTGCTGCCTTCCCAGGCACTTGTGATGGTCCCCAAGTGCTAGCAGGGAAGTCCCCCGTGGGCTCAGCAGCCTGGATGGTCCCCTGAGGTGCTGCTGCATCCCTGCAGTCCTGATCCTGCCACACCTGCTGATGCCATTTGGGCTGTGACAAACCCTCTTTGCCATTGCAAGAAGGCAGAGCTGAGCTTTGGGCCACCTGGTTGTCTGTTGAGCCACTGTGTGGAAGTTGAAGGTCTCAGGGATGGAATGTGTGCCGTGGAACCAGATGTTTCTGGGGGGTCTGTGGGCAGGGGGGCAGCAGCAGCATTGATTTGGCCTCCCCTGGGACTTGTCAGGCAGCCAGGACTGGAGGCACAAAGGGATGGTGACACCCCTGGAGCTGGTGAGAGTTTGCAGAAAAAGGAGTGGTGCAGGCACCCTCCAGCCATGAGATCCAGCCCAAAAACCAACCAGATCTAAACCTTGTTTGGCTGGGCAGGTGTTAAAGCTGCATTTATAGCCCAGTTTTGAATGAAGCTCTCCCTTCCTTCTCACACTGCAGAGCGAGCACTAAGACACTGGAAAAAAAAAAACAAAACCAGCCACAATCCTTCAGTCTGGCTCTTGCAGCTGAATTGTGTGAGGATTGGAAGGGGCCAAGCAGGGGTTAGGCATGATGGCAGTGTGAGGACAGGATGATTTATCCCCAGTCAGGGATGGGCAGGGGGATATCTCTATCTCCTCTGAGCCTCACAGCTGGCTGATAGAGCACAGCTCCCTCTCCCTTGATAAGCATGCAGGCAGCATATATAATTCTTGCAGAGGTTTCCTGCTAACCTAAACAGAGATTCTGCAAACTTTATGTGCTCAGAAGATAAAAGGTAATGAGACTCCATACATTTCCTGGCTGAGTTCCTTTACCAACCTTTCAATTGCTTCCAAAATGCCCTCCTGTAACCTCTCCATTAGAAATAGATTGGAGGTCTTAATTCTCCTCTTATCACAGACAGCATCCAAGGGAAAGAGTCATGTCCTTCCCCTCTTGCTCTCCAAGAGGGATTTGCTCCCCAGTCAGGTTGTAACCCAGAGCAGGTCCTGTGCTTCAGGCTGTAATGCACATAGATGGGGTGGTGGCAGGGATTTGGGGCAGTTCATATATCTGTGCTGATGGAGAAGAACTAAAGAAAGAAGGAGTGCATTGAAAGCAGTTGATTTTTTTTTCTTCCTGAGGCTGGGCTGTTGCATTTTGTTTCTCATTGAAAAATAATATGCCTTCTGCCCTTTGAAACCTGCTGAAATCCAGCCCTGCTCCTTAATTCTCAAAAAATAACAATTTCTGTCCTTCATTAAACAAAGGAGCCATCAGCTTTCCTTTTTGTAGGTTCAAACTGGCTCTGATTTAAACTTCCTGATAGTTTTAAACCTTAACTGGTGCTTGCTGTGCCCACTGCTCCCTCCTCAAGCTGGGGAACAGAAGCAACATTGCTTCAGCCTGGTCTGGTGCCAACTCAGAAATCCAAGGTCAGTCTCTTGGATGAGGGTGGTGAAGTTTTGGGTGGATTTATCAGGTTTTGCTGCTCAGATGGCCCAAGAATATCTGCCCAAGTGAGTCCTGAATGTTTTTTCCTGAATGGTTTTTGCTTACTCTGGAGGAGCTGCTCCTCCCGAGGCATTGCAATGTATCGAGCCAAGTGCCAGGGTATCACCAAATGACTATGGATTTTCTAGCAGGGTGTCTGAGTTGCAGGCAGAAGAACAGTTCTTAAGCCTGGCCACACGTTGTGAAGAAGAGAAAACCAGCAAAGTATCACTTAAAGACGCCGGCGTTCCTGAGTGACCCCGCACACCCTGGGTGCCAAAGAAATCTTGGCTTGGGGCAGCAGCAGGCGGCCGTGGTGTTGCTGTATAACATCAGCTGAACACTTGGAGGGCTGTGTGAGCAAAGGAGACACGCGGGGCTTTTTTTTCTGTGGGTCTGTGCCCACAGCTCACGGTGCAAAGGTGGCTGAGGAGCTCGCAGGGTGCCCCAAACCGGGATGATGCCTCTAGAGGCTGGTACCCTGCCCCAGAGCTGCCCTCCTCACCCATCCCCGCAGGGATTTGGTCCTTGTTGCTGCTCCCAGGCTTTGTGCAGTCAGTTGCACTTTTCCAGGAGCAGCTGGGAGTTGCGGGGCTGCTGCCGAGAAATGGCAGTGCCTGTTGCTATAACTACAGTGCTCAGAAATTCAGCCTGAGCTTCCACAGCCGCTTCTTGCCGGCAGCGCTCCCGGCATGGCTGGGTGCAGAAGGGTTTCTTTGCTTTCCTCTTTATCACACCCGTTAGGGTGAAATTGTGTCTCAAGAGCAAATTCTGCCGTTTCTGTGTTTCAGAGACACTGGGAGAGCCTGGATCTCCAGAGCTCAGGCTGCTGGCAGAGTGGGGATGGGGTCCTGCAGCCCCAGACCCTTTCAGTGTCTCCCCAGGCAATAGATTTGGTCTTCAGCACCAGGCAGGTTCATTCCCTGGACCTGAGCACCGAAGCAATGCTCTTCCAGTACCTTGAGAGCCATTCCTATTGTGGAAAGTGCTGCCTCAGTTTCCCCTCCATCTCTGCCATAAGCTCCCTGGTATGTATACAGCTTCTCTCCTGTCTGTTAGGAGGACATAGTAAGTGCAGACCTCTCCTCAGGGGACAGTCCCACCCCTCCTTCTGCCTCTTCTCTGCCTGTATGTCCTGCCTGATCACCCCGAAAACCCCCTGCCAGTCCCTGCTCCTGCCTGGGGACCTCAGCAATGGGGTCTGACTCTCATCCAGGCTGCTCCAGGTGGTTTTCCATGACAGCAACACCAGAGGGTATTTCCCAGGAGAAGGAAGAAGTTGATTCTGCCTCACTCATAGCTTCATCAGGAGTGAGGGCCAAAAGCTGCCATCTCCTCCCCCTGGCTTTTTCAGCCACAGCAATCCGGGGCTGGAGGAGGGCATCAGGAAGCCTACAGGGTCACCCCAGGGCTGCTGCACTCCAAAGTTTCTCAGTGGCTCCACTCCCCTCCAGCCCAGCAGGGTCAGCCAGAGGTGAGAGGGATGGGGGGACATTAAAACTCTCTGCAACACCTGGGCAGGCCAGGGCAGGGGGGTTTGGAGCAAGTTTTACCTGCTGAGCATCAGCTCCTCCTCTCTGCTACAGCAATGCAAAGGTGGCTGCTCTGCAGAGCCGGTGGTTTGCATCTGCTCTCGGTTTGGGAGACCAAAAGTTTCCTGGGCTGAAGGAAGCTGCCAAATCATCCATCTGTGTAACTCCAGAAGTTCTCCATCCTCTCCCTGCCTTCCAGTGAAGATCTGAAGCGGGTAATGAGTCTCTGCTCGGCTGATTGAGCCCCTGCCCGGCTCTAAACAATTACAAGCTCCTTTAGCTTTGTTCCTGCATAAAACCCGCTAAATACTTCCTTTGGAGAAGGCTTTACTCATGCAGAACACAGAGCCTGAGAGCTTCTCGGAGCCTTCCCAGGCGAGCACCGAATGCAGGTTGCCAATAACCCAGGCTGAAACACGCGTGGAAAGGAGCACCCAGGGCGGGGAAGGTGCTGACAGCACCCAGCAACTTGATTTGCATCCTCCCCTTTCCAAGGAGGGAGGGGAAGCACAGCTGCGTCGGGCAACATCTTTCGACTTCACCTTGAACTGGGTCGTAAAACTGTAGCGAGGGATTCATTTTTTGGTGCCTTGGGGCACTGCTCCCCGGGGAGCTGTAGGACATAAATTCCTCTGTCGGGTCAGGCTTTGCAGCCCAGCGAGGGGGGAGCATGGGGCAGGCTGCAACTCCAGGGCATCCCTCTGATCCTGCTCCTACACCTGCAGGGTCACCTGAGGCACCTTAGATATGGGACCGGGCTGGGGAACAACCTCCCTGCTCCCCAAAAGTGGTGGCTGGGAGGGTTTTTATCCCATAGCTGTGCTCATGTGGGGCTGCTCTTGCATGCAGAGGCAGTGCAGATGTTCAGCCCTGCATTTAGGGCTGTTTGATGCTCTGAATCTCCAACCTGGAGATGGCATCTCCTCTAGGAAAGGGTCTCTCTGGGGTACACTCACAGGAGGGAGCAGACCCTGGCTGTGCTGGTGTTAAAACACAGAAAATCTGCATGGTGTGGGTGAAGGTGGTTTCGGGCAACAAGCAGCTACCAGAGTTATGAAGTGGGCTGATGATGATTTGATGGAATGTGCTGCAAGCTGGGGGAGAGCATGGCAGAGTTATCCAGGGACCAGCAAGCCCCCTCAGAAGTTATTAACGTCAAAGCTTTGATATTTATGTCTTAATTGTCTGCTAGACACACTGCCACCGACAAGAATTGACTTCTTTTCTCTCCTCAGCTTCCCAACGTGGATGATGACCTCCCCCTCACTTTAAGAAGGGATGGATAGAGCACTGGCAGAACCCCCCAGGGAATTTTGAAATGCCTGTGCCCAGGCTGGTAAGGTGAGGGACAACCTGCCTGTGTTTTCAGTGTCACAACTTAACTTCTACAGCCCCCCTGAAAAGCTGGCATCACCCAGAGCTCTGCAGGAACAGGGAGGTGTGTGCAAGCCTGGCCAGGACACTGAGATGTGTTTCTGAATGTAAAATAGTTATTTAGCAACCCGCCAGAACTGGAGGCTAACTGATGTTAAATGGAGCAGCTGTTGGCTTCTATTTTCCTCCAGCAGCTTATCAGAGATCATCTCTTCAATCAAAGGCACTTAAAAAATCTCTGACAATCAATTCATATTCTACTCTGTGCTGGGGAGAGAAGAAACACTAATAAAAGACCTCCCATGATTGCCTCTGTAATTTCCTTTGTACAAGACAAGTTTAGGTCCCAGTTTGTAAAGTACAACACGTAGAACACTAAGTTGTTGTTTTATTCAGAAAAATGCTGCCAGCCCCTAAAGAATTCAATTTTGTGATTCATTAAACCTTTATTGCACGTCTCTATGTCACACTCTTTGAATACATAATCCCAATAAGGCTTGATTGGTAAAAGATAATCCTATTTTTAGCTTGGAAAAACATCTATACAACAGCAAGGAAAACTTTCATAGCAGAGCAAGGAAAGGATATCAGATCCTGCAATATTAGATTAACAACAAAATGATGTATAGGGAAAAGACCTTACATAGATCCACAAGTGGCATTTTGTTGTCTTGTTATCCCACATTATTCGTGTCCTTGAAGTATCTCCTGCAGGGGAAAAAAGTTCATGTTGGGATTCCAGGGAGCAGAGTGGGACTGGTGCTGCTGGGGCAGGGGAAATGGGCTCTGACTGGGAGGATGTTTTAAGCATCTGACTCTGGAGTATGGAAGGAGAGGGGTTGGGCTGCTGCTTGTCTGGGTGTGAGGCAGCTTTTCTGGCCACAGAAATGTCAGGGAGCACATCCAGAGGGGGATTGATGTTCAGATGTGACTCTGCACTGCTGTGGCTCCTTTGCCCCATGGTGAAACAGGTCTGCAGTCATTCTGCTGCTGGGATCTGAGCTCTTCTCTTCAAGGCTGAACCAGGGCCTGAGGTTTTATTGACTTTTCATGTTGATGGAGGTCTTGACAAAAGGCTGCTTTGTAGCTGCCTTCCCCAGAATGCTGCCAGGGGCTGCTCAGGGGGCTTTGGAAAGCATCTCCCCTCCTCTGGTGAAATGGAAAATGTAAATTCAGCAGAGAGCAGGTATCAGGTGAGAGATATTCTCTTTGTCCAGGTGTTTAATGCTTAGGATGCAGTCATTTGGATGTGCTGGCTTGGGTTTTGCTCTCTCTCCTAATTGTAAGTAATGGGAAAGCAGATGTTTAGGGCCATATTCAGTGAGGCATTTAGGTATCTAACTACTGCTGCACAGTTTACAAGCCCCAAGAGTAAATCTTCAACTCCCTTCCTCCAAAATCTCTACAAGGAGGATGTTTGGGTTATTTTTTTTTTCTTTCACCTGGTGTTCTTTTATCAATTAGAGCTCAAACCAGGTGTCTGCTGCCAAAAGTGTTCCTGCAAAACCTCTGCTTCTGGCAAGCTGCTGCCAGCATCCTCCTCAACCACCCTCAGACTCAGCCCCCAAAACCTCCCTGGTTCCTCAGGGTAGGTTTGGGTTTTTCCTCTGGGATTTGAATTTTGAACTGGGCAGCTGTCAGACCACAAGCTCCAGGACCTCCCAGCCTGGGAGCTGCTGGACTTGTTGGCACTTAAGGTTAAAGGTGAGTGGCTTAAAGTAACTCACAGTGGCCAGGACACCATGGCCACAGCCACTGCCTCCTCCTGTTCCCCTCCCAGGCACTAAGAGAGCCTGGAGGGGTGATCAGGGAGTCACTACCACATCCTGGTAGTCCCAGGCACTGGGACTGGGGTGTGCTGAGCTGCTCATCTCCCCCACCCTGTCCATGACCCCCCCCACCCCCTCATAAACCCCTAAGGAGCCCTGAGCACCCGTTTCTGCCTCACTTTCTGCCAGTCCATGGAGCTGTTTGTGTCTCCTGATTGATTGTGGGCATAAAACCCTCCTGCTGAGAGCAGCATGGTTTATTGCTCCATCATTCATCCCCTGGGGGAGGCAGCTGCCCTGCACCCTGACCATGATACCTGAGTGTCTGATGGATGGCTCCAAGGCCACTGGGTGCCCCAGGGTGGGATGGGGATGGGGGGAAAACTGCAGAAGTGGCTTGGTTCAAGCTGCTCAGCTTGGAGCTCTGCCAGGCAGAGTGCCAGGGTGGATATATACATGTTTATGTGTATTTATATATTAAAAAAAAAATAAAAAATGCATGCACCTGAAGACCCCTTTCCCAGCCTGCCACTCCAGGTGTGTCTGGGGGGTTCCAAAATCTCCCAAATGAGCTGGAAATGAGCCTCTGGGCCACACGAGGAGCTGCAGCCCCTGGGCACAGGCAGTTGTTGCAGGGCAACAGGTACCAGAGCGAGCTGCCACCCAGTGAGCATCTCCTTGTGCCTGACCTTTAGCTGTCTGAGGAAGGAGAGCAATAACTCACCAGCAGCATTGCCACCACCAACTTAATTGGTCTCATCTCATCAGCAGAGATAAAGGTCGCTTCGGAGCTGAGTTCAGCCAATATGTTCCCCATATGGACAAGAAATGTTGCTTTTGTGTTAGCCATGTGCTGAAGCAGGGCTTTTTTTTAATTTTTTTTTTCTCTCTTTCTCTTCTTCCACAGTGTTTTAAACTTTAATGTAGCTAAGCACCAGTCATTAAAAAAATAGCTCCAGTCTATGAGAAGAAGTTATGGTATTTATAGGCAGTTAAAAGGAATCACTCCTTCACGTTTGATGCTCCAGTTCAGCAAATCACTGAAGTGCAGGGTTAAAATTGCAGCATGTGATGAGTCCTTCCCACATTCAGACCAGCGTGGCAGCATCTGTGCACCTTCCCTTGCTGTCCCGGGGACTTAAGCGTGCTCTTAAGAAGGAAAAAAGCAATATTTATGGGCTTTACTCGACGCTGGGCTGGATCAAGGCTGTTTTATTAGCAGAAAATGTAGAGATATTACATCAAAGCAAGTGTTATTTATACAGAGCCACATTCCCTTTTCTGACGACAAGACAATTGTGGGAAGTGATCAAAGAAGGTTTGAAAGTTAAGGCAAAGGCATTACTTGTGCAGCCCATGGGAGACCATGTCCTCACCCTCTCCAGCTTATCTGCTCACTGCTGCTCACAAGCTAATATTGACACGGGCTCCCAAACACCATGCTTAAGGGCACCACTTGTTTAAGTAGTGGTATTTAACACAATAAACATGGTAATCATTGTATCAACACTGGTGGCTGGGAGATCTTGTATATCTAAGGAGGGTTTCAGCCCTCTGGAGATGGTTCCAGGGTCAGAGTTTTGGCTCTCGTGTGGATGTTTTGTCATGGGTTAGGTGAGGGACAGGGGGAATGTCACTCCTGCCCTGGCTCTTGCAGAGTGAGGGAGGATGCTCAGCAAGACTTCATCCTCCACCACCACCATTCTTCAGCAAGTCCTGGCTGAGCAGCAGCAAAGGGGAGGGGGACACAGGGCTTGGGAGCTGAGAGGTTTGAGCCCTGCAGAGCATCACCCAGCCCCTCTGAAGGGCATCTCACCTCTGAGCTGGCCCTGGCAGGAGGGGACACGTGTGTGGGCCATGTCCCTGGGTCCTGCTGCTTCTGGGCAAAGCTGAATTCAAAATCCAGTGCTAAAGGGAGGAGGGAGGGGACAGGGACAGGATGAGGTCTGGAGGTGGAATTGGGAGGTGAGGTGACGTGGCCCAGGGAGGCCCCGTATCATGGGACAAGTCCCAGGCTGAGCTAAGGGGCTCATTTACCTGCCAGGAGGAGGCTAAGTGGTCTTTAAAGCTGGGATTTAATCAAGGTGCTTTGCTAATTATCATCAGGTGCCAGGGCTGGGTGGGATAGGAGGTAGGAAAGAGGCTGGAGAAGGGGAGAGGGGCAGCATGTCCCTGGACATGAAGGGGTGGCAAAGCACCTTGCTGAGTGTTGCAAGCACACCCTGTCTGACTGTCAATCCTTCTTCACAGCAAGGACAGCAAAAAAAAAAAAAAAAAAAAAAAAAAAAAAAAAAAAAAAAAAAAAAAAAAAAAAAAAAAAGGAGCTTTTCCTCTGCAAGGTGACTATGGGTGAGTGCTGCCTTTCATCCAAATGTAAATACTTGAATAATCTCCACTGATATTTTTCCCTCTCAGGACTGAGGTGTGGAGGATCAAATTCCTCACCATCCTTCCTGGAAATACAGCTTATCCAAAGAAATCCTGTTGATGCCTGAAGAAATCCCATTGGTCTCTGAAGAAATGGAGTCCAAGGAACTCAGGACTAATGAGCAGAACTGGTGTGGGTCCTGGCTGGCCTGGGGAGGTGGGACAAGTTGTCCTCCTGGAAATCTTGTCCCCAGGGTCTTCCTGCCACTGCTCAGCCAGGGGTGCACGAGGCTTGAGGTGAAACTTGATTGCTTCCTGAGCCCAAAGGCTCAGGGACATCTCTGGTTCCTGGATTTGCTTCCCTTTGAACACTCAATGCCAAAAAAACCCAAAAACAAAACACCAAACCAAACCAGGAAAAAAAAAAAAAAAAAAAAAAAAAAGAAAAAAAAAGGAAAAAAAAGCAGCAAGATCTCAAGATGTTTTGGTTTTGCAGCACTGGTGTCACTGGGAGCCTGTAACCATTTGTGCTGGAGGTGGTGGGGGCAGCCCTGCCCCAGAATGGGTGGCTGGTTGGGCAGATCTGCTTCCTCCTTCAGACATCTGTTAAGACTTTGAGCCCTTGAAATTCATTATTAAAAACTCTCTTTGACTTCAGCAAGAGGAGGATTTCATCTCTAGGCTGGGTTTTGAGCAGGGAAGGGATTTCAGCTCGGGGAAGCTGGGCTGGATTAGTCTTTTGTGTATGGGCTTCAAACATCTTTCTCATTCACTTTAGCTTTACCTGTGTTGAACCAGGAAATAAATAATGTATATGGGAAGCAGGATAGTGCATTGTGGCACCAAAACCCTGGAGATGTCTGAATAATAAATAAAAGCCTCTCTCTTTTTATCAGTGGCTCATGTCCTCACTGGCTGAGTATCAAGCTGGGCAGCCAGAAGAGCAGCATGAGGTGAAGGGAGAGGAGAGGGAAAGGCAGGAGGAGCTCTGTGGGAAAACCCTGGGGACCCCCAGAGAAGGGGAGTGGGCAGGGATTTGGTCCTGTGGTCCTCCCCCAAACCCTGCTGCCCAGCATCATTTTGGGGTGTGCTCAGAGTGGTGCCCCTGGGCTGGGGTAAGGGTTGCTCATCATTTTACGTGGCCTGGTGCAGATGTTGGTTCTGGCAAGAATGGAATTTTGTGCTAAATGCTTCACCCCTGCAGGGGTTTGCAGGATTTGGGGGATTTTTGCTGATTGCCAGGCTGGGAGCCAGCACCTCCAAGCTTTAGTTTGAAGTGACCAGTTTGGAGAAAAGTGTTGAATTCTGACCTCCATCCAGCCTGGAGCTGTGAATCGCAGGAAATTCTGGGAGGAGCCGTGGGGAAGGGGAGGGTGGAGGGGAGAGAGCCTGAGCAGAAGCCTGGGATGCTTTGGAGCTGCAATGGAGTGTTGGCAGCTGCAGGCACAGATCCCTTCTCCCTCTGCACATCTGTCCACAAACCTTGCAACTGCTCATATTTAGCTTGTGGTGAAGAAATGTGTTTTATACCAAATGTTTGTCTCCTCCCAGGAGTGATCCCTGGTTTCTGGGTCCTTTTTCCCCTTCCCTGTGTGTGTGTGTGTTCCCGGAGGGTTTGGCCTTGGAGATGGGAGAGATGAAGCAAACAGAAATCCTTGGGGATGGAGGTGCCACCTCCCGAAGGAGAGAAACACGTGGAGGAGTTTGTGTCGGTGAGAAACCCAGAGCATTCCTCGGAGCCTCTGTGGCTTCTGGAGTTAATCGATGCCGTTTGTTTGCCTTTGGGGCAGAGGAGATCGATCTCCTTCCCCCCCCCTCCCTCCCTTCCTCCTCTCCTGATGCCAGGTGTTTGAAATGTGTCCAAGTTGACCCGGTGCCAGGCCAAGTGGCAGCTGAATTATCACCTGGGTCACTCGGCTGCTGTTGGAAATACACAATAAGCTCCCAGCTAAGAGAGAAAGAAGAAGAAGAAAAAAAAGCAGCCAGATTCTTTCCAACCCACCTCCATCCCCAGCTGTACCCAGATCCACTGGATGCCTGGGTCCTGCTGCAGCCTCCCCTCCTCAGGCTGGAGTGCTAAAAAACATGCAGTGGGGGCTAGGAATCTAAAAATTGAGACTCTAGATACTGTTTGTTGCTTGGTTTCTTGTCACTCAGGCTGTGCAGGGAACAGGCTTTGAATCATAGAATCATAGAATTGGCTGGGTTGGAAGGGACCTCAGAGATCATCAAGTCCAACCCTTGACCCACTGCTGCAGTTCCCAGCCCATGGCACTGAGTGCCACATCCAGGCTCTTTTGAAATATCTCCAGGAACTGAGAGTCCACCCCTTCCCTGGGCAGCCCATTCCAATGGCTGAGCACCCTCTCTGTAAAGAAATTCTTTCTAATGTCCAACCTAAACTTCCCCTGGCACAACTTGAGACCTCTTGTGCCCTCTTGTCTTGTTGAAAGTCGTCTGGGAAAAGAGCCCAACCCCCCCCTGGCTCCAACCTCCTTTCAGGGAGTTGTAGAGAGTGATGAGGTCTCCCCTGAGCCTCCTCTTCTCCAGCCTCAACACCCCCAGCTCCCTCAGCCTCTCCTCATAGGATCTGTGTTCAAGTCCCTTCACCAGCCTGGTTGCCTCCTTTGGACCTGCTCCAGGACCTCAATCTCCTTCCTGAGCTGAGGGGCCCAGAACAATTGGGGGACAATTTGGAGAAGCAAGAGAGGACTCTCTATGCCAGAGTGGCAGTCACACAACTGCTGGAGATGGAGGCTTTGTAGAAGTTGATTTTCATTAATTTCCCAATCAGCTAATGAGAGGTAATGATGCCTGTCCCATGCCAGCAGCCTTGGTAAGAGCCAGGTCTGGTGGTCAGTTTGTGGGCTCAGCCCACATCATCTGGAGTTTCCCTCCTGCCTGAGCACTGGGATGAGCTGGCAGCATCTCAAAGCACCCAACCTTTGGGTGCTGTGACCAAGGCACCTACACTGTGCTTGTAAACTCATCCCTGGAGCAGACAGGATGTGATGGGAGTTGCTTGTACACCTCCAGGAGTAGAGATGAGAGCTGGAGAAGCAAAGCATCTTATTCTAGCACAGCTGAAACCCTCAGGATTGCCTCTCCTAAGCCTGGAGAGGCAGTTTAGTGCCTCTTTTGATACACAGCAGAAGCATTCACAGAAAGCAGGGAAGGTTTATCAGGCACCTGAAGCACACTCCTCTGCCTGGCTGATGGGAGCCAGCTGCCAATGTTTATGCTCCTGCCCTTGCTGGGGGAGCAGAGAGGGTTTTCCTCCCCTGCAAGAAGTGCTGTGTGAGCTGGAAGGAAGTCTTTTGGGTTGGGGTTGCTGGGGAGGGTTGAGGGGTGTGGGGAAGAGTCCAGTGAGTCAGTGCTGGACTGTGAATAAATAGCTCAAAAATCCCAAACTGAGAATGAATATTCCCTAGAGCAGCTGGGCACATTGTGCTGTACCCAGCACTCACATGCTTTGATCCCTCCTTTTCATTTTCCTCTGGGAAACTGAAGGGAAAAAAAAAAAAAAAAAAAGCCTTCCTCCTGCACTGTGTCTCACTGGGGAGCTTAAAATTTCCCTGTGCAGCCAAGAACATCCCTGAGCAGTGCCAGGCATCTCACCCCTGCAGTGTGGCCCTCTGGTACCTGTGCTCTGGTAGGCAGGAGCTGCACAGCTCCTGGGGGATGCTTGACCCCCAGGAGATGATGCATGGCCCCTGGGAGCTGGTGCATGGCCCCTGGGAGCTGGATGGTCCCCAGAAGATGGTGCAGAGCCCTCAGGAGCTGGTGCAGAGCCCTCAGGAGCAGCCTCTTGCAGCTGTAGTGATGCTGGCTTGGTCTGCACTGCTGGCTGCATCAACTGGGCTGGTGAAAGGACTTGAGCACAGATCCTATGAGGAGAGGCTGAGGGAGCTGGGGGTGTTGAGGCTGGAGAAGAGGAGGCTCAGGGGAGACCTCATCACTCTCTACAACTCCCTGAAAGGAGGTTGGAGCCAGGGGGGGGTTGGGCTCTTTTCCCAGGCAACTCTCAGCAAGACAAGAGGGCACAAGAGGTCTCAAGTTGTGCCAGGGGAGGTTTAGGTTGGACATTAGAAAGAATTTCTTTATGGAGAGGGTGCTCAGCCATTGGAATGGGCTGCCCAGGGAAGGGGTGGATTCTCCATCCCTGGAGATATTTCAAAAGAGCCTGGATGTGGCACTCAGTGCCATGGGCTGGGAACTGCAGTGGGAGTGGATCAAGGGTTGGACTTGATGATCTCTGAGGTCCCTTCCAACCCAGCCAATTCTATGATTCTGTTATTCTATGATTCTATGATCCCCCCCAGGTGCTTTCCCTGGAGGAGGACTCAGGAGGCAAGTGCCAGAGGAGCAGGGACACCCACCAGCACTGGGGTCTGTCACCACGTTTGTCTTGCTGCTCAGCCAGGCAGTGAGTTACCCAGCTGCTCTCTAGATGGGATTTGAAACCCTCTGCACCAGGTATTGCCATTCACCACAAGGCTTTTTGACAGGGGTCTGTGATGGGATAATTAGAAACAGTCACTTAAAATCCACATCTGAAACATGTTGTGGAATTGAGGTTCAAGGAGTGCAGGTTTGCTACAGACACTGGATTCCTAAAGAACAATTTCCCACACCTAAATAATGATGTTTTCCATCATGTTACATCCATTAGCTAGAGCTTGGCAGTTGCATCCATCATAATATGCTATTTCAGGGAAATAAATGAGTGTATTTTTTCTCTGTGAGAACCAAGGCAAAAATATCTCACTGCTGAAATATTGAGCAGGTTTATACAGCCAGACCAAGTGCAGATTATTGCTCTAATACATTGATCCAGCCATTAACATACAGCACTGATGAGGCTGCTTTCTTATAATCCTTTAACTCCAGAACTAACATTTTCATAGTTGCTGCTTATTAAGTTTGCTTTAAAACTATTGCAATTAGACTTCCAGCAATGTTATTAAACAATATCATGGCTCTGGCAGAACCTGCCTGCCTGAATTTATAGCTGCTCTCAGTAGCTGAGGCACTTTTAGTCTCCTTGTCTTGAGAAGGTGTCTGCTTTCCCTTTCCTTTTTTTAAAGCATTTCAGGTGAATTCCCCAAGTTCTTCCCCACCATACTTCTGTGCCAGCAGATCCCTGATTTTCTGTTTCCAAAATGGGGACTTGGGTTGGGCATTTTGGAAAGAAGAGTGGCACAGCTCCAGGCACAAGTGCCTTCCCTGATCTATCTGTGCAGGGAAAACCCAGCCCTGGGACTGGCACCCAGGTGATGTTGTATGGAAATGGGTGTAGTGGGGAGGGTGGAGAACCCCAGGCTGATTGATAAACATCACACAAACTGCAGAGAGTTCAACAAATGTGCCAGTTAGGGTTTTTTTCAGTGATATAATCACAGGATATTTAAAAAGCTTGCTTCTCAATGAGCTTAATCAAAGGGAAGTTCCTGAACCTCAGCTACAAAGTGAGACCCCATGCTGTAGCAACACGAGCACTAATCTCAGAGGCTTTAATAGAGTACAAGAGCAAAAAATGCTCCCGGGACCACAACAGCAGACACAGCACAGAGAGAAGGAGCAGCAGAGCTGAACAGGGTCTGGGATTTCTTCTTGCACCCCAAGTGCTGATCCAGGAGATGGGAAAACCAACAGGATCTGCTCCCAACAGTGCTGCTCCCATTGATTTCTCGAGCAGTCGAATTGGCCTTTTGTCAACCACTGCAAAGTTGCATAAAGCACATTTGATGGATTACACCTATCAAAACTTTTAGCAGAAGGAACAGGTACAATTAAGAGGCTGCGTGCAGGATCTTCTCAGCAATCTTTTCCTTGCCATCATCAGTAATTACCTGCACTAAAGATGTTGCTGTGGCGCGGGGGGGTTGTCAGTCAAGAGGCAGCTCAGACCTAGAGGATCATAAATCCACTGTCACAGACTTTGCTGCCAGACTGAAGGAGAAGGCCTGTGGGAAGGGGAGGTGGCACCTGCAGGGCTTCGTGTCCCTCCCTGTGCCCTTGTCACCGAGACCTGGGAGAGAAACAACCCCGGAGCTGTGCCACACGCGCCGGCTGAGAATTCTGGAGCTTCCAGCTCTCCAGAAGAGCCATCCCACAATTACCTTATGTGAGCCTGGCAGTTCCCTCCACTGGAGAGATACAAGGTTATTAAGCAAATATGATTAATGAATAAAAGAACCTCTGGCAGGCTGGAACGAGGCTCCGAGGCCCAGCGGGCTCCGGGAGGATTCGTCTGCTCGCGCTTTGGGAGCTGCGTTGGGTTTCTGCAATAATATGATTAACACACTGTGTAATGGGCTAAATCCATCCCAAGTGTCCCTTCGGTTAAGCCTTTCCATGGACACCTGGGAGGAATTTGGCCTTTTTACAGTGGATGCTCTCAGCAGAGCCGTGCTGCTGTGCTGGAAGGCAGGAGGGTGGCGAGCTCCCGCGACAGCCGGGGAAGGGGCGGCAAAAAGGATGGAGAGGGGAGGGATGGGGCTGGAAAGGAGCAGAAGGATCCAGAGCAGCTGGAGCACAGGCTGTGGGGTGGGAGCAGATGTGTGCTGTCCCCGTGGCTGGTTGCCACACCACGGCACCTCCCGGGCCAAAGCTGTGGGACTTGGCCAGGCGCTCGCCTGCTGCTGTCCCCGGCTCCAGAAACCACAGAGCTGCCAGAGCTCTGGGGCTGGAGGGATGGGATGGGATGGGATGGGATGGGATGGGATGGGATGGGAGGGCTGGGGAGAGCTCCCTGCCTTATCTGCAGGGACAGATTGCCAGCAGCTGTGGGCAGATAAAGAGCGATGGGGATGGGCTGGAGGAAGGAGGCTGCTTCCCCTGCAAAGCAAACTCCCGCTCCCTCTTCCCAGCCTTCTCCAAGCAGTGGCTGAGTTGCCTTCTGGGCAGGGAATCTTCTCCACCACAGGGGTAAAAGCAAGAGGATGGATGATGTAAGAGCAGGAACTTGAGTGAATGCAGTTGCTGCTTTATCTTGCCCTGTCAGGGCTGCTGCTTCCAACATCCCCCTGCCTGGGGGGTGTCCCCGTGTCCCCCCTCCATGGCTCCATGGCTGGGAGCAGCTCTACACAGGCTGCCCCACAGCTCAGTTGTGGGTTTTGCTCCACTACTGCAATGCTCTCTGACAGACTGGCTCCATCCTGCTGTAGTGTCCTATCCAGCATTAATTGCAGCATGATATTTCTAACTCCTTCCAATATACCATGCCCCATTTGGGGTAAATTCCATGGTTTTGTGTTATTCTAATAATTCCCAGCAAGTAACTTTGCTTTTCAGCCTTGGGTAGTTCAATGTGTGTGTTCATGGTGGCCCCTTACAGTTTGCTTTAGTCTCATAATTACTGAGTGATCTCAAGGAATCAAGTGGTTCACAGGAACTGCCTAAAAAGGGTTTAATCTCCACCAGACCTCGTTAAAATCCCTTTGCCACACTAATTCCCCACACTTACAGAACCTGACCTCAGTGTGAAAATTGATATTTATGCTGAGGAGCATCCCTGGGCTGCCTGTGAACCCATCCCTGGTTTCCTATCCTGAGGGGTTTGAACTCTGGGGCTGCAGTGAGATGTGCTGCTTGATTTCCAAGCCCTCAAAATGAAATAAGTGCCCACCCAGGCCCTTTGGCACCCAATGAGATCAGCACATTAACACCAGGAGATTCTGGGGATGATCAGCCACCAGCTTTGAGTTAAGTCTCCTGATTTCTTGCAGCCTGATTCCTGCTAAGCAGTTGAAGCAGATGAAAACAGGAGCAGATTTGGAGATAGAGATTAAAAGTCTGCTGTTGGGCAGGATTTAAATTCATTCACCTTGGCCTGGGGTCTCCCTCCATCCTGCTGGGTAATGAGGGGACAGCCTCAGTGCACTGGTGACAGATTTCCAAGGTCAAAACTGGGGAAAGATTTTTCCAGAGGTATGGTGACTCTCCAGGGCTTCTGGTCTTTTCCTCTTTGGGCAGCCTGGTTGGAGAGGGAGCTCCCTCCCCAAGGGCTGGGATGGGTTTCAGAGTCTGTTGGAAATGATAAAAATCTCTCTTAGTTACCAGTATTGAGACACAAAATAGACAGATTTTTGTGTGTGTGTGTGACATTCTCTACAGTGGAAAAACTCTGCAAAAAAAAGTGTCTGTTGGCTTTGAAAGTTGCTTGCTCCAATACTCTTAACAGATGGAGGGCTGCTCACAGCTCTGTGCCTGGGCTGCACTTGCAACCCTTTAGCTGCCGTGGAGACTTAAAGGTTTTGTTAGGAAGGAGCAAATTCTGCCTGAAATCATGGCTGTGGCCTCTGGAGCATGGAGGCTGCAGGCAGGAGAGTGGGAGCCCCATGCCCTGTGGCCAGTGGGGCACAACCTGCCCAGCCCCAAGGCACTGGTGTGACATTTATACTCTGCAGTTCTTCTGTAGGATGCAGCATCTTGCTGCAAAGGGTGCCAAGGCATGCTCACCAGAGCAGGGAAATAGGGTGCTAAGAATTTTAATGATTCTGGTTTGACCAATAAGGGATCTGTTAACGTAGTCTCTGCGACTAGGAAAGGCAGGTTTATTTCTGTACCTCTCAGGAGACAGGCTGGAGCTATTATAAAGTTATTAAGCTATTATTATATACAGGTATTAAGGCTGAGTGGAGAAGTCGAGCGTTATGAGGGCGTATGAAAGAGAAACCTCAGAGGTGCAGAGAAGTTGGGGGAAGTGATGCTGGGGCATGTGGGGCAAGGAAGGGGGGTGTTCAGCTGTGGGACCAACCTAGGCTAGAGAAGATAAACCATAAGTCACCTCTGAGCTCTTGACAAGGTGTGTAAACCATTTTCTTCTGCCATACCTGGACCCACCCTGAGGATGTCCTGCTCACCAGGTCTCCAGATGCTCTGTGGCATGAGCAGAGATCAGTCGAGCTCTGAAACTCAGGGAGGAGCCTGCCTGTGGTTGCACTTGTTATGGGCAAACGTTATGTTTTAGTCTGCAAAGCTTGTGTACTGGGTGTGAGTGAGCATGCAAAGCCTGCAAGGTCTGAATTCAGCTGGAGGAGGGAAGCTTGGTGAGAAGGGAGGATGCTAGGTGGAGCTGGCACATGGAGAGGATCCCTCAAAACCAAGTGTGGGTAGTGCTTTGGATTCACTCAGTGCTTAGAAGCTCTAAACACAGTGAGATACAGAAGCTGGATCTTTTTCCAGCAATCTGAGCATCCACCAGAGGGAACAGAGCCAGGGCTGTGACCCACGAGCGTGAAACGTTCGTCAGAAGGGACAAACGGAATGTGAAAAGCCACCAGAAACTCCCAAAGTGGGTCAAATTCCTTGATGTGTCTAACAATAGATGTAGGGTGGGAAAGGCAGGGTCAATCTGGTTGCACACCCTCCAGTGCCTCCTGAAATCTGGGCTCTGCTCTGGGCCTGACTCTGTCATGGTGAAATTCAAAGCAGGCGGCTGAAATCGTGGAATCCTCAGAGCTGCCGGCTCAGCCTTCTCTACCCGGGCCTGCCTGGCATAATATTAGCTTCATGCCTGAGTGAGGAGGACTTGGCTTATTAAACTTGCAAACCTGCCTTGCTTCAGCCCTTGGGTATTTAGGACTGCCAGGTCTCGGGGGTAGGATGCTCTAATGCTACTTTTACGCCACGTCTACCGCAACGAAGCTTCCTTAATTGGCTTGTGGTTCCCACCAGCACTGCAAGCAAACAGCCAGCCATGGAGAGAAACCTGCCAGGGAAAACCAGGAGAGAAACCTGCCAGGGAAAACCAGGAGAGAAGCCTGCCAGCACCACAGCCACTGTTCCGTGTTGGTGCATCCTTAATTCACGTGTTGTCTCTCCCCCCGAAGACAAACAAGCTGCGGAGCCAAAAAGCTCTGTGGGGAGGGATGTGCAGCAAGATCGGAGCATGAAAAGTGAGGGTCCTCATCCCCAAAGCATCCCCTTGGGGCCCTGGGCAACCTGATCTAGTGGAAGGTGTCCCTGCCCATGCAGGGGTTTGGAACCAGACGATCTTTAGGGTACCCTTCCAACCCAAACCATTCCACGATCACCTGCCCAGTCGGGTTCTTCCCTCCACCAAGTCTTGATTCTCCAAGAGTCTGGAAGGGAACTTGCAGTAAAATTTCTTTTATTTTTCTTTTTAAAAACAGCCAGCCCCCCCTCTCCTTCCTTGCTTTAATCACTTTAAAACAACCCTAGAGGAGCCAGAGTAGGGTAAATAAATGTGGGAACCAGGGGACTTCTTGAACTGTTAAGGAAATCAATATAAATCACAGGGTAACCTTGCCCTGATATCTTCCTTATCACCTCTGAGGCTCTACCTGCCTTTGTCTAACAACAATCTCAGTTAATTAGATAATTAATCTAATTATCTAATTAGGTGGAATCACTACTACTGATTCCACCTAATTAGGTCCGTGGCTGTACCTCAGCAGCAGTGGTTCTCTCTTTCTGGCCAACCCCTCCACCTTCTGCCATGCCTGAAACCAGGCACTGACACAATTCCCAGCTCTTTGTTTGCTTTAACCAAAACCACCTGGAAACAGTTTTGCATTTGCACTCGGGTTTTCCTTGCATGAGAGCAAGGTGGCCAGTTGCAGAGTAGAAAAGGAAGCTCTCCTCACAAGATTAATTTTTCTTTTTAGCGATGAATGCACCGAGCTCGTTCTCTTTAATTCGCTCTCCTGGTGCAAGATTAATTTTAGCTCTGAACACAGCAACCTGTTATGTTTGAATTCATCTTAGGGAAACACACTGCCCTGAGGCTGGGGAAACAACGTAAGTAGCTTGCTTTCCCCCTTTATTTGGACAAGTTCAGCTAAAACTCATGGCTGCAGTCCCAGACGTGCTTTGTCCCCCTGCAGAATTGGGGGTTGTCCTCTTGCTGCAGCTTTCCCAGTACCTCCTGTGTTTGATGGCACAAGGGAGATGGACAGAGGCTGTTGTTCCTCCTGGCAGCAGAGCCCCAGGGCTCATCTCTGCAAGGATGCTGGAGCTGGCAGCCCCTCACTGGTTTTGGATGGGTGACAGCAGCAGCCCTGTCCCCTAAGGAGCTGTTGGATGCCTTCAGGCTGCAAAGCCACCATCCAGCACTCAAGGGTTTTACCCACTTAATGCCCAAATTAGATTTAAGGGCTTTTTCCTATGTTCCAAAACAAATCATCAGCTGTCTTCAAAGCAGGCAGCCAGCCTTGGCCCTGAGGAAAGATGGATGTGCTCACTCTTCTCATCCAGAGCTCTGCTTTCTCAGGATCTCACCTTACTCTCCAGCCTAAGCACAAGAAAAGCCATTCAACATCTGAGCAGTCAGGACCTTCGACTCTTCCAGCCCAAGGAAAGGCTTTTGGTTCATGCCATCACTATCAGGAGAGCCTTGCTGGACACCCCTGGGCTCAGAAATTAGCACTGTGTGGTGCAGTGTCCACGGGAACCCTGGCTGGAGCCCAGAGAAGATAAAACGGGCAGGTAGGTTCTGCAAGAGCATTTCTGCAGTGGGTTACTTCTCCCTTCTGGAAATGCTTCCTTCCCCTATTGCTCCCAGGTTAATCTGCTGCAATAGCACCCAGACCTGTGATCTGGTTCTAGGGAGAGAGTTCTACTCCTGCCTGTGACCTCTTGCATGACTGGGATGGTGGCAACAGATGAATCCATGGCTTTTCATTTTGCTTTCTTCATGTTTTGGTTTGGGCTTTTTTTTTTTTTTTTTTTTTAATATATGTATTTATATATATATACATCACTGAAGCACCATAAAATGTCTCCCTGGGGTAGTTTGCTTTTCCTTTTAAAAAAAAGTCATATATTATATATATTTTTGAACTGCTTGGAGCAAAGTTGTCTCAGCATTCTCATTTTGAAACTTCCATATTGAGGTGTTTATTACAGAATCATGAAAATTCCCGCTTAGTTGAAACTTGGCAAATGCTTTTTGGCTTGAAGCAAGTTTTCTTTTGAAGGAGTTTACTATTAAGTGTTTAAGGCTTTGGGTTGGTTTTTTTTTTTTTCCTAGATATTATTTCTTTTGAAAAAGCAACACCTTCCAGAACTGGATTCAGAAACACTGGGCCAGCTCTGCCAAAGTGTGAAAGCTGTGAGTCAAGCAGAGAGCTGCAGCCATTCCTGCTTTTTCTGACATCTGTTACAGGAGTAAGGGAATTCAGCTGTACTCTACAAGCCAAGAGGCTTTTCTGCTGTTTTGGTGAATCCTGGGTGGCTGCACTCCCACCAGATGCTGCTGATCCTAATGCCAGGGCACAGCATCTCAGGTTGCCCAGAGCAAGCAAAATGTGCTGTACCTGTAAGAAAACTGAGTGTGCAGCAGGGTTCTTGTTCTGTGCCTTGAGTAACATCCCTGGCAGGATCTGGGATCATGTTGTTCCAGTGGTGTAAATGGCATTACTGCTGACCTGGGTTGTGCTTTGGGCTCAGTGCTGAGGACACAGTCTGTACTTTGTTTTATACTCACATGCTTTTGTTCTTTCAGGTGTGCAGACCTTCCTGCCACCTGAGATGTTTCCTAACTCTACACCTAGATGGGATTTCTTCTGAGATTCTGAAATACTGTAGACAGGCTTGGTTATTTTTCTTTCATTTTATTTTTCCACTTTCTAGCAGCATCCAGAAGTGGAAGTACCCAAGTCTCAAGAGTGCTTTCTCTGGCTCTGCCTTGCAAACTCCAAAAGTTTGAAGAGATCTGATAATCACCCTTCCCTTTCCTTTCTTATCAGTTAACTCTTCCCCCAGAGGGGTTCGCAGTGCCCTCCCTGACATGGCTCTGGTCTCAGGACCCTGCCTGCTGGCAGTGCTGGCTAAAAGAGGACAAAATAGCATTGGTGCTTCCAGTCCAGTCCTTCTGGTGCTTATTCTATTTTTGCTCTCCCGTTGAAGTGTCCACAACAGAATTGTGCCTGTGCTGTCAGGATACCAATGTATCACCATCATTTTGTCTCACAGATATGAGAACTTCCCTGCAATATTTAGGATACTTTGCTGGAATCCCTGTGGCTAAACAACTGTGATTTGGCTCTATATGTATTGTCCCTTCCATGACACAAAATGTACCAAGGTGCTTGAATTTCAATGTTGGATTTGGGTTTTCTTTCCTCCCCCCTCGCCCCCCAGCCATGCTATCTTAAATTTATTTCTGTATTTTATTACATATAATTGTTTGGCACTGTGCTGCCATGTAAGATTGCTATGCAGATGTTACACAGCTCCAGTTACCATTTTCTACTCGTTGTGTTTCTTCAGTCTGTTCAGGAACTTTCCACCTTTCCTCATCCCAGGCTTCAGTGTCCTACAAACTGCGTGGAGCTAGAAGATTGAGGTGCTTTTTTCTTGCTTCTAGCACAAAGGGAGGGGGGGGGACAGTTTTGGAGATGTTGCTTGTTTCTATGGATAATAATCAATAAGAGCCATTACAGAGACAACTACATACATCACTAAACTTTGACCTCTGCTCTCCAGAGCAGTCCCAAGATGCCTATTCATATGCTGGTGACATCCAGATTGTGCTATTGCAAAAGCCTCTTTGCTTGGGAAGGGATTACAGATTTAAACTGTGCAGCCTTTGCTATCTGTAGAATACAGCATGCAGGATGCTTAGCTAGGGCCTCTACTTTTTGTTGGCTTTTTTTCCCCTTCAGCTGAGTTTTTTATTTAATGCTGTTGCACGCAGGGTTTTTGTGCCTCTCTACCTTATCGGGCTGTTTTGTACTCCTGTCTCTCTGGCATTTTAAGGGTTTGCAGACCCTGGAGATTCTTGGCACTGGCTGTTGCTTGCATATTGCTCCTCATCTTTCAGATCCTTTTTCTATTACGTTGTTCTTCTGCAGGCTGTTTCTGATAGAAAGTTTTAGGCTTGCTGTTTGAAGTTCCTGATAGTCGGCGTTTGATCGCTTACTAATACAGTTCTAAAACTATTTTCCAAAGGACCCAAAGACTATAAAAATAGATCTATAAATAGATCACAATGAAAAAGATAGGGAAAAAAAAAATCCCCCCGCTTTTAAAATACCCTTAGTTTGCCGAATAGGGGAAGTTTTAAGTTTTCTGGGAGGAAAAAACATGCGTACCAAATTTAGATGCAAATTGGAAATCCCTGGGCACTTGAGAAACCCATTTCTAGGAACAAAAGCTGGATGAAGGGTTTTCTTCTCTCTGTGCCTCTTCTCTTCCTGAGAGAGAGAGTCTACTGAGATCTGTTGGCAGGAAGCAAGTCAGATGAGATTATTTGGTGTGGGTGGGTGAGGAGGGAGAGCCAGGACTCTGCTGACAGCAGCAGGGTCTGACCTCAGTGGGATGGCAGGGGCAGGAGGGGCTGTGTGGGCTGCTCTGCTCTGGGAGTCCTTCTCCAAGTGACCAAGGTCCATCTTTACATTCACTGCCTTTGCTCCTCCCATTCTGAGGCTGTTTCTGTTCCCTGCTCCCCTGAAGGTTAGAAACAGAGTTCTAGTTTCCAGCCCATGTGTCCAGCACGGATCAGTTGTGCTCTTTTTTGCTGCTTCTTAGCTCTTTCATTGCTCTGATGTGCTGCCTCCTTCTCTGGTGTATTTTTTAAAGAGTTCGTATCCCCTCACAGCTTTTTTTTTTTCCCCCTAGGCTGAGCAAGTTGAGTTTGTAAAGACTCCTCTGATAAAACAGGCTTTCCACTCCTCTAATCATCTTAGATGCTCTTCTCCGTGCTTGTCCCAGCTTAAAACCATTTTTTTCTTCAACTGAAGAATTGTCTGGAGAATGGTAGTTCCAAAAAGATCTTGCCTGTGTATTGCATAGTGCCATTCTACTTTTCCCTGTCTCTATTTCTTAGTACTTCTGATGTCCTCTGCTTGACACTGGCATTTTCAGGAGCTAAGTCAGAAAGTTTTATTATGAGCCACCAGCTGCCAAAGTCAGTAACACTGGATATTTCATCCCATTTCCATTTTGCTCTCTCTCAGTCATTCCCTTCCTTGGATGCAACACTCTGCTTCTCATCTTCTATTTATTAGCACAATCCCTCCTTTTCCTACTGGGGTCACTACAGAAAATACCAAGAAATATTCATCCCAAGGCAGCTGTCTTGAGCAGCTCTACTGATGCTCTTTCTCCACCTCCATGGCTCTCACTTCATCCCTTCCCTACTTTGCTATACCTGTTCAGCTAAAAATGTCCCATCTGAACATTCATCCAAGTTCACGTATCTCCCACA
This sequence comes from Heliangelus exortis, assembly GCF_036169615.1. NCBI lineage: Eukaryota > Metazoa > Chordata > Aves > Apodiformes > Trochilidae > Heliangelus > Heliangelus exortis. The sequence goes on along the minus strand of NC_092433.1, from coordinate 17,775,032 downwards.
ATTATCAGTGAAGTCTCTCAGTGTCCCTGCATGAATCTGAGATGCTTGATAATTCAGAATGTTTTGCTGGAGTGTGTAAAGACCTCTCTAGGTCTAGACCTCTCACCAGGGCCATCCATCAGCCAGGTCAGCATTTACACAGCCTCTAGCAGAACCCTTTTCCCCAAAAACCTACAAACTCAGCCTGGGCCAGGCTTTTAAGGATGCTGTCAAGTGCTAAGTGAGACTTTCAAGGGGAGTTTCCTCCTGACTTCTTGCTGGCCTTGGCACCTGAAGGTGACAGCATTTAATGCTTTGAAAGCAAGAGAGGGTGTGGTGAGCTGGCCACCAGCTTCAGCCCATTGCATGCTTTCTGGTTTGGTATTTATTTTGTGGTGAAGACTTCCAGGCTTCTGAGCATAGGCTCCTGCTTCCCTTGCCAAGGATGCTCTCATGGTAGGGCAAACATTACTCTGCTTTGTGTGAAGTCTGCTGGCTTTCACACAGCTTCTTTTGCTTCCATCCCTTGATGTCTTCTCAGAGGAGGCCAAACACATTCAGCTCCCCCTTCAACAGGACAGAGTGAAATGAATGCTGGCTGTTAATGTAGCTGCTTCACCATTTCTACCCTCAATTGCTAATTTCCCTTTCCACCCACTTCTCCTAAAAGGTGCTAATCGTGTGGTGATGCACAGCTTCCCTGCCCCAGAGACACCAGTATCACTTCTCATCCTTTCAGCTCTGGTTAAATTAATAGTGGGACCTGTGTCCTGAGCCTGATTCCAAAGCCTGTGCAACAAAATCCTTATTAAATCCACAGAAAAGTGATTTACCAGTGGCTAGACCTCAGGCAGCTCAGGACGTAGTCACTTCTCAGAAGTTATGCACATCCAATGCAAAATTACAAAAATGTGTATTTACCACAGGGACCAACGGGGCCAAGCAGCTCAAGTTCTTGTTTATGTTTGGCATTGAATCCTATGCACAAATACTGACTTTGGCTGCACTCAAAGCATCCTGGTTTATTTTAAAATCTGTTTATACTGATGGTCCAGGTGCAGGGAAACATCCCTCAGCTCTCAGCACCCCAGCTTTTGGTGGTCTCACCTGACTGGAGAGGCTCAGCTTGGGATGTGGCTCCCAACATCCCTGGCCAGCTGCTCCACGGAGGGTATGGACCAGAGGTGTGGACTGGTACCTGGTTTTGGGGTTGAAACCAAGAAGCAGGAGCAGCTGCAGCACTGCTGGGGTGTGGGATGGTTCAGGAGAGAGGGATGGGGATGCTGAGCTGGTGCAGAGAGGTAACCATGATCTGTCTCATCCCAACATCTCTGTACCCGACGTGAAGGATGTGCTGATGTGCAGCCCAATCTTTGCTGGGCATGAGTTCCCAGTGTAGACTGGGACAGCCAGGTTGGTCTGAGAGGTTCACAGGCTCATTGAGTTTGGAAAAAACCCCTTAAAATCAGAGTCACAGCCATCCCACCCTGTTCTCCCAGTTGCTGTGAGTTTGCCTGCCCTGGTGCTGTGGTTTTTTTAAAAGGTTTTTGTTGTTAAAAATGCACATGGTGGGGGACCAGGAGAGGTGGAAAGAAGTAGGTTAACAGGACCCTGTTGCACTTGAGAGTGTTGTCAAGCAAGGAGCTGCACACAGCTGGCACTGCTGAGAAAGTAGCATCTTATGGAGGCAAGGGTAGAAATTTCTTCAGGTAGATTTGCCACCAACTGAACAAGCACCATGGAGTTTAAAACGTTCAGCTGGAATGAGTTTGGTGTGAAAATATGCTCATGTGTGAGCCTAGAAATTCACTCTTTTTTTTTTTCCCCTTCTCAGTTCCAGACTGCTGGAGCTAATGAGGAAAAGTGCCCTGACCGTGGCTTCCTTTTGGGCACCTAAGAGCCCAAAGTCCCCATTAAAAGTCCCCAAATGCTCAGTGGGGTGCACTCCCCATGCCACCTTGGTGAATTCTGAGATGAGCAGGATAACTTGCTGACACTGTGGTGTGAAAGAAACACCCCACCAAGGGAGCTGTCATTTAGTTTGGCTGTATCTTCAGCCCTGCCAATGGTTCCTGTCTTGGTGCATCAGTGTCTGGAGGGAATGCAACATCCCAAAGCTCTGGGAATGATCACAACCTGGGAATGATCACCTTCTGTTGCATGAACATGATTGAATGAAGTCATGCTAGACTTGGGTTGCCAAGCTTTTAACATGTGATGTTGAAAGCCTTATTTGACGAGGAGGAAAAGTTTCCAGGGGAATGGACAATAAAGGATGTAGTAGGTTTTTGGAAAGAAAACAGCTTTTTCTATTAAAATAGAACAGCAACCCTGAAACTTTTTTTGAGGACATAAATTGCTTTCTAAAACTGGGCTGTTGCTCTTTGGTGTTTCCACAATAACTTTCTCTGTGCCTGGTGCTTTGTTTAATGTGGTAGCAAGGAGCCAAGGGAAGCAGCTGTGGCAGAAAACAAGAGTCAGGCTGTGCCTGGAGCTCCTTCAGAGCCAAAATTTTGGTCCTTTCTGTGCTCCTTCTCAGGTTCTCCACTGACCTTGTCCCCAAACACAGTGCACTTGTTGCCCCCCCCAAGACATAATTGCCATGAAACTCAAGCAGGGGTTGCACACCAGGACTCTGGGCTTAGCAGACCCCATGAGCAGTGCTGAGTTACTGTTCCCACACAGATTCCCAAAGCAAACGTTACTGCCGTAATCCAAAAGAGCAAAAATGTTTGGAAAGCAGCAGATGCAATGGGAAAATGACACTTCCTACGTGTGATAATTGCTCAACCTTAACACTGCCCTTAGAGTATGTCTGCTTCTCGCCGTATTGTTCGGGAACTTGTGTGGCATAGAAAAAAAGTCACTGGAAGCCTTTTGTCTGTACAAATGGCAGTGAAAGGGGTTGGCAGTGGTGCCAGCAAGGGTTAAATTACCTCTGGGGGGCTGGGTAGGGTAAGTGGATTACATGCAGCTATTAAAGGCAGAGTGGTGGCTCTGTCAGCATGATTTGAGTGTTAAAATGGGCACTGGTGGAGGGGGAGAAACCTCAGTGGCTTCTGAGTGACTCCTGATCACTAAGGCTTTAAAGCACAGAGCACGGTGTTTTCCTCCTGTCATGGTAGGAGTGTATCTCACCTTAACCCACTTTCACTTCTTGGCTTTTAAGTATCAATTTTCTTCATTTTTTTTTTTTCTTCTATTCAGCCATAGGTTAACTTTGTCCAGACTGCCTTCACCCTGGCCCTGCAGCCCTGCTCCAAATCACAGCCCCATCCATCACCCTGCATTCATCCCTCCTGTCCATGCCGTTTCTTGCCTGGGGATGGAATTTTGCTCTTCCCTGGTGGGAGCCGCTAGCTCGGCTTCCTCATCACTGAGAAAGCACGATGAAAAAATGTCAGCTTTGCACCCGTGTGGCTGGGAGGGGATGATCCAACTTCTGTCTTTATTTGTTTGTCCCTCATTACCCCTTCCCTTCCCGAGCTGCTCATTGCCCTCATCTCCTCACACTGCTGCTGCCCAGGAGCCAGCCCTGTGTGACAAGTGGCTCAGCAAAGATGGCAAGAGCTTGTCCTCGGCTCATCCCGCCCTCCATGCCAGCTCCAAGGTTTCCATCACCTCCAAGATGCAAGGGGGAGCAGGACCGAGCTCGGCGCAGGGCTGATGCTTTTTTTTAGAGGGGGGAGAAACGCCACTTTATTTATTTATTTATTTATTTATTGCCAGCTTGGAAGTTTTTTTTCCAGAATCAGACCTTTTGGTGTTGATAGATCACCGAGGGATAGGTGGGAACATTTCCGAAGAACAGAGCAGCGCGGTGGGGATGCCTTTGGCTGGTGACCTGACCCAAAGCGGCAGCCGGTGAAGGGCGGCAGCCGAAGCATTCGCGAAAGGCACGGGGAGCCCGTGCCTGAGGACGGGGCACGGAGCCGGAGTTTGCTGCCGGCTGCCCAACCCAACTTCCAGAGCAACCGCCCCAAGGAAGGGGCGAGGCGAGGCCGGTTCTGGCCGCCGTTCCCTCACGGATCGGGCCTACGCATCCCCCGGCCCCGCCGGTACCTGCGGCCCCTCCCGCTCCCTCCCGGCGGGCAGGACGGGCCCCACGGCACCGCTCTCCCCTGACGGGCTCCCGCCCACGGCAGGCCCCGGAGGGGACGCCTCCGGGCAGGCGACGAGCCCTCTGAGGGGGAAGGGACGGGAAAGGAAGGGGCCACCCGCCACCGCCACCACCGCCGGAGAGGAGCCCGCCCTCCTGCCGCGCCGGGGTCCCGGTGCGGGGCGCAGCGCCCGCGGCGCTGAGGAGAGGGAGGCGGCCCCGAAGGAGCTGCGGGCCGGGCTCGGGAAGGGGGGGGAAGACAAGGGGGGCTGGTGCGGGGCAGGGGTGGGACCCGGCGGGGGAGCGGTGCGGCGCGGGGGGCACTCCCCGCTCTCCTCTCCGCTCTCCTCCCCGGCGGGGCTATCGGCGGGGCCGCCCCCATTGGCCGCGGCGCGGCGACGAGCTCCGCCCGCCGGAGCGGCGCGGGGAGGGAGAGAAGAGGAGGAGGAGGAGGGAGGGCGCCGGGCTGCGCTGCGCTGCGCTGCGCTGGTAGTCTGGAGCGGAGCCTGGCAGCGGCAGGAGCGGCGGCGCAGGGGTGAGGAGCAGCCGGAGCCTGCTGGACGGAGGCAGCCCCGTCCCCCTCCCCTCCCCCTCGCCTCTTTCTTTGTGCGCAGGGCAGGGGCGGCCCCGATCCATGGTCATGGGCGACAAGAAGAGCCCGACCAGGTGAGCGAGGGCACGGGGGGCGCGGGGGCGGGCGGCGAGAGGAACCTAAGATGGAGGGAGCGTGTCGGGGGCCGCCCCTGCCTGCCCTTACCCCTGCCCCGCCGGCGGCCGAGGGCCCGGCCCGGCTCGGCGCTGGCGCGGCGGGAGGGGATGGCGGTGGGTAGGCCCCTGGCTGGTAGTTGCGTGCGTGTGCTCAGCCGCGGGGGAACGGGGGGGCCGCGGCGGAGAGGGGCTCCTAAGATGGAGGGAACCCGCGGGGAGGGGGGCGGTGTGCCCGCGACCGCCCCGCCAGGTACGCGGGGGGCCGGGGCGGGGGGGGGGGGGGGGGGGGGGCTGCGGGCCGGGAGGGAGGGGGAGAGAGAGAGAGAGAGAGGGAAGGAGGCTGCTAAGATGGAGGGAGCGTGGAAGGGCAGGAGGAGGAGGAGTGCCGGTGTCTCCCTGCCTGCCGCCGGTGCCAGGGCTGGTCTGGTGTGAGAGCAACCATGGCGGCTCCGCTCGCTCGCACTCCCGCTCCGCGCACTCGCTGCTCCCAGACAAAGGGAGGTTTAACAAGGTGGAGGAGGGAACGCGCCTCCCAGCCTTCAAACTCTCCCACCCACCCTCCCACCCTCTTCTCCGAGAGGGAGGGAGGCGGCCCCCGCCGCGGTACGGGGGGTGCCGGGGGAGGTGGCCGGCCCGGCCCGGTTGGGCTCGGCCCGGCCCGGCTGGGCCCTCCCGCGGCGCGGGGGCGGAGCGCGGATCCCCACCGCACCTCTCCGGGAGCCGGCCCGGGTAGGTGTTTGTCGGCTGTTCCCGGGTGCGGGGGGGAAAAAGGGCGGTGGGAGCAAGGGGCTGGGATTCGGGGCACTGTAACATGGTTTCTCATGTGTGTGTTTTCTTTCTCTCCTCCTCTCCCTCCTCCTCCCGCCGCCTCTCTCCTCCTCCCCAAACACACACGTACGCACCACACGCGCTTCCCCTTCTCCCTCCTCAAGGCCGAAGAGGCAAGCCAAACCTGCAGCCGACGAAGGCTTTTGGGATTGTAGCGTCTGCACCTTTAGGAACAGCGCCGAAGCCTTCAAATGCAGCATCTGCGATGTCAGGAAAGGCACCTCCACCAGGTACGTCCGCACCTCTCCACGGGGCTCTCGCTCCGCGCCGGGTTGCGTTTACTTGTTGATTTTTTTATTATTTTTTTTTCCCCTGTCGCCCGGGTGTCGGCTGGATTCGACCTCCTCTTCCTCCCTTCTGTCCCCATTCAGAAGCTTGTGGAATTTAAAAATTCTCTTTCAAGCGTTTAATTGGAAGACATGTTCTGTGGATGTGGCAGCGACCTGAATCTTTTTGTTGTGCTGTGCTTTTTTGTCACTGGTGTACGGAGGACCTCTTGGAGATCTGCAGCCAGTCAGAAATGTTCCGACTGTGGGTTGGGGCAGATGTTTTTTTTGTGGTTTGAGTGGAGATTTACCTGTGTTTTCTATTAGGAGTAGAAATTACTGAGGGTTAGGGAGCGAGAGAGCAAACGGCTGAAACTAAAGATGCCACAAGAACAACTCCCTCCCTGAGATGTTGATCTTTTGGCTTGGTTGTCATCTGAAAGGAATTGGCTTTGTGCTCAGTGTGAGAATGGTGTGGATTTCTGTAAGCTTGAGCTGTCAGGTCTTGTGCAGAGTAGCTGTGGAAGTCTTTATGAGATGGCAGCTGGCATACAGTAGTTAATTTAATCTCAAAAAAAAACCCCAAAAATCGACCCAAACACTTAAACTCTGCCAGTTAGTGGGTTGAGAAAGTTTGTCCTGGAAATACCAGTTGGTGCTAAAACAGGCATGAGGTCCTCTGATTTTTTTTTTCCTCTGATCTGTTCTACCTTATTGACTTTTTGTTCATATTGTACCTTAAAAATTCCGAGTTCCCGTTGCTTTGCTCTGCCAAGGAAGCGATCTGTAAGATACCCATTGTGAAAGGCATAATTTTCCTCCTTTGAGTGAAGATGCTCTCATCGGGCGGTGGTTTGCATGAGTTGGCTGTCTTGACTTGATTGACAAAGGAGGTGAAACTGTGTTCAGTTGGTTATTGTTCACACTTAGACAATGTGAAGTGCCTACATTTTTAATGGGGAGCCTGCTTTTGGGCCATTGCAACTGAGTCAGAGCAACAGTGCTGTAGTGCTTCACTGTGTGTCTGGTGATGCGTGTCCCTTACAAGGATCTCCACACTATTTACAAAACATACTGAGGTGTTCTGTTTTAAACAGTGTAATTACAGCACTGGATAATTTTGAGCTTTTGGGATGATGATGTTCTCCAGGCACCTGGAGCTGATTCTTCACGTTCTGTTCAGTTTTCGTTTGTCATGTGCATAAACCTGTGGATTCCTGTGATTTTTTTCCTTGGCTTCTCCCTTGGCTCAGGTGAAGCATGGTGATCCTGCAGTTGCCTGGGCTTTAACTGTGCTGCTCCAGTGCATGGTTGTTGGCAGGAGAGCAGCAAGGAGATGTAGGAGCCCATGTGTGTTGTCTCATGTATCAAAATCTATCATTTATTTGGCCACCAAACTGACATTCATTTTGAGAGCCCCAGCTTTCTCTTGCATGCTCTTACTTTTTTTTTTTTTTTAATTTAAAAAAATGATAATTTTCAAACTGTTTATTGAGGTAGTAGGATGTTTTGTCTTTTAAAGGGCCATTCAGAGGGAAAGCAGTTGATGAATTCAGGTTAAGAGCTGTAGCCTTACTTGCAGATGTGATCCTCGGGTTTAGAACATTGTACTTCTGTTTAGCTTTTAATGGACCCTTCTGAATGGCTTCTAATTTTAATTCATTTAATTCATCAGCTTCCTATTCATTTTTGCTGCTTTTAAAATTGCTTTTGTTTGTAGAATTTGCGAAAGTATTTAAAATATTCAATGGACCATCACGTCTGCTTGCATATTTATATAATTTTTGAATAAGTACAACTGAAAGCATCAGTGACTGAAGGTTGTGAGTGAGCTGGGAAGAGCTGGGAGGTCAGAGTTCTTGGTGGTGGTGTTGCTTTGAGTGTTCCAGTATGAGTCAGTGCTGGGGAAATTCTTCAGAATTTTTAAAATACATAACTGATGCAAAGATCCTTAACGAGTTCTGATGGATAATTTATTACTTGAAATATAAGGTGTTGGATGAGCTTGACTTTTAAGTTGCAATTTGACAAGTCGATGACACTTCTCCACATTTAAAGCTGCCTTGGTTTGTTAAGGTTTACTTGGGTAACACTTATTGGAAATTTATCAAAGTCGCCTTTTTAAAAGCTCAACAAAGCAGTGAAAGACAAACATTGTGGATGTGAAGCAAGTGGCTTTCATCAAATTAGTGTGTGCAATTACAGTATGCCCAGGTTTTTTTATTAAGATCTGGTATGACCTACTTTCTCCCCCCTGCCATTTGACTGATGAAGCCAGTTTATTTGCTGTAGAATTTACTTTGGCTGATAAATATTCTCTGATTTGAGAACTTCAGCTAATTCTTAGTGTGTGTCTATTTTTTCAGACTCTATATACTCTCTTGGTGTGTGGGAGGGGTGGCTGGCAGCAGTTAGGAGTTTTACTTTGTCAGATCCAGCTATCCCCTTTCCCTAGGATCTTGTAAAAGGAGCTTAAAAGATGGTGAGCTGGAGTTGACCTGCCAAGTCAAAATCACTGTAGGTGCTAAACAGTTAAATTGCACCTGAATACTTCTTCAAGGGGCTGTTTATAAATATTTCACTTGCACTTTTAAATAAAAATGAGGTCAAATCCATCTCAAGAGAATTGGGAGTTGTTGTGCGAAGATTACATTAAACCTGTACTTGAATGCTGGATTTGTTACAGTGTGTCACTAACTCCCTTTCTTCAACTTCATTCTTACTGTTTTATGGCCAAACTTTATTTACATTTTATTTAGGCAAGGGTTTTGAGTTTTTTTCCACTGTTTTCCTTCCCTGACAGTTATGGCAAAGATAAAACCTATGCTCAACACAAAATTCACTTGGGTAGGATGATGATTTCATTTGCTAGCTTGGGGGTGAGCAATGGTTTGCTGGGGTGTACAATGCTTTTTTTTTTTTTTTTTTTCTCCCTTTTCTGGAGGTTTTGGTGTTGGTGTAACAGTGCAGGGACCTGGTGTTGGCCACCACTTCCACTTGCATCCTGCAGCTCTTCTGGTACTTGGCTCCAGCATAGCCACAGACCAGCTTCTGGTATGCAGGAGAAAACTTGAATTAAAACTTGTGCTGGGAAGTTTGGTCCACACACACGTGTTCCCTTCCAATATCAATTCCTTCTTCAAAGGTGGAAGGAAAGTTTACTTTGGATTTCCTAGGACTGTGCAGGAAGAATTTGGCCTTGTATTTCCTGTTACAGGGAGCTGTGTGTTCCAATTTGAGGGTAGATGGTAGTTCCCTGCTTCCATTTGTTTTTATTAAGGGTATTTTTGCTTCTTTCCCTTTTCATTCTTTTCTGGTTCATATTTGTTGTGTTCTTGTACACCTCTTGTAGCTTCCTCTCTCTTCTCAGGCACAGCCAGGCAGAGTGCTTGGGATTGCTTTCAGACATCATTGTGGAGGAGAATATTCCTTCCCTTCCTCTGATTTCACAGAAATAGGGATTATTTTCTCAACCTTTCCTTTTGAATAAATGGGCAAGTGGTGCATGCAGCTTCTCTGATGGCAATTTTTCTCTGACTTTAGCCTGAGTGCTTTCCTTGTCTGAACTTCGCCCTCTCTATCATGAATGTACCTTGATTACAGAGAAATGCACTAAAAAAAAAATCAGTGAAAGATGCAAGAGCAACAGCTGGGTGCCCTGACCTGCAAATTAACAAAACAGTGAGACTTTATAATACAAAATTAGTAATTTGTAGTGTGTATGTTCTCTACAAGGCATGCACTTAACAAATATTTCTATTATATTTGTTGGTAACACGTGTATAGCCAAAGTGCCTGGTCTGGAGGTTGTATCAAGGGATTTCAACATTGTGGAGGGCTCAAGGAGTGTAGGTCAGAAATGTTTCACTCTTCTGACATTCTTTTGAGGGGAAGTCAAGTGAAACCATTCATCATAATTTTAAGATGAACTTTCTTTTCTATGGAACAGGTATCTTGCATACATACTGCTCTTTGTTCCCCATCATTTTTCCAGAAAACACTTTTTCCATGTTGGCAGGATCTAAGCTAGCACCTTGAAGGACACAAACTACTGTCCATGTCAACATTGAGAAGTATTCTCTTGTTCAGCATCCAAGCTAGGCTGGCCAGAATAGACACCAGACAGTCCTACTATTCTTGGAATGAGGAGTCAGGTTCATGATCCTGCCCTCTACAACTAATAAATGTGCTGCTTATTTGCCATCTATTTGCAGACTGCTCTTCTAAAAATGCTTGCTTGGGTGTGTAGCTGTGGTGTAGGTTAGAAGCAAGGTGGTTTCATTCCATGCTTTCAAGTGAAATACCTTTCACCTGCATCAAGGTGGGTTTTATTTAGCATCATAGGTGGGTTATTTTCTATAAAAATGGAGTATGTGACTTATCTGGAAAAAGCTTTTTTTGAGGGGGGATATTAATGCTTTTAAGCTGAAATATTTGTTTTGCTAATTGACCATTTATGTATGGTTAAATCATCCCTATTTTTCCTATAATTGCTGAAGTTAAATGGCAGTTGGATGAGGTGGAGTGGAGCATGGTCAGGACCAGCCTGCAGTCATGCAGGTGTTCCACAGGGACATCCAGATCCTGAGGATGTTTTCCCTCAGGAACTTTGTTGGTAATGAGTGATGAGAACAGTAACTGCCTATGTCCTGGTGAGTGCTTGAGTGCACTAAACCTGTCTGTAAAATGTTTGCCCACATGTAACGAGTTCTTCAGACCTCAGTTGTCTCATACCTTGTAAAGGAATTAGCTGTTACTTTCTGAATTTACAGATGAGAACTTCTCCTAGGCCTGGCAAACCCCTTGGGCCATGGGAGCTAAGGAAAGGAGGAGCCTTTTGCAAACCTGGCATTTTGCAGACAATGCTGGTGGTTCACAGCAAGCCTTGGATTCTGGAGCTGTGGTTTGGCAATACACAAAGTTTAAATTCATTACTCCTATTGCTGGGCCCCAGGTGCCTCAGCCACATGGCTTTGGGGTATGGATCCATTATGAACTGCCTCCTGGTACAGATTCATGCCACACTTATTTTTTTTAACTAGCAGAGAGTTAGTCTGAGAGATTTCATCTGAGCAGATGAAGCTGTTCAGCTTCAGCTCAGCTATTATCTGTCATCCTGGTGCAAGTGGCGTAAGATCTGTGTCTCCTACTTGAGCTGTTTGAGAGAAATTAGAGTTGTGTCCTGATTTGCTCTTTGCTGGTGTTTGGCTCTTGTATTAATGATCTCATTACCATCACCCCAGGATTTCTCTAGTGTCTCAGCACCTCTGGGAAATCACTGTCAGCAGGAAGGCTCTTCAGTATTGATGTGCAGCTCCTTGGCAATCCCCCTGTGCTGTGGTTGCCAGATTTGGGTGCCTGAGATGCTGTAGGTGACAAACACTGTGGGTACTGTGGTGGCTGCTGTGGCTCCCTCTGCTTCTACCATTTGGATAAGATCCTGTTAAGGAATGATAGCTATACCCTTTGGAGTGCTTTTTTTTTTTAATGGGGGGGAGGAGAAGACTTTATGTTAAATAACACAGTAAAACCCTTAGTGTGGGTAAGGTGTGTTTCAGTGGCCATGTGGATTACCTATGTGGGTTAAGTGATTGTGGATGGTAAGGTTTAAAGGTCCATCTCTGATTTCTATTGGAGACTGTGTAAAGATCTGATTGATAAGCTGCAACACTGAGCATGTTTATCTACCACTGGTAATATGCAATATGGATATTAGTAATTTTTCCCTTCCTCCATACCCTGCTTTTTTTTGGGCGATGGGAATCTAAATCAAAGCATGTCTGTGTGTGTAGGAGGAAAGGGCATGCATCTTTGTTCTCTTGCTGTAAACAGACCTTGCATCCACTGGGAGACTGGCCCTGGCTCTCAGGGAACTGGTAGGCAGAGGAATGCCAAGCAACCTTCTCTGGGTGCCTTTCTTAACTGCCCTGATTGTTTCATGTTCCCATCAGCTGGTTGTGGAGGGGCTGCTGCATGGCTGGTGTGTGTGTTTGCACCCTGGTGTGGGTTCCTCCAGCAAACAGAGCAGTGTATGAACTAGGAATTAAAATGTGTGCAGCTAGGAATTAAAAAGTGTGCTGGCTTAATAGCTGAGAGCAGGGAGGTGGTAGATGTGAAGTGTGGATCCCTGCGGCCACTGTGGATCTTGGGATCCTCCTATGGGATCTTGGCTTGCTGTCCTGTGCTGAGCATTAGTGTCCCCACCAACTTGTAGTGCTGTGGGGCTCTTCAGGTCCCTGAAAACACCACAAACCCAAGACCAGTGAGAGATGAAGGTTGGCAGGTAATGTGATGTGGACAGGGTGGATTATTTTGGCCACATCCAGCTTTCTGTCCTACAGCCTGGATAACCCTGCTGCAGCTCCAGGCTGATGGTGAGTTAGGTGTCACTTGTACTCTGGCTGCTGTGAGATCTTCTTGGCACTAGCAGTGTGAATTCCATGGTTTTGCTGTTGGTAGGCTCACCATTCCATGCTGTGGTCCTGCCCCTTTTCTTCCTGCCCCTTTTCTTCCTGCCCCTTTTCTTCCTGCCCCTTTTCTTCCTGCCCCTTTTCTTCCTGCCCCTTTTCTTCCTGCCCCTTTTCTTCCTGCCCCTTTTCTTCCTGCCCCTTTTCTTCCTGCCCCTTTTCTTCCTGCCCCTTTTCTTCCTGCCCCTTTTCTTCCTGCCCCTTTTCTTCCTGCCCCTTTTCTTCCTGCCCCTTTTCTTCCTGCCCCTTTTCTTCCTGCCCCTTTTCTTCCTGCCCCTTTTCTTCCTGCCCCTTTTCTTCCTGCCCCTTTTCTTCCTGCCCCTTTTCTTCCTGCCCCTTTTCTTCCTGCCCCTTTTCTTCCTGCCCCTTTTCTTCCTGCCCCTTTTCTTCCTGCCCCTTTTCTTCCTGCCCCTTTTCTTCCTGCCCCTTTTCTTCCTGCCCCTTTTCTTCCTGCCCCTTTTCTTCCTGCCCCTTTTCTTCCTGCCCCTTTTCTTCCTGCCCCTTTTCTTCCTGCCCCTTTTCTTCCTGCCCCTTTTCTTCCTGCCCCTTTTCTTCCTGCCCCTTTTCTTCCTGCCCCTTTTCTTCCTGCCCCTTTTCTTCCTGCCCCTTTTCTTCCTGCCCCTTTTCTTCCTGCCCCTTTTCTTCCTGCCCCTTTTCTTCCTGCCCCTTTTCTTCCTGCCCCTTTTCTTCCTGCCCCTTTTCTTCCTGCCCCTTTTCTTCCTGCCCCTTTTCTTCCTGCCCCTTTTCTTCCTGCCCCTTTTCTTCCTGCCCCTTTTCTTCCTGCCCCTTTTCTTCCTGCCCCTTTTCTTCCTGCCCCCTTGGGCTTGAAGGAGCAGATGAGTCCTTCCAGGGTTCCTTGAGAACCACAGAAGTTCATGACACTTCTGGGGAGTCCTCCTGGTGCCCAGGAGCATGGGAGCAGGGCAGGATAACAGCTCGGAGCTTGCAGAGGATGCACTCTGCATGTCCTTTATCGCATCTCTCCTTGTCGATGTAATTCCTCTTACAGGGAAACCCATTGACCTATTTTGTGGGATTTCGGGTGGTTCTGTAGGTTAGTGGGTTCCAATCTCACAATGTAGGTCACTCACAAGGTGTTGCTGAAGTTTTGTTGTGTGTAGCTCTGACCTGGAATAAGATTCACACAAACTGTGTGGCTGTCTCGCGGCTGAACGTTCCGTCTCCCTTTGCACTCACCTCCTTCTTCAGCAGGTAAAAGGAGAACTTTGGGCCCTTCCAGAGGGAAAGAGTCTTACAGGAGGGTTTGTGAGGATTTATATCAAATGTGCATATTTCAGGCAGGTCAGGGCAAATGATCTTTATTGCCACTTCATGTTTGTTGAGGTCACGGCAAAAAAGGCAGCCCGTGAATACAGAGTAACCTCTCCCTGCTGCCCTTAGCAGTTGCCCTGGATTACATGATATGGCAGAAACAACGTGGAAATGCCTTCATTACATTTATATAAGTTCCTTTTACAGCTGACACATGCTAAGTACACTGATTGTCTCTTTCTGGCAGATTTTCTTTACATCAGCCAAAGCTCCTTTCACACTTTTTTGGTACGTCTGGAGGTACAACTAAATCCTTAAAGTGTCTCTTCCCATAACCCAGCTATTAATGAGGTGTGTGTTCCTCGTAGCAGAGTGCTAATTGGTACATCAGCAAATCCTCTGCCTGTTAAACACTGGAAAGATTTAATTCTGACTGGCTTTAATATAAATGAGAGGGGAAAGCATCACTACTCCTTGCTGACTGAGTGGGTTTTGTCTGACTGCTCGGTAACTCAGGATCTTCAGAGTCAGGTGAATCTCTGTTCCTTCCTAGAAAAAATAAAGCTAACTGGCTAAAACTGGGCACTGTTTTGATAGAATTTTAGTACTTAAGTACAGTGTTTCTGAAACACCTGTGGCCAATCTTCTTGTGAAGTAATACTGGAAATGCATAAGCAAAAGAGGTTGTAGGGATCTACAGTATGGATTATGAAACCAGGAGAGCTGATTGTGAGCCATATGTGGTCTCATTTGAGACATGTGCCTGGGATTGTAGGGTAACCCCCGTGCTGTAAGGAGAAAAACACTTAAAATTTGTAATTATGTTCTTTACTGCAGAAGCAGAAGTCTTGTAATAGTCAAACTGATTTTAACCTTCTGACAGAAAAACATTTTGAAGCATACATTTTATGGCAATTTGTGGAGAGCTGAAATGTTCCATATTTAAGTCAGAACTGTGCATGCTTTATGTCAGTTGCTATATGAAGGTGCAAGCTTCCAGAAACTATATTTACAACTTGCATAGGAATATGTTCAGGAGTTCTAGAAACTTTGGTTTGAGGATCTCATCAGATTGGTTGTCTTGAAATAAAATGGAAGCAAAACAAGTCAGTTTTGGATTCTGTTTAGGGGTAAACAAGGAATAAATGTTTAGACGTGTTTTCTCAAGCAGATTGTTCTTTGGGATTTCAGAGTTATGATGGATTGTGTGTAACATGCAGAGGTACTAAGTGAAACAGAATATCTTGCCTGAGATGAAGCTGCCTTCTTTAGATTTATATTGTTGAGTTGACAGACGTGAGACTGATTATAATCTGAAATACTGTTCCTGAACTAAATTATTTTTGTACAGGTGGAACTATGAGTAATTCATGTGCAACTTAACACAGTCAAATCAGGGAGGTGGATGGAGGCTGGGGAACTGTGAGAATTCAGTAGCTTCAATGATGTAAAGTTGACCAGAATGCTGCCCAGGGAGTGTTGAACATAGGTTACAACCTGTGTCCTGCTCCCAGATGTGCAGTATTTTTTGATTTATGGGGGCAGTTCTTAATTGAGTAGGGTTATTATCTTTTCAGATTTTCATTATCTATGTACTAAATAAATAAATGGGAAGATTTGTATTTTCTTGCAGGTGTCAGTGGGGATAATATGGTGTTGGTATGATTTGAGCCTGTGTGAAAGAGGCTGGAATTCTTCACCCTTTATCAAATAAGCCAGCAAAATATCTTCAAGTTGCCATTTAATCCGTATGATTGTAGTCACTGTGTTTTTAATTTGATCAATAAATTTATGTTTCTGGTAGGTATTTAATTCCTGTGTTTAAAAAAAAATCATCTAGATGAGCAGAAGGATCTAAATCTTCCTTGTCCTGGTTGGACGAGGCATGCATATATATTTTCAGGATGCTGGAAATGTGTGTTTCTGCTGAAACGTTCAGCTCTAATTATATATCTTGGAGCTCTTATTCTGAAAGTGCTTTCACTGTGTTTTCAGAAGTGGTTCTGAGCACTTTCTCCTCCTGAGATGAGATTTCAGGAAGAGAGGCAATACATTGATGGACGATGGCCCTGTGATGGAGTCAATCAGCCAGTGCAGTCATTTGTCTCCTGGGGATCCAGGGCAGAGCACATCATTAGCAGCAGAAGGGGAGGTTTTCCTCAATGCCAGCACACTGAGGGAGCTCTGGTTGGTGCCTGTTTGCTGCTGTTGCTGTTATTTCAGGTGCCTTACAGGGAACAAAAACCATTTTCATCTGTTATCTCCAGCAGTCATGGGTGTGGATTAATTTAACAAAAATATTTAATAATCTCTAGGTAATGTTTCCAGTTCAGTGTGGTATTGGCAGTTTGTAAACCCCTGTCACCTAAAACTGCTTGTCCTAAAAATTGTGGATTATTTTGGGGGAAAACATGTGTGTTTGTATTGGTTTTACGCACAAGGGAGTTTGATTTGTGTAGGAGAGACTTCCAGCTGCCCAGTGCCAGCGTGGGATTTGAAGGATGGTGTGTCCTAATCAGAGGAGAAGTGCTGAAAGTGAAGCTGGTGGGATGTAGAAGTTCCTCTCATAGTGTCTGGGTGATGGATCACTTAAGGATCACTTGGTGTGCTCCAGATGGCAGGCATCATCTGACTTTGTCCAGGGAGGACAAATTAACCTTCAAGTGGCTGTTCCTTCATGGCTGCTTTGCTCCTTTTGGGGCTCTTTCCTCTCCGTGGAGGTGGTCATATTAAGAATGAGTGTGGGCTTTCCCCTGAGTGGGCAGGAGCACTCCTGTGATGGATAAGGGCTGCAAACCTTGCCCAGGCAGCATCTTGGTGTCTGGGGATGGTGAATTCCCACTTAGCATACAATAAAGCTATTAATGTTGGCAGAAAAGGATTACTCTGAATGGTTTGGGGGTGTTTCTCTGTACCTGCTGGTGATGTGAGTAGGGAGGTGGCAGCTGGGGTGCTGCTTGTCAGGGAGAACATTTTTTTTTCTCCTCTCTATTAACTCCCTGTGACTCTGGTCAGTTTGGCAACTCCTGTGCGTAGGTTTAACTGTCAGTGAAGCAAATGTAATAAGAAGCCCCTGCAATATATGGATTATAGGAGGTTATGTTAATTTTTGGAAAACACACTGAAACCCTGAAATGTCTTCTCCAAAACTGCTCATGAATTCAGACTTAACAACCCCCCAATCTTTATCGTGGTTTCTCTGCCCTATATAGATAATAATCATAGAATCCTAGAATTGGCTGGGTTGGAAGGGACCTCAGAGATCATCAAGTCCAACCCTTGATCCACTCCCCCCGTGGTTCCCAGCCCATGGCACTGAGTGCCACATCCAGGCTCTTTTGAAATATCTCCAGGGATGGAGAATCCACCCCTTCCCTGGGCAGCCCATTCCAATGTCTGATCACCCTCTCTGGAAAGAAATCCTTTCTAATGTCCAACCTAAACCTCCCCTGGCACAACTTGAGACCTCTTGTGCCCTCTTGTCTTGCTGAGAGTTGCCTGGGAAAAGAGCCCAACCCCCCCCTGGCTCCAACCTCCTTTCAGGGAGTTATACTTTTAAAATAAGAGCAAGGAAACAAGTAATGATAGAGCTGATTTGATAGATCATCAAATGATGATGAAACAAATGATGATAGAGCTCCTGGAACTTCGTGGTGGGTTGACTTTGTACAAGTTGTTTCCCTGCTGTGTGCAGTGATGTCTTTTGCCCCTAAAGCACCAGAGGAATGGCCCAGCTGTGTGCTGCATGGGTACTGAAGACAGGGGTTTGTTCGAGTTGCACAATTTTACATGTAGGTTAGCAGAGTAAGGAGCATGCTTGATCATGGGTGTGGGAATACTGTGCTCTGGCAGCAATTAAGAGTCATTAATTAAAAGTACTTATTGCCGGATGTGACTCAAGTTAGTTGTAAGTTGCTTAACTTCTGAGGTCAAAAAGATCTCATGCATCAGAGACAAGTGTTATTAGCATCCGTGGGATGTTGGGGCTGTCCACAGGGACAGGCTGTAATACCAGACCTCAAACTGTGAAATTTTGAGGTTCATTAAATGGTTTATTGACAGCGACAGCTTCACAGCACCTCGACAAGCAGGGACCAGGCATTTGCATTCAGTTTAGATCCGTGAAGGGCTCATTAAGGCTTCTGGGTTGCATTGGCTGGGAATGTGCAAGGGTGTGCTGGGAATTTATGCTGCTGCCCTGAGATTCTCTGTTTTTATAGAGAATATTCAACCAGCATTCAAAGAACAGTAATGATACTTTCTAATAAACAAAAGCTCTCCTGTTTGGATGATGAGGATGACTTTTTCCAATTACAAATTAATGGAGTGATTAAAAAATCAGCCACAAACAGGAGGTAGGACACCATGCATGCTGCATCCTTCTGTAAAACATGTGGGAGATAACACCTTCATGTTCAGTGTGTGCATTTATAAAGACTGAAAATGTGAGGACAGTCTCATGGCTTGTGCTTTGCAGGGGTGTTTGTCCAGGCATGTCAAGCAAGCCAAGAAAAAAGGTCAGCAATAAGTTCCATGCCAGTTCTCAGGGGTTCTTCCTAATGTGCAGGTAGGGTGAGGGATAACACCTAGCAGAAATTCAGTTTTCTTTCCATCTCTTTAGCTTTTCCCTTCTTGCCTTTTTTTTTTTCTTTCTTTCTGGTCTTGTAAGCCAGACAATCTTTCCCACTGGCACTGTGAATTCAAAGCAATGAAATTGTACAACTGTGTACTGCACTTAACTTGTTTTTAAAAGCCTGTCACAAGCATGAGTGTGTTTTGTTTTCTTTTTTCTTAAAGGCATACGACCAGGTTTACTCAGTCATGGATGAGGGAATATGGATGCTGAAATTAGTTCAATAGTAGCTGGCTGGTTTATTTCTGAGTGTGCTAGCATTTGCAATTCTATCTTGATTCTACAGGTAGTTGATGCTCATGGAGAATGTGACCTTTTGCTCTTTGCATTGATTTTTCTGAATTGTGTCCAGAGGCTGCAGAAATCAGTGCAGCACTTTGTTATCAGCTGGAAGGGCTGGATCAGGCCTCAGAGATGGATGCATTGAGAAGAAAGGGAATAAGCTGATGTGGAACTTAACACAGTTATCTTTTGTGATCTTGCTCTGCTCCAGGACTGGTTTTTTTTCCAGGGAGATTTTTTTTTAATAGATAAAAAAGAACTGAGAAATGAGTTGTATTGTACAAAGCCCTAAATGAGACTCAGGGGGAGAGCTCAGTCTGCATAAGTGGAGGTCTCCTCAGACTGCTTGTTGTTCCCAGTTGTCCTGAAACCTCTAAAGTTTGAACAGAGGCTGAGACTGATAAAACTTCAGATCTGTTTTTCATTTTTAAAGTTAAGTGTCCCAGATGGTGACCAAACATTGTCTTGTTTGTAAGCAGAAAGAAACAAAATACCCAGGGAGTCCAACACACCCTGCAATTTTTGTAGGGCTATAGTTCTCAATGTGTTTCATCTGTCTAAAGTTCAGTCTTTTTCTGCCAACTGGGTAAAATTCTTGGTTTTAATGTTAGTGTACAAATCTGTCACTGCTACCTATGTGCTCACTTGGATCAAGAAGTTGATGTTCCTTCTCCATGGAGCTGTATCCATGCTATTTCTCATCAAGTTGGGAGATTACCAGTAGGTAAGATGGGTTGATTATCAGTGGTATGATGCTTATTCTGTCTGCTCAAGTTTGGAGTATTATTCTTAACTTATAAACTAAGGGTCCTCCTGGAAGAATTTCTGGCTTGAGGCAGAATAAGTTTTCTTACCAGTTTTGAACTACTGGGACTATTGTATTCTTTTGAAATTCTATTCATTGCTTCACAAAACTGTTACATCTTGAATCATGCATAGCCTGAAGACTATCCTGGGGGTAGGGAGACATAAATAATTATTTAATTGGGCTGCTCTGTTGTGTAGCTTAAATCACATTGAGTCAATGGAAAAGGCTGATTTTATTCAGTGTTTTACTGTAGGAATTCTCCAAGTCCTAAGCTGAACATTTATTTTGGTAAAATTTTATGTGGTGTTGCAAGCAAGATGTTCAAATATGGTTTGACTTAAGCTTTTAGTTTGTGAATAAAAATGTTGCAGATCTTTCACCTTTCAGATGTTTGGTAATTACACTGAGGTCTTAAAAGGAGGAGTCTTACAGGGAAAACAGCATCCTATTGGAAGGAAAAAACTTTGTGACTAGCACTTACAAATAGTTAACTGTTTTTATATTTCATTAGTTATGGAAAAAAAAATCTTCAGTGGTTGAGAGCAGAGATAGCAAAAATTTGAGTAATATTGTGTTAATTAAAACGACATGGATGTGTCTTGAAAATGGACTTCTGACAGGCAGCTCAAAAGCTTAAAATGAATGTCAAACTTAGTTTTTTATTCTGCAGGAAAAGATTCTCCTGTGCCCAAAACATGCACCAAAAGTGATCCCATGAAAATCAATTAGAGGAACAGAGTGCAGCCATTGCAAAATGCCATTACAATAGTTGAGTAATTATTCCACTGCATGGCTTATCCAGAGGGATCAATAATTAATGCAGAATGGTGCAGGAGTGTGCTAGGAAGGTTCATGCTTGCAGAGGGGATGGGAAAGGTGAAGGCAGAGCATGAGGAGGGTCTGAAACTGAAACCTTGCAGTCTCTCTGATAACAAAGACCCAAAAGAGACCCAATATTCTGTTTTTTTTTAAATTCCAAGATGGTCTTTGGGAAGTCATCTCCCTTGGCTGTGCACAGCTGGACACTGCCTGCTTCTTAGAGCTGCCTGATGTTGGGATTTTGGGGGATCACCTCTTGAAACACAGGAGCAGGCTGGGCTCTAACTTTGCAGCCAGAAGGGTGGAAAACCAACCCCCAAGATGCTGACCCCAGCAGCTTCATTTCACCCCCCTTCTGTGTTTTAGCACTCTGTAGGTCTGGGCTGCTGCTGATGTGCTGTTGGTTGGGCTGAGGAAGCTACTTAGTGCATTAACACATGGCTTGGAGTCCTGTCAGCAGCCTGTGAGTCAGGGCAGCAGGAATATTGGCTGTTTTATCAGCAGACAGATATCTGCTGGGTTTGGTTTTTTTTCTTCCTTTCAGCTAGAACTGAATACTCCGAATCTGTCACTTGCTGTCAAGAGGATTGTGCTGTGGATTAGTGAGCTCCTGGAAGCAGTTTGAATCATTGCAGTCAGAAGCATGCTGAATGGTGGTGTAATTAATAGTTAGATGAAGTCATCAACAAGCTTAGCAAACTGAATGTAACTCAGAGAGAAATACAGCCCCCTGCATCACCTGGGCACCACCCTGCACTTAAAGGATGATGAGTTTCTTTCTGGGACCAGTCTGATAAAGGCAGGTTTGTTGCTGTTGATTCCATCACAGGATAGATGGGAGCATCTTGCTGGAGCTTTCCCCTTCCCCCCAACCTCTTTCTTTTATGATTTTAGCATTAGGACAGGGTCACACTGAGAATCCTGCTCAGCTTAGGTTTGTAGGACCTATTCTTTCCTTCCGTGCTTGCAGAAGTCTTCAATTACTGAGTAATGATGCTTCATGAAATAGCTGGGGAGAAAAATAGGCATTTTTGCTGTTGGGTTTTTGAACAGAAATTTGGGGGAAATTTTGCAATACATTTCTGTTACACAGTACTGGTGGAGCTCTGTCAGCCCTTTACCATGTGAGGTTTTAAGGAAGGTGAAATAGTTACTGAAATTTCCAAAGTAGTTGCTGTTTTGGGACAAGCTGGAACCTGCCTGGAAAAGCTGTGTGTTTCAGGCAGTGGGTGGGACAATGAGCCTGAGACCTCCCATCTTGGAGGTGTCAGTCTAGGGGGGCTGATGCTTTCAGGTTGTTCGTATGAATTTCTGTGAATATCTTAAGCACACAGAGATGATGAGCAACATTTTGGGGCGTTCCTGTAATTCTGGACAAGTTTGATAAAATAGTAATGTAATTATTATTCCCTGGGTTGAGTGGATGCTTCAGTTGTCCTAAACCCTTCCACACCTAACTCCAGCATCTGAAAAATACTTCTTTCTCCTAGTTGAAAAAGGGAGAATTATGCTGGTATGTAACTTTGTTTCTAAAAAAGTACCTTATCAGACCTATCGATTGATGATTAATTACAAAGTAATTCTCACATCCCAAAAGAGCAACTTTATATTAAAATATGATACTGCTTCCAAGTAAATGTGAGACTGCCTGCCCTCCAGTTTGTATCCATATTGCTTCCCTGCATGTCAGTTCAATATTCACTGCCATTGACTTTGGATAATGAAGAAGAAGTCTGAAGTTTTAAGGAGATAAATGCAGCTTATGTTTGAAACGTGGCTGATGAGCTCAGTTGTGAGGTGTAAGTTTGTGTCTGTAGTTTCTGGCAGGATGGATGTTGCCTTTGCAAGAATTTGATGCCCCTCTTTTTTATTCTATCCAGTTGAAGTTGTTGGTGAAAATCTCCCAGGACTCTTCCAGAGCTGAAACTTGCCAAGAACCTCTTCAACTTTCAATGAAAAATAATTTGTATATGGGCTTCTTTTACTTCTTTTTTCATTTTCAGCCAATTTCCAATGCAAATACAAGGCTGCAGTTGTGCAGGGAGTGGGAAATTGGGATTCCCAGCTGGTGCAGGGCTTGGTGCATGTGGACTTTCCCAGAACAGGGTCACTATCAAGTGTTGGGTGTTGAGAGCTGGAGAATGCTGGGGGCTGAGTGGGGATTAGAGAAATTCCAGTGGAGAGGAAAGGCCAAATCACAAAAGCAACAAAAAAATCAAGGAGAAGCAAAATTTTTTCAGGCCTGTGAAAGCAATTTGTTGAAATTGGAAGGTAGAGGACTGGTGGACATTGAGATCTGTTTACCAGATTTCCTACTTCATTTTTCTCTGTACTGCCACTTGGAATTTTTTTGCATCTGTGTTTGGTCCCCATGAATAACTTGAACCATTTTTTACTTGAAATACATGCTTTTTTTTTTTTTTTTTTTTACAGTATGAAGGCTGTTTTCTTGTTTTGTAGACATCACTGGATTGCATGGTATTTTGATTGGCTTTCTTCTTTAGCATAAGTTTTCCACCTGGCATGCTTTACTGCTATATTTGTGCTGGCAAAGTTCTCCAGGCTGAAGATGGTTAATGAAGTTAAAATTGTATTTTTGGGAGGTTTTATTATTTTTTTATTTTAAAAAAATATTTAATAACACCATCTTCAGACTAGAAAAAACTATTCAAGCCAAACCATAGCTTTATAAGGACAGCTGCATCCATGCTGGATTTTCTTTTTAAAGCTGGTGTCAACATCTCTACATTCTTGAGAGATGGCACTGTGGTGGTAAATTGTGTATTTTTCCAGATTGTCCTTTGTTAACACACAGTGGGGCTCTGCTCCTTATGGGATCTTTGGGTGCAGATGCAGTAGTGTCATTCATGATCAGGAAGATTTGGGCTGGCATGTGGTTTTTACAGGGTCTTTGCTTTTGAAGCCAAATCTGCAGCTTTGAAAATCTTGGGGACTTTGTAATCCCCCCCCCCTGCAAGGGTATTATTATTTATTTGGGAAATTGCATAATGTTTGTTATGCAAGCAGTCTCTTTTCAGCCACTGTGTAAAGCGTATTATAGAAAAAAGTGTAATTCTTTTTTTTTTTTTTTTTTTTTTTTAATTCAGGCAGCAAGTGGCATAAAATAAACCTTGCAACTGAGATGGTTTAATGGAGAAAGGTTTTAATGCAGGTTGCATTCTGTTTATAACAGAGGTAAGGCAGAACTGAGCACAGCTCCAACAAATGTTCACCCCTGATTCTACAAAGAAATTTAATTCCTGCCATGGATCCAGTTCTGAGAAATGGTGATTGAGTGGACAGCCTGTGTCGTGGATAAAATCAACAGAGGTCTATTAAATTGAAATATGCTTTTCCTGGAATATTTCTAATAAACAACATCCTAGGTGAAATCTACCCATACCTTACTTTCCAACATCTCACTTAAGGATTTACTGCTTACTCTTAAGTTCTGGGTCCTTTCTCACATGTCTGTGCATGTCCTGAAATAACTCATTTTGCAGACATCTCTCCTTTCCCTCTGCAGGCTGGTGTATGGTCTTGGTTTTGACTTTCCCTGAAAATCTGGTTTTCTAAAAGCAGGGGTGTTCCTGGGGTTGTGGGATAACCCTCTAGGTGCAGGCAGGGCTGGTGAGGCCCCTGCTCCTCCACCACCTTAAAACACAGCACAGTCAGTTTTTAGCTGTGTGCCTTGAATATATCTGTTGGGTTGAGACAGGGTTGTTCTGTGTAGTGTGTCTGAGTCACTTGAACAAAAGAGACTTAAAATGAATCTGTTAATTGTCACAGCCAGTGACTTTTTTTTCCTGTGCTTAGCTGCCAACTGAGAGAGCTTTAAACTCTGCATCCGAGGTATGAGGAGACCCATACCTCTTATCTGCAGCTCCCTGAGTACATGAAAGCAGTCATTCAATTATCCTGGATAATTAGTGTACTTCAGTGGGTAGGCAGGTGTTATTTATTCATGGGTTTTTTCACTGCCTCTTGCTTTTCCAGGGGTGTTTGCCTGCCAGCCTTCTCCCATCACCTCTGTCCCCAGGCATCAGGGATGATCCCTACCCACTGAGACCTCTCCAGTGGGTGGGCTGCTCCAAACAGTTGTGAAAAGGGGGAAGATAAATCCAGCTGATGTAAAAATATCTTTTCCAGTTGAAAAACATTCGAGGGATGCTGTGATTGCCATGATTGGTGAAGTTATTAGAAGTTGGGCATGGTTGCCCTGAAAGCAGGCTTGCAAGTCTGAGGTTTTTTAACTATATGGGATTGGTTTAGACTGAGCTTATATCTTCCTATAGAAATTGTTGAACTTAAACCAGCAAACCATCTTGACCCTAGTACTGCTGTTGCTGCTGTTTTCTGTAAAATGCAGTTACAGACATTGCAGCATCCAAAGGTTTGCTCATAGCTGAGCACTTGTAAGCCAGACAACTCATTTGTGTGGCTGGGTACAGTGTGGAGGGTGTGTGCATATAGATTGAAATAGTTTAACTGCACAAAGAACTTGCAAAGAACTTAATTCACTGGTCTGTGAAAGTCTTAAAAGAAAAAAGAAAAAAAAAAAAAAAAAGCAAGAAAGAAACCCAACCCTTAGGCTCTGTGTTACAGGAATGATTTTATTCTGTGAATGGACCAGAGGGGAATAAATGACCCGAAGTTCTTGCTAATACAAAAGAAGAAATATGAAAGATTCCAGCAACAAAATCCTCTGTCTTACAAAAGTGGCAGATGAGTGTGCCTGTGATGCTGCTGTGGGAGTTTTATTTGTTTCTGAAGCAGTGAAGAAATAATTTGTGAAAGGCTCTGTGTGTGGGCATGCTTTGGCCACTGCTTGTTGATGGACCAGCTCCATTAGACTTGATGATTCAGGGTTCTTTTTATAAGCTTATTATGAGATATTTTATGTCACTGCATGTCAGTCACTGAAATGGTAGCCTTTAAGAGACAACATCTGTTTAATTTAAAAATCCATTTTTCTGAGAAACACTTTCTTTTGGTGACTGACTTCTTTTTATCAGTTACTTTGGGAACCTGGCTGTTTTGGTGAAACTTGTGTTTTAGCAGCTATTGTAAAGACCTTTCTCAAGACGATGAGGGAGACTGTTGGTGCAGGGGTGTGATGGAAAAGGGCTGTTCAAGCTGAAGGTGTGTCCACACAACCAGTGCACACCTGGCTGTAGAACAATTCCTGATGATGCTGAAGGTACAGCTTTACAGGATCCTTATGTCCTCCTGTCAGTGTGACTCCCATTTCAGTCTGGGCTGCACCCCTGCCCATCAAGTCCTTGCTGCTTTTTTTGCCCCATGTGACAATTACAGCTTTATTTTGCTGTATAAAACAACCATGAGTGTGGACACAGCCTGCAGAGAGTGTTGGGTGTGCTCAGCCTGCTGGTGTGTCTGCCACCTGTACTCTGGCTGTGGCTACCACTGGTACTACAGGTGTGAGGACCTGTTTGTGATA
This sequence comes from Heliangelus exortis, assembly GCF_036169615.1. NCBI lineage: Eukaryota > Metazoa > Chordata > Aves > Apodiformes > Trochilidae > Heliangelus > Heliangelus exortis. The sequence goes on along the minus strand of NC_092433.1, from coordinate 17,749,410 downwards.
TTTGGCATAGGATGGATTTGGCATTGATCCTATGAGGAGAGGCTGAGGGAGCTGGGGGTGTTGAGGCTGGAGAAGAGGAGGCTCAGGGGAGACCTCATCACTCTCTACAACTCCCTGAAAGGAGGTTGGAGCCGGGGGGGGTTGGGCTCTTTTCCCAGGCAACTCTCAGCAAGACAAGAGGGCACAAGAGGTCTCAAGTTGTGCCAGGGGAGGTTTAGGTTGGACATTAGAAAGAATTTCTTTACTGAGGGGGTGATCAGACATTGGAATGGGCTGCCCAGGGAAGGGGTGGATTCTCCATCCCTGGAGATATTTCAAAAGAGCCTGGATGTGGCACTCAGTGCCATGGGCTGGGAACCACGGGGGGAGTGGATCAAGGGTTGGACTTGATGATCTCTGAGGTCCCTTCCAACCCAGCCAGTTCTATGATTCTATGATTGTCTGATCTGAAATGCCACCAGGAGTCTTATGCTTTGCAAGCCTTTGGTGACTGTACCAGCACCTCCACAAAGTCTCTGCAACCTCCAGGGAAGGAGCAGAGACTTCTCTTGCAACTCATGCTGGTGATTTCTGACCAGTTCTGTCAGCAGCATTTCAGCTACATTGATCTTAGACCCTGCAACTTCTTGGCTTATTCCTCTTTACCTTAACAACCTCCTTTCACCTCAATATGACACTTGGGGGAAAAAAACCACTTTTTAAAATTTTCTTTTCCAAGCAAGCTCTGAGAGGATTAACTTTTAGAAAAGACTTGAAGCTTCTTCCAAGTTCAGAAGGATGTAGCTACCTGAGTTTTGAAGAGCAGCATGAAGCTTGTTGGTTTTGGATGAAGCCTCTTGCTCTGCGCTGCCCTGGCTGCCACTGAGAGAGGAAAGAAGCTGAATAAACAGGAAAACTGTGAAATAAACAGAAACAAAACCAAACCTAGCCCCTGCCTCGGGGTGTGGCCTTGAGTCTGTGAAGCAGCTGTTTCAAAGTTAGAGCTTCTTTTGTTAAAAGCAGGCACTTAAAAGCTTTTCTCCTTTTGTTTTTGTGCCAGAATGATAATCTCCATGTGTTTTTCTGTCTTATTTGATTGCTTTCAGTTTATTCTGAGAAAGCTTGCTTGAAACCTGAGCATTTGCCTTACTGCAGCATGAAAAGTTGCCCCAAGCTTTCCTACCTTGCTTATCCCCAAGCTTTTTAGCAGAAGTAACACTTTTCTTGTTTTTGCTGCTCAGTCTTTTAAGATATTAAATAGACTTCTGGGGTTCTGGGTCAGGATGCAAATACTTGTGCTGGGGCTTAAGCACTCACAACCTCCCTTGCTGCTTTTTGACATGAGGAATAGAGCTGCTGCTGCTGCCCCAGTGTCAACTCAGCTGATTTTGTGGCTGCACTGGGATCTGGTGAGGGGGAAGAGGTGGGTTTGAAAAACTGGTGGAAAGAACCAGGGCAGAGCTCTCTTATATGGAGAGTGCAGAATGAAGAGGGAAGTTTTGCAATGGCTGGAATCCTGGCACTTGCTGCTGCTGCAGGTGGTCCCAGAGAATATTAAAAGAGATGATGATGATGATCAAGTATTTTCTGGTTTTTCCCCTGGGATGTGTGTTATTGCTCACAAAGTTATGCCAGCCCAGAAAGCTTTTGCTGTTTTACTCCCCAGTTTTGGTGCAGAGTGAGGGCATGAGCTCCTTAGGAAGTGGTTCTTTAACTCAGTCCCCACTGTTTTCTGCAATGCATTTGAGTAAAAAAAAGGTCAGGTTTTTAGCTTGCTTTAGCTTGGAAATTCTGGCCATTGGCAATTAGCTACACAAATCCAGAAAAAAATCAGAGGAGGAAGCAGTGTAAAATAGTAGAATCTTGGAGAGTAATTTTTGCATGTCTCTATAAGCAAGGAATTCTCTAATCTGGTAGGTGTATATCTCAAAATTTATTTTCTTCTGCTGTAGTAGTCCTCAAGCAAGCAAGTTGCTGTTTGTCACAGTTCCCACACAATTAAATGGGAATAAACTTAACCAGGGGATGTCTTGATAAGTACACCCAAGACTGGAGTGCTGTGATGGTGAGAGATGGAGGATACACTTAAACCAGAACCAAACCCACCACAGTCAGACTTTTCTCTAGTTGTTTTGTTACTGTGTTTTGCAATTAGAAAACAATGAGTAGTATTTGGAGCAGCAAAATAGGTTTATTATAAGTTATCTAAAAATCCCTGCGTTTACTTCTGTTGTTGGTAATCTTTATCTTTCTGTGCTCAGATGATAATTCACAAAACTTCTGTAATCTGCCATCAGATAGAAAGGAGATCTGGGTGTGTATGGACAGTGTGTGGTGTCTGAGGAGGTTGTAGAGGACATGTCCTGGGTTGTGTTTTGCTGTCTGGGGGAAGTGAAACTTCAGCTGTCATTTGCGTATTCTTCCATTTCCAAGTATAATCACTGCCAGCTTCTGCATTTAATTAATCTACAAACCAGTTTCACTTTTGTTACGTTTTTTTAATCTAGGTATGATGTGAAATTTACATTTATGATTTTTGCACATTGTGTGGCATTTAATTTCTGTATATTCACCCTGTATGAAATTACAGCGGGATTTACAGGGCTGATGTATTGCTTCACACTTGAAAATATTTCAGTGTATCTTATCTATAAAAAAAAATGCCCAAACCTCATTTCTTTCTGCCCTGACTAAATGCCAGGCATGGGTACAGTTTAACAGCCACTTCCTAACCTGGTGAGTGACGACTGACTTGGCCACAACTCATTTTTTTGAAGGCGTCTCTCTGAATTTTCACCATCATTGTTGAGTTAACAGGAGGTGGGTTACTCAAATCCAGAGTGTTGGGCTGCAGGTTTTGAGTCATTGCAAGACAACATGCAAGTGAAGAGGATGTTTTGTACGGGAAAGCCCTGTGTTTGGGCTGATTCCAACGGGATGAGGTTCAACACAACAACCCCATGGGGAGCTCCAGGCTGGGCACAGAGTGGCAGAAAGCGACCTGGGAGTCTGGATTGCCAGGAAGCTGAAGAGGAGCCAGCAGTGTGCCCAGGTGGCCAAGAAGGCCAATGGCACCTGGGCTGGCTCAGGAACAGCGTGGCCAGCAGGTCCAGGGAAGGGATTCTGCCCCTGTGCTCACCTTGAGTCCTGTGTCAAGTTTTGGGCCCCTCAGCTCAGGAAGGAGATTGAGGTGCTGGAGCAGGTCCAGAGAAGAGCAAGGAGGCTGTGAAGGGATCCAGCACAAGTCCTGTGAGGAAGGGCTGAGGGAGCTGGGGGTGTTGAGGCTGGAGAAGAGGAGGCTCAGGGGAGACCTCATCACTCTCTACAGCTCCCTGAAAGGAGGTTGGAGCCGGGGGGGTCGGGCTCTGCTCCCAGTCAGACAAGAGGCCATGGGCTTCAGCTCTGCCAGGAGAGGGTTAGGTTGGATATTGGGAAGAAATTCTTTCCAGAGAGGGTGATCAGACATTGGAATGGGCTGCCCAGGGAGGGGGTGGATTCTCCATCCCTGGAGGTCTTTAAGGAGAGACTGAATGTGGCACTGAGTGCCGTGGGCTGGGAACCACGGGGGGAGTGGATCAAGGATCTTGATCTCAGAGGTGCTTTCCAACCCGGATCATTCTGTGACTTCCCAGCCTTCAGTTAAGGTGTTGTGCTGAACCTCGTTGCCTTTTCCTTTCATTTTTTGCCTCTTGGAAAGCAAGCAGTGTCCATCACCCAGCCACTCACTTGTCTACCAAATTTCTCTGCCAGTGCTGGAGTGTGTAGGAGCCGGAAGTTTTGGGAGCTGTTGATCGTTGCTATGCAGATGCCTTTGGGTCCTGCTTCATCCTGAGCCTCTCCAGATGACATAGTGCATTAGGCTGACAAAGCCACACGTGTTGTGGGTCAGGCAGGCTGCCAAGAGCTCAGCCAGCAGGGAGGAAAAGCATTAGGAATCCCAATAATCCACACATCAGTCTCCGTGTGCTGCTTGGTCAGTGGAGACCGAGGGAGTGAGCTGTGGAGAGATTGTGGGTATTAAGTGGGATGGGTAATGAAAGGCTGTGCTGGCACTGATGTGAGGCTCTTTAAATGGAAAATGACTTTAAATGATGGTGCCAGGGTGGTTGGAGTGATTTGCAGCTGGCACAGGTTCACAGTGTATCTGGTAGTTTTCAGTGAGACTAACCACCTCTGTAGGATGGAGCAGCACAATTATTTTTAAGAATTATATAAAAAAATATATCTTTAAACTCAATTTGCTTGTTTTCCCTCCTTGGGGCTAGTACCAGAATGGTGGCAATTCAAGGTTTTGTTTCTGCATGTGTATAGAGAAATGCAACCCACACAAGTAAGTGTGTGCAAAACTGCACAGCAGTGGCCATCAGGATGATAGCAGTGGTAGCAGCCAAGGCTACAAGGAGTATTTTGGGTTCAAGTTTACCTTATCTGAGAATTTTCTTCAAAAATGACAGCTTTGTCTGGGTGAGTAGTTATCTGCAGATCAGAAGTTGGCTGGCAAATGGCTCAGAGGTGGTTGTGTTATTTTAATTAATTATTCCTGACTTTTTTGTTATGTAGGATAGCACGTGTAAATAACTCATTGGTACTCCAAGAAGGGAACCAACAGTATCCTGATGTCTTCTAAGGCTTTCTAGTTGGAGGGAGGTAGCTTCACAGTTAAATATGATAATATTGCTTCCTGGCAAAATTTGAAACCATCTGGGTCAGTTCCTCATGCCCAGGAGTAATAATTCTGAAAACACAAGTTTCTGTGCTCTCAGGCTGTCTTGTTCCCCCAGCCATCAGTGGTAGCTCAGTGCCTGCCCAATCCTCTGGGCAGCAGCACATGCAGGATTGCTCTGTTAATGTCACCTGGATGGAGCTGATCACCCTGAAATGTCACTTATATTTCTGTGTTGATTTATCAGATTGTCTTCAGAGAAGACAGTGGGGAAGAAGAGCTCCTCTGAGCACATGGCCTTTTGAAAATGCATGTCTGCCTGCCTGTGTCTTTTATTTCTTGTCACATTTAGCAAAGCCAACTGATTTATTGAACACTTTGGTCTCCTCCTAAACTGTTGGCAGTGCCTGGTTCACCTCAGATTGTGCTGGACACAGGTATGAAGCAGTAGGTGGGGTACCACTTCCCATCCAAGCCACCTTGCAGCATCCCTGACATCCCTAAAATGACACAGCTGCTGTAGGCTGAAGCTTTGTCTGCAAAGCAACATTCCTGGTGGTTCAAGGACTCCTGAAATGCTATTTCCATATGAATGGAAATCCTATCATTGACACCTTTTTTACTTGCTGGAAAAATCTCTGTTTCTCTCATTTAGGTAAAGCCTGCAGTGTCTGTAGCTGAATTAAAATTACTGCCTTGCTCAATTGGCTGCTGCCTTTTTTGCTTTTTTGTCATCCCTAGAGATTTAGGGCCTGTTGAGGCTATACAACATGTGTTGTAGAAATGCTGGTTTCTGGTTTGGCTTCTGTGGGAGCCTAGCCTGGTTGGTAAGTGATAGTTAAGTCCTTTTAAGTGTACAATGCTTCTGTGTCGTGCAAGCATGGTGAAATTTTACTCAGATTAACCAGCCCCTCCTGCATTGCCAGGGGACTCTGCAAAAGAGTTACTCAGAGCAAATTTGTTGGTTTTTTTTAAGGAGAGCTGGTGTGCCTCTATCTGCAGGTTAGGTATTCAGGTTATCTGCATTTCTCAAAAAGTATTAGGGGCATTTCAGCATTATGCTTAGGTGACTGAAAATCCCTTCACACAGTTGTTGCTAGTGACCATCACTCACAGGTCTGTAGGATATTTCAGCCCTGTTGGTATTGGTCAGGACAATATTTGAAAGGGTAACAGCAAGTGCAGAAAAATTACTCTTGATCTCTCTCCATTAGGGCCAATTTTAGAACTTGGACTCAACTTCTGAAATTTCAGTCTGCAGGGTCATAGAAATTCACCTCTCCTGAAAATTCAGCTTCCACTTGCTAATAAAAATTATGGATGATGGAAATGTGTTTCCTTTTTGGGAGGGAGCTCACTGTTTCATCTCAGCACCTCTCCCTTTTTTTGGCTTGTTTTCCAAGTTTGATCTCTCTCCTGCTGTGATTTTAAAGTGTGAACCTAAAGTATCCCAACACCTGGATGCTCCAGGATGGGACAAGTCAAGCTGGGTGGTGTTTCTTAAATGGGAATATATGTATGTGAAGAGCAGTGTTAAAGCCCTTTTATAACACTAAGGCTGGTATTCCTCATTTTTAGCTTTAGTTAGAGTTGCTAAAACTATGACTTCCATTATTTTAATTTCTAATAAAATAACCATGAGCAGTTGCTTTGAGGGATCTACATGTTAAATTTTCATCAGACTCATTTATCCTCTCTTGCTGCCAACTGCACCTTGTAACTCAACAGGAAGTTTGGAGCCTGCTCACTTTCCTCAGGATTATACATGGCTTAATAAACAGTCAAATAGGAAGAAGTATTCAAGTAATTGGTTTTGTTGTAAATCTGAGTATTTTATTATGCACATCTTGGTTGCTGCCAGCTTTATGAACTGTTCTCAAATTTTTGCTGGTGAGAGCAGCTTATTTTTGACAAGCAAGTGAAATGGCCTTGGTTTTATCATCATTCTGGTGCTAGTAGGCAGGTAAATTTTGTGCTGAGATCAGCAAATTTCCCATAACACTTTTGCAAGTCCTTGTAAATCATGGGACATTTGGTATTTTGCAGTAAGGTGTGTCTGTAGATGAGAACAACTGCACAAGAAATTTCCCCATTTCAGTGTACAGCCTGCTGAGGTACTGATTTGAATTTTCAGTGACAGATTAACCTGAAGCTCTGAGTGGATCAGCAGATGGGTCAATAACATGATGAGGGTGATTGCAGTCAGTTTCAAGAAATGAAGCTTGTACAGCACTTGCAACTTATGACTAAAATGATTGGTGACCAAAGAAATTCACATGCCTAGGGAAAATTATTTAGTCATTTCCAGGCTATCTTCTCAAGTTCAGGCTTGGTGTGATCTTTATGTTTAGGGTGGCATCACATTTCATAACTGCCTGATTGTAGGTTTTGTGTATATATATTTATTAGCACAGTTTTTCTGCTGCTGCAGAACTTGTTCCTTAGAAATGAATACAAAGCAGTGTTTTTTTTCTGAATGCTCTGCTGTGAACCTAAATACCACTGGTGGTAAGCAAATGCTTACAAGAAGAGCAAGAAGGGCAGTTGTGAAGTTGTTCTTATTCAACTGGAATTTAGGGTGATGTTGCAATGGGAAATTGATGCTGTTTTATTCTGTTACATGTTACAGATACTGTTTTAAGCAGAAGAGATGTATTGTGCTCTTTGATTTCTGATTATTTTTTTTAAATGGGCCATTAAAAATCTTAGAAAATTATGCTTTATTTAAAACAGTGGAGCAAGAAAGCATGTGAAAAAACTGTAATTCTGGCTTTGTACTTCTGTCTTGGATTTTATACATAGCTGTGAATCAGAAGCAGCCTTATAACAACTGTAAGCATAATGAAGTTGTGATCATTTAGATCTGCTTCCCCATCAAACAAGACAAAACGTGCTTAAAATGTGGTAAGCTTGGTGTTTGGCCAATTATTAACTCATTTTGCATTTATTTAGAAGTGTGTTGAACTCCTTATTTAAGGAAACATACTTTATTTTTGAATGGCAGCAGAAAAAGCTAATTGAGACCTTACCCAATCCAAGTGTTCCAGGGGTGTTCTGATTGGAAATAAATCCAGCAGATGAATGCAGGTGCAACATCAGCAGTGTACCCAGCTCTTCAGCACTGCTTTCCTATTGTGTGTGTGTGTATATATATATTTATCTATCTTATTTTTATATATCTATGTAGCTCCAGGGAGGCTGGCTGGGAGTAGCTGCTGTTGGAGCAGCTCTCAGCCAGGGATTTGGACAAGGTAGAGAAAACAACTACAGGGTGAGTATCTGCTGAGCAGCCTCAGGGTTTTTGTTGGCTCCTTAGGTGCTGCAGATTAGATATGAAATTATCTCCTGGTGCAGCTCAGGTGCTGCAGATGAGAGGATGGGTGAGACACAGCCAGTGTCTGTGCTTCCAGGCAGGCTCTTACTCTGAAAGCACAAACACAGGAGTACTTCTCCAAAACTTCAGCATTGCTTTTGGTTTGCTTCCTGCAAAAAGCAGTAAGTTAAATTTTATGGTCTTAGTGGTTAAGTAAACCTCAAGCTCTCTTCCAATAACTGAGACTCAGCACTGTTATTCACCATCACTGCTATTTTCCCTCCATACTCCCTTATCAAAGAAGCATGAAGAATAACTTGTGTTTGACTCTTCCTTTTGCTGTTTGTGATTTCCAAATAAATAGCTGCAAGAAGGAGAGAATTGCTGCTCTTGAAGTGCTGTTTTGCAGGAGATTTTGTAGGGATGGCTCTTCATTCTTCAGAGCTTTTGTTTGCTGCTGCCATGCACTACTTGGTATCATGAACCAAGAGGCACATAGGAATAAAGCTGTTGTCCAAAACATGTGCAGTGTACAGTGTTAGTCATCTCTTTCTTAATTATTTTTATAAGGGTCTGTGGAAAAGAACACAAATACCCAGAGCATTAAGTTAAGCAGAGTCTGTGAGATTGGGTGGGGAAGACCCATATTTATGATTAATCCCTGGCTCAGGACTTTTTAACCAGAAAGCCTTGTTTATGGTTTGTCAGTTTCCCTTGGGGGAAAAAAAAAAAAAAAGGTTTTGAGCAGGTTCTGTATACTTGTGAAAATGAAAACAATGGTGTTTCTCCACTGAAAAATTTCAAACAATTTCCCAAATTGCATTATTAGCTGGCTTGAGGCTCCTTTCTTGCTGGCAGCCCAGCAGATTTTAAATCCAATCTGCAAGAAGCACCATCTAAGATAGTTTTTATTTCATTTGGTAGGAGATTAATAATCCCAATTTACTCTTATGTTTGGATTTGCAGTGGTGCCTATGTGACCAGTTATAAGAAATTTCCTTGCAGTTTTCAGCTCTGTACTGTATTAGAATGGGTGTTTTGAGAACTTAGGTGACTACACAGAGTTTCAGCATGGCAAAATTCTGATGAGACTCATCTATAACATCTTACAGCCCTGGCTTTGGTTTATTTTGCAATGAGATTACATGAAACAAGGTATATTTTAAAAAAAGAAAGCTGTGAAAGTATTGAGAAACCTATTACACTGTGCTATTGAGCACTCATACTGAAATAGTTTCATAGATCAATTCTGGAACTTGGTTAGCACTGGATTTTCAATACTTGGTGTATTTTTACTAAACAGAATAAATCAGAAAAGTGGGCTGCACAGTCTGTGTGGTAAAATGGGAATACAACTCTTTGATTTGTATGCTTTGCTTGGTGAAAATGCCCTAATAATTAAACATAAGCAGTGCTAAGGCTCCTGTAACATGTAAGAATTGAGTATTCCATTCACAGGCATCATTCAGGGAGGACATAGCTCCCCTGCAGTGGCACAGAGTCAATGAGCCACTTCCCAGCAAACAGTGATGCCTGTCAGGTTGTGTAAAGGAAGGTGGTAGCTTGCATTTCATTTAATAGCTTTGCCATTCTTAATTTGATAAAAAAAAAAAGGGGTGGGAAAAGAAGTCAAGAAGCAGCAGGTTTTCACCCTAAAAGGCAGGGGAGCTGGCAGCTTTGTAAGACCACTGACTATTAATTAATGCTAATAATTTTGAACTTTTTAAAGTTTAAAAATATAAGTGGTTGGTGCTCAAACCAACTGTGGGTTGGTGTTCAAACTGAGAAATCACCTGAATTCTAAAAACAGTGGATGAACAAAGCTAAAAATACTCTTTGTCTAAAATTTGAGCAGCTCAAGGTTTGTTTTTGTGGCCAGGAATAGTTATTACAGACCTGAGGCTCCTTTATCTCTCTGTTCCCTATTCTTGGCTCTTCCAAGGAGATGGGAGACAGTAGGATGGATGTGAAAGAGTATGGAGGTTTTCTGGAAGTGGCCATAGACTTTAAATGGTGTTGGGTTATTTTGTGGCAAACAGGTTTTTTTGGTCTGTGTGAGGCTGTTCTTTTCTTCCCTGTTTTTTCCCCAAGTGCTCAGACTTAATGCTCAGGCTTCCAAAGACATTGCTGTGCCCTTCTCTGCAAGGTTAGTAGCAAATGCTGGGTTTTTTTCAGCTGAAAGATAACTGTGCTGCTTGTGATGCTGTGAAAAAGCAAAACCTGCAGCCCAGAAGTGGATGTTTTTTAAACATCTATCTTCTAAATAAAAACACAGCATTAGCATGTCAGTGTTTAAGGAAAATTCTGTTCTATCAACAAAATATTGCTCAATCACCTATTTCTTGCTGTTTGTAACCAGTCTTTTACTGGTTCTATCATTGACTTGTGGCCTTGCATTAGAAGGAGAACTTCTTGGATAGGTGTGTACAGCATCCATACTTCTGTGCAGTTGTACACTCAGGACAATTTATTCATTTATCCTTTTTCTTATTCCTGGAAAGGACCATGGTGATCATCACAAATGAGCTGGAAAATACACATGCAGGAATGAATGCTCACCCTGTCATCTTTATGCCTTAATTTCTCCAAATTGGTGGCTCTTTTGAGGAATTGCCATCTTTTAAATAAATATTCATGGATTAGTTTCTAAACCTTGCTTTACAATATTACTCAGGAGCATGCTGATGGTATTATTGTTTTGGCACTAACAGAGGTAAATATTTCAAGTCTTGTTTTCTAGTTTTTCTTTGAGCAAAGGTATATTAATATGAGTAGGATTATTAAAATAATCATCTGCTTCACACTGCAGTGCATGAAATGCATTTTCTCCAAGACATGGTGAGCCGGGCAGAGGTCTGCTGGTATCTCCTCTTGCATCAAAGCCAGAACAGCATGAAATTACCCAAATCCTCAGTACTTCACGTTACATGAAGCTTTTGACTCTGAAATCCCACTTGATGCCACTTTCATTCTTCTGATAACATAGCTGTGGGAAAGTCAGAGCCATCATAATTAACTCCACATTTCAGGGGATTGCTGGAGTCCCTCCAGGTCTGGGTGCGTTGCCGTGAGGATGGAGCCAGCCCCTGCCTCCTCCCCACAGTGTCTGCAGGAGCTGGGTGCCTTTTCCTAAGGCAGCTGGACCAAAAGAAAACCTAAACAGAGAAATTAGGGCCACATGAAAAATCTGGTGCTGCTTATCCCTCTGTATCCCTGTTGAAATCTGGGTCCGTGTAACTACCACATGCTGGATGTGGTTTTACTGCTTGACTCCTAAGCCCAGTTGTAAGTGGGGTTGTGGAGTGGGGTGGGGGAATTCCCTGGGTGTCACTGCTCTGGATTTGCTCTCAGGACTTTAAGGGAAAGTGCTTTAAGTGTGTTTTTGGTCAGCAGGGAGACTTGGAGCAAGTTTTGGATATTGCAGCTACTGTAGTCAGTTGTGGTTACTATGGCTATGGTTTGCTGTGGTTGAATCTGTGTTGCTCTGATCTCTTTTTGTGTGAAGGGTGTGTAACCAGTGTGTCCTGGCTCTAGTGGCAGTGTGGGCCTTATTTGAAGGATTTTATTACTCCTATTATCATCACTATTAGCATGCCAGTTGTTGAATTTACCTGCTTTTTAACTTTTTTAAGCTTGCTGCTAGTGGGACTGAAAACGCTGAATAAGGAGCTGGAAAAGCTATTGGGTTATTTGCATTATTTTAAATAAATTTCTTCTAGTAGTACAACAGATCTTGAAACATGCTTGGTTTTGGCAGCATTCTGCTCCCCTGGTGGGGCAGAAGAAAACCCCCATGTGCCCTGCTGCCCTCTCTTCATGTTCAGGTTTGGGTTTGCCCTTACCAGGGAGCCCCAGAAGGAATCTGCAAAGAAGAATTTTGGAGAAATCATGATAGTTATCAGTGGATGGCCAGAAAATGTTAAAACCTAATAAATTGTGCTGTCACAGGCACAGATAAGGAGTAGAGGAGCACAGGGTGAAGTGTCTCCACGGGCTGGTCCTTTTAGCATTGCAGCCTTCTCTAAGGAAATGCAGTGTGACTTATTTATGTCATTATTTTTGTTGTTTTAATATTTCAGTTGAGTTGAAGTTTCCATTTTAAAATTTCTATCTTTATCCAAGATGAAACACCTTCCTGCAAGAGGAGTGGCAGAGGTTGGACACTGAGCCTGGAAATAACCAGAGCTCTGCAGAATAAAAACTTTCAAGGTGCTCTCAGATCCTTGAGTTGGGATTTCCCATGGATGGCTCGGGTTTCTGACTTAGCTGGTTGTGTAAACAGCAAATAACTAAGTCTGGGCAGAATGGCAGCTTCAAGCAGTGAGGTTAATCATGTATAATCATGCAGAGAGATGGTATCTACCCTCTCTTTGAAGATTTCTTGATGCTTTTTTTTTTTTTCCTTTCCCCCCCCCCCCTTTTTTTTTTTTTCAGTGGGCAGTTAGCAGGTTGCTTGACACAAGCTACTGTTACCAGCTTTTAGTGTGGTTACATCAATCTGAAAATCTTTCCCATGTTACCAAAACACTCTTTTCTTCAGTGTTCTTCATGTCCTCAGTCATACCAGACAGAAATTGCTGTTTACAGGACTTTAAATGCACGGGTGCTGAATATCCTCACTGTTCTGTGGAACAGGTAGCTGCTTGATCTCATCTGCAGAAAGTTTCAGCATCATAGTTACTGAAAGCTGAAGACCAGATCATCTTTGTTCACTCAGAAGTGTGTGCAGATTGTAGCATAAAAGCAGCTTCTATGTTGGATGAAAAACTAATGCCATGGTGTTGAGGCAGGTCTGTGGCTTGATTGTAACCTGTTGCATAGACTTTATAATAAGCTGTCACAGTGAAATGAAATATTTGGGTATTTCTGGCTTCACTAAGAACATCTTGGTACCATTAGGCAAAACTACTGCCAACAGAGTTTTATTAGATACTTGGGTTTTCCTGTAACAGGGAGCAGAACTTCTCTGGGTGTTCCATTGTCTGTGTCATCTCTAAATGCAAATGTTATATGTGAGCAATTTGTGGGGGGGATTGTGTTTGGGGTTTTTTTGTTAGGTTGGGGTTTTTTTGTGGGTGGTGTTTTTTTTCTTCAATTAAACACATAAAAATCTCTCTAGATGTTTGCAGTAAAACCTGGGTGCAAGTACAGAGCTCTGAGAAACCCTCAGGTTTCTGTGTTCCAGTTGTATACCTAATGATACTTGTGGATTGCTTTCACTAGCTATTTTTTCTAGTCTTATGTATGCAGAAAATTTGAATTAATAACCAATATAATGGCTATGGACAAGCAGGAGCAACTCTTGCTATTAGTATCCAATGGATAACTAATGGAGCTGATAACCTGGTTTTCCTCTGCTGTCCCCAAGCTGTGTGGACCCAGGGAGCATAGATCTTTGTGGTGTGATGAAGGCATTGAATCAATCACCAGTAGTCAGAGCATTCAGACTATAAACTGCCCTGTGACTTGCCAGGTCAGGAGGGAGAGGTTTTGAGTTATTAAGCTGAGAGGACATGAGGAATGCAGGAGAGACAGAAGGTACAAATTCTTCAAGATCTGTGGGGACCAGTTACTAAGGTTCTGGTACGTGCAAAGCTGGGTGTTTTGGGTTGGTGGTTTTTTTTTTTTTTTTTTTTTTTTTTTTTTTCTGTAAATCCTGATTGGAAATGGAAACAGTCTCTGAAAGACAGCTTGCTTGTGTGTTTTGTTGGAGCACCAGTGGGGACTGCAGACAATTGTGTGAAGATGGTGTGTCAGAGGCTGGCACAGCCATTCCCTGTGGATGCCTGAATTGCCCACTTGTCCTCTGCTCTGAGCTTGAGTCCCAGCCCTCAGGACAAAGTCATCTCAGTTACCTTCTTTTGTTCTCTGGTGCTTGTTCAAGGTTTGCTCCTTCAGGGGACCAGCAGCTCATTTGAAAAATTAAATGGAAAGATAGGAAGACGGATGTTTATCAGGAAACTTGGTTTTATCACTCTGTTCCTTCTCTTTGAGTGTAGTCACACTGCATGGCTGGCAGCTTCTTGAAAGCTGCTTTCTCACTATTGTCTCCCCAAAGTTGGCTGTGTTTTCATTAGATGAATGGAAGAAAGGGTGCATTATACTTAAGAATGCTAGATGAGGCTAAAAAGTGATGAAACAGCAGTTTGGGGTATTTCTTAGTTGTAAAATTTCTGTCTTGTTTGGTAGCAGCAGGAGTATTTCACATTAAATAAGTGCATCCATTTGGGTGTTAATAAGTGGACTGTTCTTCCCTGGCTGCTGAAACAGATCTTCATAATGCTTTTGGTGAAGTAATTTTTACTGTGCAAAATTAACTATAGATCTCTCTCCTTTTTTTTTCTTTATTGTCATTATAGAAAACCTAGAATAAACTCTCAGTTGGTGGCACAACAAGTTGCCCAGCAATATGCAACCCCACCACCACCTAAGAAGGAGAAGAAGGAGAAAGTGGAAAAACAAGACAAAGAAAAGCCTGACAAAGAGAAGGAAATTAGTCCAAGTGTTACAAAGAAGAACACTAACAAGAAGACTAAGTAAGTTTGCAGGATGCACAGTTAAATGTGGAGTGACTTCAGTAGCACTGATTAATTGTGCAGTTTAATTAACATCATACTCTCCCTCTTCCCTCCAATTCCTCCAGACCAAAGTCAGATATTGTGAAAGACCCTCCTAGTGAAGCAAACAGTATACAGTCTGGGAATACTACAACAAAGACCAGCGACCCGAATCACACTTCAAGGTAACTTCACACTAAAGTTAGAGCTCTGTTGGAGAAGTGTGTTAAATAGCCAACACATTAATTTTTTTATTTTAATGGACAGAGCCAGAATAGTGTCTAACCCACAGGGTCTGCCAGCATTAGTATGGCAAGGCCATCAGTGGCCACAAGCCATGTACAAGCACTCACTTCTGGGGAGGGTGGATTTGTTCTCTTTTTGTTTTTTTCTAAATTAATCCTCTTGTCAATAGGGCAGTAATGCTTTTGGCTGTGAAACACAGCAAGGGAAAAACATTAACCAGCAATTGAAGTGGGTTTTGTCAAATTCTTATCATCACTTGATAGCAGTAACAAAGGTTACATTTTTACTTCCCTATCTGTAATTCAGTCACTGTAATTGTCAAGGTAGTTTTCCAAGTATATGGGAATTAAAAGGCTGCATTAACAGATTTGCTAGAATCTTGCTGTCAACAAAAAGCACAAATGATTGGTTTCATATTTGTCTAAGTTTCAAATGAGTAGCTGTCCATGGAGGGAGGTTGATTCCTAGTCTTGCCTGTACTCGTATTCCCTGCTGGTTTTCTTTAAGCTTGTGCTTTATTTCTTAAATCAAAACTTCAGCAAGTAACACTTTTTGTATTATTGAACTTGTAACATTAAATTGATAGATGACATCAAATCATTGTTTTCACTCCTTGAAGGAGTCACTCTGTCTGCTGCAGTCTTTTAGTTCTGTTGCAAGCTTTTGTAATTCCTAATTAATCCTTAATAGTATCAGGTCTAGCTGGATATTTTTAAGGGATGCATCATCTTCTTTGGTTCTTAAACTGTCTTTTTAAGTGTTTAGTTTAGTGGAACTTGTGTTGCAATTCACTGCCCTCAGGAGTATTGTCAAGAGTCTTTTTAAAGCATCTGATTTTTACAGAGTCACAAATTACCTGTTCAGATTTTTCTTTTTTCTGCACAGATTTCTTGAGTCTTTTTTTGTAAGTTGTCTTTTTAAGAAATACTTTCTGAGGTTCCTGAATACGGTGTCTGTTTCTGATAAAAGTTCTTATTTTATTCCATGCCTTCTTGTGCACTTTGATTGTTTTGAAACACATTTCTCATTTGGCCCTAAGCCTTTCTCCCTACAGACGTGAAGCATCAGGGTGTTTAATTTTGCAAAATAACATGAGTGGGATAATCCCTTTGCCTCCTAGAGGAAGCAAAAATTCTTTGCATGTGCTGAAGAGATTGTCTGGAGGTTTCCATCTGTGCCTCATCAGCTCTTTGCACAGAGGAGACCCTGGAAACCTCCTGCAGAATTGTTTGGAGGGCTCAGTTATAAAATGGGCATTGGGAATATGTTTGTGAGCCGGACTGAGGAATCCTGCACCCCAACTCTGCTTCCCCCCAGTCCTTCCATGTTACTTCCTTATGGCATTTAAAGATGGATGGGCAGTTTCATTCAGGTGCTTGGTGCTTATCCCAAAGTCTGCTGGTAGCTGGAGCTTAACCCAGATGAACCTTTTTTTTTTTTTTTTCTAAATATGACTCTCAGTGCCGCTCTTGACAAGCAATAGCGAGAGCACATGTTCAACCCTGTAGAAAGGTGGAGTCAGTAAAAGTCTGTTCTGGTAGCTGGGCCAGTATTTTTTTGCTTGTTTTCTGAGTACAAGAGAAAACAAATGACCCAGGCAAATTACAGGAAGAACAGGGTTTCCTAGAGGAACTTGGGGCTTAGGGAGGAAAATACGCACACGCACGACGCTTCCGGGAACGTTTGCTGCTGATGCTTTGGGGGCAGCCTGCATCTGCTGAGACACTCACTGAAAACTGAGAGAAACCCCAAAACTTGCTGAGCTAGCTGGCCTGGCTTCTTAGCCACAAACAAGGTGACATCATTTCATCTAGCCCGTGGTTACGTGTTGAATTTGCCAGCTCCTGCAAGCACGTACGTACACGGCACGGGCGTGGGTGTGTGTCTGCTGTGGGAATCCACTGAGCACAGCTGAGGCTTTGACAAGCCTGGTCACTAAATGACAAGGCTGTTTAAAAAAGGTTTTTACTGACTGGTGGCCCACCACAGCAGTATTTTAAATCTGTTTTCTCTCAGAAATGATTTAACCAGAGTTAAAAATTGAAACTGCCTCCTAGGTTAGAAATTAACATGCTATTTTCAATGCAGTAACTTCGTTTTTGGTTAAGGAAATTTGCAGGAATGCCACTGTTCTACTTTAAGCTTGTACCACCTGTCCTTAAAAGTTTTTGGGTTTTTTTTTCTATTCCACCCAGTTCTGGAATACCCCTTGGATAACTACTCTTTAAGAACTTTCCCTTTGTTAACCTAACCACTGCAAACCATTGAGTATGCATGGCTAAGTTTCCTCATTTTTTTATTTTTGGTTTTGGCTGCATTTACCTCGTGTGCTGCAGACGAGGAGAAGGAAAGGCAGATGGGTTTAAAAGCTGGAGCTTGATCCCAAAGTAAACTAACCTTCCCTCCCATCCCTTGGAATCAAGGCAGTTCTCAGCAAGCTACTTTTCACTGATGTATAAAGACTCTCCTCTTTAATTTCCCCATGGGGAATATTCTGCTGCTTAAACCTGACCCTTAATTAGGAGCAAAAGCTGTAAATTGCAGCAGTCGCTGCAGCTGACTTGGAATTTGCTGCTAGCAGGAGGAGTGTCCAAGGTTTGTTGTATCAGAGCATTGAACCAGACCCTGAAATGTGTGTGAATGTTAGCTTCCTAGAGTCTAGACCCTTATTAGCTACATTACTAATTGAATGATAGCACAGCATGCAAATTACTGAGATAATCCTGAACTATAAATACCAGTGTGTTCTTTTCTGGTGATTTTTTTTTTTTTTCTTTCTTTTCTTTTTTTCTCCTCCCCTAACCAAAAGAATTATCCACAAGAAAATACCGTTATACATTCTGGATTTTATTTACAATAGCCTCAGTTCCAGAGGGAACAATTTGAACAATTTTATACATTGGCTGACTTGGCATCTGATTTGTATAAGCTCAAAGCAGTTGAAAGAGAAGCCGAGTTGTCCCGGTGCCTGTGTTGTTTGCAGCTGCAGAGTTCCAATATGGGAATGAAAGAGCTGTGGTCAAATGCTTTCATGTGGTTTTGTATTGCAGAGTCACAGCCTTGTCTCATAACATCGGGGCACATGATGAGATGGTGAATTTAGATAAGAGAACCCTTTCATCTGCCCCTTGGGGAGGAGATCCTTCACTCTGCCTGGCTCCTGGCCGCTTGGCTCTGCTGTAGTGTCCTCCTCTCTGGCAGGGTTGGGTTAGGGATAAATCTACAGCAGAGCACCCTTTGCAGAGCTCTGCAAGACAGGTTTTTTTTTTTTTCCTCTGGGGCTGAGAGTGCTGCTGCAGCTTTTGCTGCCTGGGCTGTCGCAGGGAGCAGAAGGTCAAACCTTTGTCCTCTGCTGTGCAGCACTCACTGGTGCCCAGATATCCCTCGCTGCCAGCTGTGCAGATGAGGGGAGGACAAGTCACACTGAGTGTTCTCAGATGCTTTTCCTTAATAAACTGTCCCTTTCTCATTTATTTTTCACCTTTTTTTTTAAAAAAATATAAACGTTTTCTCATTTATTCTAGACCCAGACTGAAAAATGTGGACAGAAGTACCGCGCAGCAGCTGGCAGTCACAGTGGGAAATGTCACAGTAATTATCACAGACTTTAAAGAAAAGACTCGTTCCTCTTCCACATCATCTTCTACAGTGACCTCCAGTGCAGGATCAGAACAACAGAATCAGAGCAGCTCGGGCTCTGAGAGCACAGACAAGGGCTCATCCCGCTCCTCCACGCCGAAGGGGGACATGTCGGCAGTCAACGATGAATCTTTCTGAAAAATTGCACATGGAGTTGTGGAAACTATGAATCAGGGTATGAAATTCAAACACTCCACCTGCCCATGCTGTTCAAATCCTGGAGAGCCTCTTCTGTGCTTGAACACACACTTTTCTTGGGACATCGACCTCTAACTGATGCAACCAGGATAATTTCTGCTTGCCGTGGGCATCTGGCCACCAAGGAATTTCTCACCCTAACGATTACTCTTGACACTTTTATGTATTCCATTGTTTTATATGATTTTCCTAACAATCATTTATAATTGGATGTGCTCCTGAATCTACTTTTTTATAATATCTGCTGTGCACAATTTTCCATGAACATTACAACTTTTTGTTTTGGGGTAGGGAGCGGGTGGGGAGGGAAGGGGGCTTTATTTATTGCATTCACAAACTCCATCCTCTTTCAACATATCCTTTTTAAGTTCAGTTCTTCTTCCAGTTATACTGTGTACTATCAGTTTTGATATAAATTATATATAAATATATATATAAATAAATATATATAAAGGGTTATTTGAAACCAATACATGGAAACGCTGGTGCTTGAAACACTGTGAAGTGAAAAAAAAAAATAATAATTGAACAGTTCAAGATCTGGGACAGTCCCCTTCTGTGAAAGTACTGAAACTGAAATGGAACTGGTCTTAGGTGAAAAGTATTCCTGAAGGTTTGAACCTAGATGGGACCCGTTCTCTCTATTGTTCCTTCCCCATTTCTTCCTTAAGCAATGGCTAGAACAGACTGGACACACAGTTTTGATATTTATAGCTTGAGATCTTGAAAGGAGAAGAGATTGCTCCAGGTAGCTTGTGTTTCCACGAGGGTGACTGGGGTTGGTGCTGTGGAAGTGGGTGCCTGGCTGGGGTGCAAGCATTCCCCACCAGCCTGGTGTCAGCGTGCCGTGGATTTGTGTGTTTTGTTCATCTGAGCATTGCCCTGTGTGGCCAATCCCACGGGTGCTGGTGGTGGTAGATTTCATGAATTTCATCCCCCTGGGTCAGTGATGGAGGTAACTTCAGAACTGGAGTGGTTTGCTTTGGGTTGGAAGGCAGCTGGGAGGTAGGGTGGGTTGAGGCAGTGAGCTGGTGCTTGACCCAGCTGCTGGAGCATGGGTCAGTCCTTGGCAGCCCCCTCCCCTCTGGCCCATCCCTGCTGTTGGGGTGGTTCTTCTCCTTGAAATCCACCCATATTCCAAGGGTGGTTTCTGAACTGCATCTCGTCCAGTGGTGACATTGGCCTTGTCAGTGTTTGGATGCTTCTGGGTGTCCTGCTGTGGAAGCAAAAGTAGGGAAAAAGCTTTTGTGCTGGCAAGTGAGCAATGTGTGTGGCTCATGCTCATGACCAGCTCATGACCTTCATTCTTATTCTAAAGCTATTGAGACTGTAATTTCTTTTCCTGGCCTGTTAGTGTTGCTTTACAGTTTACCTTCCATGCATTATCCTGCTAAAACACTAGGCTGAAGAGGTGAAGCAAACTTTTTTCTTTTAAAATAAAAAAAACAAAAATCCAACGACACAACCCCAAACCTCTTTGGCTTTCCATCTTTACTTTGTGGCCCTAGGGTGCTTTGCAGTAATTTCAGATGCAGAGGCTGTGGCTTCATTTGACATCAGATGCATGACTTTTGGGCATGATGAAAGAGGGCCACATTTTGACAACTTTATGCCAGCTTGTTCTATTGTGAATTACGTGCTTAGCAAGAGGAATTTCTCTTTGTGGAGGCAACTGATTTTAAGATTTCTTTTGTGGTTTTTGAGTAGCAGATGTAGGTTCCTTTCACACTGGTGACAGAAATGTGTGAGTGAGGGATCTGTTACAGCCCCTGCTTGAAAGTGTGTGCAGTGGCAGTGCCTTTGCAGCAGTGGTTTTATTCTGAAGATGTTAAGATGGGCACCCTGACTTAATTCTGCTTATATTCACAGTATAGGCTGTGTTTACCTTTTTAAGCATTTTTAAAGTATTTCTTAAAGAACCAAAGGAAACCAGATGCTTCCTATGAGCATCAAGACAATTTATTATACATAGTTTTAAATACTATGAATTTCTCAGTCCACATTTTAACATTAGTGGGATATTGCAA
Organism: Heliangelus exortis; assembly: GCF_036169615.1. Taxonomy (NCBI): domain Eukaryota; kingdom Metazoa; phylum Chordata; class Aves; order Apodiformes; family Trochilidae; genus Heliangelus; species Heliangelus exortis. Next base: position 17,728,788 of record NC_092433.1, on the reverse strand, counting down.
AGACATTCCTTTTCCAGTTTTTACTATTCCTTTAAGGGTCTCAGGGAGGGTAAACTGGTCAGCCATATTTATTTATTTTACTGAAATGTATTGGAATAATTTTTTAAGAGAGATTTTTTGAAGATGCCCCTGAACTTGTATATTTTGCACTGCTTTATAAATGATCCATTATCAATTAGGCTTGCATGCATCTCGGCCGTGATCCAGTGAAGAGTGTGAGCAAGTGTGGGGTGAGTCCCTCTGCCCTCTCTGGGGCTAATTCTGGTGCTTCAAGTCAAACCACATGCTCACCTTCTTGGCTGAATCTGGGAATTTGTGCAAAAAAAAGAAAAAAAAAAAAAAAAAAAAAATTGGTCCTGTAGATCAGTTGAAAAAGCTTTAATGCCATAACCAGCTACTCATGGCTACTGGTGAAGTCAGTAACATCTTGTCTCTTTGGGCATGCCTCCTCGATGAAGTAGCTTGCTATAAAGAAGTGGGGAAAAAAAAACAAAATTTCTTTGGAACAAATGACCTGTTAATTCTGCATTCAGTAGGAATTGCTAGCTCAGTGCTGAACCTCCCCCAGCCTCACGTAGCTCTTGTGTTGTGACTCCAGGCTAGCGATTGCTTTTACACTTGAGTTTCTCCAGTTGGCATCCCCACTGGTGGGATTCCCTGGGCTCAGTGCCCTCGGGGTGATCCTGCTGTGGGTGGGGAGGGTGTTTAAAAACCAAACCAAGCAAAACACTGCTGTAGGGGAAGGAGCAGATTCGTGGTGTTCAGTGGCACAGAAAGCAGGTAAGTAAAGCACAGTGTTAACGTTTGCGAAGTTTCGACTCTTACACAGACACACACACAGACACCGACACAGCTTGCCTGACTTGCTCAGTTTGAGGTAGTTTTGCAAAGGAAAAACGACAGCGTTTTACACAGCCAGGCTATTTATTTTTTAATTGGAACACTTTGCTTGTTTCCAAATTGGACAGATCAAAAAATTCGGCAGCAGCTTCCGTCAGTGTTTTTTTTTTTTTTTTTTCCTTTTTCCACTGAGATGTTTTCACCTGCCTTACCAAGATCATTCTCAGTCTACTTTTTTAAGCTCTACCATAAACTTAAATTATTGAAAATTTATTAATTGCTGACTATATAATAACCTTTGCTTGTATGTAACCGAATGGTTTTAAGAGCCAACATTTAGAGTATGACAATGGAGCTGAACAGTTTTTAATGCGCAAGCAGTTCTGTTCTTGTGTATGACTTGTAACCTTAATTTACTGTGTAAAGATGGTTACATTATTTCCTTAGCTTTGTTTGTTGGAGACAAATATAGAATGCTTGTTTAAGTATGTCAAAACATAATCTTATCTTGTGGATTTTTATGTTAATGTATTATACGAGCTATATTTTTCATTTGCCCAGAGACAGCTTGTATAACGCTTTTGAAAGTTTTTCCGCTCTGTAAAGTCTTTAGAGCTGACAGTCCTGTTAGGTTTGTTTTAATCTTCATGCTAAAGTGTCAATGGTGGTTTTGTGAACTGGTCAGAAATTCACAGGTCTTAAATGTTTTCGGGAAATTTATATTGGACACTGCTCTTTGTCTAGCAAATAAAAGATGTTAATATATTCCTGTTACTGGCATGTGCACGACTGTTATTAGAAGCCACTTTATCATTTTCCTGCTTTAAATAGAAATGTCTATTTATGAATTCTGCTTGTAGTTTTTTCACAAATAAAATAGTAAAATTTAATTCAATCTGAAAGCCCTCTTTTTTGGGAGATGGCAGGGTTCAGAAGAAGTTGGTTTGCCAGCCTGGATGTCTTGCCCACGAGCATCCCACTTCTGCAAGCACATGGGGGGATGCCCAGGGAAAGCTTCAGTCCAGTGAGTTAATCCAGTTTGTTTCCAGGGACTAAGGACACACAGGAAGTTTGTGGTGGATGTGTCTGCAGAATTTGGGTTCTGGTACTTCCAAAGAAGCGTTTTTCTCCTTTCTGTAGCTGGAGAAATGGTGGGGCTTAATGCAGAGATTTTTAGCAAGACCCCTTGGGAGTTCCTTCAGCTGCCTTGTGCCAGCAAACTCCCACGAGTCAAATTAATAAAATTTAATTGAGAGCCTAATCATATTTTTGCAGCATAAAAATACGGGTAGTTTGTAAGCAGTATTTTGATCCTCAGCCTAGTAAACAAGGTGATAGGAATTATTTTGGTCTCTCCATTTCCTATTTTGTCCCCCACCTGAGATGGGTGACATGATGTACCTGTTGGGATAAATATTAAGTTGAAATTTGAAAATCAAGCAACAGGTAAAATGCAAAGGGCGGAGAAAAAGACCTTAAATCTCTTGAATTTTTTCTCAGGAATTTGAGGACAGCTACTAAAAGGCCATTTTGATATTTTTCCATACTGGGAGGGAAGGGGTGATACAGCTGGAGATCGTTTTAAAAAAAAAAAACCCCAACTGACTGTGCAAACAGAGTCTGCAATGCTTTTAACCTTGGTTGGAAACAATTCAAAGTTCTTTGTGCCAAGAATAAGAAGAAACAGGAAAGGCAGTGGTTGTTCTACAGACCTGAAGAGCATTTGCTTGGCATGTGGGATGAGTGAGGAGAGAAAGAGTCCTGGCCTTGAAGATTTTGCAGTCCCTGAGCTCCATCTGCCACCAGCCCCAGCTGCCTGGGGTGTGACTGACTGCATCTCCATCAGCATCCACCTCCCTCATCCCCTGCTGGAGCCTTGGATGGATCCAGGGAATTCCCAGAGCAGCTCTGGAGCCCACCCAGCCAGCCCTTGGCAATGCTGAGGGTTGGTATTTGGATGGAGCCTTTTCCCAGCAGGGTCGAGGCTCAGGCTGATCCCAGCTGGAGCTGCCTAACAGGAAGGCAACAGAAACTTCTGCAGGGTTTGCTCAGTGCTGATTTAGGTGTCTCCTCAAAGAAAGCAGCATGCACAAATCTCCAATAGCATCCAAAGACTTCAGAAATTCCTGGTGTCCTATGGCTCAGCATGGGAGCCTGGAGCAGTGAAGAACACCCCATACCTAACTCTGGTCTTCCCCTAGTATTAATATTGAAGGTAGAAAGAGGTGGTTTTTTTGCAGGCAGGTCTTGTTGCACTGCAAATCTTGCAGTATTTGCCTGAAGTCCCCTGTTGCTCCTCAAATGGGGTTAGTTCTGTGCAGAGCTGTAAATGATCTGGCAGCCCTGGCTCTGCAGGAAGGCACGAGCCCGTTGTGCTTCCTAGATGAGGAATCAAGAAACAAACACTTCTTTGTTCTCTATGTCTCCATATAAAAAAAAAAAAAAAGAGAAAACCTCATACACAAAAAAAAAAAAAAAAAAAGAGAGAAATTGCTCTCCACAGTGGCTTATTTATTATTCTCAAGATCCTGAAATTTTCATGACTTTCTAACATTTCTAATTTTTTCCAACTTTTTTTTCCAGCTTTAGGAATCCTCAAAGCTCTTCCAACTTGACACTTGAGAGTCTGTTCCAGCATGCACATCACCTCCTCTCCAAAACGATTCTGGGAAGGACTTAAAACTGCAGAGTAGTAACTCCTAGGATGTTATGGGGTGAGTATCTCCCCTCAATGCTCTGCCTGCCCTGCTTTGGCAATCCTCCTGTCAGCAGGTGATGCCAAGGTGTTCAAAGCCTGGAGCTCTGATACCATTCACTGAAATACCATGAAATTCCACACTTGGTAAGAGCACATCAAAAGCTTTTAGGGAGTATTCATTGGCCCACAGCTCCTGGAGCTGGATGGAGGAGGTCTGAAGTGTTTAAGCTGCTCTCAGATGCTCTCAAGTGCTGGAAAAAATACAAGTTGGGGAGGTGAATTTGAGCATGAAATATCCCTGTGAGCAGGAGGAAGCTGGCATGCTGCAGGAGCAGCACGTGCCTGCCCAGGTAAGAAGAATGAGAAGGAATAAAGCTGATTTTTGTTCCTCCTCAAGCTGTGCTGTCGGGGCTGATTCATGTTGCCTGGGAGGTTTGGCCTGGAATTGGTCGGAGGAGTTTTCCATGCTTGGGTTTGTTTTTTAGGATGGATTAAAGCACAGAGGAGCAGGAGAGCCACCAAGACTTTCATTCAGCCTTCACTCAGAAATCAGTATCATCTCTAATGGCAACCAGGGGAGAAAAGCTTTCCACCTGGAATTCTGCAGGTGAGTGGCCTCTTTCCATCCCAAATCCTATACTGGCTGAGGAGCTGGAAGGAGTAGGACATGCAGCTCTTAGACCCCCTGATCTCCTGACTGAAAAAAGGAGAAACCAGACCACCATCCCTCTTATCATGAGCCACTGGAGTTGCTTGCTGATGTGTTGAGTGTTGTGTTTTACACATGGTTGGGAGCTACATCTCCATGATGCAGCTTCTTCTCCTGCTGAACAACCAGAGATGTTTTCCCAAGTTTATTTGTAGTGGTAGGATGGGTCTTGTGGTGCTTAATGGGTTCTCCTGCAAGTTGGGTTTGCCAGAAGGGTGTTCCTGAAAGCAGGGATGGTGGAACAGATCTCAAATATCACTGAATTTATGTGGTCTGGGTTTGGTTTTTTTTCCTTCACCTTTACCCTGCAGTAATGACAACACTCTTAACATCTGGACTAGGGGCAAGAGTGGGGCCATTTTACTTTAACCCCTGCTTTTGGGTGATAGCAAAGTCACTGTCACACAGAGGGCATCTGTTCCTGTAGGGATTAGTGGCTTGGGAGCCTGGGACATGGGTGTGAATTAACCCCCTCTTGAAGGAGATGGTGATCAGGGGAGGCTGCCTCTCTGCTCCAGCCATCCCTCACGAGCATTTGGACCTTGAGATGCTCTTGGTGAGGCTTTCACAGGCTGTGTCTTGTGATTTTTGGCCAGTGCAAGTCACGATGCTTAGGAGCCTTCAAACTGTGGTGCCTGGGGAGGAGGGGGAGGCAGAGCTCAGCCTCCTGGCTCTGTGTGCCTGGAACCACGCTATTCAATGGCTTTAAAGAAATAATAAAATAAACAGTGGTGCTCTTGCCTCAGGCTGGCCATTAGGAGCATGATTTAGTGCAGGGAGGGCTATAAAGGCCGTTGATAAATCTTTCATGCAGCACAAATAAAATCTCCTTTGGGGGGGAGAAAGGGCCCCAGATAATGGGGGGAGGAGGGAACAGCCCCTGCCCCCCGGTCTAATTAGGCTGTCCAGGAGAAGTGAATATAAAAATAGCAGAACTGGAAAGCCCAGATCTTCACAACCTTAAGAAAGGACTTCATCCTCTTAAATTATGAGGCTGAGACCTCATTCAACAATACTTTGAAGGAGATCAGCTGGCAGTGCCTTTCACAGTGGCTGAGGGTGTGGGCTCCGTGCTCTGTGATTACAGAACCTGCTGAAGAGCTCACTCCTATCCCCATTGAATGCCACTATTTTTATCCTCCTTAAATTCTAGAGGGTATTTCCAAGTGGGAAGCAGGGCAGAGAATAGCAGATCTTGACTCTGCTCCACGTAACAGTTCCTGTAAAAAGGAGAGGGAAAGGTTTGAAATAGCTGATACCTATTTTTAACATCACCGGTGTGGACGCAAAGCACCTGGAGGTACCTGCAGCCCCCAGCACTCTGTGATGGGATGTGGGCTGTCCCTGCCAGCCCCTTCTCCCATGGGGTTTCCTGCCTCTCTCCTTGGAGCCCCAGAGACCCAGGAATGTCTCTGAAGAGCTGCAGGGGGAAAGCTTCCATCCCAAAAGACCATTCTTGTCTCAGCCCTCCTTGGGCCCCACTTGCTTTGGCAGTACAGTGGGGAGCACTTTGATCCTTTCCCCATCTGGAAGGCAGAAGCCCAGAGGGACTTAATTAGGTGCAATTACCTCACCCACCACAGCCAGAGCTCCCAGGATGGTTGGCTTAGGGTCACAAAGAAAACCATGGCCAGAAGTGTTGGTGTCAGAGGGGATGCCTGAGCCCTTGTACTCTCAGAGCTTTTCTTGTGAGTCCCTGTTTGACTTTGTGAACCTGGCCTTGCAGGTTTGGGTGCTGAACACGTTTTTTATCTTGTGCCTGTTCCCATCTGCAGCCTCAGCTTTTACTTCTGTAGATTCTCAGGTTCTCCCAAGCTGCTGAGCTGGGTATTGGCACATACAGCTCAGTCCTGTGCTGGGCAGAAGCATCCTGCTTCACTCAAACATGAAATATAAATCAGAGATCAAGTGAATTATTGTGCCATGCTGCTGCTTGGGCAATAGGGAGTCCTTAAATCAATCAGCCCCCAAATAAATAAATAAACGTGCAGCAGACATGCTGGAGTGCATGTCTGATTCCTATCAGAGGCAGTAATTCAAATCAGATGCTCACAGATTCTCTGCCTCCCTCTCTGTGTTACCTGGGCTGCTGAAGTCACAGGAGATGGAAAGGAAATTTTTTTTTTTCCCCGAGCTTTCATTATTGTTGCCAAAGAAACCACTTCATTTGGTTGCCACGTGTGCAGCAAATCTGCTTCCATCCATCTGGCTAGTGAGGGCTGAAGGAAGAGGGCTGCCAGGAGGGAAGGCTGCAGGGTGCAGCCACTTGGGTGATGCTGGCCGTGGGGAAGGGGCAGGCAGCTGGAGGAAGATGATGGGTGCTGTGCACTCAGGGCTGCTTGAAGGTTCCCAGCCAGTTTTTCACGTTCAACCTGTACGAGCATCCCCACAGATGCCCGGGTGAGCTCCTCCCCCCACCACAGACCCTCCAGTGGCTGCTCCGGGGACCAGCACCTCCTGCAGTGAGGGCTGCCAGAGCCCTTCAGCAGTTAAAAGACTTCCCTGGTGCTCAGCAGAGAAGTATTTGAAGTGTTTGATCTTTCTGAGCTGCCACCTCCCTCCCCTGGGCTCTGGAGAACACTTCCCAGGGGATGCTGAGCATCATCCTGCCCCGTCCTAAGCTGTGCTGGGGGTGGCTGCCAGCAGCTGAGCACACCCTTGGGTGCTTGGGTTACTGTCCCAGCTGCTGGCCAGCCCTGGGGATGGTTCCAACATCCACAATGAATTCGGGCAACTGAGCCTGGGCTGGGGGCCAGCTGGAGGGGAGTGGGGTGACCCGGGTTGTGCTATCTGGGGAGAGCAATAACTGTGCTGCCCCAGGAGGGGTGGTTTGGTCCCTTCTCCAGGGTCCCTTCTCCAGGTTTGGTCACACATTGAGGGGTCTGGGCCCCTCTCAGCAGTCCTAAGGCTGGAGCTACTCCTCATATTTGGCTTTTTCTTGCACGTCGCTTGCAGGCTCAGTGCTCTGCCCTTGTGTGTGTCCGTGGATGCTGGTGCTTTATAGAGGTAAACAAGCCCTGAAGCTGATACAAGACCTTTCCTTTGCACCATTTCATCTGTCCTGAACAACCCTGGCAACATCATCCCAAGCTGATCTGATTTCACTGAGTCAGGTCCTCCTCTTCCTCGAGTTACTCCAGGCGTGTGACGAGGCTGAACCTTGGACCACTGGAGCTGATGGTTTCCTGACATCTTGCAAAAGAAGATAAAGCAGTTGCAACACCAGGGATTCAGCCTGGGTTTCCAAAGTCTTAGCCCTGAAGGAGAACTGAATGGGTAAGGTTTTGTTTTGTGGGGTTTTTTTTGTAGTTTGTTTGGTTTTTTTTTTTTAATTCCTAAATCTCTTTTCGTGACCCCAAAATAATAAAGATTGATCAGTTAAATCCACTCAGCACATAATCCTGTGTGCTTCTGAGTTAACACAATCTATATAGCAAGCAGGTATGCTGACACACGTACTCGTGCTGGATATACACATTGTTTACCAGATGGGAGCAGAACCACCTCTCAGGCCTGCACACCATTTCAATGTGCTGCTCCTGCAGCAGTGCATCCCAGCCCTGGATAGTGGCATAAATCCTTCTTTGCAAATCATTGACCCAAAAGGTCATAAAAGTTCCTTTATGGTCTGTCAAGACAAGCTAGGTTCTTTATGTGCCCCCTAAGTCAGCCTAGTAAAACTTTTATGATGTTTTTAATAACAAGAGCTACTGCACATGAACAGCAGCTAATTTTTAAAGCCTTGGTATTTCAGCAAAAATGTTTAGGGTTTCTTTTTCCCCCCCCCTATGCTGGAAAAAACACTTAGGTCAGTGCTTTCAGAAATCCCTGCCTGGAGGTGTCCTCTTTGCCCTGTGATGCTCTGACTTCTGCAGATCTTGAGCATACCCTGAAAGGAACTTTTGGACTCTGGTAGCATCTGTGCAAACTGAGGAGCTGAACTCCAGGTTTGTGTTTTTAAAATACTTGGAGCTTCAGTTGTGATGTAACATTATGGCTTTCAGAAAATGGAATTCCTCTTTGGTTGCAAAGTAGTCTTAAAGGGGGAGTGAGTGCTCATTTAGTGAAGCAATAAGGTGAATTAAAGGCATAAGGTGAACTAAAAAGCCTTCTTTATCCAAGGACTTGGGTGCAGAAGGGAGACAGGGCTGGGCTCCCAGCCTGGCACTAGGATGCAGGAGCACATCCCTGCCTGGCACTGGTGCCTTGCACCAGGCTTATTTGTGCCAACTCCTTAAGATGCTGTAACTTAATCTTAGGTCTGAGCCTCCAGTTTAGCACTCCTGGCTCATCCTCCCCGAACCCACAGGGATCCCATTGCAGATCTGGAGCCCCCAGCCCCTGGTTGTACCTTCTGGCTGCCTTCTGAGTGCTGAGCTGAAGTAACTTGCCATGAAGTGACTCCTCCAGTGCTCTCCTGGCTCTGCTTTCTCAGCCCTGCCTTGGGCTGCCAGGAGGAAAAGGGGAATAATGAGGAGTTGAAAGCAATATGGCAAGGTTTGTGTTACCCTCCGAGGGAACTGCTGTTCCCCACAGCCCTGCCCAACTCTCTCCTGCTGCCAGCAACCCCGGTGACATGAAGTGTCCTTCAGGCTCCTGACATGTGGCTTTAGCACCGTGCCAAGAAGCAAGGAGGCAAAATGAGCCCCTCCAGGGTCCCCTCGATGCATCCTGAATCCCAGCAGCTGCTGCACACAGGGGCTCAGTGCAGGGGTAGCCACAGGGAGGGGGCTGAGGGGTGTGGAAGGGCATCCTGGGGATGCTTTTATTACTGAAAAAAGCTCCAGTATGCTGATTGCTGCACTCTCATAGTTTTGGTCCTCTGAGGTGGCTGCTGCATGTGTGACCCTGGGCAGCTGGGGTAAAAATGAGGGTAATTTTTCCAGTTCCCCTGGGAAAGGTGCTGCTTTACTGCTCCCTTCAGCTGTGGGGTGTGTGGCTTCACCTGAGGCAGAGCCAATGGGATTTACTGACCTGGGCAAGGGAATCAGGTTTTTTTGGTTTGGTTTTTGTTTTGTTTTGTTTTGTTTTGTTTTGTTTTTTGGGTTATTTCTAGACAACAAAAAAGACATTCTTCTCTGAGTTCTGCCAACTGGCTTTACATCTGACCTGGGCAGCCCTTCGGTGAGGGATGATGGATGCTGTCTCTGTGCCCTTTAATTACCTTCCAGGAACGACTGTGCCCTAAATTCACACCACAGCAGCCAGGGCTGTTACTTTTCTCCCCTGTGTTGGAGCCTCAGCCCTTTCATTGCTTCTCTTTACTCACATGCACCAGTCAGAGCCTTCACTCCTTTGGACTCAGCCTTGCTTGCTGGCTCTATTTGTGCATGAAGAGCTGCATGAAGAGGGGTGGGAATCAGTTCTGGGATGGTCAGCACCAATTTCCAGCCCTGACAGCAGCTGGGAGCAGAAGGTGAGAGGGGCTCTGCTGTTTGAGTTTGATTTAGAGCCATCTTATTGTGATCTGGTTTGGTTTGTGTGGTGATTTTTCCCTTAAAAAAATAAAAATAGGTAAAAAAAATTAAAATCGTCCTTTCTAGAATCATGCAAATAGGCAAGAGGGAAACCTTTCCTCTCCAGGTCTGCGCCTGGATGATGGAGGTGGGGCACGGGGGGTGGGACATCACAGCCAAACCCAGAACCTCAGGGGCTGGGATGGAGAGGATGCTCCTGGTCCCAGATAAGGGGGGGGGGGGGGGCGGACGACACAGGACACAGGACACACACTTCGGAACTCCCAGCTGGGTCCAGCAGACCTGTCGGAGGGCTGGAGCCAGCGGAGCCTCTCCGGTTCCGTGCGGGATTTGGCTCCGTTCCCCGCGGCGGGACCGGGACCGGGACTGGGACCGGGACTGGGACTGGGACCGGGACCGCTGCTGCTGCTGGAGCGGCGACAGCAAAGGCTGCGAATGCCCAGGGGAGCTGCAGGGAGGAACTGTTGCTGTCGATCCGTTAATTAAGATTAATGTGCTCGCTGATAAGGATGACTCTGCGCCAATTGCTGCTCTAAGCCAAGATCCTGCAAGGAGGGAGGCAGCAGCAGCCACGTTCCTGCTTCCTCAGCACTTGGGGGCCTCTGTTTGAGGGCTGGAGCAGAAAGCAGGGTGCTGCCCAACCCCCCCGGACACTGGGGTGCATGTTCGTGCTGCTGGGGGGAGGGTCCTGGGGGGGGGGGGTTCTTAGGGTGTCCTGGCAAAGAAAGCTGCTCTGGATTTTAAGGTGCTCCTCTTCATCCTCTCCTCCTGGGCGGGGGGGTTGAACATCCTCCACGCAAAAAAAAAAACTCGGATGAAAGGAAGTGTGTTGTTTAAAAATACACACGTGTAGACGTGAGGAATTAGGACTATGATTTGTCTTTGCCACAGTTGTTGGTGCACGGGTTCAGAGCTAAGGCTGAGGTGACGAGGCCACCACCAGCTGCTTGCCTGTCCCGGCCCAGCCCAGGAGGAACCTGTTGGAGCAGCATCTCCAGAGCCCCTGGGGGATTGCACAACCGGGGTATGAAGAGCTGTGAAGAGCTGCACAACTTTCTGCTGGTGGTCTCAGGTGAGGCCACTCATCTGCTGATAAGGGGGTGGCACCCAGCAGGGATTGAGACCACCATCAGCAAATCTGCAGATGACACTAAACTGGGGGGAGTGTGGATCAGCTGGAAGGCAGGAGGGCTCTGCAGAGGGACCTGGACAGGTTGGAGAGTTGGGATGATCCCAACGGGATGAGGTTCAACAGTCCAAGTGCCGGGTCCTGCACTTTGGCCACAACAACCCCATGGGGAGCTCCAGGCTGGGCACAGAGTGGCTGAGAGCAGCCAGACAGAGAGGGACCTGGGAGTCTGGATTGACAGGAAGCTGAACAGGAGCCAGCAGTGTGCCCAGGTGGCCAAGAAGGCCAATGGCATCCTGGCCTGGATCAGGAACAGCGTGGCCAGCAGGTCCTGGGAAGGGAATCTGCCCCTGTGCTCAGCCCTGGGGAGGCCACAGCTTGAGTCCTGTGTCCAGTTCTGGGCCTCTCAGCTCAGGAAGGAGATTGAGGTGCTGGAGCAGGTCCAGAGAAGAGCAAGGAGGCTGGTGAAGGGATCCAGCACAAGTCCTGTGAGGTGAAGCTGAGGGAGCTGGGGGTGTTGAGGCTGGAGAAGAGGAGGCTCAGGGGAGACCTCATCACTCTCTCCAACTCCCTGAAAGGAGGTTGGAGCCAGGGGGGGGTTGGGCTCTTTTCCCAGGCAACTCTCAGCAAGACAAGAGGGCACAAGAGGTCTCAAGTTGTGCCAGGGGAGGTTTAGGTTGGACATTAGAAAGAATTTCTTTCTGGAGAGGGGGATCAGCCATTGGAATGGGCTGCCCAGGGAAGGGGTGGATTCTCCATCCCTGGAGATATTTCAAAAGAGCCTGGATGTGGCACTCAGTGCCATGGGCTGGGAACCACGGGGGGAGTGGAGCAAGGGTTGGACTTGATGATCTCTGAGGTCCCTTCCAACCCAGCCCATTCTATGATTCTATGATTCTAAAATGCCATCACTGCCACTGAAACCTGGACACCTTGTATGGCAGCAGGTAAGCACCTGCTCACTGCATCCCAGCTTGCCAGGGCAGTTTTTTTTATGTCCTTTACCCCCCTCCCTGCCTTAACAACCTCCTTACTTCTGCTTGGTGTCTGGGTCTGCTGCCAGCTCAAGGGTAAAATTTTTTTGCAGTCCTTACAGCTGATCTAAAGTGAACACGTTTGTCAAAGCCTCAAAGTTCTGTTTTTCAGATAGTCCCATTTTATCAGCAAAAGGTAGAATTCAAAGAAGTGTTCCCCAAATCCCAGCTGGAATCCTCCCCCCTTCTCCGTCCTCTCCTGCCTTCTCCCCATCCAGCCCTGACTGCTCCTGCAGCTGCTGTCACATCCCTGCTGTTCCCCAAAACGGCCTCTGGCACCAGCCCTAATGAGGAAGTGCTAATTAACCTGTAGCATCTCCCAGTGCCTGCAGCAGTGCAGGGGACAGGGACAGGGACTGTCCTGCCAGTCTTCCTTGAGGTGCAGCACTGGTGCAGGCAGGTGAGGTCTGTGCTATGGGGGAAGGCACCACGGTGGCTCAGCTCCCAGGAGCATCTGCAGTTAGGCAGGATAAAGATTTTCTTCAAATAACATTGCCTCAGGGGGAGAAAAAGACACTTTCCCTGCCAGAAAAGCAATTCATGTTACATCAAACGTGGAGGTTCATTTTTTCAGCTTAGGAGTGGGAGCTGATTTTGGAGTCTCTCTGAAACTGAGCATTTCCCTCTTTTGTCCCATAATTCGTTCCTCCTTGTGGATGCTGCTCAATGAGGGCTCTGCCAGCATCCCTGTCCCACCCTACTCCTGAGCTCTCTCAGCTTCAAAGTTGAGCCAAAGGCCTCGTGACCTAAGAGGCTGGAGTCATATTGAACACAAATGTGTACAAGTCACATATGCAGAATTAGATAACCTTATCACTGCATCCTGCACAGATCAGTAACTCACTGGGACTGTCAGCTCCTTTCAGCCAGACATAATTGCCTAGCAACGTTGTGCTGTCTCTTTGGATGCAGCCTAATTTGGTTTCTGGCCATCCAGAACAAAACCTCATGTAGGCATCTGGCAAATGGAGTGATGGACAAGCTGTGGTGGTCTGCCAGAGCATGGGACATGATGGTTATTTCAGCAAAATCCATGCTCCTGACAGATTTTGAGGTCCTGGTGATGAGCCTGAGTATGAAATTCAGGTGCAAGAGGGCTCTGCAGCATCCTGTCTGCCAGCCTGCCCGGGATGAGGCTGAATGTCCAGAGGAATAACCCAGGGTGTAGGTGAGGGTGTGTGGGCTCGTGCATTCCAGAAGAAAGTTGGGAATTATGTTTCCACGCTCGTGTGCAACCCATCACCCTGCACACTGCCAGCCTCTCCTCTGCTGCTCTTGCTTTCATCCTTGTTTTCTGGTAAATGGGGGTGGGAAAATGCAAGGATTGTGATGCCAGCAATAGGAAAAGAGATGAGGAGTTGGAGAGAAGGGTAATATTTCTCTAGCCCGGGGGAACAGAATTTCCAGCTCAAAAATCTGAAAAATTTGGCAGCTTTTCCCTGCCAGCAGAATCTTCTGCAAACAGAGCAGTGAGAGGTTGTTAGCTGTGTCTGCTCTGGTGTCTATAGGTGACTAACAGTGGTGCCAAATTGCACCCTTGGTGCTGGGAGCTGTTCTACTGGAAAGTTTGACTCCTGGTGTCTTTTAGTACAAAGCTTTTCCTTGGCAGGAGGGGGTTGTGAAACCTTAACTCTGGCTTTTAATAACCGGGTGTGAGTTTGGCTTTGGGATCTCAACCTTGGTCCTCAGCGTTCTTCCCATGCAAAATCTGTAGGGAAAAAGCAGCAAGTCTTTTAGAAATAAATGAAATGCTGATGTGCTCGTTTAGAAAGGATCTCTAGGAGGTGGCATGCAGCTCAAGCTGGCGATGCAGAAGTGGAAAATGGAGCATGATGCAGGGATGGGTGCAGGACGTGGGGCTGTGGTTTGCTGTAGTGCCACTGCTGTACCCCGGGTGACAGCTCCAGCAGCTCTTATGATGCTCAGCAAGCTCCAGGTCCCCTGGGATCTGCTGGAGTGAAAGTGTGTTCCATTCCCTCAAGTGCTCAGTCTGGGGATGTTCAAATTTCAGTGTAAGTAGTTTCCATGTGAATGGGTGAGAGCCCTTTGCTGCTGCCACTGAGCTCATTGACTCCCACCAGGGATGAGGGGTTTGTGCCACAGACCTGGCTCCAGATCTTAAATCTCCCCCAGAGGTGCCTGAGCCCCAGGCTTGGAGCCACCCCTCCCACCCAGCACCACTGGAATTTCAATCTGGACCCAGATCCAAAGGTTCAGGTTGCTCTAAAGGAGATTTCTTTGAGGGTTCATCCCAAATTGAAACCTTCCAGCAAAATTTCACCTGGCAAAATTTCACTGGAGGTCTCAGGGAGCTTTGTGTCATCCACCCCCTCTCCCCAAGCTCTCCCATCCTTTCCATGGAGCAGCTCTGGGGCTGATCCTGCACATGTGGAAACCTCTGGCACCGGCTGCTTCCCTGGAGCTCTGCCAGGCAGAGCTTTCCTCACACTGTGCCCTGCTCTGGGGCACTTTATTCCCTTGGCACCTGGGTTTTTACCCTGCCCTGGCTTCTGGAGAGCAAGGGGCAGGTTTCAGGTCTCACTGTTACAACCTGGTGTTCAGGAATTACTACTACTATTATTTCCAAGGAAACAGGGACTCACACTCCTATCTTTTATGTGATTTCTCACATCCGGAGGTTTGCACGTGACTTTGCTGCCTATTTTTAGCTCCTCAAACATCTCTGCCAGGATGAAAGCTTTAAAGAAAACCCACCCTTGGAAAGGATGAAATGGGCATTTGCTTTAATGATAAGTTTCTGACTGCAGCCCCTCAATCCCCACCTTTCAGCAGGCTGGGGAAAGCCAGCACAAACCCAGGGCTGCAGTTAACCCTTTCCTTGTCTGCTGTTACACCCAGCTCCTTCAACCAGCACAGCCTTGTCGGAAAACAGAACTCTTTCTAGAACCAGATCCACCTACAAGTCATTTAAAAGCCTCCCACCTCAATTTTGCAGGTAAAATGTTAGTCTGGCAGGAATCACGAGGTGGAATTTTCCCCTCTATCTGCTCCTCGACTGTTTTGTGGGAGGAAAAAAGCCCCCCTGGCTGCTCACAGTGATGTTCAGGGTGGGATGGGAGGGGATGAGACCTTGAGGGCTTGGTGTGGCCATGGGCATTGGCTTGGTCCTGCCTGGTGTGTGCCAGGACATGGGATTCAAAGTGTGGCACCTCTGCAGAAAGCAGGCTCAGCCTGGTGCTTCAGACCCCCTGCAGCCTGCCCAGCCATGGGCTCTTGCTGAAATGGTGACAGTTCCTCCCTTGGGCTACCAAGACAAACCTGTGGCCACCTGGGCATGTTGGGCCACCCAACTTCCACCTTTCCAACCCAGAGGTGTTCTCTGCACAGCACAGACCCCCCAGCAAAAATTCATGTGCTCCTCAGCATCCATAACTTGTAGTTGTATCCAGCTGTGAGACCAAGAGGAGAAAGTGTTCACATTTTCACCAACTTTCAGTTCTCTTTTTGGCCAGATTTCAGCTTTGTCAGCACTTGCTGAGCTGCTTTATCAGCTCCAGCCACCACCAGCACAGGTGTTTCAGTGGTTGCCACTAAGATGTCAGGAGTTGGAGCTTGCTGGGTGCAGAAGCCAAGCCTCTCCTCGACTGATTACAAGCCCTAGTAATTAGTGGTCAGCCCCGTTCCTGGTGATGGAGAAGGAGGCAGGGAGGAGTGCAGCAATCCCTGAGGGTTTGAGCTACAAATGGGATGAGCTGAGAGCTGGAACAAGTTGCTGCTGGACGAGCAACTGGGGCTGCTCCAGCAGTGGGAGGTGGAGAATTTATAGGTCCTCTTGGTATTTTCTTTTCTTTTAAACACTGCTCTCCAGGGCAGAGGCTCTTTTGTCAGGCAGCTCTGCAGAAACCACTAAAACCTGTGGTGGAGCAAGGTTTAGACCTGCCTGTCTTCAGCATCTCATTAACAGGGCTGCAATTAAAGGCTGCTCTTAGATGTGGTTTGGGCAGGTCTCTGCTGAGCTGTTGCCTCTGTGGAATCACCTTTTTGTTCCAGTTGTGGGGAAGAGGAGAGGTCTCTGCCTTCAACTTGGGGATCTCTGTGGCATCCACTGCATCCTTTGGCCTGGGGATGGTGCCCTGCAGGGAAGGGGCAGCCCCACACACAGCTGGGAGCTGCAGATGTATTTTACCTTTTCATGTTAAAGCTACAAAGCTGTGGAGACCCCGTGGCCCTTTGTCACACTCTTCCCTGCCAAAGGTTTGGAGCTAATTGAGATGTGACAGCCTGGGAGAGCCTGGGAACCTGAGCTGGATGCCAGATGCAAAACCTGTCACAGAGGAGCATCACAGGTGAGAGAAGGCTCATCCCAGGCAGGGCTTGGAATGCCAAAATGAAGTGGTGAAGTCCTCATGTCCAAGGCAAAAGAAAACTGCATGAGAAGAAATCCCTGGCTGAGCTGGTGCTGCATGGTGCCTGCTTCCCCCTTCAGGGGTGTGAAAGCTTTAAAAAACAAAACAAACAAACAAAAAAACCCCCCTAACAAATATCTCCCAAAACTTAGCCACGAGATAAGGTTATAATTCCCCCAAATCCTTCTGATCCCCAGGGAAATGAGCAGTGTCAGCTGCCCCTTCCCACCCAACACCAGCTCAGCAGTTGCCCCGTGTGTGCCATGTGCTATGGGGTGACATCCCAATGACAAATGGGTCCTGGTATTATCCTTATCCTAGGGCTGTCCCCAAGGCCCTGTGCAGCTCTGGCAGCTGCTGCAGCCCTGGCAGTGTGGTGGCTGAGGTGAGAGGGCTTCTGACAGAGCTCTTAACCTCAACTTGCTCTAAAAATCTGTATTTGGGAGAGCACTGGGACTACTCCACAGAATCCCTGCCATAAATGAGCCTGATGCTATTGTCTTCTGGGTTGGGAGATGGAATCTTCCCAGAAATTTTTTACAAAATGGGTGGTGAAACACTGGCACAGGTTGCCAAGGAAGGTGACTGATGCCCCATCCCTGGGAACATTCAAGGTCAGGTAGGACAAGGCCCTGAGCAACCTAATTGAAGGTGTCCCTGCTGACTGCAGGGGGAGAGGACAACATGGCCTTTAATAAAAGTCTCTTCTAAGCCAAATTATTTTCTGATTCTCCCACCTTCTGTGGCTGGACTTTCTGGAGGTGCTTTGTGTGAAATCCTCTGTGCAGCCCTGCAGCTGCTGTGTCTGCAAGCAGCAGCCAAAGGCAGGGCAGGGTTTGGCCTTGTTATTTTAGCAAGGGTGGAAAATGGCTTTGGGCAGAAATCCTCCTCACAGCCAACAGGTTTCCTAAATATCTGGTTATGCCTACAACTGCTCTGAATTCATTTGTGCAGGGCTAATCCTTTATGAAGGTGCTGCCTTGGTTTCCTAGAAATCAAGACACTTTTCTGCACAAAGGCTGCTGCAGAAATCCTGACTTTCAGCTCCCTCCTCAGCCCCAGGAGACCTCGTGGCAGGTGCATCCACCTCCCTGCTATTTAATTGAAACTGATGGGAGTGTATAGGTGAGCTGGGGTTGCTCTCTCTGCCAGGCACTGAAGTCCCTGAGCTGCCACTCAAAGGTGACAGTGATGCCAACCTCTGCGGGCATCAGAGGCTGCTCCTGGGGCTGGCAGGAGCATCCTGGGCTCAGAGCCAGCACCCAGCTTAGCTGCCAGCCAAGGGCAGGGGCTCAGCACCCCACCCCAGGGGCCAGCCTGACATCTGGAGGATGCTGAGAACTCAGGGATGGATGTCTGGAGTGAGCTGAGCCATTTGATTCTGTTACTCACAAGCTCTGAGTAGCTGCTTTAGACACCCTTGACCTTCTGCTGCAGAACAGATCAAAGCAAATCTCTCTCGAGTGATACACTTTATCTGATTCGAGGGGGAAGCATCCAATGAAGTGCTTGTTTTGAAAACATAATTTTATGTTGTGCCCTATTAAATTGTTGACATGTTGCCCTCTGGCTATTTGGCATTAGTTACACTGGAAAGCTATCTACAGGGTTAATCTAATTTCATCTTTCCTCATCTTTATTCCTTGATCTTCATACTGCACTGTTTAACAAATCTGTCCAAGGCCTAAATTGTTTCAAGACAAAGTCTGATAAGCTGGAAGAGAGGACCACAGAGCCTCTCAAGTGCTGGGATTTAAAGTGACTTGGAGGGAGAGAAGGACTTGGTTTACTTAAACTTTACTCCTTCCCTCCATGCATTCAGACTTCCCCTGGTCCAGAGCTGTGCCAGGAAGGGGCTGAGCTTTGTCCTGTTGATAGATGTTTGACTTCTGGGGTGGGTTTTCCTCCATGGAGGGCTGGTTGGTTTGCTCTTTGCCATAACTTGTGCTACACTCCTTCTTGCTGGATCATCATTCCACAAGTTCCTTGATGCTCCAGGTGCAGGGGTGTTGGTGGGTTATTCACCCCCTCCTGAGCCTTCCCAGTCTTGTGTTTCAGTGATATTTTGCTGGGCTTTTTCTGAATGGGCCATTTCTCCAGCAAGGACTGGCCCACCCTTGACATCTTTGGTGGAAATCCATTAAACCATCAGCAGGGAGAAAGAGTTCTTTAGTGCCTTCCAGCCACCAAACCACCAGTCTGGAGGAAAAGCCTTTTGCTGCCACCTCCCCAAGCCTTGGAGGGTTTATGCTGTGTATCGAGTCATATTTATTCTGTGCTCCCTTGGAATAAATGACAGGATTTGGTCAGGAATCCAAAAGCAGAAGTTTTGCTGTGCTGGCTCCCCCGTTCCCTCGCTGGATGCTCTCGCTCTTGGATTGCGTGACAAGAGGGTCTAGATTGGAACCAGGTGAAAAAAACTACACACAAAGCTCCAAGTGAAAAAAGGGGTTGATTTAATAAGTGTTTCATTTTGAAAAAGGGGAAGGAAGCCTTAACAATCAGCGTTGTTAAATTTTTCCATCACTATCTTCTTTTATGCAAGATCCATTTTTTTTTTTTGACTCTGCTTACCAAAGCCCTGGCTTTCAGCAGCAATATGTGGCTCCTGGGACCCAGTTTTCATTAGGACAACATGGAAAAGCACCACAGAAGTGGACCAGAGGTTTACAAAATGGAAGCAAGGCTTTTAATGAAATCTTTTCTCCAAGTTTGTAGTCCTTTCTGGTGGGGATATAAGAGATCCAGGCAGACACCAAGTCAGCATCCTCAAAGAGCTTCGAGCGATAGCATCTGCCCATGCAGGTCCCCAAATGACAACCTGCTGACCCTGTCACTTCATTTGAGAGCTTCAGACAAGGATCCTAGCCATGATTCTCAGAGTGAAATATATACTTATGCTGTATTTCTGTTGCTAGTAAACTGCCAAGGGCATTAGAGAAAGCCTCTGACAAGATACTCATGGGTTGGAAAAATCCGTGATTTGAAGAGCTGGGTGAAACCTCAACAAACTGGGTGTGTTTAGCACCAGCTCACCTCTTTCTAGCATCCAAGCAATTGAAAATATGGATATAATTAAAAGGGTTTGTAAAGCCAGCCTTAAATTACAGAGATTATTTTATGTGATTTTTATAATGAACTTTAGTATATATATGACTGGACCAGGAATGCAAGTAAATGTTCATGGTTTATCTCTTCTCTGCCTCCAGTACGTTAACTTTGGCTAAAGAACTGCATTTATCAGTGCAATGTTAGCTATAAAAATCAAGAAAAAACCACCAATCTATAAAACATACACTGAAGCTGAGTATTCCTACAGGTAAGTGGGTACATATGCAGTTTGTAATTCTGGGGGTGGTCTCCACCTTTTTTGCTCATAAACAATATAATTTACAGTCATGGTCCAGATTCACAAAGATTTGTAAGACCTGAAAGCAATAGATGAGCATTTAGCAGGATTTGCAGAAGCCTAAGTGACATTCTTAGCTCCTCCTGACTTTCAATAGGAGCTGGGTACCTTTTGTCAGCCTCACTGAATTAATACCTTCACATCTAGAGGTCTAAATACCTTCAAAAAATCTCAGATTGCCCTATAATAAATCAAAACCTGATAGCCCAAAGGATGAGAAATTTTTTTCCAAGTGGGTAACTGGGGCTCTGTCTTTAAAGCAGCAATTCTGCAAATATTCCTAATGCCAGCACAAAGGAAAATCCAGTTTCTTGTATACCAAAAGCAAAGTGTTTCTTGTGAGTGGGGGAAGCTGCTGGACCTCTGAAGCTGGGCAGGTGTTTGAATGTTGGTCAACAGATTCCTGTGTCTATTCTCTAACCAAAAGACCAGCCTGCAAATAAACAAGCAAGCCCAGCACTCAGGCTTTTTGGGAAGCCCACTCCTCCCTGTCTGGGGAGCACAAACATCAGGAGAGAAGTTTAAATGGATTCCTGGTGACTCTGCCTTCCTGCTGGGAAAGAACAACATGAAACTGATTGTGACTCTGCTTTTTTAAAGATAAAACCCTTTATCTGATGTCACGGGAAAACTGATTCTGCAGAGACAAGAATGAAGATCAGGTCCAAACCCAACAAACAAGCAAAAAGACCCCAGAAGCATAAGGAGCTAGAGCTCAAACAGGCTGTTAAACATGATGGGTTTGATAGTCTGCAGCTCCACAGGTCTCTTGCCAGAAAGTGAGAAGACACAAGGCAAGGGTCATTTTTTTGCTCCTTATATTCTGTTTAATTCCATCCTGGCCCATGGTGAATGGTCCCTCACTGCTCCCCAAGTCCTGGTACCATCCTTTGCTTTTATCCAGCAGTTCCTCCCCATGCAGACTCAGAGGGTCCCTGCTACATCCTTTGCTGGAGCCCATCAGGGAGCAGAGCAGAGTTCAGGCTCTTACAGGGCTGTGCAAGAAGCCAAACCCACGGTGGGGGGGGTTTTTTTGGGGGAAAAAAAAAATTATTGTGGTCGAGCGCCTGGTTGATTTAAAGGTAAATCTTGGGAAGTGAGAGCAGAGTGCAGCTCCTTTACATCTAGGTTTCAAACTAATTGATCACTTTCCCTGAGCACACAGACCTGTCTTTATATTGAGCCCATAAAGAAAAGTTGCCTGAAAGTCACTGGAGACAAATAATCCTTCAGGAGTCACTGCTGACACGGAATTATATTTTCAGTCATTTTTCAGCTCTGTGCGTCTCCATCCTGTCACATTAGTTTGCTAACACTTCCACTGCAACAATGAGACAAACAGAGCATTGTGCTGGTCCAAGCCAAACATTCATCTCTGCTTGGCACTGGTTCAACAGGCCTGTCAAAACTCCTTGTGAGCTGGCCAAAGCTCATTAACAGTGGTTGGATGCATATTTAGCATGGAAAAGAGCTTTACCCAGGGCTCCGAGCAATGCAGGAAAGAGGAGGGATGGTAGGAAGCAGAGAGGGGGATGAATTCCTTGCAGAGGGATGTTGGAGTAAAAGGAAAATGGAAATGTCTAATGTGTTTCAGGGCACTGCTTTGCAGGGAACAGAGGTGAATTGCAAAAGCCCTGGGCCCAAGGCCAACCTTCAGTCTGTCTCAGGAAGGGGCCAAGATGTTATCTCTCCTTGATGTGCACAAATTTATAAGGTTGCTCTCCCAGGAACTGGAGTGGATCTGCTGACCTGGGCCTTCCTTCCCAGCCAATGCTTGGTGGGTTTGGAGAGGTTTGGCTGGATGGAGGCTTTTCTCTCTCCCACTATCCCAGGTTGACTGAAGTCAATGGAAGGATCTGATTTTTGGGAGTGAAGCTCAAGTGAAGCTGGCAGGGTGGTAGCTTAGCTCTGAGTGGTCTGATGTACCTGGTACTACCAGGAAGCCATTCCAAGAAAGAGGGAAAGTGGTGGAATTACGGAGCCTGGAACTTTGTGTTGCCTTCTGGTGCTGAGCTGGTATCAAGGGAAGAATGATCAGGGTCTGAGTGACACTTTCCAACTAGTCCATGATATTCTTGCTTCCTGGACTGCCCAGTTTCAGGACTTCATTGCAGGGCTTTCTTCCATCTGCAGGAATTTGTCACAGGCAAATGGTCAAATCCCAAAGAAATTCACTGCCAAATATGTATCCATGATCCAGAAGAAATCCTTCCCTATTTCATGTATCCATACTTATATAGCAGTGTCCCAACAAGTATGAATTTCCTAAATCCAGGTCTAAAACTCCCAGCAGTGGTCCTGTAAGTGTTCACTCCTGGACAAGGAGCAGTGAAAACCAGAAAATCTCCATGCAGCAGAAGAAAAAGAGAGAAATTATTCTCATTTATGAAAGCCCTCACTCTGTCTACACCGAGATGGCTCAGTATGAAGGGAAATATTTAAGATGCTGGAATTGAGAAAAACTTAAAAAAAAAGATTAAAAAGCAACCATTCATGGGCTAATTAACAGAATGCTTGAAGCAAATGTTAACAAGGAGCTGACTGATGATTTCAAGGTGTGGTTCATTTTAAACCTAGCACCTCTGATTACCTTACCACTTGCATGCTTGCAAACAATTGCTCTCTTCACTCAGTTTGTCTTCTTTCCCCACCTCTTTTTCCTCTAAATATAAGTTCTTCAAGGCCCAAGAGGGGGTCCTTAAATTACCAACAATGTCCATCTTGATCTGTGCAAGAAATTCAGAGTCATCTAAGACTGTGGCCTTTGTGCCAGGATCTGCCCTTGCCCAGGTGAGCACCTAGTGATTTTTTTTTTTTTTTTTTTTTTTTTTTTTAAAGATGCTTTGGGGTTATTCCTGCTGGGTTGGTGGTCATAACTGCTGATGAGTAACAGCTGTTGAGCTCTAGCTTCTGTGATTTTAAAATGGAAATTATTTATGCTTCAAAGTGTACAGAAATACCAGAACTTATTTGAAGCCTGTTAAAATTCAAGTTCTATCTTCCTTATTTATTTAAGTAAAGAGCTTAATGAGTGTACCTGGGGTTGGTAATCTCACTGGATGAATGGGATGACTTCTGATGGATGGGAGGTGAAGCTGGGGCTGCTTAAAAGAGAAGAGGAGGTGGTCATTTTCTTCTGGATATTAGTAATCATTCTGGTGACTGATCCACCCAGGGACTTCCAGTTGTACAAGATGCAAAAAAAAAACCTCTGGTAAAGTAGTGTGGAGATTTTAAGTAGCCTTAGATTTGCAGTTGAAAGAACAAAATATTCAGGATGCTGAAAGGTAAGGTTCCAGCATTGTTACCTCAATTGTGTTGCATATCCTGTGTATTTTTTATGATGTGAACCCTAATATGCACATTTCACCAAAACGCACCAAATTTAGTATTGGGTTGCTTGTAAAAATGCTTTCCATAAGATGCTAATGACACCCAACCTGGGAGGGGAAAGCTGAGCTGGTGGTTGCAGCACTGAGCTGAGCATCTGTGACCCTGCTCAGCCTCATGTGATGGACCAGACCCTCTCCATGCCCAGGGCAAATTCCCATTTTGGGAAGCCCCTGATCCCCTCTGAGCAGAGATGCTCCCTCCTTCCAGCACTCAGACTCCCTTCTGCAGGTACCTGTGGGCAGATGCTGTCTCACTTCTTCTTCCCATCCCTCTACCTGCCTAGAGAAATGCAGCAGAGTTGGTTTGCTTTGGGATTCCAACCTCTTGTATTCACCATTTTCCAGTTCTAAAGCACGACAACCACATCAGGTGTGGGATGTAAAGCCCTTGCCCCAAAGAATTTTAATTATCTCCAAACAAGGATGGTTAGTCAGGTGGTTTATAAACAAAGTTCAGAGGTATTTTTATATATATATATATATATATGTATTTTTCTTTTTTTTACTGGAAAGAGGGATAAAGGGAACCCAGGGGGTAACTGAAGTTTGAGCTGAGGAGAAGAAAGTTGTGGTCCCAGGCATAAGCAAGGGGGAGGGAGTGCCAGCAGGTGACAAAAGGAGAAAAAGTTGTTGGTACTGGGGACATCCTGATCATGGAGACTGATCTGGACAGTTATAGAATAAAACAATGAGATATTAACCAGCCTGAGAGTAAAACTTTGTCTCTGGCAATAAGATTTCTATGGGGGAAAGGGAACAGCAATAAAGACTTTTTTAAGAGTTACAATGAAACTTAAGAACTTCTTAAAATATATTACCTTGTCCTTCAAAGAGACTGGCTTAATTTTATTTTTATTTTTTTAATAATGCAATAATCAATAATAGATTAAAACTCCATTCCATTACAAATCCTTTTGCACAGTAACAACAGGGCAAAAATCCCTGGTGGTACATAAAAAAAAAAAGCAATTTGAATTCAAACCTGGATGGAGTGTGCTTTATTCCAGAGCTAGCAAGACTCTGAGCCCAGACCTTTCCATTTACAGGCTGCATGTTTGACGAGGCTCTGTCTGAAAAACCACAGCCTGGGAATGTTATCCAGCCCTCTTATTTGATTTAGCCCCACAAAGAAGTGCTAAGAAAGTTTACAGTGCCTGTAAATTAATTTTCTAAGCCTCTCCAGCCTCTGAAGCCAACTGGAAGGGGCTTTGCTGTCCATGGGCACAGCTTGGCTGCTCCTGGGGTGCCAAGGGGCTGCAGGGTTTGGAGAGAGGGGTCAGAGCATTGAGTTGATAAGGGCTGAAAGAACCTCTGCATGGATCAGTGTCAGGACTCCAGGGCTCCCTTCCTTGTCTTTAAAACCTGGTTTCTTCTTTGGTGCACACACAAAGAAGTGTTTCTTCTTTGGTGCCTTCTTGCCTCCCCCTGCCCTCCTCCCTTCTGGCTGGGAGCTGGACCCACTTTCCCCATCCCCAGTGGTCTGTAAAAACTGAGCTTGAGGTTTCTGCCCACGCAGGGATATTTCAGCAGGAGCAGGGCTAACAAGGAGGGATAACATCTCCTCCCTTGGCACAGGCTGAGTGGGACAGGGAGGGAAAACTCTGCTCCCTGCCCAGGGGCATCAGGGGAGCATGGATGCTGGGGGAGAGTGCACTGTGTCTCCTCTGGAAGTAGAAATTTTCTGTCTCCTGGGCTGTCTGACTCTCATCTCTCCTGAGTATTAAGATCAGCTCAAATAGAAGCATTTGTCAAGGAAAATTTAAGTGCAAAACTGCTTACTTGGTCAAATGCATAAAAAGTGCAGGGGAGGGAGGGAGGGGAGGAAGGAACATATTTGCAGACCTTGAGCTTCTGATATATGATGTTAAAGCACATGTGTGTGATGTGCCTTCCACTGACATCTTAAAAATGCCAAGTCAGCACGAGCCAGGATGCAGATAAGTGTGGGGCTGATGGATGCTTGCACTGGGAAGCAGAGCTGGAAACCATATGGTCAGGAAAGAAGAGCAGGCAGTAGCTTTGCAGACAGGTACTTCTCCAACAAAAGTCCCTGCTAACTTGGGGGTTTTGTTGCTCAGCCCTCACTCAGCATGGGCTGGGTGACAGGCACCATCCAGCTGTGCCAGCTTGGGCTGAGGCTTCTCTGCTCTGTAATTAGGCAGCATCTCGTTTAAGTACCTGGCTTAGCTTCACATGGACAGCTGATACTCTTGATGTCTTGTGCCAATGGCATAAAACATGAGGTTGATGTGCCATGTGCATACAGTAGCTTGTACAAAGCCCTGAGCAACCAAGAATGGAGAATATTGCTGTTTTCCAGGAGGTGTGCTCTCTCCTGGACTTGGAAGTTGGCAACACCCATTAAGTATCAAAAGTTTTATTAATCACCAAAGTAAACTAAAACATAAAACCTACAGAGCTCCTTGGCATGCAGGCAAGGCACTGCTGCCCCAAGGCTAGGATAATTTATGTTCCTTTCATGATATGTGCCACATTTTCCTGCAACCCTGCAAAATTTCAAATTCCTTGGGAAAAAACGGGTGCGTCTGTGGGTGCAGGTGTGTCTGTGGACCCTGAGCCCAGGTTATTTGAAGAGCCTTGTTTAGTGGGTCCCCGTGGTGCCTGTGTTGAAGGAGGAGCCCAAGTCTTCCCTGCCACACAAGGTTTGCACGTGAAAGTGCATCCAGGAAAGCACAGAGTGGGACTGAATCCCTGCTCCCTCTGGATTCAAGGAGAGTTTTGCCACTGACCTTGATGGATCCAGCCTTCCACACCCCCCCTGGCTATACATAGCTGCTCCAGGCCTTTTGTCCATCAATCTCTCGGAAGCCAGCTCCTCTATAAATTGCTCCTTGAAAGAGAAGAATGGATAGGACTTCAAAGTGTCCCCCAGCTGCATTCCCCTGGAGGTTGGTCCTGCCTGGAGCTCTTTTGTGGGCGATGCAGCTTCCGACAGCGCCGAAGCTCTCGGTGTCGCGGGTCGCGGTGATTTTCAGCAGCCAGCAAGAAATGGGAATTCAGAGTTCAGCTTTTTGCTGCCCCTTTTGACCTGCTTGTCTGGCCATAAATTGAGGGGCTGCTCGACAACCTGACAAGTTATGTGTTGGGTTTTTTTTAAAGACATTTGTAAAGTATTAGATGTGTTGGAGCGACGTGCTCGCGGGCAGCGCGCGGCCAAAGGAGGTGATGGGTTATTCAGGGGGGGCTTTGAAGCGACCTGCTGGCTTGAACTGAGCAACTGATGGGGTTTTTCAACATGCTTTTGCTCACTGCCTCAGCCAAAGCCTTGTTCCTGAAGTGGATGTGGTGTTTAGACATGACACTGTCTCTGCCCCGGAGTTTTGTTTGGTATCACCCGTTTCGAGGGGAAAACCACAAAGTTCTTCCCAAGCAGAATGGGATGCAAAGCTCCACGCTGGCTGCCAGGGACAGTAGCAGCTCAACCCACTGGGCAAGGGGAAACCTTTGCAAAATATCTTCCAGATAGTGATTTGTAAAGCTGTGGAAAGGAATAAAGCACCCCAGCAGTAGGGCAGGCTGTTCCCACTTTGCAAATGTCTTTCTCCAGCTCTTACAATATCCTCGGGGTTGCTGGAGTTTTTTTTTTTCTCCCATTGTGAGCCCCCCCACTGCTTTGTGGGCCTCCGGTTGGCAATTTGGGCAGAATCTGCTTTGTTAGAAGGCCTCCTGCTGCTCTTTTCTTTCCTTCTCCCCCCACCCCTTTCTCTTTTCTTTAAAGCTTTATTGCAAAGCAATAAGTCGTTTCCCACCTCCTCGCCTCTCCACTCTCAGACCCCTCTCCTAAGTCACTGCAGGTTTTTTTTTTTCATCTATATACTTAAGTCGACCTGAATTCACCATCCTATCAGTTCTCAGCTTATAAAACCCATTCTCATTACAGTCAGAAGTTTAAAATGTTGGTGTTTCAAGTTCCTTTACTGTCTTATTTTTTTTCTAGGGGTCACAGACTGCTGTGTGTGCTATGGCAGAGAGAGAAGGTGGATGCTCAAGTCCTGGGCACCCCTCTCGGGACCCAGAAAGGGCTCAGACAGAACTACTTAAAAAACAATAAATTGTACCTGAAATATTTGTACCTTAAACCTCCCAAGGCTCAGGGACTGCAGCTGGGAAAATGTGGAGCATTTGCAACCTCCCCACACACAAGCAATGGGCATCCTCTCGCTCCCAGCTGCTCCCTTCTTCAAATAAGTTTCTTTTAGAAGCTGACAGTGGATTCAATGAGTCTCTTAGGACAGCCTGGGGTCCAGAGCTGCAAAGGCACTTACTCTGCTACCACCATTTGGGTTTGTAGGAGGGAGCAGGAATGTGCTTGGCTCCCAGCAGAAGTGTCCTGTGTCAGGGAATGAGGCAGAACTGCAGAAAGTCTTTGTTGAGAAGGCAAAACCTGATGGGATGGGGACTGATGGGTATCTGCTCTCACGGACCACCTTTGGGTCCATCATGGACCTGATCTTTGGAGACCACCTGGAGCTGTGTGAAACCTGCTCTCCACGGTGCCCCCCAAGTTTCCATGCTGAAAAGCCTTCCTGTAATAAGGTTTTGAGTTGATTTGGGTGGAATAAATGGGCCAGTGGAGTGCAAAATGGGAGCATGTCTCTGTTGCTGTGCAAAACAGTGACACGAGGTCCAGGGCAAAAGTCCTAAGAGCTTTGCTTGCCTCTTTCCAGTGTAACGACAGCCATTATAAATCATTTGCTCCTTTCATTAAAGCTTCAGAAAAAAAGAAAATTGGCTTCAAAATTTCAGATGTAAAGGACTAAATTGGAGGAGAGGCTAGCTGGAGAAAGAGCTTTTCCAGAAGCACCCTTTTTGAGAGCCCTTCAAGTGGCATTAGCTGTCAAAGCTTGCCTAGGGCCTGTATTATCCAAGTCCGATATTCTGCCATTTAGGGGAAAAAAAAAAAGCAGTACAAAACTCCAGAACTGGGAGAAAGAATTAAAACAGGAAATGCAGTTGCCATCTCTCCCTCTTTCCAGCTCTAAAAGTCCATTAGCAGATGATTTTTAATCCATCTGTGGTGAGGTCCCATTGAAGACATGGGAATGATTCTCCAGTCTCCCTCTCATTTGCAGGCATAGCTTTGGTACAGCTTTGGATGCTCTTATAGAGATATTGATCTTTTTTCTTGGGTTAATTCACTGTGTTTCCCACTGTTTATCCTATTAAAGCCATTTTCTGTCTCAGTTTAAGGGGCAGACAGCACAGAGAACCTGTGCAGCAGGAGAAAAGCCCCTCCTGGGAAATTTCGGCTGGATTCAGATAGACCTTAATTTATTTGATAAAGGCAAAACTGTAAACAACCTAATCTCCCCATCAGGCTTCAAAAGTCTTTTTAATTATTAGCATCAGGGGGAAGAAGCTGAGTTAGATTCCTACTCCACAGAGCTGGAGGGATAATAGCCACTTCCAGGTCTCTCTTTAATTTTTGACCAGTAGCACGTTTAGGTCAGTCTATTCTGGTAATAAACAATAAACTCTTTGCTGGATGCTTGTAACTTGCTGGGTCCATGAACACCATGGTTTGATGTTGTGTAGGAATATGTCCTGGATCAGGGTTTTTTGTTCACCATTTTCACTGCATCTTGGGGAAAAAAAGAAAAAGATGTAAAGAAGTTATTCTGAGAAATGCCTTTGGTTTTGTGCCTTCTTATTCCTCTTGTTCATTCCTCCCACAAAAACAGTTCTCTTTCTTGTTTTGTTTTTTTTTTCCCAGCCTCTTTTTATCTCAGAGGCTGTAAAAATCCCAAAAATGTAAGAGGTAAATCTCCAAAGTCTGGAGACTCCAGAGCTGCAGGTAGCTGTGGGAGGATCCAGGATCTCTGTGTCTTCAGTCTCGTGGGTACTTCTTGCTGTATTTTTGTGACACTTTAGAGATATTCATGACATTCTTTGGGATTCAGCTGGAGGTGCAGGGTGTACAAAACCCAGCTGTGTGTATTTAGGGAATTCAGTTACCTGGACCCCCCAGACTGCATTTTTTCCCCCAATCCTAGAGGTTTCATTTCCCCTTGTACCTGCAGCTGGGCTCTTGTTTGCTCTACCACCAGCTCCTTGCAGAATCAGCCTCAGATTTCCATTCCAAATAGCTGATGCATTTTTTTTTAATGTGACTGTACTAAATCAGAAGGTCTTCAGCAATTGTATTGCTCAGGTATGGATAATTCTCCTCTGTTGTTGTACAAAATATTTCTTCCTTATGCAGTATGGGCACACACTTCCCATCTCCATTCTTTCCTCCTCAGCTGCCTCAGTGACTTCCTGCTGCTTCATTTCCTTTTTCTCACTTGTGCCTTCACTCTCTCCCTTGGGTCCACTTTGGATTTCTTCCTCAGTAGCTTTATTTATTTATTTACTTTCTTACTTAGTTATTTATTTATTTTTGGTGGGGAGGGTGTGTGTGGAATTTTCACAGTGCGTTTCCCATCCTTTCCTGGCTTTGATCTCAAGCTGATCTCCTCGTGTGCCCTTCCCAGCCTGCCAGTCCCATTCAGCAGAAGTGAACAGAAATATTTTCACATCCAGGGGCAGCCCCCCTTGCCCCTGACACGGCTGCAGGCAGGGACCAAAGCCACCTCCTCGGGTGCCAGTGCCAGCCTTGGCTCTGCTCTCTCTGCCTGGCAGCAATCCATGCTCCTGCCTGCAACATCCAGTGGCTTCCAAGCTGCTGGAGGGAAAAATATGATCAGGGTTTGGAGGTTTTAGGCTCAAGAGCTCCTGGGGTACAAAGGGAGCAGCTTGTCCCTGGGCAGGGAGGATGGGATCCTGGAGCATCAAGTGGTCGGAGATACTGGGGGTGGTGGATGCTCTGTGGGTCCTGGATCAAGTTAGGGGCTGTTAGGTGGGTGCTGGCCCCTGGCTGGAAGTGGGGTGCTCTGGCAATGGGGTGCTCCCTGTGGTCCTGGGAACCCAGCATTTAAACTGTGGCTGTCTCCCTGGCAGAAACAGCTGAGTTTTAGGAGTCAGGAAGACAAATGCAAGAAGCCTTAACTCCTCCTTCTCACTGCAAGCTCAGAACCTGGAGTTTTAATCTCCTGCACTAAAGTAAGATCTCTTCTTTTTTTTTTTTTTTTTCCCCCATATTCTACCAAACTGTGGTTGTAAAGGCAGAGGATGACAAGGCTGAAGTGTTTTCAGAGGGCTGACAGAGAGCAGCAATAGGAAGAGGTACTGAGCCTGCTTTAGGTTTAGTGAATCAGTTTGCCTGGGACACAGACCTCCCATAAAACCCAAAAGAGAGATTCCCATCAGCTTCAGTAATGGTTTTGGCTTTGACCAAATGTGCAAAGTATCCTACTGACTCCAGGGGGTCTGGATGCAGCCCAGCTCTTCCAAGTGTCCTCTTTCCAGGCACTGCTGTGCCTCCCTGAGCTCTCCTGCCCCAGGACAGGCTCTGGGATTGCTTTTGGAAGAGCTTTTTGCACCAGGGAAGATGCAACTTGCAACTTGCCCAGGCTGAGGCTGAGTCCTGCCTCTGCAAGTAGGGATCAGCCAGGAGATTCTGGACATTTTGTGGATGGTGTTGAGGACAGACAATCCTCCTGTGCCCACCCTTGCTGGTCCCTTCAGCAGATGTGTTTGTCCAGAGCTGCTGGAAATTGAGCATTTTCCAGGATGTAGCTTATTCCAGTGCTTTTCCAAAGTCTGCTGGAATGCAAGAGGCTTCCAGAGCATTTTAATAAATATAAAAAGTTAAAACAAGTGCAGACGTGCTGGCTCCTGCCAATTGTCCTTCCTCTCTCACTCAGGGTGTGTGTTTGTATTATTATATTTTTTAATTGCCAGCTGAAGAAAGACTGAGGCAGGCTGCAACAATGCAGCAGGGAGAAAAAAAAAAAAATCCTCTCTGCCCTGCTCTTAATTTCTCCCCAGCCTCTCTGAATAGCTCATCCCATGCTGCTCCCTCCTGCTCTGAGCAAGCCACCAAGTTTTCCCACAGGAAGCATCCTTTGGGATTAGAAAGCCCAGAGTTTTATACGGAGTGTGTTTGTTTCTCTGATCACCCAGGAATATAATGGCTGAGTCAATCACTTGTCAGAGAGGGCTCATTCCAGCTGGCCCAGCCAAGGAGGAGGGCAGGCTGTGCTCTGCAGGGTGTGTGGCATCAGCAGCTTGGCTCTTCCTTCATCCCCACACTGCTCCCTTCTCCCACCTAAGCCTGCTGGAGGATGGGTCATGGATGCTGGCAAGATGCCCCCAGGAAAAGGGCAAACCCTGGGGTGCTAGGGGATGGAGGATGCTCGTCACTGGTGCCACGTCCTGGTGGCCACCCCGGGGACACAGGCCACCCGGGGTGACAGTGGGCAGGGCTGGGGAACCCAGGCTGTGCCTTTCCTGCTGTACATCTGCTCCTCCCCCCCCTTCTCCTTCCTTGCCAGGCTCAGTGCTCTGCCCAGTCCCTGAAATGGCTGCGAAATGAGGGCAACGCTAATCAGAGCAATTAGCCCTTTGCCCTCTCCCTGATGGAAAATGAAGGCAGTCCTTGTCCCCCAGGGCTGCCCAGGGTGTGCCAGCAGAGAGGAGCTGGCACCTCCCTGTGCCAGCCGAGCTGACCTCAGGATACACCAGATCAAGTCTTTCAGCCCAGTTTTGCACAGATAACTCTGCTGCCCGTGTCCCTCCTGGCTGGAGGATTATTGCTTTCTCTCCTTCCTGGTGTCTTGCCAGCTCCAGGACAGTTTGTGGACTCTTTTGCCTGGAAGCAGGATGAGACAGAAGGAACCTCTGAGCCAGAAGTTAATCCAGCTCCACGCGACCAGAAACTCATGCTCCGTGGCCACAGAAATTTGCTTTTTTTTTTTTTGCTTTTTTTCTTTTTTTCCCCCCTCCCTCATTCCCAAGTTAATCCTGCCCAGAGCAGGTTCAGCACAGCCTCTCCTCCCTGGGATCTATAGGCACAGAAACTCAGCCATTTTGACATTTCTGGCTGTGAATCCTGCCCTTAGCAAACACACTCGATGCTGATACAAGGTCTCTTGGCTGCCTGTGCTCATCCCCATCTGTCGTGGTGGCACCGTGCCCATCAGCAAGACACTCTGCTTCACTTGCTGCAGCAGAGGTGCCAAGCAGACCAGATGTTTTCAGCAGGGAAGTGAAATTTCTTTTAAAAAAATTCCTGGCTCTTTCAGGCCAGGGGTGTGGAGGCACCTTGCCTGGCCCTGGCTAACCTGCCCCCACTCCCCAAAGGTGTTTGAGGTGTTTGCCAAGCCAGCCCCTTGCCTACAGAGGGACAGTCACCAGCTGCTGGCAGCAAACTGCCTCCATCTGCCTGCTTTGGCTGGGGCAGGAGGGACCCATCCTCTGCCAGCCCACCTTGGGGACAGCTGGGAGGGACAGAGGATGCTGGTGTGGGTACCACTGATGCTGTGGGTACTGGTGCTCCTGCTGGTGTGGGTACCACTGATACTGTGGATACTGGTGCTCCTGCTGGTGTGGGTACTGGTGCAGGTATCAGTGCCAGGGCTTTGGGAAAGTGGGGGTGAGATGTGGAGGCTGATGCTGGCAGCTGGGTTTTGCATTTCAGCACCTCTCTGCAGCCTGGGAGCCAGCACGTTCAGACCTCAGACAAATCCCAGGAGAGACAGTAAATAAGATGTTATTTTCCTCTCTGGCTGAGTGGTAATTTCCTAGCAGCCATCAGGAGCAGGGAATTGCCATGTTCAGTCAGAGCCCCTCATCCCTCCATCCCCTGGGTAGTGATGCTCAGCCCTGGAGAGGGCAAAGCCCCATGGGGACATAGGGCAGGATTGTGCCCCATCACCTCCAGCATGGGCAGTGGAACTTCCTGAAGCTGGGGGAGAAATAAATGGGAGCACGTTCTGAAGAACTTGAAGGTTTTTCAAGCAAAGGAAAAAAAAAAAAAAAAAAGCATCAGCAGCAGTTGTGAGTGTCTGAGGAAACAACACGTTTGTATCTGTTCTCACCAGCAAGAGAAAAATCAACCCTATAGGATTACAGCCTGCTTAAATCCAAGAATAAAGGATGTTTGAAGTTCCTCTCTATTAACAAAGCCCCTGGAGTATTTTTCTTGATATCGTTGTCAGGGAAATGTTAAGGTTGGAGGTATTATCCCCCCTGTATGTATGCTGGTTCCTCTATCAGATGGAGGAGCTGAAAGAAATGTGTATGCTGGAGTTTCTCCTAGTGCTGAGGCATTGAATGAGACAAATCCCAGGTAAGCTGAAGAATGGCCATCTATAATGATGCCACTCTAGGAAGAAATGTGATTCTTCAGGGCTACTTACTGACAAAATAGAAAAATTGCATTTAAAACGCAAAGCGAGCAAAAAATTTGAGTAACTCTTGAAAAAATCTGGTGGTATTTGTTTTTCTGGTCAACCTAAAAACTAAACTGCATCTGGGTTGTTCTAATGAAGCAGCTCAGTGCTCCTGTAGTGTTGTAGGGAGCATCTTGTCATGAGGTTGAACTCTGGAAAATAGTTTGAAGGCTCCTGAGGCCCAAACCTGTGGTTTTTATTGCTGTTGACTGATGATGTTTGTGGAAGTTGGAGCAGTGACCTGATAATTTGCCAATCACCATGAAACATATGCTGCTAAATTCCTCTTCTCTGAGTGTCCCATGTGAAATCTCAGCTGCTTTAGACACTTTGTGAAGCACAACTGAGCATTTTTAAACTTCGGGGGAGCTGTGATGGACCTGGGAAGCTCATGCTGCTGGCTTTCAAACAGATGTAACTGTCTTTTTTGAGTGCAGAAAATGGAACTTTTTTGCTTTTTTTTATTAGCTAGTGCCAGGACTTATGAGGACTAAGCCAACTTGGCGAGCCAACCCCAGAATTGCACCATTTGTTTGTTTTTAAGTAGAGCTGGCCTGAAAACAAAGATCCCATACTACTACTGTAGCGAGACCTTGGGTTTCCTTACTTTGAGTTACAAAACCTTGGGAAAATTTTTTTTTGGGAATTAAAAAGTGTTGAGAGACAGACATCCATCCAGTCTGAACAACAAACATCTATGGAAGATGCCTGGCTTGCCACTGGGAGATTCCCAGCCTGTTCATCAGAGCTGATGTGGTCCCCTCAAAACACGTTGGTTTCAATAGATAAAAATGTCATCAGTGCTTATGACTTTTTTTCTTTTGCTTTTTTTTCCCCTTTTCACACCCAGCCCACAGGAGGGATCAGAGAGGTTTCTGAACTGTCCAAAGCAGAGAACCAGAAATCCCTGAGAAACCCATTCCTGGTGTGGGAAGGCTGGAGTGAGGTTAAAGGTGAGAAAACAACTCCTCTTGGCAACTTTACTAATGAGCAGGTGTGGCTATTGAAGCCTGGAGGTGTATTTAATGAGATTAAAGTGGCCTGGTGGCTCTCTCTTACCCTTTTCCTGCCTTATTTAGCTTTCACTTCAGGTCCCCTCCCAGGCCAGGCCTGGCTGCTGGCCCTGGTGTTTCCCTGGATTTGAAGGGAAGGATGAGGTGGCCCTGCAGCACCCATGGGTGACAGTGTGGGACCAAGGGTGCTCCCAGGAGGGTCACCTCTGTGGCCCCTTTCTCCCAGAGCCCTGGACCAGGTGCAGAGGTGCTGCTCTCCTGCCTGTGTTTGAGCTCCTCGGAAGTCAGTATTTTGTTGTAATTTTGATTTTATTTATTCTTTTTCTTCTCCCCACCACTCGATCTCTTGCTCCTGACTCTCTGGGTCTCTGGGTACTTTCTCCTGCCCTCCAGCAAAGCTGTGGGGGAAGATGTCTGTCAGCAGAGATGATCTTTGTGCTTATACCCTCTCAAAGTGGATGCCCAGGGAGGTGGGGATGGGGTAATTCACCCTGCAGGATTTTTCCAGGGCTGGGGGAATGCCATCACCCCAGGATGGACAGCACTGGCAGCCCCGGAGCAGAGGGGAAAGAAGTTTCCTCTCCTTGGGGATTTGCTTCATGTGGCACATTAAAGAGAGGGGCTAATGGAAGAGAAATCAAGTAAAAAGTTATTAAATTGGATATTAGGAAGAAATTCTTTTCTGTGAGTTTCCCAGTGTGGCTGCCTCATCCCTGGCAGTGTTGAAGGTTGGATGGGGCTTGGAGCAACCTGGGCTGGTGGGAGGTGTCCATGGAACTGGATGATCTTTAAGGTCCTTTCCAAAACAAACCAGTCTGTAACTTTGATTCCCTGCTGAGGAGTGGACAGGGTGCTCCTGGGCTCTTCCCCCAATCCCAAGGGCTGCCCTCAGATGAGCTTTTCCAACCCATCCTTCCCTCCCTGCTGCCCAAGGCAGGGGAGACCTCACCGTAGTCCCCCCCCGAGCCACCTCCTCTGTCCCCAGCAGACCCATCCCTGTGGTGTGAGGGTTTCCATGGGGCTCTCCTCACCAAATCTGTCCCTAAACCCTTTAGAAAAGGGCTCAGGACTGAACTCCTGGCATGTGAAATTCCCATGAGCTGTCACTTTCCTCGGACATCCCCATGGCCAGAGGTGCTGTCCCTATCTCTGCCCCTCAGAGAAACCATCCCTGAAGGGTATTTTTACCATCACCTTGGTAAAATGTAAAAGGCTAAAAATCTCTTGGCAGACAGAGAGCTATTCTTCTCTCTCTGATGAAGAAACTATTTCCTTGTACATCTGGTTCATATTTTTCTTCAGGTTTCTGCCAGAAACAATTCTGAAAACAAAACCCAGAGCTGAGTGAATGTATACATTCCTGAAAGATTCCTTCACCGCTCCTCTCCAACCCAAACCTACCAGTCCTCCTTACAAACCTTCTCTTTTTTGTTTTTTTCCCCCTTCTTCTTCATTTTTCATTTCTTTTTAATTAGTTTTCTTTTTGAAATCTGAAAACATATGGCCTGATTAGCTGTGGAACACTGCTGCCTGCATCGTATGAAATGATCTACATTTAGAAAATAATTACAGAGAATAGGACGAGAAAAATACTCCAGGAAATGTGTGGGGTTTTTTTCTTTTTTTTTTTTCCTAATTGTTTAAGCCTATTATCTCTCTAGTCAGATTTGTCTGGAAAGCTTTATTAATGGCTGTGTGACACGAGCCTTGCACTGGGGTCTCGTGGCTCAGAGATGCTGCATTTTTCTTTGAAATTCAGGTTTAGGACAAGAGAAGGGGAGGCAGCAGCAAGAGCAGTGTTTGAGGCAGCATTCAGCTGCACGTGTTCTGTTTTGGTCTGCTGCTGCTGAACTTCTGTGGGTAAATGGGCAGGGTGGCTTTGCTTTTGTAAAGCTCCTTGGGCAGGAGCATGAAAGAAAAAAGAAATAGCGAAAGAAAAAAAAAAAAAGAAGAAAAAAAAAAAAAAGGAAAAATAATAGGAAAAAAAAAAGGAAAAAATTTTAAAATAAGGCATGGGAGAGCAATCCCCCAGACCTGATCTACCCAAACCCCAGTAATCGGGAGGGAGGTGGTGGGAGGGTGGCAGGTGGGTGCACCCAAAGGCTCCCTGTGCCTCTGGTGAGATGGATGGCACCCACCGTGTTGTCATAGCACCAAACTCCTGCTTCTGCATCTGCTGCTGAGGAAGCACTGCAGCTGAAAGCCATTGGCTTTACCTAATTGGGAGCAGGGATGATGTGTTAAGAAAGAAACGTGTAGCCTGAAATTATTTATGTCCCCCGGGGGGAGCAGTGCAATCGCTGCTTTACAATCAGCGTCTCCTCCCTCACCGAGGTATCCAGGTGATGCCTGAGCTGGAAGAGCTGCTCATTTTGCAGGGGATGCTGTGGAAATGTTTGCAAATATTTTAGTGAGAGAAGTTTTGTTTTAGCCTTTCTGCAGAGGAAAAAAAAAATGAGGGTTGAGAGTAGGACTCCCCACAAGCACCTCTGGGCTTTTTATTTCTGGCTTAGTGAGGCTGCTTTTTCAGGTGAGGAGAGGAGAGGGTGGGTTGTGGTGGCCACTTGGGGGTCTTGACTTGCTTTTTACCACAATATAGATGCTTTTTAACAGAATATAGATGTTGTGCAGCAGGGATGGGGTGGCTCTGGCTTTGGCTCTGAAGAGGACACCTCTGCTTGGCTGCTGCTGGTGAGAGGAGGGATGCAGTTTCTGGCAGGGCTGAGAACCAGAGCCTGCTGCCTCCCCTGCAGAGAGCTGCTTGCTTTCACTCCAATAATTGCTGCTTGCTTGGAAATGCTCCTGCTAAAAGACCAAAATGACTGATTACAAAAATTGGAAAGGATTAAAATCTCTGAAACAATGCAAAGGGAAGAAAACAGAGGAGCTAGCGAGGGAATGGGCTTATCACTTCTTGAGCAAACAAACAAGTGGAAGCTAATTTTCTGAGCCAGCAAATGAATGATTGATGAACCAGCCCATGATTAACCCTTCATCTGGAGCTCACCTACTCCAGGAAACTGCTTTGCAGGCTGTTGCTCTCTCCCACACTGGAATAAAGACACAGTTTGATGGTCGTAAATTTGCTGCTCAGGTTATATTTCAAAGGGCTTTGGCATAGCAGGTACATCTGGGGAAGGAAGAAAACATGGTTTAAAGATGTTCCAGATGTACAGTGTTTGGTGGTGTTTCGAGAGCCACCTGTGTATCTATCCTAGCATGGCAATAAACTAACCTCCTTGACACAGGCACAACATATTTAAAAATATGAACTTGTCTTTTTACTGCATTTTGTTAAATGATTAATTTGCCTTATATTAACTTAAAATGAGCTCATTAAAAGATTTCTTTTTTCTTTGAAAGCGCTGCTCATTATACTATCATTTTAAGTAATTAAATCAGAATAAATGGCTCTGTGAAGCTATTTTAATGTAACATCTAATTATATCTGACCTAGACGCTGAACTATAATCATTAACTACATGAACTGTGTAATGTCTGCAGACTCTTTAATAATTTATATGGGCTGAATTCAGCTGGTGGAGTTGTAAGCTGAAGCCCTTAGATGCAGGACACCTGTAGTGGGTGTGGGACAGCTGATGGGAGTTTTCTTCTTTCCATCCTTGCCTTGGCTGCAGGAGGGTTTCCCAGTGGAGCTGTGCTGGCTGTGGGCTTGGTTTGACCTGCTTGGGGTCACTTCTCCTTTATTTTTTTTTGTGTGTGTGAGGATGAAGCATCTGTGTCTCAGCACGTGTGTGGTTGGAGGTTTTCTCCTGTAGGATGCTCCAGTCAAGGTAACATGCTTGTATTGTACAGGTATTTAAACTGTACTGGTTTTTAACTTAGGTTTTTTAGTGAGTGGCCAGGCTCAGTTAGAAGAAACTTTGTGTTTTGCTGGGTTAAATTGTGTACTTGCTGTTTCCCTTCTGTGGAGGCTTAGTCTGTGCTTCAGTTTCAAACAACCTTTTCTCACCTCTTTGCATCCACCTTCCAGACTCAGTTTCCTGTAGGACTTGCTCAGAACAGACTTTTTCCTGACAATAAGTTTGCCTGGGGGAGAGACAAGCAGACAGCAGGAATTTGAACCTTTCCCTAACTCAGACAAAAAGAAAGAGAGGGGCTGGATGCTGCCGTGGTAAATGGAGGGTCCATCCATCTCTGGTGGGCTGGAGAACAGGTCCGAAGTGGGCAACTGGGCTGGTGAAGGGACTCGAGCACAGATCCTATGAGGAGAGGCTGAGGGAGCTGGGGGTGTTGAGGCTGGAGAAGAGGAGGCTCAGAGGAGACCTCATCACTCTCTACAACTCCCTGAAAGGAGGTTGGAGCCAGGGAGGGGTTGGGCTCTTTTCCCAGGCAACTCTCAGCAAGACAAGAGGGCACAAGAGGTCTCAAGTTGTGCCAGGGGAGGTTTAGGTTGGACATTAGAAAGAATTTCTTTATGGAGAGGGTGATCAGACATTGGAATGGGCTGCCCAGGGAAGGGGTGGATTCTCCATCCCTGGAGATATTTCAAAAGAGCCTGGATGTGGCACTCAGTGCCATGGGCTGGGAACTGCAGCGGGAGTGGATCAAGGGTTGGACTTGATGATCTCTGAGGTCCCTTCCAACCCAGCCGATTCTATGAAAGGGACCCGAGTACCATCTTGTAGCGCATCCAAAAATTGCTGGTGCCACCTATTGGTAGAAAGCAGCAGGTTGTAAGGTGACGAATGTGGGGTGCTCTGCCCTCTGCTTATCGTTCCCCGGCTGACAGATGGGTCGAACCAGTTTCCCTGTTAGTTTTCTTATCAGTTACCCTTGACAAACAAGGTTTGCGTTCCTGGTGTGTCCTGGGTGTGATTTGCAAAGCTGTGGGGTGGCTGACACGTGTGACATTGACACACAGGAATGGGTGTGCAGAGAGGGCAGGAAGGCAGCCAGGCTCCCAGGAGCAAGGGAAGGCAAACCCAAAGGTCACGCTCCTGTAAATGGTCCCACTGGATGTGCCAAAAAACCTGCTGGGATCAGGGTTCATGGGGGGTATCCCACA
This sequence comes from Heliangelus exortis, assembly GCF_036169615.1. Lineage (NCBI taxonomy): Eukaryota > Metazoa > Chordata > Aves > Apodiformes > Trochilidae > Heliangelus > Heliangelus exortis. Next base: position 17,689,396 of record NC_092433.1, on the reverse strand, counting down.
GGAATGGTTGGGATGAGGAAGGGAGAGGTGTTGTGATGTGTAACTTTGGGGTGAATGCTGCTTTAGGGACCTCCTTGCCCCAGCTGGAGCTGGACACACGGCTGGATAATTTCACCAAGGAAAGGAGACCTGGGTATGGATGCAAAGATTTGCTGCTTTGCCTTTGCTCTGTGGGTTTTTCCAGCCTCGGGGGAGTTTCCAGCCTTGTGTGGGAGAGCTGAATCCCTGCCTAGCTCCTTGCTTCCTGCTGCCTTGTTGCAGGAGACCTTTAGCCAAGTCCTGATAGGCAACAAAAAGCCTCCCTGGCCTCCTGCCTGATCTGCTGAAGGCAGTTTTATGGCTGTCATATCGAACAGCCCTGTATTAGCATCAGGTTTAATACTCCCAGGAACCATCCAGCCACAGTCCTGACATCATGGACTAAAGGCTCCAAAGGTTCACTTGCTTAAGTGGCTATTTGTAATAGAGTCTTTTAATAAAATCTCATTAAAGGAGAGTTCCTGCCTGAGCCTGGCTCCTGCAATTGCTTGAAGGAAGCACTAAAGGCCAGCACCAGGAGCTGCTTTAAGAGCTGGGGGATACACAGCCCCCTTCAAGGACCTGGTTAGGGCTGAGGAGAAATTTCTGGCACTTGTTCACCTTCCTCTTGTCCAGACCCAGAGGGATAAAAGGGCTTTTTAAAAAGCAGAGTGAAGAATGAGCAGTACAAAGGCTGAGAGATGCTCTGTGCATCTGGCCCAGAAGGGTTGATGGGAGACAGTTTGGTCTCAGATTCATCTTCAGTTTTCCCTCCCCACCACAACCTCCTAAATGCTGATTGCTTCAGACCTTAAGCAAAGGGGCAAAGTATACACATTGCTGGGAGGTTGGTGCTCCTGGGGCTTTCTTTACACTTTCTGTCAGAGTTTCAAAGAATCTTCTAAAAATCCTATGCTTAAGGATTAATCTGAATCCCATGGAAGAGACTCTTAAAACGCTCGTCTCCTCTGTAATTTTTCTGTCATGCCATAGAGAAGAGCTGTTTGAAAGACTTCAGCAAAGAAATTATTATCTACTTCAATCCTAGGGTTTTTTGTTGTTTTAATTTTTTTTAAATTAAAAAAAAAATACTCTTTGATGTGAAAATTATATGCACTTAGAGATAGGCTAATATGAAATGATTGGAGGAAGGTGGTGTGTGGGGAACAGCTCCCTTCCAGATACTTTCTTTCACCACCTGCATCTCCAACAATCTCAGTCCCATCCTTCTGTGCTCAGCTCTTGTCTAAAGCCATTTTACCTTGTAAAAACTCCTTCTCTGTTAAACAGATTAAAAATCAGGTCCTGTCAGTCTGTATTGGGGGATTTTTTTCCCCTTCTTTTCCAAATGAAAGCCTTTATGCCTGTTCTCTGGTTTCATCAGAAAGGGGGTTGTGAGGTTCCTGCTCAGGAGATGCTGAGGAACCAGCAGTGTTTCCCTGAACTGGACTTAGGTGATGCACCCATCCCAAAGCCATCAGTAGCCCGGACAGAGCCAAAGCTTCTCAGCAGATCCTCCTGATCCTTAGTGCTAGATGTGGTCCCAAACCCCCCCTTCCCTTGCTTTAGGTTTTGCACAGATTGAAAACTTGCTGCTGACTGAACAAAAACTGCCTGTGCTGGCTGGGGATTTGGAGGGGATGCAGCACGTCCTCATGTCTGCTTCCAGAGATGTTTTGCCTGTAGTTCTTAACATATGCAAAATGAGATAAGCTGGGGGGAAAAAAGGATGGTTGTAGAGTAGCAGCCAGGATTGTATCTTCATGTTTTCTTTCTTTGCTGTCTTCAAAAGCAGAATTTGGAGTCAAGAGAGGCAGTGCTGGTATCACCACAGCTAAGGATGATTTTATTGGGAGTGGGTGTCCTGCTGTGTGCCCAGTGGGCTCCCAGAGATAGGGAGAGCTCCCAGGGACAGCCTGAAAAGCAGGAGATGTGTTTTGTCTGTGGAGCAGGATGTTGGTTCCTGAGTGCTGAGGTTTAACTTGGTTTTGCTGTCCCACTCAACTCTTTTCCCCATTGCTCAGTTAGTTCCTTGTGACAAGAGTCCTGGTGGCACCTCTGGCTCCTCATCCAGTGGGGTGATGCTCACTGTCATTAACACAGAAATTAAAGCAGCTGCAGGTTCTGTTTAGAGACCAACACAGTGATAAACTTCAAACTTCCAGTGAGCAGCTTCTGCCTGTGCTCACAGTATGAACCAGGCAGGAAAAGCATCCTTCAGTGATTAGCTCTAATTCCCCCCCTGGGGAATAGCCTGATGTTCTTTATTAGTGGTTTTGCAGGTGACATTCTTGGTAGATAACATGGCTCTGAGCTGTTAGTGTGAGGATGCCCTCCTGTTGCTGTCTCCAGGTGTGCTTTCCTGCTGTGCCCCTTTCCTGACACCCAGGTCCCACCAAAACTTGCAAATTCCACATCAGATTTTTGGCCTTTACGTTTTTTCTAAATGAGACATTAGAAATATCCATTTAGAATTAAAAAATGCACATGACAGGAGGTGTAGGACACATGGCACCTAAAAAAGCCTGGATTTAAGACAGAGGAAAGCTGCTGATGCTCAGAGTTATGCTACACAGCAAGAGCTAAAACACAGCATTTTGGGGTGGAGATGCTCCTCCTGCCTGGTTTCTTTCCATTGGAAACTTGTTTTGTGTTTGTTTTGTTCCTGGCAGAAGCACAGTGGGCTCTCTGTTTGCTCAGGCTCTGTGGTCCTGTTCAGAATCTCAGCCTGCAGCTTGGTTTGGGCTTGCACCAGTGTTAGGCAGATCATTGAATCTAACACTTGCATGCAAATTTGAGGGTATAGGCAAAAGAAAAAAGAAATACTCTGCTTTTGGTCTAAAATTCACATCACTGGGAGGTGAATCACATCCCACAGGCAGCATTTTAACCTTGCCAAGGGGCAGAGGCAGACAAACAGGTGAAATTTCCCTGCTAGCAAGGTCAGCTTTGGGCATACTGGACAGATCTGGGGGGTGAATAACATCCTTGTGTAAGGCACTGCAGAAACAAGCACTCCCTATGAAGCCTTATGTTAAAAAAATCACTTTTAACAAGCTCTGACTTTCCCATAAATGTGCCAAATGTGCTTGCCTAGGGTAGCAGGAGTGGTTTTGAAAGTTTAGTGTTAGCTGGCCTGTGTTTTGACCCTAGGATGCTTGGGTATCCCATGGGAATGGAGACATTCTGGCTCCAGGCAGGCAGCTAGAAGAAAGATATTTAAAATATCCAAGATGTGTCTGTTGTGAGTGTATTTTAAACTGGAAGTACTTGGAGGCTGGTACCTGTACAGCAATGAATCAAAATAAATAAATGCAAATGTCCAGAAGAACAAAAGGAACATCCAGTAGCTAATACCCTCATCACTGGGAAACAGCAAAGTTTCAAAGTCCATAAATAAAACCTCCTGCTCTAATAAATGTTCTGGAGATAACTGGAAAAAATACTGAAATTGTCACTTTGTTGCAAGGGAGCATATTTCACTTCTGCCTAGCAGAAGGACTTGAAGCCTCTGCAGTTGAGTTGATTCATTGCCCTTTTGTAATGTCCCAGTTATCCCCAATTGCAGCAGGTTTCCTGCAGCAAGTACTCCAGTCTGTCAATGTCTAGTTAATATTTAAGGAGAAGGGAGAACAACCAGAATGTAGTTTGCTGATTCTCTCTCTCTCTTTTTGCTTTTCTTTCTTGTTTTTTTAGAAAATGGACTCCTGACAAGAGGTAGAAGCCTGGAGAGAGGTGACAACTTGATGTGCTCATCACATCATGCAGCTTCATTTGGAATCCTTAGGAGGAGAAGAAGCAGGAGGTGAGGTAGGGATGGTCTGAATGTCCACCAGGACACAGCAAACAGCACGAGCTCCCATGGGGCTCCAGCTAAAATGCTGGGGCAAACTGGTGTAAAATTCTGTGGTTTTGCTGCTTGGAGAGGGTCTGAAAATTGGAAGGGTTTGGATTGAGTGTTACTTTTGCCTTGGGAGTTTCTTCTTGACACAACCTGCATTCCTGTATGTCACAAAACCCCAAGAATCTGAGCAGGTCAGGTGTATTCTTCTCCCTTCTCAGTTTGCCCCTTGCTCAGCATCCTTTCTGCTTGCAGACATCCTTGGCCAATGCCAGGGGCAGCCTGGATGAGGGTCACAGCTCTATCTATGAGAAATATGGATGCTGCTCATGTGCTTTTTCATCCCAAATCCACCAGAAGCCCTGTGGGCTGGATGCTGTTGGGGAGGAAGGATGTGTGGGGTGTTTTGTTTTGTTTGGGTTCTTTTTTATGCTGAGCTGAAGGAAAGAAGGCTAAATTTGGTGTACTGTCTGTGCTGTCAGCTGTGAGGATATCCTCTCAGTAATCTCCATCTACCCTGGCCCTAGTGTTTATCCAGGGAAGGGTGGTTCCTGGTGCCTCTTGAGGAGGACGTGGTTTGGACAGGGTAAGAGCAGTGTACCTATAATTCACCCCTTCCCAAGTTTGGCATCAGTGTGCTGGAAGGGCTGTGCCTCCCCTTGCCACCTCTGTGCTCCTTTCCAGGTACAACTCACCTAAAAATGAGCTTGGCTGTGTGATGAGAGGGAGGAAAATCAACAAAAACAGGAGTATGGTGTGTAGCAGGAGCCAAGGGCTCCTACTGGGTACCTATCCAGGTTTTCCAGCCCCTGGCAGGAGGAAGGAAGCCTTTGGAGATGACAAGTGCCTTGCTCCAGCTTGAGGGGAGCCTGCACTGGGCTGAGCTCTTCTGTGACACAAATGGGTTTCAGAGCTCTCTGTGCTTAATGCTCATGCTGGGCTCTCAAGGCAGCAGTGCCTGAGCTGAAGATGCTCCTTAGAAGTCTATGTTAAGCAACATAAAAGCCCAAGTGGGCTGCTGGGGTATGTGCTTTGATAGATTTTCTGACCATGCGTGGCATAACATCCAGCAGGGAGAGAATTCCTCTCCTTGGCTGATTTACTCCCTTCACTCTGATGGGTGATGTGCTGGGAGCAGTGGTGAGCAGTGTGCTGTGTGCATGGGATGCTGCAGGCTCAGAACTGCTGCTGCTGCTCTGCAGGAATGCAAAAACCTCCTTTAATCCCTTCTGGTTGCCTTGGGTCAGCAGCAGACACACAGCTCATGCCATCCCCTGTGCTTGGCAGGGGACTTGTGGAGAGGGTGGTGACACACACCTGTGTAAAAGCATTTTAACATTATTTGAGATTATCACTGGGTACCTGGCTGTTTTTCTTTAAACATGTGGAGGAGGAAAGCCTCTTTTCCTTAAAGACCTCAAAAGAACAAGCAATGTCATGTGATTTTTTTGAGCAGTGATGCTTTTTTAGGGATGTTTTTTACAGCCCAATTTTGCACAAGCATTGCTGGGGGGACTTAGGGAGCTGGGCAGCTGAGGTGAGAAATTGTGAGGTGTTGGTTTTGGTGAGGCTGCCCTGTGCTCTGCAGGGCTTTTCAGAGCCTGGATTCCCAGTTTGGTTCAGGGGCACCTTAATACCTTAAACCCAGAGGCAGTGTTTCCTGCACAGCTTGTTGTCAGGGCTACAAAGATTTGCAGATGTGCCCCTGTGAGGAAATTCTCAGTAAACAACCAGGCATTCTAGGAGGTGGATTTGAGGAGTGTCACATCCCATTATTGCACATTTGTCACCAGCTGTTCAGGTGTCACCCTCTCAGCTATCACAGGATGGGTTATGGGCACCCAGCTTCATGCATGCTGGCACAGAAAGGTGCCTGCACCTGCACCCATCTCTGCAGTGCTGGGACTGGCATCAAATGTAGATTTTTTTGTGCCTGGCTGTGCTCCCCTGGGTGCCACAGCAGTGTCCTGAGGGCCCTGGTGGTGGCATCACAGATTCCTGCCCCAGCCTCTTGGGGCTCAGCATCATGAGGTACCCAACCAGGTTTGATCTTCTGCTCCTTCCCAAGCCATCCTGAATTTTAGCTCTTTGCTTTCTCAGCCTTTCAGTGTAGAAGTGGTAACATCTGGTGAAGCACCAAAAGGGGAATAGCACTTGTAGGAGATCATTAGGAAAAAAGATTAAAATCTTGGTCTACAAAATAGGAGCCTGCAGTTAATTCCCTGATTTCGAATGGTATTTTCTGAGTAGGTGATAATCAGTGGGCTTTTAGCATTTAATTAAAGAGCTTTGTAAAGCAAATGATGTGGAGAATGTGCAGCCTGGGAGAATATTGGGTAGGAGAAAGTTGTTGGTGTCCATGTGGTTTTAATCCAGCCAGACTGCCTTGGTGGGAGAAAATGGGGGGGAAAATCCACTCATGGGAAACAACCTGGGCTCTTTCTCCAGCTGCTGTGGGTAGGGGGAGAGTGGGGCTTGGAAGGTGGTGAAGATCCTGCTGTATCATCCTTTACCTGAGAAAAGGTTCAGCCTGAACTGGAGAAGCAAACTGGGGTCATGCTGCTCCTACCAGTGCAATGGGAAGCAAGGCTGTGGCACCTTCAAATATTGTGTGACCTCCAGATGATCCTTCAGGAATGTACACTGATGTTTTTTGTGTTTCTTTAAAATTATGGGAGCTTTGACACTACCTTCTATAAGAAAAAAGGTGATATTCCAAGATTGTTGATTCAATAGCTTTTTGGCAGTAGAACTACACAATTAAATAAAAATTATTAAATTAAAAAAAAAAAAGCTGTAACAATTGCAAGAATCAAACTTGCTTTTGAAGAGGCTTCTTTGATGCTTCTCTTTCTGCATGTAAAAAAAAATAGATTAATTCTGGGCTTGCTTTCCACTGTCCCTGGAACTCTGCAGTCTCTCTCCAAAGAGAGCTGGCACCTTAGGGTAGGGGTCTTCCTTGGTATAATTTGAATTCTTTAAATTTTCAACATCTTCATCAACCTCTTATCTGGTAAATGGTCAAGGTCCAGAAGCCAAATTCAGGATACATCCAGATAGACTTTTGTGAGAGGAAAGCACCATCTCCTAGGACAGAAATGCATCATCTGTCCCCAGTTTGGGACCCAGGTGAATAAAGCAGCACCAGTAACTTGTGTGCACTGGACAAGGAGGATCATTTGACACTAAGCTTTTACATCAAGATTGCAGGAAATGTGCCTGGACTCTCAGCATGAACGTGATCAGATCCATATGAGGACAGGGATATCAAATTCCCCAGTTCCCCACAAAAATGTTGTGATTAATCATGCTGAGAGCTGCAATTAGCCCAAATAAAAGCAGCATGTGAAAGAAGCAACGAAGGAGGTGATATGAATGTTATTAACAAGCAGGAGGTTTTGGCTTTGTAGTGTTTTTTCAGCAGAGTTTCTTGAAATGTGTCAAACAAACAGAACCCAGATAAATGTAAAATCAGCTGGCTGCACATTACCCATGAGGATTTGAAATGAGTGCTGGGGAAAGGAGGAAGGATTGTAATTACCCAGAGGAAAAGGCCTAAATCTATGGAGTGAAATAGTTATTAATGTTAATTGTGGCTATCAATGCACAGAGGCAGAAGGTGATGCCATGTGAGGTTTTGCATTCATACTGCACCAGAGGATGGTTGATGGCATGGGAATGGATATTTCCATCCTCCTTAAAGGAGGGGGATCCATCCAAAAATGCATCAGCGAGGTGTGTGGGAGATGAGGAGAAGGGGGGAGCCTGCAGCCATTAGCACAGCACCATATTTGCAAAATACACCCCAAATTTAGCTTGTCCTGTATTCATCCTCTCTTCTGAAGCTTTTCCCTCATCAGCATGGTGCGTTGCTTATTATGATCTACTCGTGCTTAATTAAGCCATCACACAACACCTCTTCTGAGGCTTACTTAAACTTTGACAGCAACCCTTTATCTACCTCTTCTCCCATTGGTTATAATCCTTGTATTGGGTGGGTTTTATGTTGGCTCTTTCCAGCATATGTTTTCTGGCTGTTCAGTTTTCCTTATCTGGTTTTGGGCTGTGTGCGTGCAGAGATTTATGGGCTGAGGTATTAGATGCAGAGCAGGAAAAGGGGAACCAGAGCTAAAGCCATTAAAATCCTGGAATCTAAGCACCGAAGGAATGAAGTCTCTTAAAGAAATGAGAGGAAAAGCTGAGCTAGAACATGTATGTGAGATCCCTGTGCCACTGCAGAAGAGAAGTCTGGGGCTGCCATCTGTGTCCTGTGGCTCAGGCTGAGGAAATTAAAGGATTGACAGTAGGGGAGTATGCAAGAGCTGCTCAGTGTCTGCTGGCAGATACTGGCTCTACATGTGCACATAAAGTTGGGTTTTGAAAGGTCCAATTAAGGGTTTAAGCTCCTGCACAACACAGGTTGCAAGACCTGATGCATATGGTGGCCTTTGGGTTGGGGGTTCAGAAGGGCTACAAAGACCTGGTGCTCCACAAGCCCCCTGCACCCCAGCTGCCCACTTCCCCCATGTGCTGCCCAGTGTCCCCAAGCCATGAAGCCAACTTGGATGATCAGTCCTTGGAGTCACCCTCCCTTTTTAAGGGCCCAGCAGTGTGCAATCTGGCCAAGCATCTCCAGATGGGTGCTGGCCCTCAGGAAACTCCTGGCCTGCTTTTACATCCCCTTTGCCTCAGAGTGGCTTCCTCCTGCTTCTTTGGCCTCAAGGTCAGGTTGGATCTTCTTGCTCTAATGGGGTTTTTTGTCATATTTATTAGGTGTTTGTGTACATCCCAGCACTCAGCCTTTGAAGCTGTTCTCTCCTGTACCTGAGTCTTGTTCATTCACCTGCACGTTATTGGTATTGAGCATTATGTGAGTCTGAATGGTGTAGGAATTCATTTAGGCTTTGGGCTTTATTTTTTTTTTTTTTTTTATATAGGGCTTTAAAACTAAACTTGGATATTGCAGAACACTGAGGTCACAGAATCACAGGTGAGCAAGGGCTGAGTGTGCCAGCTCATGACCTCTTCCCGGCCAGGCTGAGTTGACAAAAATCTTTTTGACTGCAGTGAACAACTCACCTGCTCCTGCCATAAAAACAAAGGACTCTTGTCTCCAAGCTCCAACACCTCAGTTTCACAGTTTCTAGTTGAAGCAGACTGGAAGATTTCATCCTCTTTATCCCAGTTAAGAAAACAGAGTTCTAAGCACACACAATGTCCATGAGATCTGGCGCTCATCTCAGTGATGGAACTGACTTTACCCATCCCATCAAGTGGCTCTATTTCTGCTTACCAATGTCTCTTCCTTGGGTTAGGCCACTTAACTTTTTAAATATCTCCAAAATGCTCATTTTAAGTAAAACAATGTTAACATAGAGCAGATACCAAAGTGAATCTTGGAGAAAACAGCTCATGCCTGCAGACCTCGCATCGCCGCACGTTCGTGTTTTCGCTCGCTCAGGTGGTGCCCACACGTCGCTGGTGGGAACATGCTGAGGGATTCCACCTCCAAATTCCAGACTCTGTCTTTGTTCTTCACCTCATCAGATTCTTTCCCATGCTCTGGACCCCCTATGTGTGTATGCAGACCCTTGCCACGTTTCTTTTAACGCCAGGGTAAACCTCAGTGACTCCTTTCTTAGAAATGTGCTGTGACAAGGGTTTGTCAGCTGTGTCTGCAGTGGCATTTCTTGGCCACCTCCTCTAAAAAGAGTTGATCTACTGTGCATTGGCTGTGCTCTTAACCCCTCCAACCTGAAGAAATCCTTAGCTTTGTAGATCTTCCTTAAATTCAGCTTCTGAAATTGTCCTTCCTTACCAGCCCAGGTGAGACTTCACCTGGTGTCAAGGAACAGCCCTCAAGGAAGCAGGGAAGTGTATAAATATTACTCAATTGCATAGGAACAGCTTTAAAAGATGCAGGTAGGAGTCCTCCAGGGCCAGAACCCAATGAGGAGAGCTGAGAGCTGTTCTTTACAAAATGAGTTGGCTGTTATTTGGAAGAAAACAAAGTAGGCTTTAGATGGAAACACCTCTGCCCAATAGCTTGTTGATGTCTGTCAAATTCAGGGAGAAAACTGGATGCAAGAAAGCTGCCTCAGGACTGAAAAGGATTATTCTGGTGGAACCTCAGCATAAGGGTTAGGGTTTTTTCTTGAACAAGCGTCTGGGAGGCATTTGAGGGTGATGTGTCTCCTGGCAATCACCTGCAGGTCTGCAGCTGGGGTCCTGTCCCCTGCTGGGGACAAGGGGGTGACTGACCCATCTGGCTGCACTGGACTGAAAAAGAAGATCAAGAGCCCACCAGTACCTGTCCCCATTGATATCTGGCCACATGTGACATGGAATTTAGCTGGGTGCACCTGGTTGCATTTCCTTCTTTTCAATCAGCTCCTGCTTTTTGTTATACTTTTGTCAGCTCAGTGGTTTAGGTGGGTGATGTGATTTGCACTTCAGGGGTTTTATTTGCTATGCTAAGCAGAAGTACTGGAGTGTCCTCATCTCTCAGGCAAGTGCTAAAATGCAGAGATGTGAATAGATACTGTTTTCTTAGAGGTGATTTTATACCTCAACCCTGATTGAGGAGTCAATTGGCTTGATTTTTGGACATTCCTCAGACTGAAAAATCTATTACCACACTGTACATGACTCCTTCACTGAATGAGCACCTGACTAACCAAGTTACATGAGAATTCTTCTTCTTCAGCAAATATTCTGCTGGCAGCCCTGTCAGTTAAAGAATGGGAAGTCTAAGAAAAGCTGAGCTTTTGCTGTGGAAGCAGAAGTGTGAGGCTGTCCCTGCCCCATGTCCATCATGACCTGGGGCTGCTCCCTGCAGCTTGAAAAGGCTTGACCTGAATCACTAGGCTTGCAAACCTGGTCCTTCCTTTAAAATCTGTGACCTTCTGCTTCCTCCCAGGGAACTTGGGACTACTTTAAAGAAGCTGATGAAAGGCAGCTAAGTGAAGCAAGCCTGTTGTAGGGAATCCAGTATTTGGTGGCCTGTGCCTCTTCTGGGAAAATTTTAAGTGCCCGCAAAAATCAAAAGAAGGTCAAAACCCCACCTGAAAGCTGCTTAACTTCACTCTGCTAAATTCACAGGGCATAAATCTGTCTCCCTTGGCCAAGTCAGCGTGGGTTTGGGATGTGCTCAGAGTCACCTTGACCTAAAGAAACACTGATGGTCTTGTTTGGGGCAGAACCTCAGGCCATGCCATCCCCTGGTCCAGCTCCCCTTCCACAGGGATCATCTCCACTCCAAATGCAGCTCCTCTGCTGGGAATGTAAATGAGATTTGAAGGCAGTGAAGAAAAAAAATGCAGCTAGAAGTGAAGCCAGGAGCACTTTCTACCCAGGAAAGAGGCTCTGCTGGAGCCTGGTTATCTCCCCAAAGTTGCTGTGCTTTGGTAGCATCACTCTCCAATCCTAAATTGCAGCACTATTGGCTGCATTTTTCCATGTGCCATCTCCTGTGGTCTCACAACAGCCTTGGTTTTTCTCCTGACCCATCATATGGGAGAAATTTAAGATAGTTCAAGTGGTCGTTGTTTATTTATTCTGTGCCTTGGCCATCAGAGAGTGCAAGTGCTGGGGTGTGAATTACAGTCAAATAAATAAATGTACTAATTGCTGCTGCTTTGCATTGGAAACAATTCTTACTTATGAAAACATCTCAGGAGGTGTAGAAAGGAGACACGTAAGGGCTGGATCAGGAAAACCAACTGTCTGTCTTAATGAACCATTATACACACCTGCTAAAAAAAAAAAAAAAAAGCTTGTGATGTTTGTCTTGTTACCAGCACAGGAGTGTTCATGAAATAGTTTGTATAGGAATGGAGGAAAAAGTGAGGCAGAGGTAACTGAAGTTTGTGCTGTGAAGGAATTCACAGCCACTGGAGTTGTGTGCATGGCTGTGACCACGTTCTGCAGTGTGCCAGCCAAAAAATTGACACAAAAAAGAAATTATAGGGGGTTGGGGGGGAGAAGACATTCCAATCACCATCTTTCCTTTCCTATAAATGTGTTAATGGTTTAGTAAGCGTTTCCAAAAATGCCTGGGTGGGATTAAAATAGAAAGCATGGCCAAGTTTAAAATGCAGTCTTGGAAGGGGAACTGAGCTGTGTGTCCTGGTGACACCGTTGTGTCCCAGGGGAACCTCCAGATGCTCTGCCAGGACAGCAGGATGGGGATGGTGAAGTGTTTGTGTTGGGAGCTTTCTGATGGTTGTTTGGGGAGCTTGGTCACCCCGATATGTGGGAACAAGCAAAAAGTGCCACGTACTGAAGGATGCAAAGGTTGCCATGGAAATCAGGAGTTGTTACTGGGAGAGCAGGAAAAACATGAATGATCTGAAAACCCAAGGATTTTTCATGGCTTCCTACCCTCTGCTGTGCAAAAAGCCCAACTTGTTTAATTCCTGCCTGGCAAGGTGTGCAAGTTGCTGCTTGAGCTGCCCAGAAAATCAGGTTTGCTGTTGGACATACATTTATGGGATGTATGGACCTTGTGCCCTCCATCACAGCTCTTGGCTTTTGAGCACTGGTCAGAGGAGCTCTCAGCTGCAACTGGGACATGAAAATTAACTGGGAAGCCCCTGATAGGGTGGGACAAAAATTGGGCAGCACAGTTCCTGGCGTATTCATGAGTAGCTCACCTGGAAAGATTTTTTTTTTTTTTTTTTTTTTTTTTTTTTTTTTAGACTCATTCCCAGGGAAAAGAGCAAAAAGAGCAAACTAGGAGGTGGGAGAAAATTGGAGATGGTTTCCATAAGCTGTCAGCAGCTTGTGGAAGATGTCCCCAATGCAAAGCCTGGGGCTGGGGTGGGAGGGGAGGTGGGTGCAGGGTGCTGGAGCATCAGGAGGAGCAGCTCCTGGTCCCACCACCTGCAGAGTTTGGGAAGCCAGAGCCAAGGCAAGCAGGAAAGACTGGGGAATTGGTTCCAAAACAGATCAGATGGAAGTGGGGCTTAAGTGGGTGTAATGATGTATGGAAGTAAAATGTTATTTTGGAACCATAAGTTTAAATATATATCACAGCAAGGAAGGCAGGAGGCCTGCCTTGGAAATGCCAGCATGCTTGCTGCTTCCAAGATTTTATTTTCAAGTCAGGATCCTGGAAATGCTGTTCAGCATGTTTGCAGGGAGCTGAGATGTCTCCTGGAAGTGCTGAGGCCGTGTTTACAAAGAAACTGCATGGTAGCTCCTGTTGGGTGGTGGTTGGGAGCTACTGACAGATCCAGGGGTTTTATCTTCAGCTCTTTGGTGGCCTAACCCTGTGCAGAGCTCCTCAGAAGGAGCACCAAGCCTGTGGCTCAGCAGAGACCTGCAGTGTGCTAGAGGGAAGGAAAAGCACAATTTACATCTAATGCTGCTTCTCAGTTCTCCTGTTGCACATTTTCTTTTATTCTTTTCTTAGAAAACAACCACCCAACCCTGCAGCCCCCCAGGCACAATTCCTCCTGGCAGAAGCAAAGGGCTGGGGTGTGATTAGAGGGTTTGACTTCACCTGGCATGGGGTGGGCAGCAGAGATGCCCCAGGAGCCTGGCAGAAGCTGGGTCCTGGCCAGGGGCAGGAAATCTCTCAACTCCATCCTTGCAGTGAGCTTTGCATGATGGAGGGATGGTGGGTGATGGATGCTCCTGGCTGAGAACAAGAGCAAAAGTTCTGGGAGAACAGACCTGAGCTGCTGTATTCCCCTCACTGGTTGCCTGGGGCCAGCCCTGTGTCTGGCAGTGTCCCTGGGAGAGGACTTTATCCTGGTTTTTGGTCTTTTTCAGGGGCTGCTTTGCTGTCCCTGGCTCTGCAGGGCCCCTTGCTGGTGGTGACAGCAGGTGACCTCATGTGCTGGCACAGAGGTTTTGCTGGAGGACCCAGCTTTGGGGAAGGATCCAGTACTCCCACTGTGCTGTTGGGGTATTTTTGGTACTGATGTGATTAACTTTCTCTACTGTTGGCCTCCACCTGTGAGCACATAAACTCGAGCCGTCCAGTTGCTGCAGGTCTCAAGGCATCATCTTACAAGGAGAGAAAGAATTTTCATTTATAATCCACGAGCCCCATTCAGCCATGGACTGTGCTCCCCCTCCTGCTGCCAACAGACCTCTAAGTGAACAAACAAATGTCTGGAAATACAGGCAATTTAGCTCGGAAGAGATATCATCAGTGCAGTTCAGAGGTTAATGGGCATGGAGGATTTATAACAAACCAGCCCATAAAAAAAAAAAAGAAGGGGGGGAAAAAAAAAAAGAAAAGAAAAGAAAAAAAAAAAAGGAGAGGGTAGTAATCTAGTTGACATCTATTGTTCTTTGTATAACAGCTCATCTGTATTCTATCTGGGTGAGGGTATTACAAAGAGAATTTTAGAACACATGTGTGAGCACACACACACACACACACACACATATATGTGCATCTATAAACTGAAATATAATGAGGGAAAAAGCCCCTGTAAGTTTGAAACAACACCAGCAATCCATATATCTTCATTTGCTGCCAACATCCAAGTGCTGAACTCTCAAGGAGCCTGGATCTCTGCCATCATCTGTCCGTGTCTGATCTCTTTGGTAAATACAGAGCCTGCCAAGAATGAGGCAAAGGAAAAGCGCTCGCAGCTTAGAAAGAAACACATGGCAGCCACTGACCTGCTGAAATCATAAAATACATCATGAAGTAAGAAAAGAGGGGAAACAAATCATCCTCTCAGGGACTGCCCATCTGCTCGCATAAAGCCACAATCATTATTGCAAATAAATACATTCAGGCCGGAGAAGTCTGGGAATCATTTGAGGGTAGGGGGGGTGGGTATGGTTGGTTTTGGGGGTTTTTTAGGGGTTTTTTTGTCTTTGGAACCCTCTGGAAATTTTCCTACGTAAACAAAGTGAGCTCATTGAGCAGAAATAGATATCTATTGATTATGGCTTTTTTAATTATGTAAGGAGCAAGTCTCTATTTTATAGGCATAATTAAAAATAAGAAATTACTTCCAAGACAGGATGGGGCTGTAGTGTTGGAAATGAACCCCTGTGAAAATTGCAGGTCCATGTTTTTCCAATGAAGGAGGGATGTAGCAGGATGTACCTCATCTGAAAAGCTCTGCAGTGTGAATACTGGCTGTTTTTTTTCTGGGAAATGAAGGGATAAAGGGGGAATGGCTTATATTAAGATAACTTTGTACATGTCTTGAGTTGCCTTTTTTTTCTTTGGTATTCTATAGGGATTTATCCAGGTATTAGATTCAATGCAAACAACTGGAGCTGGGTTTTTTTGAGTATTTATTTTTAGACTTCCCAGGTAAAATTTGACCCTCTGGAGCCTTCGAAGGGGCTTGGTGTAGTTTCTGTGTCTTCCTAAAACCCAAAATTCAGAGGTGAATAAGGGCTGCTTGAAATGTGCAGGAGAAACAGGATGAAAGCAGGAGCTTGTAATCTCTTTTTCTTTGTTGTTTTTCTGTCCTTCAGTCCTTTCTACCAAACTGTTCTGGAAACCTTTACTTCAGGGCTTATCCCATGTGTGTTGGTATTCCCAGAGACAAAGGTGTCTCATTTCAGGAATTTTGTAGCTTGGGGATATTTTCCTTAACAGACAGAAGGGGAAGTTTTGTGCAGGATGGAGCAGCAGGTTGCACCTTGCCTGTGCCATGGTCCGTGAGCTGTTCCCTTTCCAGCAGTCAAACTCCATGTTCTGTGAGAGGGGAAAACATTCCAGGCTGGAATTTCTTATGTAAGGGAAATAAGTTCTGATCATCCCTGTCTCCCATGGGTGTTATCATTGCAGCACCCACAGTGCCTGGGGGTGTTCAGGTTTCATGGTTATTTAGCTATAAATTTCTGAAACTCACGGGCCAGGCAAAGCAGGAGCTCCAAAACACCAGAATGGGGAGAAAAAGGGGATGGTATGAAATTATTCCTTTCCACCAGGGTAAGCAGCTGAGCTTGCTCCTCATGGCTTTGGGATGTCTGAGCATCCCTGGCTGTGTGTCTGCACCCAAGCCAGAGATTTTCCATGGCAGGGGGACAGCAGGAGCACTTGTGTTATGGATGCTCTATCCCAGGTGGTTTGGTTGCCTGGTTGTGCCTCGTGTCTGATTTCTGCTCTCAGAGATGTGGTAAAGCCCCGTGGGGTGGGCAAATTGGAGCTTCAAACCAAACTTTTTTGTATCACAGGTTGGCAGTGTGCTGGTTTGGGTAGGGGGGGGTCGTTTGCCTGGAGATGTTGAAATTAAGGAAAAAAAAATCCAAACCACCCTGAACAGGTGTTCCATGATGTGCTTCAAACCCTCACGCTCAGCACCAAACCTGTGTGCTTTTCACTTTGCTTCACGAGGTATTTTGCCACTGTTGAGTTGATTTTACCTTTCAATGATGCTAAAATCTCAGGTTTGAAGAGGTTACATTTTCCTGGCTGTTCAGCAGATCTCTCAGGAATGCCAGGTGAAACCTCTGCTCTGGGGCAGGATGAAGCAGGGGAGCAGCCAGGTTCCCCCAAGCACCCTGCCCACTTGCTTCCCCCTGAAGTGGGGGTGGGAAGGAGCAGGGAAGGGTCTGAAGTCAAAAGAACTGAACCCCCCCATTAATTTATGACTTTCCCATCCCCATTTTGGTATTTCAAGAGTTAAAACCCCAGTAATTTAAAGAGTTAAAAAAAAGAAACCAAAACCAGTTATACCAAGAGGGGCTTTGCTACAAGATGACTTAGTAAAGTCAGGAAGAAAATGAGGAAAAATTCCCCAGCTCTGACCAGAGGCTGGCTCCATGACCCCTATTTTCTGGGAAAGCCAGAGAGGCAGCAGAATCTTGTCACAAAGTGCTGATGTATAGGTTCCTCCCCAATATCTGAAATTGAAGATTTCATGCCTGGTGCCAAGCACCCCTTCAGGAGGCCGTTCTCATCCCTCTCAGCTGCTGTTCTTGTTATTCTGTCCTGCCTTTAAAACTGCATGAGGGATCCCAGCTTTCTGCCTTCCCTGACTTTAATTTTAATATTACCCATCTTTCTGCTCTTCTACTTTATCCTCAGATTCCTCTGGGAGTATTTTTCATGGGTGAATCACAGGCAAGCCACAGTGCCCCACCTTGCAGGAGTTGCAGTGGGTTCCCCAGCCACTCTGGCTGCTTGATTATAAAAGCAGAAGGAGTTTCAGCACAATCTCCAGAGCATTTATTTGCACGTATTATTTCCCCTGGGTTTATTATTATCCTTACACGCTTTGCAGTTATTTTCTGATCTTGTAATTCCCTTAGCTTCTCCTGATGGTCAAGTTAACATGATAAATGACACCTTTCCTTAGCCCTTTGCCTGCTGTTGGCAAGAAAACCAGCTGCTCTCCTCCTCCTGTCCTGAATTTCTGGCTTGTGTTTTTAGTAGATGGCTCTTTACCAGTATTTTTAGTTTGTGGTATGGCAGAAATTTAATTTTTCTCCTTTCCTTACTTCGTGCCAAGGTTTTTATCCTTCGTGACAATAGGAATCTAGATATATAACATGGGCTGCAATATTTCATCTTCAGACAATAATGATCCAGACTATTTGTCATATTTTTAGTTTCCTCTTTATGGTTCCCAAGGGGTGATCTGTTTTGTTTTCTCTGGCTTTTTTTTTTTTTTTTGTCTTTGGTCCAAGAACAGTGATGAAACGACATAACTTATCTCTCTTATTCCCTCAAGATCCTGCATTTGCATGCTTGCTGTGCTACCCAAGTTAAAGCTCCTGGTTCCCTGGGGGAATGTTGTCTTCCCATTGCTCCAAAGCCTCCATGAGGCTGTGTGCCAAACAGTGCTGGATAACAGTGCTTGGAAAGGGAAGCCTGGGGGGTGAGAAGGTGGATTCTTTGCTCTTTTAACCTCTTAGCCTTGCTCCTGAGAATGTTTCCCCTGGGACTTTATCCCTCCAGGTGCTGGCCCTTCCTTGCTGGAACAAAATTAGGAAGATCCAGGAGCTCATCTGGGTTCAAAATGTCCCTGAACCATGGCAAGGAGCAAGAGTTTTTCATTCCAGAAAGTCTCACAGCTGGTTTCCCTTTCCCACCCCCCCAGAGCATCACCCTGATACAGAAGCAGGGGAGGAGTGTGTGGGGACTATCTCCCCCCTGGCGTGGCTCCAGGCTGAGCTGCAGAAGGGTTTGCTTTAGGGACACAACCTTCTCCCTGCTCTCACCTGTCTTGCACACCTTACCCCCTCATCCATCAGTGTCACAGCAACAGTTTGCTCTGTTAATCACAGCACTGAAATGAGCTGAAGATAAAAAACAATAGAGGGGAAAATTCTCTCTTTTTTTCTTTTTTTTTTTTATCCCTTCTTTTCCTTCTTAAGTGAATGAAAGTTTTCCAACCTGAATTTTCAGGTAATGCTAGGCAGTTATTTAATCAGCTTTTTTTTTTTTTTTTTTTTAAACAAGATGATGGTTATAAATGGAGTTGAGGTGCTGTGGACAAGCTTCTTCCTGAAAATCAAACAAATCCTATCAATTTGGGGGTCCCAGCCTTGCTATGGAGCCCAGGGCACTGTGGGTGATGTGCTGGGCTGAGGTGAAGCTACCTGAGGCAGAAATTGGGATGCTGTGGTTGAGCTTCACTCTGAGCAAGGTGGGAGCTGGTGTGGGCTGAGCTGAACTGAGGTTTCTGCAAGGATTGCTTGAAAACCCAACCAGATCCTGTGGCTGTTTTCTCCCTCACCTCTTGCAGCTTGTTTGGATGGTTTAAGGGAAAGCTGATCCCATGCCAGAGCAGCACATGGTGATGAACCATCTTGGGCTGTTATGAAAATCATTGCATTATAAAGCATAACATTGGCAAAGGTTTTCTTCTTTAATAGTGTGTCCTGGGGAAATGATAATGTCTGACTTCACGCTTGCTTTGAGCCCTCAGCTATTTAAGCACATTCCTTTTCTCATCTGCTTGTGATGGGAGATGGAGAGAGGCCAGAAACCTGGATATCTGCCTCGTCCTCCTGTCCTGCTGCAGGATGTGAGTCGACCCTCCCATCATTTTGTGTTCAAGGAGGTGACCTTGCTTTGCTCCAGAGTTTGAGGCTGCTGGATTGTTGCACATCTGGATGCAGCAGCACTCTGCTTTCTGTGCAAACAGGGGGATTTCTGGGTTAGAAACTATAAAAGAAAAATCTCCCTATCAGCTCCTAGACCCCAAGGTGCTTTAGACTTCCAGCCAGGGAGGAAAACAACAAAAAGCACTAAATCCAGGTTGGTTCAGGGGGCTTTCTGTGGGTGTGGAAGCAAAGTGCTGGCTGTCTCTGCTGAGAAGCTGGGACAAATCTGAGGCACTGAGGGGTGGGGATCATGTGGGGGGAGCAGAAATCTTGGGTTAAGAGAGACAAAAGCCCTGAGCTCCACTGTGCCAGAGCCTGGGGAGAATTTTTTCCCCATGCACCCTAATGAGCCTTAATAACCTTATTGAGCATGGAGCCACTTGATAGGCAAAGCTCCCTTCATTCTTCTGCAGAATTTCACAATTTAAGGGCAAACTGAGGACTAGCAGACCTTTTAAAGATTTAGGGAAGTGTTTTGTGTTGCTGGGATGAAATGACATTTTTTTAACAGGCTATAGAAGTGAGCTCCTCTCCTGTCCCCAGCGTGTGACAGCCCCGGGTGGCACGGGGCAGAGTCCTCCTGGGACCCTTGCTCCTCACTGAGGAGCTCAGGAGATGCTGCTGGGAGTTGTGGTGAGCTAGAGAAACCTCTTGGAGCTGGGGCAGAACGTGGTGAGTTGTCCTCTGACTTCAGCCCAGCCCAAACTCAGCCTTTAGGCACTGAATCCTGTGCATGGTGCTGTGCCCAGCCTGGGGGTTACCCAAAAGGAAGGACTCTTGCACCATAAAAACCTTGCACTCTAAAAAATCCTTAGGAATCTCTTAAAGAAAAGGCCACAGGGCTGTGCCAGAGTTAATTACATGAAGCAAGCAGCCTGCAGCCCCCCCTAGCCCTGTTTTGCTTCCTCTGAACTTGCTTTGCTGCATTTGGCAGAGGATTTCCAGTTTGCTGGGGTGAGAGCAGCAGAGAGAGACCAGTTCACTCTAGGAACAATTCTTAAGAGAATTTAAGGATTCCAAAAAGCAAATCAGGCTCATGCTGGTCAGCACTGAGCCTGCAGAGCTGGCATGGTGCTGTCCTGATGGGGCAACAATATAATAAAAGCACTAACAACACCACAAGAAAACAGATTAAATCCCTTGGCTGGGTATGAAATACCCTGCCTGCAGGCAGGCATAGCAGTAATCATGCCAGTTGTTGGTTTTTTTGTGTTGTTTTTGTTTTTTTTTTATTTTATTTTTTTATTTTTTTATTATGTTTTTTATTGGGTTGTTTTTTTGTTTTTTTTTTTTATTAAGCTGTATGGTTCAACATTGTCTGTATAATTCATCTTTGCTGCAGTTAAGAGCAGATTCGAGGCACATGTTGGGATGGGCTGGGAGAGCTGCACCTGCCCTGGGGAAGGGGGATAGATTACCCAGCCTAACAGTGTCTGTCTGGGTGTGTTTATGGATTTATATACATGGAGATTTAAAAAATCAGAGGGATACAGGCCACACACCCCCCCTACACAAAATGTTTCAGCTCTCTGACCACTTGCTGTGTGCCTTGACCAAGTGCCATGCTGTTTCTAGCAAATTGGTGCCTGAGACCAATAGAACAAATTACAATTTGCTTTAGCAAACATTTGCAGAAGCAGGAACCAGGCAGAGCTGCTTGATGTGAGAGAACTTAACCCTCCTGTGAGGAGGGGAAAGGAAGGGAAGGGACCTGCAGAGCTGTACCCAGCCCATGGGGCAGAGCTTGGGTCTGGCTCTCTGGGCTGAGCGGACCTTGCACAGGTCTGCAAGACCCCTTGTGAAAAAATCCCATCTCATTCATATGAGAGCTTTGGGCAGGTGTTAAAATCCTTCAGACAGACCATCTTGTGCATCTGTGTAGCTGTGCTGGGCTTGCCTGACCACCTGTCTCTTTAGATCTAACTTTATTCTTGGCTTTTATTTGCCTAAATGCCTGGGGCAAACAAATGTAATTCCCTTAATGAAAAATGCATATATTTCTGTTAAATGGCTCTTGCTGTCAGGGTGTTGCTCCTTTCCCCTCAGTCAGGGTTTGCTTAGGGGCTGGGCTCCACACATGTGTTGAATCTATCATCTGTCACCAGTGTGCACCCAGGCATGGAAGGATCCAAGCTCTAACTCTATTTCCTAGCAACCAGGGGAAACCATCACACACCACTATTTTTCCCCTGTCAGCAGGATTGCTCCAATTTATGTAACCTACAAAGTGTGTGTTATCACCACAATAAACCATATATTCTGGGGCCTTATTTACAGCCTGATAATCACAGAGATGCAGCCCTGGTGCCTGGAATGGCCTTGCTTGGGGCCACAGTTGGTTGGAAACCTCATAGAAATGTCATTAAGTGCTTCTTTGACAATGGCACTAACCACTTAATTATTGAGGGAGGTAGCAAATGGTGTGTTGCACACTGGAGCATTAAAAAATAGCTAAACCCAAGTGCTGCTGAAGCAAGGTCTCAATTTACAGGCTAGGAAGAAGTAGTTGTGCCTGTGGATAGCTGGGTGGGATGTGTCAGAAGGGCTGCTGGGAACCATTAGCTCTCAAAAGTGAGAAAGCTGGAAGTCTGGAGGGATAAATGAATCACAGGGACTGTGTGATGAAGGCAAGGTTTGTTGGTGGCCAGGTAGCTGTGATGCCACCAGGCTGGGGGGACATCACTCCAGGGCTGGGCTGTGCCACTTTGGAAAAGCACAGTTTGCTTCTCCACTCCAGGCCTCTGTGAGGGATTGATGTTTTCTGCTTGGTAACCTGGGTGATCTGTCCCCTGCCATGTCCCCATTCTGCTGGGTGGCCCCTCTGCATTGCTGCTGGCTCCGTGGAGGTCTGGGTGGGAGCTGGGTACCACCTCCCAGTGCAGGATGCTGATCCAATTAACTTTTCTGGAAGAAAAAGGGCTTCTGGCTCTTTGGCACATTAGCAAATCACAAGAAGCAAATGATTCAATCAAGAGATGAATATCAAGCAACCTTAGCGAGCAGCTTCTGCATCATGAGCCTGTTTAACAGCAGATTGAGCTGCAGATTAGTGAGATATTAGAGCACAGTGTGATGCATCACAGCATAAATGGGAAGGCTGAAATCAGCACGAGTTTCCTGGAGAGCTGCTTTATTTTCCTGTAATGCCAAGCCCATTATACTCCAAAGGTTCTTAAATAACTCTTCTTGCGAGAGATAATAATACAGACCGGGGCAGAAAAATTAAGGAATAATTGAATAAATAAAAGGTAAACCTGTGAGGAAGGACACACCCTTTGCAGGGGATTCAGTAAAGCAGGAAAGCTGTGCAGCAGGAGAGTGCTCAGAAATTCTTCAGGGTTTATTATGTGAATTCTGCAATGCTCTAACCTGGAGCCAGGGTGTCCCGTGGGACCTCTGCTCGGCTTAAACATCCTGGCGACTCCCTCCCCTCCCTCCCTGGTGTCAGGAGGTGGACCTCACACATCCCAGGCCATCTCCAGCCTCCACAGTAATGATGATGATGTAGCAGGAGCCAGTACTGCATCAATTTTAGGGCAGAGAGAAGCAGGAGGGGTGGCAGTGCCAGCCCGGCCCTCGGCGCCGCGTGCGGTGGCTGCAGCCAGGGCTGGAATTCCAACAGTGATGCAGGAGCTGCTGGAGCTGTGAGCATGATGGATGGATCACCTTCAAGATGCAGAAAGGCATCCATTGCGCCAGTTAAACAAGAGCGTGGTGGGCTGTGGAGTTTTTGTTTGCTCATTTGTTAGCTATTCAACTCGAAAAAGCAGAGCCTATTTACACATGTAGCTTATTATTTGAAAGTAGGCAGCGTGATGCATAATGCAGCCTCCCAGTTAGAGCAGAGCATCATGATAATGATAAACAAGCCTGGGAATGGAAGGTAATGCTTATTTTTCTTGGCTGAAGCTGCTCCCTATTGAGGTGGCTGCCTTGCCAGCTGAAAGAGAAGCAAAATACAGAAACAAACAGACCAGGTGTTGACGCACATCCCCGGCACCCGGCTGGGGTTTGAGAGGACCCATCACCCCCTGGCCCTGCTGCTCCTGGTCTGCACTCTGCTGGCTGTCACCACACTGTAAGCAAGGTGTGCACCAAGGCCTGCCCTGAACTGAAGCAGCCAGTGCTTAAACTGAAGCTCTGGCAGGTCTCTAAAGCCTGACCTTTGCTTTCAGTGGTGGTGATGAGCAGTCCCCATCCTCTCCTTGTGGTGGCCCTAAAGCTGGTGCCATCCCCAGCACCAGTGGGAATGTGTGAGGGGCTGGCTGGAAACCTGTAGGGGGAAGGGAGCAGCTTTAAAATACTCCCCTGAGAACAACAACAACAAAAAAGCAAACCCAAGGGTTTATTTTTAGCTTGCAGCAGTTCCCAGTGTTATTCACTGTGTGTGGCTGAATCAGCCCTGGTGAGGATGTGATGCAGGGAGAGGGATGGATGATGGGGACACCGTGGGGGATGCTGAAGTCCTCTGTGGCTCCTTCAAGAAGTCCCAGTTCACTGACCCTGTTAGCTGAAGATGTGATATACCAGGTCTGGGTGACAAGAAAGGAGGAAGAAACCCCCATTTTTCCCCCTATTCTTCTGTTATCTTTGTTCTCTGGAGCTGGAAGCAAGGAGGGATCCCAGGCTGATCCCAATGCTTCTGCTGTTGGTCTGGCATAATGAGCCAGTGTGGCCTGACCAGCTCAAAGAGCAGATCTTTGCTAACCAAGGTCTCAGTGAGATGGAAATCACCAGCAAGCTGATGATTCCCTCCCCTTCTCACATGTCTGTGCAAGCTGGATGTTAAACCAATATCAAGCCAGCAGGTTTCTGAAGTGACCAGCCCCCCTCTCTACTTCTGCTCCTTCCCTGGGCCATCAGCTCTTCCCTTTTCCCTGGTGATTGCCCCATTTTTGTCTTCCTCCAGCTCAGACTGATTCCCTCTGCAATTCCTGGCCACTGTCTGCCAGCTCCCCACAGTCTGGAGCTGCTGGCAGGCTGAGCTTTCCCCCCCCCAGTGTGATCCCAGTCCCCTTTGCCTGCCCAAGGATTTGCACTGATTTCCCTCCAGCAAGTTTTGCTCTCTGCAGGAGTCTCCTGTGCTTGTGGTTGGAGCCAGATCTGGTCCAAGCTCCAGCCAGGGATGTATCATCCTCACAGCTTTAGCACAGCCCTCTCCATCCCACTGCCAGTGTTCAGGTCCTGCCTCTATCCAGGAGCAGGATCTGGCACTGAAAAATTACAGATAGTGTCTAATTTTGTGATTCATTCTCCCTAATTTTTTTTTAAGGATAAACCTCACCCCATCCAGCACCTGACCCCTGTCACATCCTCACCCCTTTCACCCCTGCACAAACACCTTCCCCTGGCTGGGCAGAAACCAGTAGCTTAGTTTCAGTAAGGCAGAAAGCAGGATTTAAATCAGTCCAGACAACTGCAGAACTGGCAGCAGAGTAACCTGGTGAGAATTAACCCCGTGTCCAGGCAGAGCCTGGTGCCTGAGGGAGGGAGAGTTGTCATTTGAGGAGATACAAATTGAGGAGCTTCATGGGTCAGGCAGGAAACAGATGGAAAACATCAGCAGGAGAAACCTGGCTTTGGCTTAGGGGTTTGGGTGGGTAAAATGGTCCCGTGGCTGGAGGAGGAGAGGGGAAGAGAGCAGCTCTAGGGTCCTGCCAGTCAAAATTTGCTTTTCTGTGGATGGTGGGGATGTCTCTGCTCATCACATGGGTGATGGTGATGGGAAGTAATGAAACCAAGCAGGAATCCTGTTGTTGGAGGGGATGACTGTGCCAAAAAGCACCTCTTCATCCTTGTGCAAACCTCATTCTTTAGACTCAAAGTACTTTCAGCATCAGCTCTTCACTAAACCCCTTCCTTTAAACATTCTCCAGGACTTAAAGTGGAGTTTTTGCATCTCCTCTCTCTCCTCCAGCTCCTAAATTAAGAGAGTGCTTTGGCAAAACACACTTTGTGAGTGCTCTGGGGTGGGTTGGTGGCTTTTTTGGAGGCTTCCTCTGCTTCTTCTGACAGAGCCCAGGTGCCTGGACCATCCCTACTGCCTGACAAAAGCCCAAGGGCTCCAGTTTTCTACTGGGGGCTGTTTCCCACTGGGCCTCTTTGGGCTGGAACAGCATCACCGGGGCTGGGGATTTGTTGAAACAGTTGCAGCAAATTAAACTTTCTCCTGGGCTGTAAGAGTATGTGTGTGTGCTTGGAGGGAGAAAAGAATCTGCCACCCTTCCCTGGGCTGCTTTCCAGCCCCTTGGAGCTGGCTGTTGTTGGCTCCATTCCCTGAAGGATTCATTTACCTCTGCTTACAGCTCAGCCACTCGCTCACCCCCAAGATTTTGTGGAGGAGAATGGGACTTAGGGACTGGGGGGGTGTCCTTTCCCACCTGGTTTTGTTTGCACCTCTTATATTTGGGGGGAAAGCCCCTGTCATGTTGAGCATGTGAGCAGGGCAGACCCAGCCCTGGGGGTGTGATTTACAGGCAGTGATTTCTGGGGACAGCCCTATTGGAAATGCAGCTGAGCAGGATGGCTTTTGCCAGCCAAGAAATAACAGCTCTGGGGTGTGCTGCAACCCCACCTGTGCCAGGCAGTCCTTGTGCTTTGGGGAAAAAAGTTTTGCAAAACCCCAACGGCTTGTTCCTGATCGAAAATAGGAGTTTATGCTTTCATTGCACCCCTCTTCTGAGGGTGATATCATCCAGATTGCCCCAAAGACTTTTCCAAGCTCTTCCAAGGAGGGAAGGATCAGCAAGGCAAAGTTTGCTGGAAGCATCACATCTATTTGGAAGTGTTTCCATCCTGCGCCGATCCCCATCTGTGTATTTCTGTGTAAGCATCTTCAGTTCTCAGCTCCCATGTGCTAAAATATGTCCTAGACAGTTTTGATGAGCCACAGCACTCCCAGATACTCGTGTTAATGGTAGACTGGCTGCCCAGATTGCTGCAGTGTGTCCCAAAGTGAATGGTGAGCAGTGTGTAACCTGGGTGTAGGAAAAATCACCCCCAAGTACCATCAGAACAGGGCAGCTCATCTGTTCTTCCCACCTGGGCAGGACACACTACTTGCAAAAAAAAAAACCAACTTGCTTTATTTCATTTCCCCCCCCAATGCATCCTTTTCAAAGAGAGTCTGCATTCTTTATGTTTTATTTATTTTTTAGATTATTATTCAGGACTCTATTTTACTAATTCCAGGTGGCCAGCATACACAAGAGTGATTCTCTTAAAAAAAAAAAAAAAATCCCTCTGGTCCTAATGTGTCAGATAGGTGGCTGGGATTTACTAATTCCCACTGGCAGGGCTGCTCTGGGTTGCTGCCCCTTCCCTGCCAGCATTACATGAGAGAAGGGGGGTAGGAAACAAGGAGCCCATCAGCACCTTTGCTGTTCACTTCCTCAGGAAATGCTTTGCCCCATATCCCAAATGATCCAGCAGTGTGAGTAGAAGTGTTCAGCTTCAATCCATTTCGAAGCAGGGATCATGGACCAGAGCCCAGATCTCTGAGGATATTTAGAAGCCTGAGTGCTCTGGACTGGATCTGGTCCATGTTCCCATCACATGGCACTTCAATTTAATTAGGAAAAAGCAGATTGCAGCAGTGGCTTGTTCTTAAAAGTGAAATTAATTTCTATGCAATACATGGCCTCTACAATACCTGCATCTCTCAAGCTGCTCCTACCAGGATTAGTGATGCTACACAGGTGCTGCACAGACTTTCCAGAGCTGAGCATCTGTCAGAAGCTGTTTGTCATTAGCTGCATGTTCCTGATGCTGGGTCTGCCCTCTGTGAAACCTAAAGGTGTCTTCAAATGAGGCTTTTTCTGAGCTGCATAAAGGAGACACGAGGCATGGTCAGGATGAGATGCTGATGTGGTGATGGGCTGGAGCTGGTGCTGTGCAGAGCTTGGTGTGTCTGGGATCCTCTTACAGGTGCCTCTCCTCAACAAGCATCCTCCACTATCTTCCTACTTAGGGGTGTTTTCTCTCTTTCCTCCCCAATTCCTGAAATGGGTCATTTATAAAAAACAACTGTGTCTGCATCTAGCCCAGGAGATGTGGTCTAAAGAGCTGATGTGGGCCCTGCTGGGCTACAAGCTGGAGAGGACTCAGCTGTGAGCTTTTCTTCACACTCTTCCTGAGGTGGGAGGATGCTGGTACCCAAGGATGGAAAAGGATGTGAGTTTAAGATCAAGTGGAAAGACCAACCCTGTAGGTTTTCTTAGCAACTCACTTTTACCTTAATTTTCTCTGGACCCTGAGAGAACAGGGACAAATTGCAGCCTGCTTGGGGTTGTGAGCTGGGATTTCAGTGAACAAATCTGCTTGAGGCTTTGTTAGCCTCATGTCTGTGTGCAAAACAGGAGCTGAAGCATTTGGGCAATTCAGGGGCTCATCCTGTGCATCAGTGACTCCTCCAGCAGTGCCACGATTCCTGGTGGTTCTTTCCAAGCCCAGCTTGTTCGTTTTGCCTCAGCATCCCTCCAGCTTTGTGATTTGGTTGCAGTTATTAATAAGTGGACTGTGAAAAACTGGGAGGTAAAATCAATGTTTTGGCAGGGCTGGGCTGAGAAACCCTTCTTTATTTCCATGGTAACCACAATTTGGGAGGCTCATTTCCCACACAGCAGATCCCTTCACCTCTCTGTGCAAGGAGAAATGACAGGACATGTGGAGATAACACTGGGGTATGAAGGATGCTGCTGCTCTGAGGATGCTTCTTGCTGTACATGGAGGTATCAGCCTCAGCTTTTTAGCACTTGGTCCCATGTGGGAGATGGAGCTGTGCAGGGAGATGGAGGGTGCTGGGAGCTGATGGAGCTGTGCTGGTGGAAGGTGGTGTTTGCTGGCACCCATCACCCTCCCTGTGAACACCTCTGCAGCAGACCTGGCTGCTGGGGAGTCCTCAGGAAGGTTCCATGTTATCATGTTTTATGCCCTTCCCTCCAAAGCACAGCAGTTTATGGTGGTTTCACAGGCAATTTGCTGGGAAATGAAGTGCAGCCACCTCTTGGGTGGACCTGAACATCTCTGAGCTGAGAGAGGAAACTGATGGAGCTGGGGGGTGAGAGTGCATCTGAAGCTGGAGCTGGAAGGGAGCTGAGATGTGGGGGCAAGAGCATCTTTCTATTTTCCTCCTGCCTCCCAGCAGGTAAACTGGGCAACTGGGAGGACCTCAATCCCCATCCAGACCTTCTGTCACCCCAGGCAGAGGATTCCACCGAGGTGAAGTTCCTCAGAACACTGAGTGTTTGGAGAGGGACCTCCATGTGGATGCAGGAGCTTTTCCAGGCTGAGGTGGCTCAGCACTGAATTACAAGTCTCAGTTAGGGTGGAAACGCTCAGAGTTAGAGGCTTTGAAGCAGCTTTTAAGCTGTAATTAGTCAGGGTGCTGTCTTTCCCCCCTCCTATTTTGGAAGGGGTTGGACCCTGGGCTTGGGGTTGTGCATCCTGCTGGCTGGGTCCATGCTGTTTCTGGCCTCTACATGGATGAGCTGAACAAATACAGGGACTTTAAGTTTGGATGTCCTTGATAAATGTAGAAAAAAAGAAGATTTGCTTGATGAAATCAAAACAGGTATTTTTTCATCTGAGAAAAAGAAGAAAAAAGTTTTGTATCAAATCAAGTGTTTCATTTGACTCAACCCAAAATCTTTTCCTCACTTTCAATCTTAATTTTCCTTTCCATTGAAGGCTTTTTAAATTTAGCTTCATCATAAATTGCAATTTAACTTCGAAATAAGCAATTTAAGTTTCAAAGAGACTTGCAGACATTTCAGATCTGATTGTCAGCAGCTTTGTCACAAGAGAGGGTGGCAGACTGCTGTGCTCATCTGATACCCTCCTCTGTAACAGAGCCCCTGGGTTTTTTTCTTTCTTGCTGTGTGCTTATCTCTGCCCCAAGTACCAATCCTCACAGCAAAAAGGTTTGCTTTTGGGTGATGAAGGTTTTTTTTTTTTTTGGGTGATGCTATGCCAAGGAGTGTCCAAGTTCAGGGCCTCTTGTCCCTGTTCCTTGGGGACAATTCTTTGCCTCCAACAGCCCCCAACCCTGGTGCTTTCAATACAAGATTCTTTTGGTGATGCAGAGGTGAAAATTTTCTGCTTTTAATAACAAGAGGGGTGGAAGTCACAAGGCTGTGACAGGGACTGGTGATTTGCAAAATGCCCCACAACCTTTTGAAGCAAGTGACCCCCAGAGAAGTAGCCCAGACTTAAATCAGTTTGAGTGACATTACTGAAGATTTGCTTGAACATCAACAACCTCCCCAAAAATGCCTTTGGGCTGTGGTCTGCAGTAAAGCTGGGTTTGGTATTTTGTTGCTAATCCAATCCTTTTGTAGGAGAGCCCTGAACTTTGATGTTCAGGTGGCCTGTTTTCATAAAAAAAAAAAAAAAAAAAAAAAAAAAAAAAAAAAAAAAAAAAAAAAAAAAGATAGTGGTGATTAAGGGTGTGAGGAATAAGCTCATTAAGTCCTTCTGCACCTGTGCAATGTCACTTTTGCAGCAGTTGGATTATTTCTTGCTCTCAGGCTGCCAGGGGAGCAGGACCTCATCCTGGGATGCTTTGCTCAGGATCTCCAGCTTTTTCACAGAAAGCTTTAAATAAAGAAATAGCTTTGAGTAAGACTCAAATCAGGAGGGTTGAGAGAAGGGCTCTGTCTTCCCTTCTCCCCTGTAATGCTCCTCATGCCCCAGGGACCAGCTTGCTGGGAACCCTGTGCCCAGGAACTGTGTGCTCCAGAAAGCCACCACAGGCCAGGGACACTCACCAAAAGGCAGAGGATGGGCTGTGACATTTGATCTGCACATGAGGTTTCTCTGTTTTCACGAGGAAAATCTGTCTGCTAGAATTTCCTGCCAGTGGGTAAACTCTGCTTGTCAAATCTCATTAGGAAAAAAGAGCTTTCCTGGGAGCTGGCTTTGCTGGGGCTGCCCATTGGTCACCCAAAAGGAGCCCAGAGCTTTTCCTGAGTGTTATCACTGGTGCTTCAATTTCTAGGTCATAGCCAGCAAATTGCTCCTCATTCATAAAAGGTGATGATAATGATGCTACAGGCAATGAGCCTGGCTGGATGATGGTGGCTTTTTGGTGACATTCCTATTACCCTCAGTCAAAGTCAGGTCTGCAACAAGATTAAAGCTCAGCAGAAGCTGTAGAAGACCAAGGCTTTGCAGAAGGGACAGCAGGGACTGTGCAAGTACCTGGGCAGGGATGTGTTCACTTGGCAATGGCATCAGAACCTGGTCCTCAGTCAGCAGCAAGAGGCAGAAGCTGTAATTAGAAAAAACCCAATTCCTTAAGGACCTGCACTGAGAAGCAGCAAAGTGTCAGCTGTAAGGCATTAAGGGATCACTGAGGAATATAGCTAAATACATTAATGACAAAAATTTCCTGTTAAATAAGTTAGTTGTAGTTAATAGAGCTGGTGGGCTGCTGGCAAACAAATATCTGAAAGCTCTGTTAAAGCTAAGAACACATGAGGTGGTGTTTCCAAATGTAATCCATCCCAATCCTCTTCCACGTGACAGACAATTTCTTAAACTGTCCAGAAAAGTTGGTTTTAAAGTAAACTGAAGCCTTCTGCTCCCTGTAAGATTTTTACAGCACCTGTAGTATCAACCCAATCTGATGGTATCTTCTCTAAGAGTACTTTTATCTGCTTAGTCCAGAATGACTGTGCTTTTGTCAGTCTCAGCTTTCCAGGTTTGCTCCATTAATTGCTATAATTAATGCTTATTTTATTCAAAGTGTCAAATTGCTTCACCATGAAGCAAAGGAGAAGCACTTGACTCTAGAAAACACCACGGTATTTAATTGGTATTGAGCTGCAGCTGCTGGTAATGGATTTTAAAAATACAATAATCAAGAGGAAATGGGCAAAACATGACATGGAGATGAAATGTTCTGACACAGTGTTATCTGCTGACCTGTCCTGATGTATTGTGCTGCTCCAACTGTTTGTGGCATGCAAGAACACAGAAACCAACCCAATCATTCTCAAACAAAACGACCACCCAGCAATTATAGAAACTTTGGGAAGAAATTCAGTAGTTCTTACAATTTCAGTTGTCAAAACCCATTTTAATTCTTGCCTCAACACCAGCAGCAGAAAAATGGCCAAGGTGGGTGCAGGCAAGCACCCAGCTCGTGGTGCCAAGCCTGGAAACACCTTCTTGTGGAAACCATACCAGCCAGCCAGCTGATTTCTTCTTGCTGCTTACTCTCCTTCAAGTTTTTGTCGTGACCCTCTTTGGTGGGTTAACCACCACCCAACAGGGTTTTATGAACCCTGTCAGCTTTCCTCCAAAGCCATAAACCTATTATATTTTCTGATGGGGAGAAACCCAGTAAGTGAACCCCCTGGTCACACACAATCCTTTCAGCAGGCCCCATCATTTCTCTGTGATATCCCTTGCCTTTGGCTCATGCTTGAATACTTTGCTGAATATGATGGACTTAAACATGTGCTAAGTGCTTTGCCAAACTGGGTCTTTCTCCTGATTTATGCCAGGGTAGATTAAAATAGAATCAGCCCCTTAAGTGGTCTGTGCCACGTGTTGTCAGCGCGCCGAGACGCTGCGCCTGTGCTTGTGTTTTAATTAAAGGTTCCACCTATTTACATGGAGTCAATCAATCTCAGCACAAAACCCATCTTTGCAAGTTGATTAGCACCGTACTGCAGACAAATGACATTAAGCCCAAATGGCTTTTTGGAGAAGTAATTCGTCTGGGTGGAAATGAAAAATACAATTATTGTAACCGAGGCCGTCACGTCATCCATCACACCCGGCTTGGTGCTGGGTTCTCCATGTGCTCCCCATGTGTGCAGAGATGTTCAGGCCCTTTCAGACCCTGAGATGTGATGCTGATGTTCACAGTGATGTGGTGGATACCCCCGGGGTACCACAACTACCTCCCCATACCCACCACCCAAATCTAGCAGGGCCAGGCAGGCATCCTGAGCTTTTGGAGTTATGGTGTTAATTGGATCATATGTAGACCAGAAATGAGCAGAAAGTGCCTTCACTGGGAGATTTTTAGTGGGCTCGAGGCTAATGGGGGTTTTAATGGGAAAATGCAGCATTCCAGAGTGTTGGAAGAGCAGTAAGAGAGTCCGTGGGCCATCACTGGAATACTCCTGGTGATTAAAATCACTTTTCTCTCAGACCCACATCTCTCAGCATACTCAAGACATTTATTAGTGGTCCATTAATATACCCACTTCTATCTTACAGCTTAATTTGAACACTAATTAACATCATCATGCCTTCTAAAACACAAATGGCACTTGGCAGTATTTCATTAATTCCAGGCTCTGTCTGCAGGCAGCGAGAGTCAAACTTCACCCAAAAAAAAAAAAAAAAAAAACAACCAAAAAAAAACCCCCAAACCACCACCTCCATGGGCTCACGGGGCTGGTGATGGGAGAGTTTCACCTCCCAGGTCTCAGGGTTGGGGGGAAGCTGATGGGAAGCAAAAGGGATGACTTCATTTCCCCAAAAGCTGGGGCAGTAGCCAGCAGGACTGCTTTGACATCTAAACACTCCTTTAATTATCTCACTGAAAGGGGGCCCAGGGCTTGGGTTTGCTGCTGCCACCAACCCTGCTGCCTTTTGCTGGCCAGCCTGAGGCAGGGGGAAAGCAGAGCTAACCCAAAATGGAAAGGTTTTAGTGGTTCCAGCTCTCCCCTGTGCATTATGCTGCCTTCTCAGGAAGGGTAGAATTCAATCAGCCTTTGAAAATCAGTGAGGTTTTTTTTTTTTAATTCTCTCTTCCCCCCCAAATGTCTTAAAATATATCTCCTCTGCTGCAGTTCAAGCCTTACCTCCTGCCCAGCAGGAGGCAAAATGAGCACTCTCCCTTTCTGAAGAAGCCTTTTATGGACCTGGAGACTTTTAACATCTCTTCCCTGAGGCTTTTCCTCTCTCTAAACTGGAGAATGTTCCCTCCCTCTGAAGGTCCCTGTGGGTAGAGCCCTGTGCACTATCTCATTGCACTCATCCAGCTCAGCTCCTCCTGCTCCTTCCCACCCTGGGCACCTTACTGGCATCACCCCAGGCAGTAGCTCCAAATTGGGATATTGGCATTTTAATTTTTTTTCCAAAGCATTCCTATTTTGCATCATGTGTTTTTACAGCTAATTATCCGCAGTTAAATGCTGTAGCTTCTCTCACTACAAGACTGCTGCCTTTTTTATTCCTGCTTCTCCACTTCTCTTCCTAAACTCTTCTTAGTGCTCACTTAAGCCTCTCTAATAACTTCTATTATTAGTCTTTTGAAACAGCAATATAGACAACACCCATTTTAATAGAGTCCCCAATAGTTTGCCTCTTGAAGAGGAGCAAAAGCATTAGAGGGAAAACCTCTCTAATGGGGAGGGAATACTCTGCTCCCTCAAGCCTCCAGCCTTTGCAGGGTTAGTTTTCCTTCTCAGAAATCCATTTGTCATCACCTCCTTGGCACGGCTCTAACTCAGAAGCCTGGGGAGGGTGGGGGGGAAGCTGTGAGAGTGGGGGTCCCAGCCCAGCCCTGACAAAGGCTTTGCAGGGAGCTAAAATGTCAGCACAAGAGGGACAAAGCCTGTCCTCCAGCATTAATACTGCAAGAGAATCTGAGCTGAAATCAGCTTAGCGAGGGAGCACACAGGCAAAGGTTGGGGATGTTGTTTTCCCCTTTGGGATTGCTCTTCTCTGCCCTTTTGGCTCAGAGGGAGTGTAATATTAGTTTAATATCTGATACATCCTCTGCCAGGAGACGTCGGCGCTTTTGAAAGGGATTTGACACAGCCTATACTTCTTCTGCTGCCAGCTTGTTATGATCCTGCCCTGTCATGATCTGGGGTTGAGCTTTTGCAGCTGATGTATAGACTGGCACGATGGAGCAGCAGCCAGCATCCAGCCCAGTTTCTCAGCAGAGATAAGCACTGGTGAGAAGGGGGGAAAAAAGAGCTCCAGCCCAGCAGCCAGCACGGTGCTTTCCCTGTAAGGGTGCAGACAGGCAGGGGGTTGGTATGAATAAAAACTGGGTGCCAGGAAGAGGCTGTCAGTGACATTACTACCTGTCACACGTGTGTAAAGTCATCAAACAGCAGGTGGGAGGCCGTGACAGCCCTGGGAAAGACATCTCTATTAGTGTGCTCAGCACAGTGTTAAGGGCAGGTGGGCTGTTCCGCTGAAAGTGGGAAATGATCTCTTTGGCAATCAGGGTAATTTGGTTTGGCTGAAGTTCCCGGCGTTTTGGAATCTGATGTGAGGCTTCCTACTATTGGATACTGCCCCAGATTCCCAGTGCTGCAGCATCTTGCATCTCCCTTTCGGGTTGTATGGAGTAAATGAGCTTCTGTGCCTGATGGGACCCAGATGGGCAACTTCTCCTCGTCTTCTCTTGTAAACTGGATTTCAAGATTGCAAGAAAATATAGCAAGCATGGTATTCCTGCACCATCTGACTTGCAAAACCAGGCAGTGATTGCATCTAGTGGCCTTTTTTCTTACCCCCAAAGTTTTCAGATTAAACCTGCTTTCTAGAAGCAGCCTTGGCCACCACTGGTTTTGCACTGGAGTGAGTGGGATTTGTTTTTCCAGAGGGTTATTCAGGTGCAACTCCTAGAGCAGGGGGAGACCTGGCTGTGTATGCTGGCTCCCTTGGCTTGAAGGTGAGCTTTCAGTTGAGGTGTTGAAGTAGTTTAATTCCTCCCTGTTCCCCATGGTGTTTTGCTCTGCTACCACTTGACCCCCATTTCCCTGCAGTAATAAGGTCAGCACGTGGAGCAGCACTGCCTGCCTCCCCCCAGCCCTCCCCCCCTGGTGGTCCCCAGAGCTTTCCCTGCTTATTCCTTCCATTTCCCCCCACTTTGCACTGTTTAAAAACAAGCAAGCAAGAGCTCCCTGGAGTCAACAGCTCATTTGTTGGCGAGGGCTGCCTGTTAATCAATTAAAGCTCTGTGAATGTATTTGCAGCAGGGTGGATGATTAAGATGCTTTCTGTCTCTCATGCCTGCTGCTGGGAAGCTTGGGCAGGACAGGCCAAGCCTGGAGCTCCTGCAATTCTGCTTTAATGTGGGCACCAAATACCTGTCCTGGGATGAAGGAGTAAGCTGTTAAAGATGGTGAGGGGAAGGGAAGAGGTTTGGCAAACATCAGTCTTGAGCTAAAGCATTGTTGGGGACACTCTCCAGGGCAGGGTCTTGCTGATCTGCTCTTAAGTGGCCCTAAGGTAGCCCCATGTCCCCAGGGACCTTTGTGTGCAGAAGGGATCCTCACTTGGTCACGGGGCAGAGAAGGAAATTGGCTGATGTGGAGGATATTCAGGAAAATCATCACTGAAAGTGTGTCTGTACCCAGGCAAAAATTAATCAATTAATCCCTGTCAATGAACTGGGGTTTGTGCTTGTGTTGTTGGGCTCTGCTGGCAGAGCAAACCTCAGCTGTGGGAACCTGACAGTCCCTCTAAACATCCTTTTCTTTCCCACAACTGATCTCCATATCCAGGCATGGATTTGATTTGTTTCAGCATCTTAAGCAGGGGAATCAAAGAGACAGAAACTACTCCAGTGCTCAGCCAAGGAAAGGGTGCTGGGACTGGTGAGGTGTGCCCAGTGCCTTTGTCAGGTCTGAGTGTCATTTGGGGGCTTGCAATGGATTAATGAAAAATCTTTTTGTAACACCCACGTGCCATAAACTGTAGTACAGTCCTTGTAAAATGAAAACCACATTCATATTTAGACTTAGGGAAGAGATGTGTCCAACCCCATGAGCTGGCCAATTGACCAAAATCCATCATTGTAGCAAGGCAGGACAAAAAATAGTCTTTATTCTGGCACAATTTACTGAAGTGTGATTTAGTAGAAAGCTCATTAGTGTTTTAAAGGGCTAGGAGTTTGATTGGCTGAAGTTTGATATTTGGTTGAGACTGGGCAAGGACAAGATTTAAATCTGACCCCAGCTGGGGAGGGCTTTGCAATAGGGTTTTCTGGGTGTGGAGTTTCATTGTGGGTGGAAACCCTGGGGCAGAAGGAAAACAGCTGGAGAAGAAGCTGAATTAGGGAGATGGAAACTGAGGCATCAGCAGGGCTGGGAGTAAATCAGTGCAAAACCCAAGACTGATGGTTGTGCAGGTGTGGAGAGAGGAGTGGCTCCCAGGAGAAGGGATTTGGGGGTAGATCCTGGGAGCAGAGATCCTGCACAGCCCCAAGACTCTGCTGGGAGCACAACTCATCTTGGCAGGGCCCTAGGTAAAGCTTTAAAACTTTAGAAGTTTTAAAAAGCCACCTTTAAAACTTTAGAAGTTTTAAAAAGCCATCCTCCAAGTCTGCCTGTGCACTGGGAATGCTCAAAGACGACTAAGAAAGCACCTCCTGAGGTGTTGTTTTTTTTAAAGCAGAGTAATCCAAGCCAATTAGTGAATAATAATAATAAAAAATTACTATTTTAATAACAAGGTTTCCCACTATCACAGCCCACAAAATAAAGAGTGGCCAGAGCAGAGCCCTGCCTCACAGCTACCACCAGAGAGCATCCTTGTATATTTTTTCTGTGGGAACTGAGTTGGGAAGTAACCCATCTTCCAGCAGCCTGTCTCTTTTTTAAGTGCTTCCCAGTCAGTTAAAGATACAATAATTGAAACTTGTCTATCAATCATGTTAGCAGACAAAACAACATTGTTTCTCTTCTCTTTTTCTCCAAAGTACTAGAGCTTGATCGGCTTAACAACACGAACAAAGAATCAAAGTCAAAAATCCCACTTAAATGTTTTCAGGTATAAAAGAACATCATCTTTGGGGAGGGAAGGTGCAAAATTCATTGTTTAAAAGCATTCTACGGGAACACTCAAAAGGCAAAAAGAATGGCAAGAACACAATACGTGCACACAAAATATATTTGGGGTAATTTAAAAAAGAAAATCTTGCCAAGAAATTTGCATAATGTCTGCATGTCTGCAGCTCCCTCAGCTGAAGCACTTGATGTGTGTCCAGTGAAACAGGTGAGGGGGTTTAGATTTGACTCCTTTTTGTGTTTCCTTGGTGTATAAAATCCTAGTAAAACTAGGTCTGCACTTTGGATGTCCCTGAGGATGAAGGGGCAGGATGGTAGGGATGGCCTGTGGCTCTGAACTAGTGGATAAATGCTGGTTTAATTTCTATTTTTTAAAATATTTTTGTATTAAATTTTTATTAAATTTTTATTAAACAGACCCTACTGCAACATTTTATATTTGTATATATATATTCTATATATATATATATATAATATTTTAATATTTTGTTATATTTTTAAATATTACTTTCCCTTGTGCCATCCAGGTGACCCCCAGCCCTCAGGCTTTCCAGAGCTGCAGCAGCCACTCTGGGGGTTTCTAGATCCATTTGCAGTGCTCATAAATACATTTTTTCCTCCAGAGATCCCTGATGTGGCTGGGGATGAGACCCAGAGGGCTGGGACAGGGATGACTTGTAGGCTGTTCCAGTGGGCCATCAGCATCTCTGATGATAGATTCCTGTATTTCTACATTTCTATTCTGATGAATAGATTCCTGTGTTTCTCTTTGCTGCTGGGGGCTTCTCATTTGTTTTAGTCAACAAAAAAAATGCAGAGTTGTTGGCTAAAGATCTGAAATGTGCCAATTCTTCCAGGCTAACAAGGTCCTGCTGTTCTAGGGGGGGTGAAGGGTTCCCCAGAGCTTTCTGCTCTGTGTTGCTTCTTGTTCTGTTGGTTCTGTGCCAGTGTTGCACTGGGTTTGTATTTTCAGACATCCATTTATCCAAACTCCTTTAGCAGAGGGGGCAACAGGACTACAGTTGCCCTGTGGAAGTGAAACAGAGAAATCTCTGGACTCAAATAATTTCCCTTGCTCACTCAGTTGGGAAAAAGGGAAAGAAATGAGCAGTGAGAGGCTTTTCCCACTGCTTTTACAACTGCTTGAGCAACAGAGGGGACCAGAGGCTGAATCACTGCATCTCTGCTGTTCCCCCCCCTCCCCTTTGCAAACATCAGCCCGTGGTTTTAGGGAGGTTTAGAATTAGTGGTCTGTGAGTGGCTGCTTGTTTCAGTCCTCCCAGGGTATCACAGATGTCAGAGCTCATAGATGCTCTCCCCAAGGTAATGTGGTTTTTTAGCTTGAGACAATCACAATTCCATTAAAAAAAATGTGGTTATTAACTGAAGTGTGGTCCCTGTGTCCTCAGTTCCTGGTGCCTGGGATGCTTCTCATCTCCTCTGGGTGCTGTTCAAAGTCATTTGGGAATTTCCCCTTTCCCTGGAGTGGTCCAAATGATGAGAAAGTTTCATTTTAGCTTCAAGTGGGGTTTTCCTTCAGCTAAAGTCTTGGAATTGTGAAGACACATGGCCAGGGAAGGGTGTTGGTCTGTAGTGTGTTGGTCTGTAGTGTGTTGGTCTGTAGGGTGTTGGCCTGTAGGGTGTTGGCCTGTAGGGAGGGTGTTGGTCTGTAGGGTGTTGGTCTGTAGGGAGGGTGTTGGCCTGTAGGGTGTTGGCCTGTAGGGAGGGTGTTGGTCTGTAGGGTGTTGGTCTGTAGGGTGTTGGTCTGTAGGGTGTTGGCCTGTAAGGAGGGTGTTGGTCTGTAGGGTGTTGGTCTGTAGGGAGGGTGTTGGCCTGTAGGGTGTCAGTCTGTAGTGTTTTTGCTTCTGCTCAGGTGGGCAAAAAAAGATTCAAGCCATGATGGCTGCATTTTTAGTTTGCTTTGCCCTGTTTTCTTTACAGATGATTTTCTGAGTTGATTCCAGTCCTGTTGCAACAAACTCACAAAGCTGTTGTTGCTCAGTCACTCCTGGTTTCCTCGTTAATAGAACAGGAGGATAAGCAAAATTCATGGAAACTGCCTACACTGAGCAGGAACAAGAAGGAATTTCTGAGCACTGAGGCTTTTTCAGAGGTTCTTTGCTCAGAGATAGGAAAAACAACCTGTAAATGTTCATCATGACAAAGAGAGCTGCAGATTTCAGGCTACTGAGAAGAGTCATCTCTCCAGCTGTAGGTTGGCATGTGGGTTCCCTATTGCAAATATGGCTTGTGATTCATCCCAGAGGGATGGGGATGGGGAGGGGGTGTCTATATTAGGCCAAATGCTGAATGGCAAGGGCCAGCTCACAACCTGAAGAATATGGAGAATGAGGTCATATGAGATGAAATGCTTCAGTATTGCCAGGCCCACGTTCCTTTCCTGAAAGGGAAGAAATTCCAAGTGATTTCCAGGAGGAGCAGTGCTCATTTGCCAGCAGAAAGGCACCTTTGGGTTTGTTTTAGGTTACCTCCCAGGCTGTCAGGTGCTGCCCCAGAGCACGTGGCTTCTCCTGCAGCCTCAGGTGCTTCAGAAGCACCACAAAACCATGGGAAAAACTGCTCCTCCCCAAGAGGCATCTTGTGCCAAGTGCAGGGTAATTTTCAGAAAAGATGAACAGTGACAAGGCCCCTAAAAAGCAACTTGTGGTGTAAAGGCAAACCCTTGTGATTCAACACCTTCTAATTATTTGGGAGTAGGAATATTTTTCTTTGGTACTCGCTTTTTGCTCTAATTTTAATCCAGAAGGCTGTTGCCTTGTAGAGGAACACTGCTTTAGGACTAGGTCACAGGTTTTGAAGAATCATCAGCTTGATCATTTTGACATTTCCAGGGGAGCAGTTTTGGGTGCCCAGGGTCAGCAGAGACAGCTCTGTGCTACCCTCTGCCTTCTGTTTGAAGTCGAAGGCACTTTTTATCACTCTTGAATCTTAGGAAAGATGGAAGTGCAGAAGACAGCCACCCTTTTTTTGATGTTCTGTCTTCAGAGGACTACCCTGGCATGCCAGCATTTTTGGCAAGTGGTGTCATCCAGCTGAGACTGGTGTCACCTACAGGAATGGCCCCCTGGAGTGAGAAGGGGAAATATTGCTGAGGAAGAGTTTTGGGGCATTTCATCTGGGATAAGCAATGAAGGTGCTTTTATTGGTGGTAAAGTAAAGCATCTGCCTTGCCTTTGTCCTTCCTGGGGTTGCCCTGAGCTTTGGGCAGCTCCCAGCTGGGGCTGGCACCCCACTGCCCAGGGGCTTGGTGAAGATGCTGAGCTCCTGGCCCAGGTTTTCCAGAGAAGCTGTGGCTGCCCTATCCCTGGAAGTGTTGAAGGCTGGATGGGGCTTGGAGCAACCTGGGTTGGTGGGAGGTGTCCCTGCCCATGCAGGGAGGTTGGAAATAGATGATCTTTTAAGGTCCTTTCTGACCAAACCCAGTCTGGGTTTCTACCTCTCTGCTGTTCAGATCTCTTCCGCCCTGAACCAGAGGGATTACCAGTTACTTTGCATCTGCTCATGCAAAGCAGAGAGTTAAACCCCAAACTTCCATCTGTTCATAATTAAAGATCTTCACTGGCTGAATTTGACTAATTTAGCAATTACTATGGGGAGAGAATGGTCTCTCTGAGGCCTCCAGCTGTTCCAGCATGGGGAGCCTCTTGCTTTCCCATAAGGGGCTGCAATAATTTCCTCTGTGATTTTGATCTGATTTTGTTACAATAATTCAGTGAGCCCATTCTGGCCAGCTGTTCTTCAGGCCTCCTGGCCTGCATTGCTTACACAAGGTTGCTGGTGATGATGTTGAATCAATCTTTCCAACAATTTTGTCTCTGTCCCCAGCTCTTGGAGTTGTTCCAGCTGTTCTTATTATACAGCTGATAATTCAGCAACACTCCCCCCAGTGATTTGCTGGCCTATGAAACCTCCTAACTGTGTTTCAGTCTCTTGCTTCCCAGCCTGGTGACAGTCACTGGAAATATTGTACAAGTGACACTTGCAGTGAATTTGCAGTCATTTAAACACTGAGCAGCAATTTACAGATCAGGTGGGGTTTTGCCTGGCATCTCCTTGCACATCAGGATGTGGATCTCTCTCTAAGGGCAGGAGTGACATTATCTGAAAGGTCATCTTCAGGGAAAGATGTGGGACTTCTGGTGGTGAGGGAAACTCCACAGTGTGGACAAGAGATCCTGAATGGTCCTTTAAGATGCCCTTGGTCTTTGGGCTTGTCCAGCCTGGAAAAGTGAAGGCTTCAGGGAGATCTTGTAGTGGCCTAAAGAAGGATGGGGACAGACTCTTTAGAAGAGCCTGTAGTGATAGGAAGAGGGGTAATGGTTTTAAACTAAAAGAAGGGGAGATTCAGACTAGATATATGAAGAAAAATTATACAATAAAGTGGTGAAATTCTGGCCCATGTTGCCTGGAGAGGTGGTAGATGTCCCATGCCTGGAAACATTCAAGATCAGGTTGGATGGGGCTTTGATCAATCTGATCCAGTTGGATGTTCCTGCTCCCTGCAGGGATTTGGACTGGATGGACCTTAAAGGTCCCTTCCAACCCAATGCATTCTATGATCCTGTGTCCCCAGGGAGACAGCAATAGATCAAGGATTTTTGGCTAACTTGTGCTCACCAGTGGCTCCTTTCCTGGGGTCACTTTGTACAAGCAGAGTTCAAGCTCTCTTTTGAAAAACCAGCCTGCCTGGACATATTGTCTCCTTTCTCTTTGCTATTTATCAATCCCCAGGGGTGGTCCCTGATTTCCTGGGCTGCTTTCATTCCAATCCTTCTCCTCCACGCTGTGCCATGTTTTCTGCCCCTGCTGTCCTATTGTGCAGATTCCCTTTTGGCTGCTTCTCTGGTTTTGAGCTCTGAATCTCTGAACTCAGAAAGTTCGAGCTTCTCTCTGTTTTTGTTTTTTTTTTTACCTCCAGATAGAAATATGGATGAACACACAGCAGATTTCTGTGCCTCTATATTCCCTTCCCTTCCAGTTGGGAGGAAAAGTCTGGCGAGGGCTCTCTGGATGCTGCGCTGTCCCTTAAATCCTCCTAGAGATGCTGAGGCATTGGTCCACGCTGTAATCACTGAAGGATTACAACCAGTGTCATTCCATATTAGTGGGATTATTAAGGAAAATTGGCTTACAGGCTCCAGCCTGCTGGCAGCTTACCCCAGCTGAACAACAGCCTCACGTCCCTCCTGCCTGCCCGCCCCTGCCCTGCCTCCCTGCCAGCCTTCCCATTGATTTTAAATTTTACTATTGACTTTTAAAGCACTCAGGGGCTTGGGGTTTTCCTCCCTGGCTGATTTATTGCCATCCTGGGAGTGGGGACAAGCTTCAAGATCTTCATCCATCAGCCTGTTGTCAGTGTCAGGCTTCTGCCCACAGATTTCAGCACCAAAAGGCTCCGGGCCCAGAACTGGTGGTGTTGATTGAAAATTTGAATTTTGTCCATGATGACTTAATTCTGCTTGTTAGAAAGTGTGC
Organism: Heliangelus exortis; assembly: GCF_036169615.1. Classification (NCBI taxonomy): domain Eukaryota; kingdom Metazoa; phylum Chordata; class Aves; order Apodiformes; family Trochilidae; genus Heliangelus; species Heliangelus exortis. Next base: position 17,647,231 of record NC_092433.1, on the reverse strand, counting down.
TTAATTCAGAGCAGACAGAGGTGGTTGCTGCATGAGATGGAGTTTCCCTGCTGTGGCTGGCACTGGGGTCAAGTGCAGCGTGGGGAAGGTTGTGGGAAGCTGCTGCTCAGCATCCTCCAGGTTTGGGAGAAATCATTAGAGACTGTTCTGGACCTTACATTGCTACAACCCACCTGGCATGAACAGTGTGCTGAGTAGCATGGAAGGACGTTTTGGTTTTTTTTTTCTGTGCTCATTACTTCCCTTTTTCAGACCTTCTGGAAGGAGAGGAAAAGCTCCAGGCTTTCCTATCCTGCCAGTCACTGGATGAAAGGAGTCTTTGAAAGCTTCAATCAATTGAAAGCCTTGGTAATGTTGCCAGGGAGGGCTGATTGAGGATGTGAGAGGTTGGGTACTATGGGAGTGCTGTGCTGCTGGGGACACCCAGCAAAATAGGTAAAAGTGTTGCTGCTTGGTTTCTGCAGCAAAGGGAAGGGTTTAGTGCTCCAGCTGGAGCATCCCTGGCTGAACTCACAGGTCCCCTTTGTGCACCACTGGCACGTGTCACTTGGTTTTTCTTATTAATGATGAAGTAATTGGTTACAGCAGAGGGGCTGTGTCCATCAGCCCATCTGCTCAAAAGGCACTTGTGCTTTCTGATCCATGTTCTGCCTACAAGCAAGGTATTTGTTCCTTGCCTGAGTATGTGCATTAGCTAATACACCTCATCTCCCTATTTGAATTTTAAAAAGAAAGCTAATGAAGAAGATTATTGCACCATGACAATAATAATGCTAATTGAGCACTGGCACAGCAATATCTCGGGGATGCTTCTAGAAGTTGCCTTGGTGAATTCTTAATTGAGTGTGTGAGGCTCTTGAATTCTTAATCTCAGGCAAAGACCCCTTGACTTGGCCAAGTTTTATACCTTCATCCTCAGCATTAGCACAAAAATTTTTCAGTATTAAGTACAGCCCATTTTTATTCTATCTTGCTACTACCATAGCAATAACCTTTGCTCCTGGCTCTGCTCCAGAGCCAGACACTCTGCTCAGTCTGGATCTGACCCCCAGCCCGTGCCCACTCCTGTTTCATCTGTGTGTAGCCTGGGAAGGTTCATTTGGTTCATTCTGGGTTGGGGAGCCAGGGGGAGAGCACAGAGAAAAGTTGCCAGAACAAAGCAGGTCACCTGCTGGAAGCTGAAGAGGAGAGCTTTAACCTTTAGTTATGAAAATCACAGAACAGAGTTAAAATTAATACAAGACCAATGAAGACTGAGATGACTCAGGTCTTGCCCAAGGAATTTAATTTAAAACTGTAACTGTGGGAAGCACTGGGCTGTTTTGCTCTTTGTTTTGTAAGCAGCCAGCATGAGGGTTATTGCAAGCACAAGACTCTGCCTGGCTTCCTTCCAGAAGGGATGCATGAGGTTAGAGCTGCATAAATCTCCTCTATTGTGCTGGGGGGCTTTGCTGAGCTGCCTGACACCCCTCAATCCTTCTGGATACACAGAGATGATGGATTTTTTCCATCATCTGCAAAAAATTAGAGGTTCTATGAAGAGTGTCAGGAAGTCTATCAGTGAATTATGGCACCCATGTGGATGTTGAGGAGCCAGTGCCTGGGGCACTTTGCAGCTCAGGTTCTGCTGAGCATTCACTGTGTGCTGCACACCTCAATCTGAGGGGGAACCCAGCACCAGGCACTCAGAGCTCTGAGACACCCACAAATCCCTTGCAGATGTTTTATACCCTCCTCTTCTGCCAGAATTATTGGCAGCTGTCGTGAGCTGAGTCTTCAGCCCAAATGGAGCCCCAGCTCTTGTTAAAACTTCTACCCAGGACAACTTCTAGACGTGCTCTCAGCTCCTCCAGCTCCCTGCAGTGCACACACAGCACTTGGGGCCAAGTGAACATATCAGCCCTCTGAGCACGTTCTGGCCAGGGATGGTGGGGATGATGGAGCATCCTGCAGCTCCAAGGCTAGACCAGAGGCTGCAACCCCACAGGGAGGCAAGAGATACAGAGAGAAGTGTCCAACACCACCCTGCTAGGTTTTTTGGGGGGGCCGTGGCTCTTCCAGAGATGTTTTCTGAACAAAAACTGGGCCCACTAGGGGCTGTTTCAGCTGCGGTCATGAGAAAACAGCTTGATGTCTTTCTGGTGTAAATAAGATGAAATGATGTGTCTACCACACTAATCTCTTCTTCTTGCTGCAATTGACTAGCAAAGAGTCCAGGGGACAGGAGTATTGCAAGACTTCCTTCATGTCTTAATAATTCTCATCAGCCCACTAGGAAAATCCCAGGAAATTCCTGAATTTCATCACAGAGAGAATCGTGGTGCTTTCCCTTCCCTTTTCCCTTCTTGGAATTACCCTTATCCTTTCACCTCTGCTCAGCCCTGGGGTGCTGCTCTCACAGGGAGCCTTTTCCTTGCTTCACCTTTTTCCAGCTGCTGGTTTATCCAGTGGAGTGATGTTAGTGATTACCTGGGTGCTCCTGGGGGCAAGGGGAACCATCCTCACATAGTGGTGCTCCCAAAAACCCAGAGTACACGTAGCCAGGGAATGGTTGCCTCTTGCTTGCCCTTCTCCTTCCAAACCCTATGCAAAGGGTGAAATAAATAAATGAATAAATCATTGGCATGGGAAGGCTGCAAGCAACAGGAAACACGATATAAATCCTGACACGCTTCCCAGCAGTGTTTGATGTGGGACACTTGAAACACTTCCCCCAAGGGACTTCTGGTCCTTGAGGACCTGATTTACGCCAGTGCTGGAGATGAGAAGCCAGGATGTGGTGTTACAGAGCTATAATAATGGATCTCCAGATCTCATTCAGCTCCAGGTCTGGTGAGACAATGCTAAAACGCAGCCATGGGCAGACCGGGAATTAAATTATTTGTGTTGGCTTAGGGGAGGGGGTTGGCTGGTTTTATCCCATGCCAGTACTGGGTCAGCCATGTAGAAAGGAAAAGAAAAGGCTTTATAAGGCTTTATAAATTGGCTGGGCACCAGAACCTGAGCCCTGCTAGATGTAGCTTTTATCTTTACAAAATTCATCTCCCATTTGTGGAAATAAGCGGGGCCGGATCCCATCACGTGGGCTGGGATTGCTGTGACTGCTGAGGAAAGCTCTGGATACTCCAGCTTCTGAAAAATCATGGCATAAAGCCCCAGAGTGCCAGATGGGTCATTAATAGGTTTCTTTATTTAATTTTTAACGTTTGCTGATGCCAAGCACTAAGCACAGCCCAAGCCCTGGCCCTGACCAGAGCTGTTTCATCCCAGACAGGAACATCTGTTATCTGCTGGAGGAGAAACCCTTTGCTGGAGACATCTCCTTCAGTGTGAACCCATCTTGAAGACCCATCAGATGTTTCTTGCACTCAAGATGTGCTTTCCAAGGCTCTTCCCTGGGTGCCAGAACCCAGGGAAGGTTTCTTCCACTTGAAAAATTGTGTCCCTGAATTTTCAGGACTGGGCCCTCAGGGCCACAACACCTCAGCTGGAGGTCCTTGGGTATCAGGCTATGGATTTTCTAAACAGGAATTTAAATGGTCTGTTAATGTTGTTATTCCCATTTGTTTGATGCATGTGCCATCCTGAATATGCTCCAAAATCATTAGCTGCTATTTTATGTTGCATAAATTTGTAGTCTGTCCTTTCTAAAGGGAAGATGAAGCCTGACTGTAAATTTGACTATTTTTCCAATGGGTCTTAATTAGTAACTCCCAAGGATTTTGCAAGCCTCTGAGATGGCTTGAAATGCCTGAGTCATTTTATTATAGGATTGGGAGTTAATATTCCAGATTAATAATAGATATGAGCATTTATTAAACTCTAGGCAATACTCACAAATGAAAAAAAAAAAGAAAAAGTTTATCATGTCTGAAACAGCCTTGAGGAAGAGAAACTTCTAAGTGACTCAGACTCTGCTCTTTTCTCTTTTGTAGCTGCCTGGCAGTAGGAAAGGCTTCATGCCATGGTCTGCTCTGTTGCTCCTGAGTTTTTTTCTGAGGACAAACAGGTGGCATCCTTCAGATCTGAGCGGGGATGTGGAGAAGAGTTCTGCTGCTTGGCAGGCAGTTGCTTTGTACTTTTCAAAATATAAATTCCTATCCAAGTGCTCGAAACATCCAGGCACCAAGAAATGCCCTTTGCTAAAGGAAATAGCCAGCATAGTTTGCTGTGTTTATGAGGCTTGATGACCTGAGTAGGTTGGTTCTTGATTGCTCTGCTTTGCCACGACAGCCCACGGGGCTGATTCAGAACAGATCTCCCATCCCTCCAGTACTTGCTGGGCTGTGCACAGTGGGTGATGGACAAATGAATGGAGGGTTTTATGCTTCTGCATTAAGCCTCAAGGGTCCCTGCTTTGCAGGCCACTGCTAGAAAGACCTTATTGATGGGCAGCAGTGCCCATGTTATTATAAATAAGCAGAACAAGTCTCCCTGTAGGGAGTTTTAAAACTTTCTTGGCTGATTTTTCTTAATTTCAGGAGCTCAAACCTTCTCCAGGTCTAAGTGAGAGGGAATAGCACCAAAAATATAATGATGCTCTCGTGTCAGCAGAGATTCCTAACCAGGCAGGGATGTTCCCTTGCCTGCTGGGGAGAGACAGAAGGAAGCAAGTGATAGGAATTAAATAAAAGAGGAATCCTCTACGTTGAAAGTGGAGCTTTAGGAAGGAAATTTAAAATAGATGCCACAAAATGGCAGTGTGCAGGACCATAGGAGAGGTCCAGCAAACCTGTGCAAGTGTGATCAACCCATAGCCTGCTCTCCAGTGCCTGCAGGCACAATCAGTCAAAGTGCAAGGGCAGGCTCTGATGTAGAGACATCACAAGGCTTGCAGTAGTGTTTGGAGAGCCAAATCCCTCTCTGTGTGTAAAGGCTGGGTATAACTCATCAAACTGGAGCTTGGGAGGCACATCAACCTAGTGCTGGCTCTCTCCATGGGACCAAAATTTCCTTTAAACTGCTTCCACGTGGTGTGCAAATGGGAAGCTGATGTGTTAGCAGTGCTCACAGAGGGGCTGCAGTGGAGCAGCAGCAGCAAAGATGATTCAGAATAAGAATCCTTGTCATCCTGGGTGAGCAGCAAGCCAGGAAAAGAGAGAAAGGAGGAGGAAACACCTCTGGAAAATGATGGGGGAGCAGCTGGGGCTGGTGGAGGTGGATCAGTGCCTCCCAGCAGGGTTGGGAGCAGGGGGATCTGAGGCATTTCCATCACCAGAGGCTGTTTTCTCCTGTGAGATAAGGAGGAAAAACTTTTGTTCTTTGCCATGTATGACCTGCTGAGCTCGACCAAGCCTTCTTCAAAAGTTTGGGAGAAGGCAGTGAAGAAATTCAGTGTTGGTATCTTGTAGGAAATGTAGGTCCCACTAAAGAGAGCGCCAGCCTTCTCTCCTTATTATATCTGGGGCAACATCTCTCTTTTTAGGTCTGTGATCAAATTAATTATTCACATTCTGGGCATTGCTTTGATCCTCTTAATATGTTTAACTACAAGAATAGAGGACCCGTGTTGGTTGCATTTCCACTCTGCTGTCAAAATAAATAAAAAGTCAGGAGATTGCAGACCCCACCCTAGTACAATATCCCCAGGCAGGAAGTTTTGGGAATTTTTCTCTATCAGACTTGGCTCTGGGGTTTGCTCAAACCTTTGGGGTGACCTGCAGATTTCAGTGTCTGCCCAAATATTGGCAGCCAAGTGAAATAATTGCAGCATGCATGGCATAAACCTCCTCATGCTCTTACCTGGCAGGTCTCCTGTCCAGCCATGAGAAACCCAGCAAATAAATCTGTTTTAGACCAAAGAAAGTCTATGTTGCATGAAGGGACTTACCTCTGCTCCTGCCCACTCAGCATCACCCAAGACAAAAGTCCTCCTTGCAGCCATCCAAATCAATCTAATCAGAAGCCAAATAAAATAGTGCTTTAAATAAATCTCATCTGCATCCTGAGAAAAACTTCTCAGTTTACTGAATATGGAAATTGCCAGCAGGAAATTATTTATCGCCTCAGTATCAAAGTATCAGGGGTTGGTTGGTGCCTTTGGGAAAATCAATTGTGATACAGCAATATTTCTCACTTCCCCATATATAATGTGATCTGCCAAATTTAATCCAGTTTTGCATTTGATGGTCCCCAGTAGGATGAAAAGGTGAAGCTAATGTCACATAAACAATGCCAAGCATCATCCCCCATGAAATTTTATGTGACAGTTGAAAGGGGCCGAATTATCCCCAAAATAGCCTGGGGACTTCACACTTCCTGCAACCTGGCAACTCACAACAATGTAAATATTTTGCTGCTCACTTTGCTTCTCTTCTCTCTTTTTAATTGTAAATTCAACACCAGTATTTCAACCCAGGAGTTGGGAGAAGGGAGGGTTTCCATGTGCCGTGCAGGAACCAAGCACTGTAGAGGGAGAACGTGCAGGCAGAAGCATTTCCAAGGCCAAATCCTTTCCTCTTCACTCCCTGTTAATCAACCAAAGGTCTCATCTACTGCCATTATGGGGTAATTTTCCCTAAGTGTGGCCAAAATGAGGGGTTTGTCCAGGGACGTATCATCAGCCAAATTGCAGGGTTTTACTGTGTGCTTTTTCCTCTCCCCCTGCCTCTGCAGCTCCTGAGCTGCTGGCTCTATTACGTGGGTGCATCATCACTAAGGGAACTCCTTGTTTTTCTTGTCATTATCTGCAAAAGGAGCCTAATGTATATGTAGGATGTTAAAGATATGTACCTTTATTGAAAATTGCCAGAGTAAGATGAAGTACTGTAGGAAGTATTTGAGCACAGCCTACAAAGTACTGCTAATTCCCAGCCCAAGGGAAGGCTTAGATGTGTTTTGCTGCTTCTTCCACTTTCTCTGGGGCAGTATTGCTATCAGCCTCTTGCTTTTGACAGCTGGGATCTGGTTATTTTATTGTGACAATTCCCTTTGTGCTCATTTCCATGCTGGGATTGCCCAGTTCATTTCCAGGGACAGTTGTGTCAGCAGGATATCAGGGGGAGATGCTCACCCCAGGATGGTTGCTGCTGATGGAATTTTTTTATTTCTTAACTCAACCTGCATCAGAGCTCAGTGCTGTTGAAGAGTCCAAACTTGTCAGGTTCCTGACTGTTTGTTTTAGTAGCCTGAAGAGCTTCCAATTTGCCTATAATGAGGCTAATTATCAACTCAAAACCATGTTGGTTTCCATCACATGTGTCATGGGGCCTGGGGATGGAAGGACAAGAATTCTGCCCAACATGCACCACGATCTCATTCTGTTTGGAGCAACCTAAAGTAGGCACTGCATGAACATGGGACAAAAAATTCCTTTTAATTGATACCCACTGCTTATCAGCATCCCCTTCGTGTGCTTTTAGAAGGAGGGATGGCAGATTTTCTAAAGATCTTGGTTACCTCCCCATGGACAGCTTTTCATTGAGCTGCTTTGCAGTCAAAGGTGGGAGTAAGGGCAGTGTTGTTTTGGGTGCAAAATGAGTGTGAAGGTAAATCTTGGTTGCAGACATGAGTAATGTCTGTAATGAGTAATGAAATTAAGGCAACAAACCATAAAGAAGGGGCTGAAACTGGTGAGCTTCGAAACCTGGGATGTGCTGGATGCCAGTTCTTTGCTGCCAGATCACTGGCATTTTACTTGGGAGTTGCCAAGAAGCTGATGGAAGCATTTCCTGTGGGTTTGATGCCTTGGAAAATATTGTGAATTTAACTTGAAAGCAGACCTGTACTTTCAGTTCCTTTGCAAACTGTTCAGTGACAATATTCCTACGTTTGTGCCTCCTTTGCTTGTTTTCAGAATTAAGATGGAATTTTTCCCAGTCTTTTCCAGCTTGCTTAGGGATTGAGGGACCTCAGTGGTGCTCCTCAGGGATCCTCCCATGGCCAGGCTCCATGAGGACTGGCAGCAGGATTCAGGGGCTACAAAAGCAGGAATCTTCTGTGCTTCAACTGCAGCACTTGCAGGGGACAGTGAAGGTTGCTTGGAGTTGCAAAAACAGGGACATTCCCAACCTGGAAGCAGCCTGTGCCTTGGACCCCCAGGACTTGAAAGTGCAGGGCTGGGAACTAGGGGCATGAATTGCTTTCATTTCCACAAATATGTGCTCGTTCTTTCAAACCATTTTTTCATTGCTTTGTTTGTTGTCCTGCTATTGTTCTCAGGAGCTGGCTCCCACCTTGGGCTCACAGAGCTGGTGGGAAGGAGGGAGTCCTAATTATAAATCCCCTACTCCCCCTTTTCTTGCATGGCAGCAGCTGGGCTGTGCTTCAACAGCACCAAAAGACCCCTCTCTCTGGCAGTGCTTTTGGAAGAGGCTTGGTTTGGCTTTTCTTCTCCTGGGTTGGCAGTGGCCCATCTGCTGCCTGCATGAGAAGGGGGGGGATGCCCAATGCCTGTGCCTGGTGCTCAGGACTGTGGGGCCAGCACAGGGAGAGGAGTGGCTGAAACCATGGAGATTTGTCTGGCTCAGAGGATTCATCTTCTCAGGATGGATGGAGCTGTGGACACAGGCAGAGTCAGGCCTCTGGCTAGCTGACTGTGAAACAATTTTCATTCATCATTTTTTGGCTGGCCCCAGAGCTCTGTTAAATCACTTTTTCCATTAGTTTCAATGGCTGGGAGGTTTAGCGTGGTGCTGGAAGTGGGGCTGCAGTGAGAGGGATGGGGTTCCCAGCCACAGCCACCTTTTCCCACTGTTTCAGCTGGACAGGGTGGCTTTTGGTGACCATTCCCTGACACCTCACACAGCCATTTGGGAGGTGGCTTCTGCCCCTGAGCCCAGCATCCTGTAAACAGCTCCTTCACAGGGGACAGAAACCAGGTGTGTTGTGTCCTTCTGCAGGGATGGAAAATCCTGGAGGGACTTGGAGATTTGCTTCCCACCCTCAGGGAATGGTTGGGGGGTTGCTGGGCTGCAGCCAGCACCCAGCAGGGCTGGGAAATGCTTGGCCCAAGCACCATGTCCTGGGAAGGATTAGTCCAAGCTGATCCAGCTCAGAGGTTTCACTACAGGGAGGATTCAGAGCACCTGAGGAAACCTGGGGAGTGGGCTGGGGGAAGAAGGAGGAGGTCTGCAGAGCAATTGACTGATCATCAGCTGTAACCACCAAAGATTAAATATTTTCTCCCATTTTAATTATGAAAATCAGGAAGAAAATCCTAAAGGCAAAGTTAGCATCAGCCAATTATGAGATGTCTTCAGCTAACTAAGGCAAATGTCTGTTCAGCTCCCAATATCTTCTATTTCCAACGTGAAACAGGAATAGCTGCATTATGTAAAATGTAAGAAGAGAAAGGCACATTATTGTTTTAATTCAACCTTTCCAAACAGATTTGTATTCACACTGTATCTTAACAGAGGGATGCGGGAAGCAGAGAGAAATTTATCTTCTCCAGAGAGTGATACATCAGTGCCTGGTTCACAGGAACATTTTTCAGACATCTCAAGAGCACCATGCACAAAAATATACATGCCATGAATTTCCTGAGCAGACAAGGGCTAGCTGGAATGACGACAGTGGTAGGGAGAGCCCAGACCAATAGCAGAAGCTTGGCAGGAGGAACCAAGATTATTCCACTGGAAATGCAGAGAAAACAGAGAGGAAAAACTTTGTCCACTCATTAGGGCAATGATTTGTATTTCCTTTGCTGCCTGTCCCCAAGGGGTCTTTTCTGTAGAGTTCAGCTTCCAGGAACCCACTCCCAGAGCCACATCTCAACCTCCAAGCTTTGAGGAGCCCGGCCTCTGCCTCTGAGTGAAATTTGAGCCACTGGAAACTTTTGGAGGAAAGTATCACTGCAGCAAGGGGCCAGCTGAGGTTTGTTTAAAAAAGCATTTTGCAAGAAAACACAGCTTCTTTGTGGGACACAAATTTCCTTATTCCCTCTGACAAGACAGTGGTGGCATCAGGGTTGGTGGCCCAGGGGGGTGGTGACTCTTTTCTTCCCGTAGCCATCAACAACTGCTCTCTCCCTTTCCAACAATCCTACACGACAGAAGACAAGATGTCAAGAGAGATCAAATCACTCTTCCCATAAAAGCATCCAAAGTGTGGGCTCAGCTTTTGCACCCGAGAGGGCAAAGTGTCCCCCAAGGTGACTCCCCCATCACCTGGAGTGGTGGGGACATGGTGATGGCATCTCCCTTGGGTTAGGCTGGGGGGTAGGAGACAACTGAGGGGTAGGGCAAACCTGGCAGCAGGTCTGGCTTTGTCCTCTACCATTGGTCCAAGAAGAGGTGGAAAAGGTATGAGGACCTCCCTGAAGGTGTTTGGGGCAGGAGAGGATATAGCAAGATGGCCAGGAACCGGAGGATCCACCTGATAGTGCAACTTGGACATTTTTCAGCATCATAATTTTAAGGCAGGTTCCTGGAGGAGGCATCTGGAGGTTCCTGATTGTAAGGGTGCTCATTGGAATGGCTGGAGTTAAGGAGTTAAGTTACAGGATTAAGGCCTTGGTTGAAAATTCTGGTGTGAAGAACACTCGTGTTGTACATAGCTCTGAAAAAAAAAAGTTTTTAACCATATGAGAAAAGATTATGAGAACAAAGATGGCACTGCCTTTCATAATTGTTGTGATCATTTTCTCCTACATGCAAGCTTCTAGATAGCTTAGTTGGTGGCTTTTTAAAGCAAACATTTGTTATAACTCATTCCAGAGTTCACAGCACATAGCTTTAGATTTCTGTGGTTTCATATTCTTCCACCAGTCTGCTGAATAATTAAATAGCTAGGTTGGAAGATTTGATTATCCAGAAAATCTGCAATTGAGCATTTGTTGCCCAGAAAATGGACACATTTCTTTCTCAGCTACATTTGGACACAGCAGGGAGCTGAATCTCTAGTAATTTCATTTATAGAAGTTTTCCAAGTGTTAAGTGACATTAAACTAAGTGAAATGAAACACTTTGAGTCTAAATATTTCACAACTCTGTATAAATGGCTTCTTCTATTATTGAAGCAGATGAGTTGCAGACTTGACCCTACATTTGCTGCATGGTGAGTGAGGATTTAGCCCTGGGACACTTATTAAAGGCGATGAGTGTCAATGTGCCCATGTTCTCCTTTTCCATCTGTGCAAGGTAAAATGCAGGCAAACAGCCTTTTCATTTCCTCACCTTCACAAAATGCCCTGCAGCTTGTTTTCTTCTGGCCTATCTGCAGTTCTGTGCTGTTAACACTCCGGAAGAATTTTTCTTTCAGAAATTCTTTGTGTGTGGTGTATTTTCTCCTCTGAATAATTAATCTCTCCTCCCCATGTGTATACAGAGCTCATCCAGTTCAGTTCATCCAGCTCATCCTGAGCATGGTCTAGCAGCTATGAAAGCATACATTTTTTTTTTTTCTCTGCTCAGATGCCTGGGTCCCTGGAAATCTCCTGTGTCTACACCCTTTAGTAGGGTTTGGTGGTTTGCAAACCTTCTCCTGCCCCTGATTTCTGTGTTCTGAGCCATCCCTACCTTGGCCATCCCACTTCAAGAAGACACAAAGGAGAAAATGTGCTTCCCTTTGCACTGGCCTGTGGTTTCCTCTTTTGAATGGGACTCATCAAGGTTTGATAAGCATTGGTTGTCACTGTTTTGGGAGATAAATGGCCCAGGCCCATAAGGAGACACTGACTCCAGACACATTGCCAGTGAAGGAACCTAAAAAAAAAATCCTCAAGTAATGAACTATTTATACTGAAATACTATTTATCCATCTCAGAAGGAAATCAGGAGGGAGAAATCAGGGGGTGCTTCCCTTCAAGAAGGGTGGGACAGGGCAGCCACATGTCTGAGAGACTGAGTCCAGGGTAATGCTGGATGCCAAGCTTGGATTTGCCTGCTCACAGCCCTTCAGAGGGTGCTGCAAACCATTTATTTCATTTCAGCACATTGCAGTGACTGAGAAGTCTCTGTAGACACTTAAACTATTTAATGTGTCTCACAGGACCTATTGGAGGGGTTTTATAGCCTCTCCTGGGGAAGCTGTGACTGTGGAAAGAAGGCAGGTGTCAGACAGAGGTTTGGGCATCCTGGGCTCCTGCCCTGAGAGTGTCATCTCTGCTCCCTCTGCTCCATCAGCTGCTGCTCAGAAGCAAGAGGTGAGTCCAGCTTCTTCCCCCTGCTTTTGCTGCAGCACCTAGTGATGCCCTGTGTTTTGCTTGAATTTCTCATCATTTGCATAGAGAACGCTGGCTGCTTGGCTATTTTTAGGGTGATGAAATTATAGAGATGCATTGGGACAATGGATTGAATCAAGGGAGTGGCTTTGGGCTCCTGTTCCCTTGCAAGCAGCTCCTGATTTATTTATAGCTGCATGGATGTGCGTGTGTTGCTACGTGTTCACCTCTTTCCAAAAAAACCAGATCAAATCTTCCTGGCACAGATGATTCCCAGCCTATGTTTCCTTATTCATCAAAGGACCATTGAGTCGTGGTTCATGTCTAAGTCATACCCAGAAATGAGCGGAGATTTTTTATTTTTTTTTTTATTATTTTTTGAGCTGAATTAAGATCAAGTGAGTAGGAGGTGCAGCTTTGAGTCTTTGATGGAGACAAACCAGGAAAGCTCACTCCGTGGTGAGGAGCTGGGAGCCACTCTGTCCTTCCCAGCACAGCCCAACTCCCTATTCCTATAAATTGCTTAAATAACCAATAACTTAAAAAGGTGCTCCCAGGAGCACCCATTGCCTTTGGGATCACTTCAGAGCTCTCCACTCAACTTGGAACCTGATCTTTGTGCTCTGTCTCCATAATGCTGCTAAAGGAGTTGAAATAATAATTAATAACATTCCAACCAGTCATGTTTTATGATTCCTGCTAAGGCTGGCCTGGGAGAAAATGATATTTGGATTTTAGCCCACTTCTTTATTTTGCTGCAATCTCACCATAGAGGGTGGGCAATGCAATCAAAACTGCCCAGAGAAAGTGCTCTCTGTACCTTTTTATCAGCAGAAGTTGCCTTGATCACCATGTTCCTGCTGCTTTTCAGGCTCTGAGATAAAGAGCATGAATAGAGTGTGAAGTAACACAGGGCAACACCCGAGCACCCCTCTTCACTTTGGAGCAGCCCTTTCAGACTTTGTTTCTAGGAAGATTTGGGTGCAGCAACACTTAAAATTACAAAGTAAAAAAAAAGAAAGAAAAAAAAAAAAGAAAAAAGGCAGTTTCTCCAACTTTAGATGCTGCAACAAACAAACAGAGAATAATTAAAGTTCAAGTAGCAACTCGGTATCATTAAAGATTTGCCATCATATCCACCCAGACCCGCAGTAATTATGATGCATGCACAGTAATAGAAGCCTAATGGTTGCAAAATGTTCTTTGGATTAATTGGCTTTGGCAGCTTACACACTCACATGATTTTCTACATTTTTGCCCATCCTGACAATCATTCTGTGCTCTAGGCGATCTTTGCCTGAGCTGTCTGTCTTTATAACCATCACATTATTATGGCTTTTTGAACATCACAGTGCAGGAGTTTGCCTCTCAGCACCCAGTATGGTTTAATCACATCCTTATTTGTGCACTGGCACGAGGAGGATTGTGGCTCCTGCCTTTTGCAGGGGAGGTGGTTGGCACAGGGAGGGCACTCGTGTTCCTAGAGCCACGGAAAAGTGAGTGGTGGGGCTTGGGAGTTTGTGGACAGTGACTCTGATCTTGGTCCAGAAAGGGGACCAACACTCAGGGATCACTGCAGAAATAAGAGGAGATGTCAGGCTGGGTTAGGGAGGGGATGAAATCCAAACCATGGCTATTTCTATGGGAATAATACTCAACCCAAACAAACATGGAGCAAGAGGGGGAGCGTGGCCTCCAAGCTCCCTTCAGCTTGACAGATTTTTTCCAGAGTTTGTATAAATGTGGTTGTGTGAAGGCTGTGTTGTAGGAAACATCCCTCCCTTAATTCTCCAGTGTGCTCTGCTCCAAGTCAGCAAGACCATGATCCAGAGACATCACACACCCCATGGAGGAGGTACCATGCCACGTGTGGTCCCCTCCCCATGGCAGCAGGGGGGTTACTGCATTGTAACTCCAACTCAGCAAGAACTGAAGCCCCTGCATTGGGTTATTTGACACTTAAGCAAGTGTTTAAGTGCCTTGTTGCATCAGGGTCTCATTTGCTTGGGATAAGGAAAGATTACTTGCAACAGAAAGGCCAAGGCACAGCAGATTAAGGCTGCCTTCAAAAATGAGTTATCTGAATAAATTGGCAGATTTATTCCCCAAAGGAAGCCTGGAGTAGGATGCAGCATTTCAAATGGCTGGTGGAAGCACTGCTTTGTGACTGTGAGTTTTGCAGTTGCTGTGTTATGGTCATCCCAGTAAGATGCTCTCACTTCAGAAAAGACCCACGGTGTTGCTGGTATCTTATAAAACATCTTGAGAGAAATGAGGAAAATGTCCCCAAACTCATGTACATGCAAGTGAACACCAGCTTGGCTCTTGCTTGTGATGTAGTTTTACTTCTGTTGCTATTGAGCTCTGCAGAACCTGGGGTCAGACAGGGAACAGGGGGGGGTGAGCACCACTGGAAGCTGCAGGGAAATCCTTCACCCTGCATGGTCTGTAGGAAGAATAATGTGTGTGCTGGTGGAGCCAGATGAACTTTGATATCTGGGCTTGTTTGAAGCTGAAACTTGAAAGCAAACCTCCAGGGAGGAAGCACTGTGAACATTTCTTTTTTCTTTTTTCTTTTTTTCTTTCTGGAAAACCCTGCAAACTGAGAGCACTGTCTGCTCACAGCTTCAGAAAAAGTCTGGTAGGTTGGCTGGCAAGTCTCAGGAAAATCTCTTGACTGTTCACATATTTGGCTCCACTCTTGCACCCAAAACCAGGGGGATGACCAGACCCCTTTCTAGCTCCAAACTCAAACTGGAGCAAGAGCTGAGTGAGTGGATCATGCAGAGGGTGCTGCTCCTGGTCCGGAGAGAGGAACCCATCTGTGCTGGGGCTGGCAGGACTGGAGGTGTAATGGAGCCAGGTCTGACCCTTAAGTACCAACCAACTTCATCCCAGCCCCCTCTTCCAACATTGTTAATGTTTGGAGAAACTTCTTAAATTTCCCCGGTCCAGAACTTGGGCTGGAATATGCCAGAATATCCCACCCTGCACCATTTGGGCTTCTTCTGGCTCTCCTAGGGTCACTAACACAGTGCAGAAAGCTTTAGGAAGGTGATGCTGTAGCCCCTGTCAGCTTCCAGATGTGGTGTGAGGGTGCTGTGGCTCTCCCCCATCTCCCTCTCTAACAGCTGGTGGCTGGAATGGGGTCACAGAGGACCATGACACTGTCTTTGGTGTGCCAAAGCCCAGCTGTGGGCTGATGCTCACTGGGAGCATGGGGAGCTGTGCAAAACCCATCTGTGGGGCTCTGTGTCCTTCCTGGGACATGGTGGGGACCACAGCCAGGTCCCCTGTCCCATCACTGTCCCAAACCACTGCTGTGGGATCAGGGCAGGATGAGAGTTGGGAAGCAGGTGCTATTTTGGGGTTGTGAGAAGCGCTACCTGGAAACCTCGAGGCTGCCATCCAAATTACTAATCAGCTTGGCTGGCATAATTCAGATGCCTTCTAAGAAACATATTCCTTTGCAAAAGGAGCCAAAGTTCCATTTGTGATGCAGCCAGGCAGCACAGAGTGCTGCCCTTTGGTGACAGTCCTTTAAAGAATGATTAAACAAACCTAAGAGGCAGGCAGGGGTAACCAGGTCCCATCTGCCTGAGGACGAGTCAGAAGTTAATTTCAGTGACTTTTACAAAGTGTCTCCTGATTCCAGTGGCAGAGGAGCTAAATGAAGATGGAGCTGCTCCAAAAGAGCAGTGGGGTGTCAGTGGCACAGGAGAAAACAGGGCCACCAAGGCAGAATCCAGTGGGGGTTATGCTCAGGAGCCACTTGGCACGGGTATTCCAAGCCTACAAGCAACATAATTAAGTAGATATCTTGGTGCCATTGATAACTTCATGCATATTTCATACTCTTTTCCCACCAATCTGGACTGACAACTTGTGACACAGAACTTGTTGGAGTAAAATGTGCTTAATATGCAGTTGCTGTAGCAGTAAATGTATCCTCAGATGTTATTTTTCTTAAGGATGCTCCTCCAGGAGCCTGCCCAGCCCAAGCAGCAAGACAGCTGAGCTCCACAGGCCAGAGAGCAACTGGAGCCCTTCTCTAATGAGTGTTTTAATGGTGCTGATAACATAGAGAATGTCATCAGCCTGAGTCTGCAGCCCTCGTTAGCAAATGCTAAATTAGCAGCTCCCTGAGGACAGCAGCTCCAGCTCCAAGGGGTGGTGCCAAGGAAAGCAAATGCACCCAGTGGCTTCTTTGGCTCTGACAGCAATTAATAACTTTGCACCAACTTGGTGTGCTTTTGTTGGGGGGTGATATGGTGTTGTGTGCCTGGGTGCAGGATTTGGGGTTGTTTGCTTCTGTTCTCTTAATATCCAGTTCATTAAAGCTCCCCTGTTAAAGCTGCCCCAGGTGGGGAGGGCAAGGGGTGGGAGGCAGGGCAGCTGAGGCTCCATCACAATCATCTCTGAGCTATAAAGTGACCCAAGGTGCTTCAGCCTCTTCTGGAAAATCCAACCATGGAAGTTATTTGAGGTACTTGGTGTGTGGAGGCAGTTGCAGGCAAATCCTTTTTACCCCAGCATCTCCTTTTTACCCCAGCCTGAGCTGGATGAACAAATGAAATCCCCACATGGATGCTTTTGCTGGAGCTTCCCATAAAAGTGAAGCAAAGGCAATTTTCCTTGGATAAAATATCTAAGAGGGCACTGAAACAGTGAGGAGAGAAGGGGCAACATCCGTGCTGCTGGAGATACCAGAAGGAGCTCATGCACCCTGCCAGAGCAGAGGTAAGGCAGCTCAGGGCTAGGAAGCTGAAAACTTCCTGGGAAAACTTCATGCTTGCTCCATATTCAGGCTGCTCCCACAGATCTGGGGTGGGAGCTGTCATGGTTAGAGTACCTGCTAGTGATTCTGGTGGCCACGGTGACCACAGGAGGGTGGCTGTGGGTGGCAGGGAGCTGGATGACACAGCAGGCCCCACATGTGGGTGAATCTGGGGATGCTCCAAGTGCAGTGGTGTGAACCAGCCCACCCCCAGCAGCTCCCCAGCAGGGAGCAATGGCAGAGATTTGCCTTCCCTTTCATTTGTTTGCACAAGCTGAACATGAGACTGAGCTTTGGAGAGGCTGTGCTGGCCCAGAAAAACCCCAAAGCCACAGGATCTGAGACCCATGCAAGGCACTGGCAGCCAGGACAGGGGATTTGGACACCAGTCTCCCAGTGATGATTTTGCCTCTTTGCCAGCTCCAAGGACTCACTATGCCTGTGCCAGGCGAAGTCCAGGGCTGGGAGTTCCAGGGGGGAAATAAAAATCCCCCCAACTTTCAGTAGAGAAAAAGGAACTGTAGCTTTAAATTGAAAGCACGCTGTATGTTTGTATAAACCTCTTGTTTTTTAAGCCTGTGATCCAAGGGAGGGTCTGGGTTAGTAGGAGTGAAAGCAGATACTTTCCTGTCTTGTCTGAGCTCCTGGGTTCATCTGTCAGCAAACACACCACAGGAGGTTGGCACATCCCAGGCTCTCAGCTCTTGCAGCCTGCAAGGGGTGGTGACCTCAGCCCCCCAGGGATGGCTCCTGAGGGGCTCTGTCCCCTCTTTTTCCCTCACTGGATTGATGCCCAATGCCAAGGGGCAAGAAGGATGTGTATGAAGTGAGGTGTCCTGGTAGCCCTTGGGGCTCTCTGGCCACAAACCTGGGTGTTTCCATCTGCTGCCCTTTGTCCACAGCCTTTGCACTGCTGTTTTCAATGATTTAGGGGGCTCAGCCTTTGGTTATGTTGGCATTTGCAGCACACAGAATGAGAAACAGAGAGAACAGAGAATGAGAAGAATGAGAGAATGAGAAACTGAGAGAAAAAAAAAAAAATCACAACTGAAGCACTCTGCATTGCTGTTTCCCCATGTGCCTGTATCAAAATTGCTGCTGTGGAGGAGCAGGTGCTCCTCAGGCTTGGCTGTGGAGCTGGTGGGGAGGCTGCAGATGAGGAATCAGAAAATCCTTTGGTTTTGGTGGAGCTGGGGGGAGACGGGCTGGGTGGCTTGGAGAGGCAGGAGGAGCACTTGAGTTAGAAAATCATCTGTCAAGGAGGGTCTGCTGGGGCAGGACATCACTGCCACATCTCACCAGGTCCTTTCCAGCCCTGCAACTCTGTGTGTCTGCACTCTGAGCACTGCTGACACTCAAATGGCACCAGTCCTGACCCTGTGCTGAGCCACAGCAGCTCCAGAGCCACCTCCTGCTCAGCCTGCCAGGGAATCATAGACTCATAGAATTGGCTGGGTTGGAAGGGACCTCAGAGCTCATCAAGTCCAACCCTTGATCCACTCCCGCTGCAGTTCCCAGCCCATGGCACTGAGTGCCACATCCAGGCTCTTTTTAACTCCGTGTCCACACAAATTGTACATCCCCAGGGACCTACCCTGTGCTTTAAGGGTAAGCAGGGTGTTCTAAGGGGGATGTAGCACTCGTTTCCATGTGACAGGGAGGGATGCTGCCTGCCCCAGGGGCTCTCAGCCTCCACTTCTGCAGCGCAGCTGGGGACAAGTGGCCCAACACGAGCCTCCTGCTTCCACTGGCAGGTCTGGAGGTTTGGGTGAACCACATATTTGCATTTTGCAGCCCCAGATTGAGTCCCTTGGGTGGCAGAGACCCGTGGGGTTGCCTTGGCATGGGGAGGTGGGCACAAGACCAGGGGGATGGAGTCCCAGCAAGTGTGACCCACAGTGGTGGGAGCTGGGGACATGGCTAGCAAGGACACTTGCATTTTTAAGATTAGTTTGAGCCATCTCAGGTAGAATCAATTTAAAATTTGGTGCATGTTTAGGGAGCCCTTAATCAGAAGGGCCTAATGGTAATGCTATATAATTTATTTCATCTTAGATAGCTTTCAAGCAACACCCTGAGAAAGTTTCCTTTTGCATCGCCTGTGCAGCAGGAGCATTGCACAGAGATTGCAAGTATCCTCTTACATTTTATTCAACTGAGTTCATTTTTATCTCTTTAATCATAAAACTATAAAAACAAGATGATATGGCCACTGGTAATTATGTATCAAGCCACTGGGCAAGACAGAAGGCATTTAAAGTTGTGGTATAAGCAGAGGATATTTTGGGGGTATTAACGACCTTGAATATTGAAGCTGAGAGAGTGAAACAAATGTATGGGGTTACAATGCATTTAAAATACAGGAGGGAAATAATAAATCAGATGAATAGTTGTAGGGAAATTGAAAATTGTGGAGAGAGAGTAACAAAACTACGTTGAGATTGAAGGACTTATGCCTGGTGCTAAGAATGGTAATGAGAATATGCAATTTGAATGGGCCTAAACTGCCCTTGAAATAACCATTAGAACTTATTTGAGAAGACATTTACCATTTGTCTGATTTTCCCCAATGTAATACATTTCCTTGCATCTTTGTTCATTCAAAGTATCGGAAATAAACCCATACTGGAGTTGAAAATAACAAAGTGTTGCAGGAAAAGAAATCAAAAGCATTTTTTAATCAGGAGGGCTTCCACAGGAAGGAATCACAGTGTAGAGACACAGTAGCAGCATCCAGCTTAATTTTCTTTTCTCCCTTCAACAAATAAATGACCAAAGGGAATGAAAAGCATCAGGAGGTTTACAAAATGATCCAGTGCTCCTGCTGAACATTAGAATGTTGCCTATAACCTTTATTTCTCTTTTTATTGTGGTGAGATGCGACCAAATCCCTGGGCACACAAATTGCTGTTTCTGCTGATGTTGCCTGTGATGGTGTCAGCTGGGTAACTGGGAATGCTGGGGTGGCACTGGGGAAGTCCAAGAGGTGAAGTGATTTAGGATTCAGTCCAAGGGTTATCAAAGTCATTGGGAACCATCATATGGGGTCCCAAAACTTTTGCAAAGACACAGCCCTGAGCTGTGAACACATCTGTGGTAGTGCAAGGGGTATTACTTAATATGTTTGAGCAGGGAAAGAGAAGAAAGTTCTTTGAAAGTATGTGCCAATCTCCCAAATACCATTTCCAGCAAAAAGGCCACTTCACAGCTGCTGCAGAGAGAAGAGGAAAGAGAAGTCTTCCTCACCTCTCAATGTCACATGCAACAAGTGCTGGTAAATGGTTCTGAAATAAGGGCCCTGGCTTGCCCCATGGCTTGCTGCTTTTCCAAATATTGTGCAGCTTTTGATACCCTTGCACTGATGGTGTAAGGGTGTCCCAGACAGGGGCAGCTGTACTGCAGAGATTGTTGCAGGTCACCCCCCAAGAAAGTGGGAGAGTTTACTTGAAAAACTGGGTGCAAGCAACATTTGACTAATGAAAATGTATTTAGATGACTTTTGTGTTTTTAATGTAGCATCCTCAGCAAGGTCCCACATGGACTGGGCTGTATGGGAAGATGTATTTTTCAAAGAAGACTCAGTTTTCTTCTTTTTAACAACCACTTCTCTGTGTGTGTGTAAAAGCCACACTTTTCACTGGCTGTCAACAGGCAGAGGACCAGAAAAGAAAGTGGCAATCCAGGTAAACAGAGAAACATGTTTGCTACTATCCAAATGAGCAGGTTTTTTTTCTCCCCTTTCTTTAAGATTCAATGCACAAGAGTCAGGAAAATCAAACTTATGGTTCCCCCAGCAGCCATAACTCTGCTCCTGGCAGAGAAAAAGCAAGACATAAATATAACCTCATACACAGCACTACATGGGACATGTGTGCAAGGAGATGAGTTATGGGTGCTATGGGAACCATGATTTTGAATGTCCTGACTTGTGAGCTTCAATTCTCAGGTTCAATATTTTTTGTAGTTTCTTGCTTTCCTTTTTGCACCCTGTAGTTATAAAATGTGTCACAGCTCATGATGTCCTTTATGCTGAGGCAGAGATTTAGACCCTGCAAGTGGCTGATAACTCTGTTCTTCATGAAAAGGTGATCAGTTATTTAATTTTCAAGGCCAGATCCATCTTTCTTTGTACCAAAAACCTTTCTGCTGGTCATTCCCCTCTGCCATGACAGCTGCCAGGGCAGCATGTGGCATTAGTGACCTGCACAGGAGCCTTAGGTGGCCTTCAGCACATGGTCCCTGGACATGTGTGTGGAGGTGATGATTCTCCATCAGCAGGATGCCCAAGTGCCAGTGAATCAACAGGAGGAACACGAGATCACAGTTCCTATTTGCTCTCAATTTTGGGTTCTGTACCTTCAGCAGGGCAGAGCTGGGTTTGGTTACATCCCACCATTTTGCTCTGTCATCTTCTTCCCAATAAATCTTCACATCTTTCTTAAGCTACTTCATTGTCCCAGGTGAGGCTTTCAGACATTGGGAAGATTTTCACTAAGTGTCTTTGAAAGAGAAAGTCTGCTGTACTTTCCATTTCAATCAGACTTGGTATCCTAAGGAGGATGTGTTGAGGGCTTTCCATAAATTCCTCACATAGCTACCCTGGGGAGGCAAAGCCCAAGCTCATGCTGCATCTAAGGAAATATCTCCATTATTCTATCAGTTAAAGTTTCCTTTTCTTTTTTTTTCTTTCTTTTCTTTTTTTTCTGTTTGTTTCCAGGACTGCTTTCCACCTCTCAACTGCATGTCCCTTTGAAGCCAGAGCCAAGTTAGAGGTTGCAGAACTTTTGCATTAATGCATGTTTTGGAAAAAAAAAAAAATAAATCAAAGTTTCAGTTGAAGGCAGAAATTCTTTAATTACATTAAACTTCATCCCCAGTGTCTCAGATCCACATGTGGAAGTGCTTTGCTGACTAGAGATGAGTTCAGAAGTGCTCCTGAAGGCTCTGTTGATTTGCAAGTAGAGATTATAAAGCTGAGCTTGTGCTATATCCCTGTGTTAAAAGTATCCCAGTGGCAGCCCCTCTTCTATATATCCCTCTTCTATATATCCCTCTTCTATATATCCCTCTTCTATATATCCCTCTTCTATATATCCCTCTTCTATATATCCCTCTTCTATATATCCCTCTTCTATATATCCCTCTTCTATATATCCCTCTTCTATATATCCCTCTTCTATATATCCCTCTTCTATATATCCCTCTTCTATATATCCCTCTTCTATATATCCCTCTTCTATATATCCCTCTTCTATATATCCCTCTTCTATATATCCCTCTTCTATATATCCCTCTTCTATATATCCCTCTTCTATATATCCCTCTTCTATATATCCCTCTTCTATATATCCCTCTTCTATATATCCCTCTTCTATATATCCATCTCTATATCCTTTCCAACTGCAAATCTTCCATGAACTTTTACCCAGACCAGAGGTACGTAAGGCTCACATAAGAAGGAATAATGTGTTTTAAATGAGCTCCATCTGACTTTTTTGGGGTTTTTTTTTGCAACACTTTGTGCAAATTTAGCAT
Organism: Heliangelus exortis; assembly: GCF_036169615.1. NCBI lineage: Eukaryota > Metazoa > Chordata > Aves > Apodiformes > Trochilidae > Heliangelus > Heliangelus exortis. The sequence goes on along the minus strand of NC_092433.1, from coordinate 17,624,816 downwards.
GCAAGCCAGGTGTCATGGTAGCTGTTGGAAAGCTGTAATGCTGACTGTATTTGGTAATAAAATAATAATCGCTGCATGTATCTCTGATGGAAAAAATTCACATCCTTTTGAGTCCCTAATTGTGTGCCACACTACATTAGAGACAGATAGCTCATTGTCTCCACCTTTCAGAGACAGGAAATTCAGAGCAATATGCAAGACGTTCCAGAAATAAGCTGGTTTAATGAAGCAGCAAATTAGACCCTTCTATCTCTTTATTTAACATGTAGTCCCTCAAATTTATCAGACTTCATTACAGAGGTGCAAAATAGGAAAGGAGCTGCAAAAATTCATTTGTGATTAGAGCAAATTATTTTGAAAATGGCTTTTCATATTTTTATAGATAACAGCTATTAGTTATTATTAATTTATGTCACGTTTGCTCTAATGAAATTACATTCTCTCCTTTCCCTTCTTTCTGTTGTTTATGGTTTGGCTTTTATAAAGGGTAAAAATCATAGAGGTGCTATACATTTCTTGTCAACTATAGTGTCTTGGACATGGCTGCTTATAGCTTATTCCTGTGACTCATGTCAGAAGAATGGTTTTAAAATTTCCCTCCCTATATAATCCTCTCATAGCACTTTGACAGATAATGACTCCAAGTAAATGCACTGATGCATTTCCCCCCATAATTTCAATTTCAGACATGGACTGAGTAATGGACACGAGGCTGTGAAGTTTAAGAGAAGAAAAAACATTCAAACAGCAAACTACAAACATTAGGAGCTCCTGGCCCTTTCCAAGGTCACCTTCTCCATCCTGTTCCTGGCAAGCAAGGAGGTGCAAACAGAGGCAAGTTTTAAATCCACTTTTCCTCCACATCCTGACTGCACAGATGAAATGAGGGAATTGGGGAATGGTGATGTTAATTTTGCTGTGGTTTGTCAAGTGTTATCTCATGTTGGAGTACAGGAGCCTGTGTTGACCACCTGGCTACAGAACCTCCTGTGAGTCTCCTTCCAGTGCACCAAGAGGTCCTGGCCCAGGGCCCCCCCTGATATCCTCTTCCCAAAGGAGCTGATTCCAGATGCAGCTCCCACCCCTGCCTGAGCTCTTCCAGGGTTCCTTAGAACCCCAACCTTAGAAATGGGGGTCCCCAGAAATGGCCCTGGAGGGACTGGGTGCTTCCTGAGAGCCAAACCAACAGCCACCCCCCCTTTTCCAAAGGAGCCTTCCCACCCCCCTGTCCAATCCTGTACAGATTTCCCAAGTTTGTTGGTTTGGTTCTAGAGGCCATCACAGCTTTCTGAAGGAGGGTTTGTATCTTGGGATGTTTTATAAAGTGGCTTAAAAATGCTTAATACTACTCAGAGCTGTTCAGGTGGTGTGTTGTCAGCCCAGGAGTTCACTTACCCATGGAATATCTTTTCTCTGCTTTCTTTAATATTTGCATACATTAATAGTTAATGCTCCTTATCCTGGAATACCAGACATGGAATCACCAGTTCTGATGCAGGATGTTAAGTGAGCTGCCTGTGTCATTTTTGTAAGGATCTCCCATAATTCTGTTTATAATGACTAATGTTAATTAGCTCTGCTCTTTCTTGCCAGCCTCTCTCTTGTTGCAGCCTTTCTCCTTTTTCTTCTTAATGTGATGAAACTTGAGTATGAATGGGAAAAGCTCATTCGTAACGTGGCCTCTCCTGTGGTGTCAAGCAGAGAAAGTTTGTGGTTATTATTTCCTCCTAGGGGGACTTTGAGGATGACCATTTCAACTCAGAGAGAAACCATTTCTTTGGCAGACTGTGTGCAGTCTCTGAGCAACCCAGCCCAGATTTTCCCCAAGTTTATCCTCTCAACCAGCAGTGCCCTGGGTCAGACAGCAGCTCCATCCCCAGGAGATGAGGGATTACAGCATTTATTCCACAGGCTTTTCTTGGCTGGGTTCTTGATGAACTCAGAGATCAGTGCTTGTGCTTTTATGCTTCTGATCCTCTTTGCACAAAGGACACGTGGGGCTCCTGTACCTGCTACGTGACCAAGGGACCTCACTTTTGTAAGCTTGTTAAATGCACAACTAGGAATCAGCTGTAGCAATCTCCCCACAGGGCTCAAGCAACACAAGGGAAAAACTCATTATTCAAGACCTTATTTCATGTTTTGGAAAGGAAAGCAATAACTTTAGCACTTCCTCCTCTTACAGCTGTGTGGTTGCTGTCTGTCTTTTCAACCCATAATGAGATTTAGTGTTGGAGAGAGATGGTTGTGCCCAAAAGGCCATCATTTCTGATCCAAAAAAAAAAAAAGTATTGAAGTTTATAGAAAATCTTCATTTCTGCATGGAAGAACAAACCTATTACTACCTTTGTAAAGGTCTTTGTGTTGTCCTGGGCTACGTCAGGAGTCTGTTTATGGAAAGTTGTGAGCTCATACTGGGAGAACTTGCCAGAGATTGGCTTTATGCCAAAAGAAACGTGGTCCCATGGATGCTTGGAGCAGCCTTGCTTAACTTGTGTAACTTCTGTCAGGCTGGAGATGCTGGGAACACAGCTCCTCTCCTTCCCTGCGTCACTGGGTGGAATCACTGCTACCAATGGGCCAGCAGAGAGGAAAGGGTATTTCTTTCAGTATCATATTGTAAAGTGAAAACATCTAAAAAAAAAACAACAAACAACCCCTCAGTAGCTGTGCACCTCCTGCAGTAGATTAAATCTGAAGGCAGGAGTGCAGTATAAGTCTGCTTTCTGGTAATAAACTGAGCAAAAGTGACAGGGAAGTCAGTGCAACATGGAGCATGCACCTTACTTTTTGCCATTTTCCTGATCATCTTGCTTTACCCAAGGCATTTTGCAGACAAGTATGGTTATCCCTTATCCCCAGTAAGGATGCAATGTGAAATACAAATACTTGAAAGGTTAGGCTGCTGTCATGCTGGAATTATTCATGGACTTTGCTGATATACAGGAATATAACGGTAATAAATCTTTGAGTTTATTATACATCAATCTTGAAAATACCTGGAATTAATTTTATTTTTTTTTTATTACTCAGAGAATGTCAAACTGTGATTTAGTTTCTCCCAGCTGTGACTAGACACCATGTAAGGTTTGTGGCTCAGGGTGCAGGGATGGGCATGTTCTGTATCCAGTGTGCAGCATCCTGCAGTCCAGCCCCAGACCTGCTCCTGCCTCTGTGCAACCCAGTGCCAAAGGCAGCAGCTATTCATAGAATCGTGGAATAATTTGGGTTGGAAGAGATCTCTAAAGGTCATCTAGTCCAACCCCCCTGCAGTAAGCAGGAACATCCTCAACTAGACCAGGCTGCTCAGGGCCCTGTCAAGCCTCACCTTTAATATCTCCAGGGCTATCTCAGCTACCTCCCTGGGCAACCTGTTAACAGTTTTCCACTACCCTCATGATAAAGAACTTTTTCCTAACATCCAATCTATTCCTCAGCAGTCCATCTGGCAGCAGGACCAGCACCTGCTGGCTCTGCAGCTCACCAGGCCAGAGCATCCTCTCTGCTGCCTCATTGATCCCATCCTGTGACCATGGAGAAGCTCCACCTGTGGGGATTTGGACCAAACAATAGCAGCACGCAGTGGTTCAGTGCTCTCCTTTTAATGTAGCTGCTTTGGCCAGTATTAAAACACTAGGAGGGCAGCAGCAGGAGCACACACAGATGCCTGGGGGCTTTCCCCCCCTTGGTGCTGTGCTGCATCCTCATGGGAAGCACCATCACAGCTCAGCCATGTGCCTCCACATGCCTGATTCCTCTACTGACACAGCCCCCCTGAGTACACCCAGGGCTCTCATCTTAATGAAGCCCATCAAATGTTATGCCCTTTGGAAAGACAAATACAGCCCAAGTAATTATAAGCTGCTTTTTTTTTTTTTTTCCTTTTTTTTTTTTTTCCCTTGAACCTCCAGCTCTGCCTGTTCCATTTGCTGTCTCTCCATGCACATATTTGCTGGATGTACCTCTTACCTGTGGAGCTGCAGCAGACCCCCAGGGTCACCCCTGGACCACCAAGGTGTGTCTGGAAGCATCGAAGCAGATGTTGGAGGTACAAAGGGACAGTGGCAATTACTCATTTCCCAAATGAGCAGATGAGAGGCAGCACTGACCCAAAGCCCAGAGGGGAGCAGTGCTGGGGAATGAAGCCTCCTTTGCTTAGGGTCTGGGGGTGCAGGGGGGCAGCAGCCAAACCAGCATGGGGGTCCCAGGGTGCTAAGCAAAGGGCTGCTCTGTTTGCAAAGGCTGAGACAGGAGCTGGGGTGCTGGGACCCTGCTCTCTCCTCAGGGCCCAGCCTTTGAAGCTGCAATGGTTGGGGCTGCTGCTGGGGGAAAGAACTGAGGAATTGGTTTGTTCTTTTTCAAAGGCTTTGTTCCTCTGACAGCTGAGCTGGAGTCCTGGCTGTCCACTGAATCCAGCCCTTTTATTTCTCCTCCTTTAAGTCCCAAGCTTGCACTTGACATACTGTAAGGGCAGGCTTAAGCTTGGCTGTCAGAAGAAAAGCCTTTTCTTTTTCTATCACTTCCTCTGTACAGTTCAAAACACCTCCAACCAGAGCTCTGTCAGCTTCAAAGCTTCCCACACCGCAGCCACAGCTTTTGCCTGGGCTGCCTCTTTCAGTGTCCCTGCAGCTCTGAGGATGAGCTGTGGGGTTTCAGGGCTTTAAATGGGAACTGGGAGGCTGGAAGGGAAGAGCAGCCCATGCTCACTCTGCATCCAGCATGCTGGGAGCTGCTGCAGCAAAGCCAAGATGAAGGGAGCTGGTGGTCCTCATGCAAGGGACTTCTCTGTTCTGCTGCTGAGGGAGTCAGGAGGAATTTATCCTGATACATGGGAACCTCAGGAGCTCCTCCAGCTTATGTGGATAAAGGGAAGAAGCATAAACAACCAGAGGCATCCCAAGGCCAAAAGAAAGCCCCAGCTCCCAGGGCATGGGGAGTTGATTCCTGGATGCTGCTGGTTGAACTCAAGTTGGGGTTTGGCTGTGGTGAAGCTTTCTCTTCCCATCCTTGTTCTGGGCAACTTTTCTGGTAGAGGAAGTTGTTTCAGATGATGATAAAGATGATAATGTATGGAGCGATTGCTATAAGTTCCTGATTTATTGAAACACACACTTTATTTTTTCCTCAGTTCATGTTTAACATTACAAAAAAACAGGACTATTCATTCGGAGAAAATTACGTGCATGATTGAATATGTTGCTCCATTTAGCCTTATTTTCAGCAGAATATGCTGTTTATGCAGTTAAGGAAAAGTATATCCGTGGAAATTGCCCTTCCTTTTTTAAAAATCCATGCAAATTGCTGGCCATGCCACACCAAACTGTGATCAGGGAGGGCAGGACAAGGAGCAGAGACGGGGAAATTAATGCTAATAACATTCACTCACACAGGAGAAGGATGCAGCAGGAAAAGGTCAGCCTAGGCTACCACTTGCACATTTTCTTCAATGGAAGACACACTCTTTTCTCTTTTCTCCTAGGCAATTATTGCAATTACATGAAGGAGCCATTTAGCAGCTTTCTGACTAAAGGAGCTCTCAGCATTGGCTATGAGAGGTAAGTGACTTGACATGGTGCCAGTTAAACATGAAGCACTTGCTGCTTAAATGTCACCCCAGACAAGACAATGAATTGAGCTGGAACTGTCCCAGCTCTGACTGTGAACCTTGGCAGGATGAAGTGTGTAAGGCAAATATGAAAAGGAACTGAAATAAGTAGGACAGGCCAAAATTTCTGCTGAGGGGTTTTAAAGACCCAAGTGGTCCATCAAGAATTGATTCATTCCTGATCTCCACCACACTGGGTGATGCTCAGCTAAGGGATTGATGGTTACATCACTCCCTGTTATTTAGGGTAAACTGAAGGAAATATTTCATCATCTGTAGTGTAACCTCTCTGCCTTCTGCAGGAAGTTGAGTAAGTGGATTTAGAAAGAGTTGGATTTAGAAAGAGCTGGAGCAGTACCTGCCTGTTCCACTTTCAGTGCATCTGGCAGGTCTGAAGACACTTGGTTGTTCCTTGTGCTGGGGGACCTTGAGCAGATGTCTCAATGCTTCTCAGAAACAGGACTCCCAGCACTGTGGGACAATCCTGGCTGGGAAATTCTGGTCATAAGAAAGCCCATTTCATTTCATGGAGCAGCTACACAAAATGTTCAAGGGAAGGGTCACTTCAGGAAATGGTGGGGTTCCCCAGAGAGCACCTGAAGGTCTGTGCTTAGGAAACCATTTTGAACTGGTTTCTCACTGCTGCACAATGTTCTCCTGGCACTGGTATTGGTCACCAAGGAATTCCTAAATTAGATGTGCCATGATTTGAATTAATAGTAATGTAAAAGATACAGCAGCCTGCAAAATATGAATGATAGCTCCCTGTAAGCAACAACCTGCTGGTTTTACAGCCCTGAAGCCCGGGGGAGTTGGCTGCAGGTCATCTTCAGACTCAGCAGATTTTCCACAAGGCTCTAGTTAAAGAATATGAATGTTCTGAACATATGGGATTCTTTTTATGCTTTCAAGCCCTATTAAAAAAAAATAGCAGTGTAATGAGGAGGGTCTTGCTGTATAGTACTTGAAAATCCAGCCTGTAGTGTGAGAGGCTGGAGAGTCTTCTGGGGTAAACAGGCAGCTCCTGTGTGGGGGCAAAATCCCACTTATCCTAATGAGCCTACCCCACGTGTGAAAGCTTGGTTTTGGGAGTCTAGTGCCTTACTTTGTTTCCAGCAGGGTTTCATCAGCTGGTGCTACTCCAGTAGTAGATCTTTTGAGCTCTGGTGTATTGTCAAGGCAACAAGAAATAACGTTATATATCCAGCCATTCATCACAGCCACGTTACCCTCAAGCAAAACTGTGCTGGTGGGAACCTGGTCACAGCAGGGACAGGAGATGTTGGTTTCTGTGGAAATATCATTGCCACCTGTCCCTGGGCTGGCTCTGCTTTAGACACAGTCAGTAGAAGGGGAAAAAACAGTGTGAGTCTGGGCAGAGAAAGAGGTGATGTGGGTCCATATGCTAAGCATGGGGAGTTTGGCCAACAAGGAAGGTTTGGGGTAGGAAGAGATGAGCCCGACATGAGTCTGCCATACCCCACATGGACCCAGGAGACAGGATTAAGACAATATGAAGCCTCTTGCAAAGTGGTTTGGAGATGGCAGAGCTGCTGCTGAGAGTGCTGTGTGACCTCAGTGACATCTTTCTCCTCTCACACCCCAAGCAGGCTCTTTCAGGCTTCTCCTTCCCCTCAGCCTCCTGCCATCCTCGTCCTCCTCTCTCTCTTTTCCTCTCCATCTGTGGTCTAGCTACTGCCCAGATAAGGAGCTGTTGGGAGGATGAAAAGCATCTTCCCAGCACTCAGCTGGCCGCAGAGGCAGCCAACCCCAGCCAACATTGCTGGGGGTTTGGTTTTGTTTGATCTTTCCCATAAAAGCGACCAATTTGAATTCCTGGAATAATTAGCTGCCCTTTGCACTAGTGACTCTTGAAATGTGAGCTGGCAGAAGATGAGAGCAGGGAGTAGGAGGGTGAGGTGGGTAATTTGTCATCTTTGGGAGGTGACGCAGTAGCTCACGCTCATCCCTCGAATGCCGGGGCTCGGAGGCTGAGTGGAGCTGCAGGGGCAGCCAGGGCTTCCCTGCCCTCAGTCACCTCCTCCCGCCTTCACTCCAGGGTTTTTGTGAACCTCTCAGTCAGAATGACCCAGCCCAGGCAGTGGTTAAAGTGTCTGCAGCCCAGGGAATGACTCCACTTGGTGACTGCTGTTTGCCAGCATCCCTCGTGTTTGGCCGGAAGATAAAGACAAAATGAGGACTTGCTGGTGATGCTGAAAACTCCATGGCTTTTCCTGAGGATCACCCAAACAGATCTAAGCTTCACATTAGCAATTTATTTTCTGCATCCTAAAAAAAAAACCAAAAAACCAAAACATAAACCAGAAGCCACGGGGTGGGGTTCTTTTTCTTTTCTTGTCCAGACTTGTTCTTTCATGTGGGCATGTGACGTGAAGTGGTTGCCAGTGACCAAGGTTGTCACCCCAGATCTGGTTGTACCCCAGCCACAGCTGAAGTAAGGCAGGAGAATGTGATTTACTAAGTGCTTTGGGATTCTCAGAAGTGTAAGTCACCAGAGAGATGTTACAATTTTCTAAGCTCATACTTAAGAGAGTAGTAAGTGAGGTTTCCATGTCGGAGGTGGCTCTGGTGAGGGGAAGCATTTTACAGCCATCCCCACGGGGTTTTTAATGCATGCTTTTTGCTAACATGCCATTTTCACTGGAGTTTTCACCTTTCTGAGCAATCTCATGAAGGGAGATAGAGGAATTCTGTGGTACTCCAAACCCTGGAGGCGACCTGAGCTGTGCTCTGCTGGGAATATTCACCTTTTTGTGGCACTGAAAGCTGAAGCAGCACAAAGTCCAGGGGAGAGAGAAAAAGACTAACAGGAAAGTAAGAGGAAAAAAACCTCCTGGGTGATTTGGAGGCCAAGACATATCAGAAAGTAGATGAAATTCTTCTCATCTGCCTTGGATGAGCAGAAGGTCAGGGAAAGCTGGAAAGCCATGAAGCTGCTGTCATTAATGCCCCATCCAGTGGGATGTACAGAACCATGGTCCCAGCTACACTGTTGCCTCTGATTCCCTGCCTGCAGATCCCACACCTCAAACCTGCCATAAATGCCCCAAATTAACAAGAGCAAAGCAACATTCATCAGGCCCCTCATGAAGACAGCAGCAGAAAGGCTTTTAAGGGTGAAATTCACATTTGATTCTAGGAATATGCAACACCCATGGTGTCAAAACCAAAACCAAACCACCAATTATTTCTGGCTGTTGCCTCCAAGGGTAATTCTTTCCTGACCTGATTTTTCTAAAACAGGGGCAGGAATACAGCCTGCCCTATATCCTGCCTTCCAGTGGAGGACTGGAAAATGTTTCCAGGAAAGAACTGGAAAATATTCTAGCAAAGGACTGGAAAAGCAAAGCAACCAAAACCAAAACAGAAACTAATCTGTGTGCTAAGGAGAAAAAAAAAATAAAAATTGCTGCCTGCTTGCTGCAAGCAGTCCAAGGAAGCTGTGCAGCACGTGTGCAGTAAAGTAAATAAACAGTGAACAAATGACCTCTTCTTGGTCCTCTTGGAGATGGTGGGAAGTCAGGTGTTAGCAGCATTCATAGTCCTATGTCTGGTTTCCTCTGGGCACAGAGGAGACTCCTGTGGAGCTTGGGAAGGTGCAGGAGGCAGGGGCAGCACTGCCTGGGGTGTGCAGGCATGAACCCCCCTGTGGGTACAGGGAGAACTGGCAGGGACTGAGGAAAAGTTGGGTTTTTTTTATTATTAAATATGAGCTTACAAATCTGCTTAGCATGGGTCTGGCTGGCTCCCACTGAGGCATATGATAAATGACCTGTTTGCCTTGTATCACAGCTAGAATTATGCCCTCCTGAATAACCCACCTGCAGTTCTGGCATTTGGTAGGGAAGCATTTCTGTTGCCTCCCACCATGGCCCAGTAGGTCCCATTTCAATGAAAAACTCCCTCACTCTGTAGGTTCAAGTGTCCAAAGAAAGAGACTGGTTCCACCAGCCATTCCCCTACCCATGGCTTGTATCTCCCCCCTCATTTTGGTGTGCAAAGGTGTTTCCTACCAAAGGAATCAGTAGGATGAATAAAGGTTGGAAGAATGTTTCCCTGAAATCCAGAGAACTCCCTAAACCGAGATTGCATCTGCTTGGCAAAATATCTACATTTTTTTAAAGACATATCTGAAAATTACAGAAAGATATTGACTTCTTGCCCATTACACAAAGTTCCTGCTGGATGCTTCAGGATTGTGCTGCCCTGGACTGTGCAAATGCAGGCACAGGGATGTGTAAAAATCTGAGGAAAAATCCGTGTACAACCCAAAGGAGCACATTTTCATGATCAACCAGAAACTCTTGGGTTTTGTTGGATGTTTGCAGCTTATTCTACTGCTGCCACTGCTTCATGAGCAGCCTCAGTAATATTCCACTCCAGTCCCCCTGAGCTGCCAGGAGAATCTGAACTTGGCAATGAAAATGATTCATGGGGTTACATGATGCAGCGCAGAGCAAGGGACTAAGACTCCCTAATCTAGAACATTAGCACTTAGCTGTTAAATGCTCTTTTTTAACACCCTGCAGAACCATCATCTTCCTTACATAAGGTTCTTCATGGACTCCTATGACAACAGCAGCACTGGGGACACACCACTAGAGCAGCAGCTCCTTACAACTATTCTTAGCTGGCCTCAGACATAAAACCACTTTGAAATGGTTCTTTTTTTTTTTTTTTCCCCTCTTTTTTTTTTTTCTCCTTTTTTTTTTTTTTTTTTCTGTTTTCCTTTTGTTTCTGGAGATCTTTGTGAGCCCCTTTTATTTTTATTTGTGTATTCACGAGGCTGTTTCTGTTTGCATGCTGAGAGTTCTGCAGGAATGTATAACTAGAATAGAGCTCCATGGCTGATGGTATGGGGTGAGAATTTTCCTGAAATCATGCCAGAAACTTCATAAAGTTTGTTGATCTGTTTGGAAGGGCTTGGGGATGAGCTACCAAGTAATTTGATGGTGGCAAAAATGTTGCTTTGTAGAGAGAGTGTAAGGGGGCTCAATAATTACAGGCAGGATGTAAAAATTCCTGATATTAGAGAGCTCAATACCATCTGCTGGTCCAAGTAAGTAAAATTCAAAGGAGGTTTCAAGTGTGGGAGCTGTTTTCTGAGAGAAGCAGTGAATTCTTCATTGTTTTGAGTCCATGCTTGATTTCTCTTGAGATATGTTCTGGTTCAAAAAAACCCCAACTTACCTCTCTATATTTAGGATTCCCGAATGAAATTTATGCCTTGATTTAGTAGGAATTCAGATTACAGTGCCCTTTCTACTACTGAAGTAGAAAGGACTTTTTAAAAATCAGTTTGCTTGATGTCAGAAGATGCCAGATGTGAGCCTGAGCTGTGGCCATCAGGACAAGTGGCCATCAGGACAAGTGACCATTGTGGCTTCATGGGAAGTGGTTCCTGCTTTCTCATCCATGGGGTGGACGTGCTGCTGCCTCTCTCCTCCTTGCCCACACCAGGCAGAGATGTGCTGACCTCTCCCTCTGTCCTACAAGTTCCCACAAGCAGCAGTCTCGTGGACATCTCCAAAAGGCAACAAGTGTGAGACTTGCATGGAGAGGTCTAAATTACTTTTCTTTACGTTACACAACTACGCAGGCTGCTGGCAACATGATCTGGAATCATCCTGGGGGGTGCCCAGACTTGCTAAACCCTTTACAGCTCAGATCCCAGCTGGGTTTTACCATCTTGGTGAGACTGCAGGTATGAAGCCTCCATTTCTTAGCCAGCTGGGTGCTGGTGACTTCTGAAGTCACTGGCCAACTTCAGCCCCATCGGGGCAGAAAACTTAGAAGTAATTCATAAAAAACCTTGCAACTTAAAACACTGCAGATGTTGTGAATGCTGGGGACCCAAATTAATGTAAATGCAAACAGAAAGGGCCTCTTCTGCCTTCTGTACCATTCCCAAGACAAAGGATGAAAGATCAAGAAGGGTCCTAAGCTCATCACCTGTGAGAGGGGTGGCCTGGGCTGCCCTCTGCTTCACTGGGTGCCATTTATTGCCATAAAGCAGAAATGTTGGTGGGAAAGAGGTGGGATTCCAACCCAGGTTACAGCTGAGAAATTGGGATATTCTTGCATGAATGGTGTGGTTAGGTTATCCCAGGCAAGTGATGTGAGGTCTTGCAGCCCTTGGGTGAATGTCCACACCTTGACTGTAAATCTGTCTGATGAGTGAATTATCTCTGTATTATCTCTGTATTATCTCTGTATTATCTCTGTATAGATGAGTGTATTCTTCCTGTACGAGAGTCAGCAAACTTGCACCACTCTGCTGAATTCAGACCATTGTTGGATGCACAGTGTGAAAGATGAAACAAATTAGATTCTGTCATTATTACAAGAGTTTTAAGGTAAAAAGTTAATTCCCCTGTCTCACATTATATGCTTTTTCTCATTTCTTTTATGAGAAAATTGTCCTTTTAAATAGCTGATGTATTCAGTCTTAGTCTTCAGAAATCTGTAAACTCTGTAGTGCTTTATCACTTCAATAGGCCAAAAAATTATATGAATGCCTACTCATAGTCAGCTTTCAGGCAAATTGAGGCTTTGAGAAGCACCTGGGAGCTGCCAACTGCAATGAAAGCTAAAAATGGGTATTTCAGTCTGGGTTCTTAAAGCAACTGAGGATTTTTGGATGGTCATCAGTGCACTGTGTCAAATCTAAAGTATTGTGTTTCATTTGGAGCTATATTCCCTACTTCAGATGTTAGAAGTTTTTATGGTAGAGTGTAGTGGATTTGTGAAGGGGATTTGAAAATGGGATTTCTTGGGTTCCTTCTTGGGGAAAAAGGTTTTTACCAACCCAACCCAAGCACAGCCAAAGCTGCAGCTCCAGTGAAGTTTTGCCCACAGGGTGACTGCACTGCATCCCACTGCTGGGTGCTTCCCTACGGAAGGAAAAATGTCCTTAGGGGGTAGATTCATGGGATTGTATTGCAGATGTCAGTAGGAAAAGTATCTATGTGGAGGAATGGAGATACCTGTGTGAACTAGATTATTTTTAAGGTCTCTTCCCACCCTAAGCATGTAGGTTCTCTGCTTCTGTAAATGTGATAATGTAAGAGAGAAGCTGGAAAGCTGCTCCTGCAAGAGGCTGAGCTGTATCCCACATCTGTCATCACATCCCCACTCCAGGGAATTTTTGGTATTGTACCAGCAAAGAAAGGAATACTAAGAGAAATGTTCCCTGTTTCAGAATGAATTGGTTCTGGAGAAATCCAGTTATGCAAAAGGATGTTGAAACTGAGGAAAGTAACATCAGGCTATCCTGGGAAGTTGATCAAAAGAATAAAAGGACTTCTGAAATTCTGGTGCATTTGGGAGATAGAAGATCTGTATTTCAGACACTGTGACTTTTCACTACTTTTGTAGCTGAACAACTATTTAGGAGGTGATGACACTGAAATTCAGAGATTCACATCCTTGAGTTTCACTTTCTTTATAAATGAAACTTCACTTTCCTCATTTCTTTATAAATAGCAATGATTTGACTGAATTTAATTTATATTTTGTGACAATTTTTAATCACCTAAAGGCCATGTAGATGCAGAAGATCTCTTCTCATAGCAAACCATCTCTGGTGCAACCTAGTAGTAAGAATACTTGCATTAGGGTGGATGTTAGTAAGTCTATAGCATACCTATCTTAATGTATAATGCCAGGCTGAGGACTGGCAACTTTTCATAAATGCTGCCTTTTTTGTGAAATGGCTTTTGAAAAAAATGACTGAGTCTGCATAAAACTACATAGAATTCTTCCCTTCCCCCTTTATATTTCTGTTTGAAGGATTGGGAGTTTCAGAGCTGAAAATTACTTGGTTTTGTTTTGTTTGTTTGGGTTTTTTTAAAGTTTTGGGCACCTGGGATTAAGAAAACCAATCATTCATCTTTTCATTTTTAGTTTCTAGGATATAGGTAAAATTTAAAACAAGATAATACCTTCCTCTGGTTTAAATAAGTGACAATTCAGCTCCATAACAGCTCTGGATCCATCCTGGTTATTTTTAATACTTCCCCATCAAAACTGGTTATCCCAATTTACTTGTAAAGCATCCTTGGAGTAAAGCTCAATTTACTCAGCCCATATTGATCTTGAGTGTGCTTTTACCAAATAGCCAAAAGCACCTAAAAAGGCCACGTTTGTAATGAAAACACCTCCAGACAGATGGACCCCCAAGGGGATGCTGCTAATGAATTGATTTGACAGCTCCTGGCTGGGACTGAGCTGAGTGGGAGTGTGTGGAGACACTGGGTGTGTTCATAAGCTCCCCTTCAGCTGAGCTTCAACTTGCCTCAGCTGAAGAATGAGACTGTTTGAGGCCTCATGGAAATGTGGGATCTGCAAAGGCTCAGCCTTCCTGTTTGGCAAAAAAAAAAAAAAAAAGAAAAAAGAGGAGTTGAAAAATCTAAGAGAACAGAGACCCACGTGTGAGAGCAGGGGGGGCAGCATGAGGGGACTGGATGGATGGATGGATGGATGTGGGGATGGTGAGGTAGGAAAAGGGACAGAGAAAGGATTAGGAGGGAGAGAAACTCGTATAAAAAGCTGGAAAAGTAAGGAAAAGAAAATAGAGAGGAAAAAGAGTGAGCTAAGCAGGGAAAGAAACTCTGCATGTGTTTTACTGACTGTCACTGGGCTCTGATGTCCTCTCTCCACAGGGGATGGAGGTGCCCAAAGGGAGCACCACCAGTCATTAAACCTTGGATTTCCTGTTCATGGAGGGCTGTGGGGGGAACACTGAGTGTGGGTTGGCAGGAGAATTGCTGAGGCTGCTGCAGGCCAGGGATCTTGAGGAGCACAAGCAGAAGGAACGTGGATGCTGCAGCTGAGAGAAGCCTCCAGGCTGGCTCCAGCAGCTGTGGGCTACCACTGACCCACTGTGGGATGTGTTCTCACCTCCTGTGGGATCCCCTCTGGACGTGCTCTGTGCTGTCACTGACCTCCTGTGGGATGTCCCCCAGCCAGCCCTGGGATGATCCCTGAAAGCTGGGATTTCTATCCCTACATTTCTGGGATGCTTCCTGACTATCCCTGTGATGTCCCCTGGATTGCTGCTGGATGTCACCCAACCAGCCCTGTGATGATCCCTGGGAGCTGGGATTTCTATCCCTACATTCCTGAGATACTCCCTGACTATCCCTGTGATGACCCTTGGATCTGGGATTTCTATCCCCACATTTCTGAGGTGCTCCCTGACTATCCCTGTGATGATCCCTGAGAGCTGGGATTTCTATCCCTACATTTCTGAGATGCTCCTTGACCATCCCTGGATTGTCCCCTGGATTGCTGCTGGATGTCCCCCAGCCATCCCTGGGGTGACCCTTGGAGCTGGGATTTCTATCCCTACATTTCTGGGATGCTCCCTGACCATCCCTGTGATAACCCCTGAGAACTGGGATTTCTATCCCTACATTTCTGGAATGTCCCTGACCATCCCTGGGATGTCCCCTGGATTGCTGCTGGATGTCCCCCAGCCACCCCTGGGATGTACCCCAAGACCTACCACGCGTTGTACCCCCACACCTGCTGTGGGATGTCATGCCCCCCCTCCAAGACCCACTCAGGGATACCCCCAAAATCCCGGGGATATCCCCTCACCCACTCGAAGGCTGCCCCCGACATTTGCGGGATACCCCTGGGACATCCCCCTCCCTTCTTTTGGTCTCCCCCTCAAACCCTCCGCCGGCTGCCTCCTCCCTCTCCCCCCGCAGTCGCGCACCTGGGCGCGGTGGTTACGCGCGTCGGTCCGCGGCCGCGCTGGTGCCGGGGCGGGGGTGACTCACGCCGCCGCCAGCCGCAGCCCGCGGCTTTATAACGGCCGGGGCGGGGAGCGCAGGGACCGCGGCCGCGGGACGGCAGCATGCGGAGGGTTCCGACGGTGCTGGTGCTGGTTCTGCTGGGGCTGCTGCTGGCAGCGGGGCACGGAGCAGTCATCACCGGGGTGAGAACCGCACCGCGCGGTCCGGATGGCACCGACGGGTCCTGCCCGCCGCGCCAGGCAGCGGAAAAGGGGGTTCGGTGTCGGGGGTTCGGAGATGGGAATTGGGGTCTGCGGTGAAGGATGGAGGAGGGACCGGGGGTGGGTTGTGGGGGTCTCTGGGGGGGGTGGGCAGTGCCGGGCCACGGGGGTGTCCGGGGTGAGGGGTGTCAGGACGGAGCGGACGCGGGTATTCGGGGGCTGCCCGCAGCGGGGGTGGCTCTGGGATAAGTGATAACCGGGACGGGGAGGGAAGATGGGAGATGACGGGTGCCAGGGCTTGGGGTTCTGCCTGGGACGAGAGATGTCAGGATGTGGGGTCTCTCTGGGATGAGGGATGCTCTGAGCTGAGGGTCTCTCTGGACTAAGTGGTACTAGAGCTCGGGGGGCTCTGTCGGGTGAGTGATGTCGCGATACGGAGGGGTCTCTGCGCGGTAGCTGATATCAGGACTTGCAGGTCCCTGCGGCGAGGGATGCCACGGTCTGGGCTCTGTCCTTTTGGGGCGAGGGATGCCTGGATCGGCAGGGGGTTGTCCCCAGGCTGGTCCGTGAAGGGTGCAGGGGCTTCCTCTGCTTCTCCAGGGCTGGAAGTTCCACACCATGCCACCCAAACCTGCACCCCGAGTTCCTGCAGTCCCACTGCTCCCAGGGCAGGCACCGATATCAGAATCAGCACAAAACACTGCTGCTTTTTTGTTGTTGTTGAGTATGACTGTGCTGCTTTTTTCCCCCCCTCCCAGAGCCACCCATTGCAAATGAGTTCTCTGTTTTTGTTTTTAGGCTTGAGATTTACTTCAGTTGTGAAAATATTATTTTTTTTTTTTTTTCTTAAGGACGTTATTTAACCCAAAGCATTGCATCACTCTGAAGTCAAATGATTTTTTGTTTTGTTTTGTTTGCTTTGGATTAACAACCCAACACTTGCATTCCTTCAGGACTTTACGTGTCTTTTGTAACCATCACAAGTTGTACTCTCAGCAGCAGATTACTCCATGGCTATCTGGGATTCACTGAAGTCCACGAAACGTTTTGTAGACATTTCTCTGAATGTCAGCTTGGTTTCCAGGACTGATTAATTTTCAGAGCAGAGAGTGTGAAGGAATTTTCCAATATTTGTGAATTTCAGGTTCCTTTCAAGTAGAAGTATTCCCAGCAATGCAGGACCAGTTTATATAAGTCTGTTATGAGAGTTGTGGCTACACCTTTACAGAAAAATTAATCCATTAAAGGAAGCAACAGCAAATACTAGATCAAGGAAAAAGCAGATTCAAAAAGTAAAAATAGATTCAGACTGGGAGATGTTACTTTCTTACCTATTGCACTGCTTTTCTACTTAAATCAGTTTCGTGTATTTTTGGCTTCTAATGAATGGGTAAAGCTCAGGTGAGGGCTGATGTAGGTGTTCCTGTCCCCATCCTCTGAACCTGGAAGGTTCTTTGCCTTCGCAAGGTAAGGGGTTGATTCAAACCTTCCTCACTACAGTGGTGGTTCATGTGCTGCCTTCAGTTGGCTTTGGAGCTGGTATTTCACCTGGGATTATTTCCTTAGCCTGAGTCTTCCTTACAGCTCTGTTTAAATGGGGTGCTGGAGAGGAATTTCTTTCCTGCTTGTGTCCTATTAGGAATATTGGTATGAATTGTATGAACTGGTATGCTTGTGGCTATTAGGAATATTGGTATGAATTACACATTGGAGATGAAGTGGGGGCAAGAGCATTCAGGCTGAGTATTTTAAAAATTTCTCATACATTTTGGAAAGGGAGCCTTAAAGGTTCTGCCAGATGTATATATGTGTGTGTGAGCTTTAAAAAGGAGTTGTCCAGAGCAGTGTTTTAGGTAGCCTTGCTTGCTAGGACATCCTCAGACATGTTTTATAGCTGAGTGGTTCTTGACCAGTCCCACAGAGATGGATGGGGTTTGAGATACAACTGAGATGAAAAGGGGGTCAGGAGCTGAGTGGTAAGGGACAGCAGAGCCTGTGACTCCAGATTCTTTTTGTTTGAGAGAGAAAGAGAGGTTAGAAGGTAAGCATCATCTCCCTGGCAGACTGCAGGGGTAGTTTTCCATCTGCTTTAGTCTTTTAAGTAAATACCCTGTGTGTTTGGGCTCACCTGTAGCAGCTCTCTGCTTCATCACACGTGTGTTTAGGGGGAGCATTTGCCATTTGTGCCTAATCCACACAGTTTAATGGCTTGACCCTAATGCAACAGCTTTTTCCCTAAATTTCTGGCTGTTCTATAAAGCAGTATTTTGATCTGGCTTCTGCTGGGTGAACTTGTGTAATATTTGCCCAGAAGAGTACAGTCTGATGGCATTTGTCATGTAAATCCCAAGGTAAGGTCTGTAAGATTTTTTTCCTCCAGCGAATGTTTGCTCTGATAATTGGCCTTCCCCAGAGCCATTATCATCTTTTATGGACATTTTTACAAGTTGCCAGTTTATGTACTGCTGACCAGTGTCTTTAGCCTATTAGTCCTGCTGACAGACATTAAAAGAGAAGTCTGTTAATTAAGCTTACCTTTGGGGCATAAACAGGTCCTTAACTAATGGAATTTTTCAATGGAGAAGGGAGACTGAGTCTTGCATTAAATTCATATAATAAAAAGCCTGATAAGATTTGTTAAAAAAAATAAAAATAAAAAGGCAAGAAACGTGCAGTAACTTGTTTCCAAACCCCCAAATTGTTCTTCATGGTTTCTGTTTTTAAAAACATACCCAATAGTTTGCGTTTTGGTTTTGCTTATCTAAGCTGTATTGAGTAAGAGACTGAAATATATTTCTTTGCAGGGGGAATGCTACCACAGTAACGTTTTCGTGCATGTGGACACTTAGGCAAAGCTTTTTCTATTCCACACTTAAGGTCTCATTTAGTTACATGTCATTCTAAATAATTAGAACCATAGAATCCCCATTTAAACTTGTATTTTTTTCCTACTTCTACTTGTATTTCTCTAATAAAACTATCACACATTTTTGAAGGCACTCAACCCTAAGATATTATCATAAGAAACTAAAAGAAATGGTTACTCAAAAGTCTTTAAATTAATGGATAATTTCCTATCTGAGCTTCTCTGTAAGACAACTCCTGAGTGATTTGGTGGACTCGGTCCTTGCAGCTGCCTGAGCTCAGACCAGGCTGGGATCTGGGAAGGCAGAGTGGGATGTGCCACAGCCCATCAGTGCTCAGGAGCTGGCTCTGTAAATCACTGAGATCCCTGGATTCAGCCCCGAGAGCTCCCTGGGCAGTGGTGGCTTTAAACCCCTTGGGCTCCACTCTGAACCCTGCCAGGAGCCCCGTGTCCAGATTCCTGGGAGATAGAATTATTCCGGATCATCCTTAAATCTTGTTATTCAGCCTTAACGAGCCAGGGTAACTTGTTTGAGGCAGCTCTTGATTTCTGGAATAAATATCCATGAATCTTTTTTTTTTGGTTTGTTTTTTTTTTTTTTTCTGCATTGAACTCCAGGCCTGTGACCGGGACCAGCAGTGCGGGGCAGGGATGTGCTGCGCCGTCAGCCTCTGGATCCGCAGCCTCCGAATGTGCACACCCATGGGAAATTTGGGAGAAGAATGCCATCCTTTGAGCCACCGAGTGAGTATGGCACAGGGGGAGCTCTGGGACCACAGCTGGCAGGGCAGGGAGAAGCAGCCCTATCCTGGGCTGCACGTCACAGGGCATAAAACCAACTCTGTGTGGTGGAAATGAGGGGAAGCATCCCGTGCCTGACAATTCCCAGCCCTCTGCATCCCTATGGAGCAGAGCTGAAGGTATCGACGTTAAGGAACTAGGTTAGTGTCAGAATTCTGCTGAAAATAATCCAGGGATAAAAGGAATACAGGCTTTCCAGTTTGTTTGCTGATCAGTTTGTTGCATGATCCGAATCAGCATCAGCACTTCCCAGCCTCTCCCGATCTGCTGATCCCTGCAGGAGTGAGGCAAATCCCACTGACCTCAGTGCCACTGGGCAAGTGATTCTGCCCCTGTGCTCAGCACTGGTGAGGCCACACCTCGAGTCCTGTGTCCAGTTCTGGCCCCCTCAGCTCAGGAAGGAGATTGAGGTGCTGGAGCAGGTCCAAAGGAGGCAACTGGGCTGGTGAAGGGATCCAGCACAGATCCTATGAGGAGAAGCTGAGGGAGCTGGGGGTGTTGAGGCTGGAGAAGAGGAGGCTCAGGGGAGACCTCATCACTCTCTACAACTCCCTGAAAGGAGGTTGGAGCCAAGGGGGGTTGGGCTCTTTTCCCAGGCAACTCTCAGCAAGACAAGAGGGCACAAGAGGTCTCAAGTTGTGCCAGGGGAGGTTTAGGTTGGACATTAGAAAGAATTTCTTTACAGAGAGGGTGATCAGACATTGGAATGGGCTGCCCAGGGAAGGGGTGGATTCTCCATCCCTGGAGATATTTCAAAAGAGCCTGGATGTGGCACTCAGTGCCATGGGCTGGGAACTGCAGCAGTAGTGGATCAAGGGTTGGACTTGATGATCTCTGAGGTCCCTTCCAACCCAGCCAATTCTATGATTCTATGATTCACAAGCACAACTGTGTCCCCAGACAGTGCTGGGACACAGCTGGGACACTGCTGCAGCATGATGTCTGCCATCAAACAGCAGTGTCCCCATCACACCCCAGGGGCTGAGAGCTCCTGGTGCCTTCAAAAGCCACTGGGAAGGTGTTGGCACACACTTGGGCTTGAGAAACTCACCCCAGGTGGTCTTTGCTTCTATTCTACCTCTTAATTTTCAATATATATATATGTATACATATATACAGAGATATTTACAACGCTAGTTGCATATTAGCTCATTATTTTATGAGGCACTATTATTGATACAAAAATATAAACAAATACATTGATTTAAGGATATGTAGTTATGTATATTATGTACTATAAAAAAGGCAGTTTTTAAATAAATAATACAAAAGACTTAATGGGGTGTCAGCTGGGAGGCTGGGAGCTTAATGGTGTTCAGAGCCATCCTCAGGGAAGAATATAGCCCAAGAGTTGTCTCACATGGAAGACAGGAAGGTGATCAATTTAGTTGGTAAATGTGTAGTAGTTCACTGCCTTTCTCACTGTCTTATGCCTGGCTTCTCAGCTCAGAATCTATGATATATTCTCTCAGTTTGAGGAAGTTCAAGGCTCTATTCTATTACAAAAAATACAAAATCCTGTATTATTAATTTTTTTTAAAATCTTCTGCTATGGTATTGGGGACCAAAATCTCAT
This sequence comes from Heliangelus exortis, assembly GCF_036169615.1. NCBI lineage: Eukaryota > Metazoa > Chordata > Aves > Apodiformes > Trochilidae > Heliangelus > Heliangelus exortis. Next base: position 17,603,983 of record NC_092433.1, on the reverse strand, counting down.
TTTTGCTATGTAATGTAACAAGGTTTGTTTTTTTTTTCTTGTAAGGGCTTTTAACAGGACTCTAAGGATAAGAGAAATTGTCTTCTAGGGTTTTTTTACGAGCATATTGCTACTGGGCAATAATTTATTCTGTCTGGTTTTTTTAAGATAATTGCCTGCATAGTTACAGTCAGAGAAGATGCCTGTCCACCCCAGAATTACAGTCATAGCCACTGAGGTTTTATATGATTTTAATTTTAGATTTTTTTACCCCACTGCTCTTCACGACAAAGAGAAAGCAACCTGATTTACTGCACAATGTGAAAATCAGGGATTTTTAAGGATGGAGAGTTTGCTCGAGGCTTCTTCTCCCCTTAAAATCTGAGTAGGGGACAGCTGGGAGACCACTTGCCCTGGGCACCAAACCCTTTCATCTGCCTGCAGCTCAGGTCCAAACCCAACAGCACCACGGCCGTGCCACCACCTTGGGGACCTCTGGAGAAGCCTTGGAGGAGATGGCTGGTGGTGGGAGTTTCCACCTTCAAGTTTCCTTCCCAGCAACTCTCCTGGCAATCTCAGCTGGCATTGCAGAGGCAGGGCCTGGCAGGTGAGGGTTGCACGGGGGTGGCTTTGCTGCCTCTGTGCACCTCGCACATCACCCCCGCCTCTCTCCCTTGTTTCTTTGGCACCTCCAAACACCCTGATGCTGGGCACGTGGTGGGGCAAAGCCTGCCCCAGCATCACCAGTGCCAGCCCCAGGCCCCTGGGCACAGTGCCCACCCTGCAGAGCTGTCACCTGCTGCCTGTCCCCAGGAGGCTGTGTTATCAAAGCAACATCTCCAGTGTGGGAGTCCTGCTGGAAGGAACATTTCCTTGAGGGAATGTAATGCTTTGAAGAAATCGTTGGAGCTGTCAGAGGGCTGAGAGATACCTCTGACTCAGCCCCTGAGCTCAGATTTTAGGTTTTTTTTTCTGCAGTGCTGTGCGTGGGCACCCAAAAGGTGTGATTCCTGTGGGGAGTCCCCAGCACCCACAGTTGGTGGCCTCTCAGCTCCCAGGGCCGTGGTGGATGGTGGGGATGCCCACAGCATCCCTTGCTCTTCAGGTGGTGCTGGCCCAGGACCCACATCAGGTGATGTGGGTCCCCAGAAACCCCCCTGTTCCTGGCAGGGTGTCACAGGGTGTGATGCACATGGGACTTTCTCCCTTCAACTTTCTTAAAGAGAAAACTTGCACACTGACACCAGCAATCTCAATATTAAGACTGCAGGCTCAAAAGACACAGAAATTAGGAAATGAGGGAATTAGGGCTGCCTGTCAGGCTGGCAATGGTGGCTTTATAGCCACCATCCATATAGGATGTGCTTCCCTTGCTGCATCCCATCGGATGCTCCCAATCACACTGTCCCACCAGGCTGTCCCACTTGGCTCAGCTCATGCAGGGCTCCTGGTGATGGAATTGGTAAAAAGTGCATGTGGTGCACGTGCATGTGGTGGCACAAGTGGATTTCTTTAGTGCATTCCAGTGGATTTCTTTAGTGGTCCCAGCCTGGCTGGAGGAGGGTGGGATGACATGAGGAACCTCTGCCCTGTGGCAAGGGAATCCTGCTGGAAGGCAGGTCAGGAGAGGTGACCCATGGAGATGCCTTCCAGCTGGAATTACCACGGGATCCTCTGGTTCCTGGGTGCTGCTCTGTGCCTGGAAGGCTGCTCCATGCCACCTGGATTGGAGCAAACAGAAACCCCTGTGCAGGAAACATCACCACTGGAGAATATGTGCCACAGATGTAGAATTACACATTAATTTTAAATTTTGCTCTTAAGTGTGGCTTGACAGGGAATTATGATGGGGTTGGCTTTGCCATCTGCTGCCTGGCCCCTGTGCTGTGGTTCTCATGGATCTCCTGCCACGGAGGGAGGAGAGTGGCATTCCCCATATCCCCACTGCTCATCCTAATCCATCCCCTCTGCTCCCTGTCCCTGATGTCCGTGCTTTCTGTCCCCAGGTTCCCTTCCCTGGGAGGAGGATGCATCACACCTGTCCCTGTCTCTCTGGCCTGGCCTGCCTAAGGACTTCTCCCACTAAATTCAGATGTTTACCAGACTTCAGAAAAGAAGATGTCTTTTTTTAGCAGGACCTGTTCTGCACCAGACAGAGCCACTCGATGTCTTCTTATTCTTGTTGTCGTGACAAACAAGGTACTTGCCAGGGGAAGCCCTTTCCCACACCTCCTGCCTCACTGACATGAAACCTGAGGATGAGATTTCTGTGCTGTAGTGGCCAAGGCTTTCAGGAGGGGCTCCTGCTTTCATTCTGGGGTAAGCAAAAAAAGAGGTTTGCTAAGGTAATGCTGCTTTCTGAAGGCAGGAGCTTAATGCTTTCTGATCCCTGATGGGATCTTCATGGTTCCAGCTGAACCCCAGAATGAAACCAGTCAAGATTATTGTCAGTTTGGGGAAATTTTTTGCCCATGTTTTTACACTTGGGAACGCCTGAATTGAACTGAGAGGTGAATAATCACCTAGTGTGAAGCCAACCCCCCCCCTGTATTTACATTGCATTTCATATCTTTATTAATATAACTGTATTTATAAGTTAGGTACATCTCTAGGGTCAAAGTTTAACCAGTAGATGTAGTTTTCCCACTTTTAAAAAGTGGCAGGTGGAACCAAAGCATTCCAGTATTCAAAGCATTAAAAAATTGTGTTATTTTAGTATTCTGAGAGGAAGCTGTTGTTACTTGAGTTGGTGTAAAACTACCTGATCATCTCAAACTGTGTATTAAGATTTAGTTTGTATTAAAAAAGGAACCCTGAAGTTTATTGTAATGCACTGCCTGACCTCTTGTATATGTATCAAATTTGCTGTGTAAAAATTCTGTATCAGAATAATGCCAGTATATGATTTGATTTATTTTAATATTATAACATTATTTTGTCATTGTGGTTTTCCTTTTTTTTTTTTTTTTTTTCCCTTTTTCCAGTGTGATTCATTATCACACACTAGATTCCTTTAAGCTACCAGAGCTCCTTATGAACAGCTTAGCAAAAGACCAAGGGCCTTTGGCTGCTTTTAAGGAAATTTAAGGAAACTCAGCAGTTTCCAAAGCATGAACTCCTCAACCAATCTATAGTCTTGGAGAATGGAAGAATCTTTGTGTTGCTAATATGAGGAGTTTTCCTTGGCACATGCATTAGAGGATCAACTTTAGGCCCCGAAACCTAAAATTTGTGAGTTTTCCATGAAATACTCTGCAACTTCATATTTGCTTGTGGGTCCCTGCAGCTGGAATTCCAATAGTTTGTGTGAGCTTCACACATTTCTTGCTCTCAGACATGCAAACATCTGCTGGAGCTGGAAAAGTGAAGTCATTCATCTTCCAACAATCAGTGCTTTTTGCTGCTGATGACAAGGAGGGGTTTGAGAGAAGTCAGCATGGCTGCATTAAAGCAGCCACCTGTATTACTTAGAGGAGAAATGTCCCAGTGAGTTTACCAGGTACCTTCCAGGAATGACTGGCTTTACCATTTTGCCAGATCCTTGTGGATCCTGCACATGCTGGAAAAATAGATGTCTCAGGAGATAGGATTGCATCCTCCCAACAGCCCAAGCCCAGGGTTCCTGCTTTATTTTGCTTCACCCTTTGCACTGGTGATCCAGCAGCTCTCCAGGTGGCAGAAGACTTTGGTTTTAGAGGGAACAAACCAAAACCAAACCACACTCAAATAAGGAAAGTCTGAGGTGTGACCCAATAGTAAATTTACATGTGGTTTGCATTAATAGGATCAGTGCCTGTATTGGGTCTGAAGGCTTAAAGGGGACTCACCTCCAACCCAAGGGATGGATTGTGCTGGGAAAAATCAGCTTATTCCTGTGCTAATACAGTGACCTGGGAGCACTGCAAAAATTCCAGTAACCTGGGTTTAAAAACAAACCCCAAACCTGATCCTGCCCGTTCCCAAGCCCCCCAAGCCAGTCTGCAGAGAGGGATACAATGGCAATGGCAGCTTTGGGGTTGCTTTTCTGTCTATGTCTATCAAGGAAAAATGAGCTGAATATCATGGGCTTTAATCTGCGCTCAAAGGAGAAGAGAAGCAGCCAAAATCTATGACCCATCTCTTGCATCATTCATTTTTACCAAAAATTGTTGTCATGATGCTCAAAACAACAAACCAGAGCAGAGAACACTGCTCCTCATCTCCCTCTGCCATAAACCACCCACTGAAGGAAATAATCCTGGTTTATATCCCCACCAGTGACCCCACTGAAGGGAATAATCCTGGTTTATATCCCCACCAGTGACCCCACTGAAGGGAATAATCCTGGTTTATATCCCCCCCAGTGAGGGGACACTGATATCTGATGACTGCCTGAGATCTGCCAAACAGAACCCCTAGGAGAGTTTATCAGGCAAGAGCAGAGCAGCTTTGCAGTTGTAATTTGTGCCAATTACCTCCTGGGATTAGGCATTTATCTGGGTAATGAGAACAGCCCCAATTACTTGGGTTCATATTCACACCCTCTAGGGAAGGGCAAAGTCCTGCAGGTGCTCCTGGCCAGGACATTAGGAAGGTGCTTCCTGGGGAGAGATGTGACCCTGCAGGTGTCACAAACCCTAACTGTCCTACACCCTCACTATATTCACTTGGCAGGCATTGTTACCCTTTTAGGAATTTATTTCTCATTAACTGATGCTCACAAGGAAGGTTGGTTGCTTTGAGAAATCATTTGGGAAGGAAGAGTAAGCTTTGGCATCCCAATTTCCTGAACTCTGGCCTAATCAATTATCTTTTCTGCCATCCTAGGGGAGATTCCCCAACCCAAGAACACCTGCAAAGTGCCTTTAACTCCTTTCTGCAGTGAAAGGGGGAAAAAAGACCTTTAGCTTTGCTTTACAGTGATAGTAGGTAAACCAGTGACCAGAAGAAATATTTCAGAATGTAAACAACCATTTGTACACCTCTGCTCTTCCTTTATTCTTTCCACTTATGAGTTCTGTGCCAACATCTGGTTTAATTTTATTAATATTGAGGCAATATTGTGAATTATTAATAGAAATGTGTGCATTAATTTTTAATATTACATTAATATTGATACTACAGATACGCTGTAGAATACTGCATTTCCATGTTTATCATCGTTTTTGGGGGTTGGCAAAGAGCCATTTCAGGAAAGGACACCCCCACATATAATGAGTTGCTGCCTTAATTTGATGCCAAGCTCATTAGGAAAGGTGGAGCAAGGCACTGAGGGGCTGTGGGTGCCCAGCTGGCTCAGCCAGCACCTGGGAGCCTTGAGGGCTGGAGGGAAAACTCTGCTGCTGAGCTGGAGAAAACTCAGCTGAAACTCATCCTCCTGCCCATAATTCCCCTGGAGATGTTTTGTCACTTAAAAAAAAAAAAAAAGTTATAAAATCTTTGAGCAAGGGGAGTGACATAAAACACATTCTCTGGGTTGTGTGGCAAAGGGGACACAGAGCTGCCTGGGTGTTCCCAGGTAACCCTAACCACAACCCAGGGTTTATATGAGCAGAACCTAAAGGGAAGGAGAGGACTTTCTAAGGTAAGGAAATGCTGCTTGCTGGTGGAAAAATGTGGAGCTGATCCTGTTTGTGTGCTGCACTTTCAGGTAAGGGAGAGCACTGTGGCTGGGGATGGACTGGTATAGGTAGGCTGAAATGTTAAGCTTGTTCTTGCCTGAGAATTAGTGTGTTAAAAGATATAAAAGTGTCTTTGAAGATGCCAGACTTGGCTAATGTGCCTCATCAGCATCATGGGGCATGGTGCTGGATGGTAACAGCAAACATGACCACAGAGTGAGGTCCCCACTGCTGCCTCCCCTCACCCCAGCAGCTCTCTGATTTGTTATTACTGCACAGATGGGTATTCAAAAGAAACAGAAGGTGCAAAGAATCCCTTGATTTAAACAAGATGTCTCAGGATTTTGATCTTGACAATGTGCAGCATGTTTTCCAGAAGGAATTAGTGAGTTGGAGGAAGGGAAAAGGCTGAGCAAATACAAGGGGATTTTGATAACAGCAAAATCAATGTGCCTTTTCCTGTTGTGTAGATATGAAGTGCTGAATAAGAGGGGGTAAAGCTGTTAGGCTGATCAATGATTCTGAGCACAGGGATGGGGATGAGTTTTATGCACATCAAACATGCAGCAAATCACCTGTCACTTCTCAAGGACAGTCACAGCTGGGTGAGGCCCCAGCGCAGCAGAAAAGAGCTCAAGGATTTGGGAAAGCAGCTTGTTCTGTGGGATCCATCTGCCTCCGAGCTTGGTGCCTCCCCTTGAGCCACTCTTCCTGGTCATCAGGGCTGGGAAAGGCTGGAATACAGCACAGGGAACCAGCTAAGTGTGCAGGAAAGGAGGAATGAGGAGTGTAGTTGTGTAGCACATTTGTGAACACCCCTGTGGCAGGGGTTTCCCAAAGGTCTGAGTATGAAATAGGTTAGTAGAGGGGGGAAAAATAATAATAAAAAATGCATGCACAGTGTACAAATGACTGAAAGACTCCCCTGCAAACCCCCAATTTGCTTGGGAAACTGGGTGCAGGTTAATGAGCACCCAGAGCATCCCTGCTTTGTACACCAGATATCAATGTGTTACAGGCACGTGCCTGTCCCCAGAAGGTTCTGGATCTCCTGGATCAGATAAAACATTTGTCTGAGCTCTACACAGCTCCTGGCTGCACAACTGTTCCTGTGCTAGGGTTTGGGAAGGATGAGGATGTAGCTGTGCCCCTGCCAGCACCCAGAGACAGGAGCCCAGGACCTCCCTGAGGTTCTGCATTGCACCACAGCCCTTCTCAGGCTGGGAATCCCACCCAGAACCCCAGTGCTCTGCTGCCACATCACAACACGTGGGAGGAATGAAATCTGGGTTTAAATGTAATGTGGTCTTTGTAAGTCCCAAGGCTGTCACACAGCTCAGAAGCAGGCTGAAAAGATGGACTGGTTTCAGCCAAGCAAGTAGGGCTGAGCCTTCTTTATTGACTTTTTCCTCTTGCACACATGAGTGCACTCCTGTCATTTCATGCAGATATTTATGGGCTCTTTCAGCAGCCCCAGCTCTTGCTGCAAAAACTTCACAAGGCAGCAAAGCTGCTCTTAATTTCAAGGGGCACAAAGTTATGCCCTCCCTTGATTTACCCCTCCAGGCTGAACTGGAGCAGAGCACATCTCTAACCTCTTTGATGGGACCTGCCAGAAAGAGCAGCTCAGGGAGAGGCACTGGTGATACAGCTGCAGGCGTGCTCACTCTTTCCAAAAATTTCATTGCATCCTGTCAAGTTAGTAGGTATTTTTTTATCCTCCCCAATTTCTTCTTTCACTTGGGCTCAACCTTGGCAGGAAGATTCCACCATCCCTTCAGGTTGGATGGCAAAACCTCCTGATTGCAGTGGTGTCGGAATTTCACCTCCTTCCCCACCCTGGATTCATAAAACTTGCCAAAATCACTAAAGGATCTTCTGGATGTTGCATCAGAGCCTTCAGTTAGCTGGGTCTGGTGTACATCAGCCAGAGATTGCACAAACATAGAATAAGGAAAATCTCTGCCTGAGAGTTTGGCATCTTGGGGCAGGGAGGAAATAGGGCTGGGACCTCCATCCTCTCCAACAGGTCCTGCAGGGCCTGGTTTCCACCATGTCCTTCCCTGCCTTGCTGGGAAGCACACAGGTGATTCTCAGCCTCTGTCCCTCCTTGCTCTCCCCCCCTGGCTCCAGGCTCTGCCTCTGCCATCTCCTTGGCTCTGGTGCCCCTGTTCTCCCCCTTTCAGTCACACTGCAGCTTGGCTGAACATATTGCACACTCATCCACCTTCCTCCAGACCCAGATGTACCTCCTGGGGCTCCACCAGAGCTGATTCCCTGGGGCAGCTCAGCCCCATGGGCACCCAGAGATGCTCCCTCTGCCCTGGAGCCACTGCAGCCCTGTGGCACCCTTGGGACTGTCCCCTCTCCTCCCTGGGTGCAGCATGGTGAGGGACCTGCTGTGTAGTGTGTGTAGGGCCTAATCAGGGAGGAAAGGGGGAAAGAAAGGAAAAAAAGCCTCTTTGATTTACTTGCCTATCAAGCTACTCAACAGTTTCCTTTCCATCACCCTCCTGCAAGTGCTCAGTGACAGATGGGGACAGATTGAGCGGTTCGATGGAGGGAGGTAATATTCCACTAAATCATTCCTCTTTCTCTCACTGCAGAAAGCACCCAGACCCTTCCTTCTGAATCTTCCTGTGTTTCACTCTGTGGATTTTAATTTTTTTTTTTTTTTAATTTTTTTTGCTTCTTAATGACAAAGCCATTTCAGCTCTACCTCTGCTAGCGGAGCTGAGAGATGCGAGCACTGGTATTCAGAAGGTCTGATAAAATGGGTGTTGTGAAGCAGTTAGCAAAGGGAAAGGAGTGAATCATTGTGAGACAGGGAGGGTTCTGATGCTGTTTACTGGGGTTTCTGATTTCTTTTCCTGGGGCTGAGCCCCAGAGGCCCATGCAAGGACCCTGGGCAGGTGTGCTGTGGGCAGGCACACAAGCTCACACCACATATCTCACAGATGGAGCACCCTTTTTTTTTTTTCTTCTTCCTTCTCTTCCCCCCTGGCTGATTTGTTACAATGGTTAATCATCCACACACAAACACAGGATTATTTTTTTTTAATGACACACCAGTAAATAACATTCAGAAACTTCAGGACAGGCTTCCTCCTCACTGGGCAATCTCTTGATTTCTGCCTACCCTGTTAGTGCTGAATGGCTGCCTAATATTAACTGGGACTTCACAGCTTCCCTGTGCCCTTGCAGGACTGGCTTTGAACTTGAAAGCCTCCTACACAAAGTGCTCGGCACGACCAGCCTGGTCACAGCAGAGGTGAAAAATGTGGCACTGAATAAAGTGACTTTCTGATAAATACATCCCCAGTACAACCATGAGTGACTCACAAGATCAAAGGCAGAGCGTGAGGACTGAGGTCATTAAACATGAATAGAAATACAGAAATGCAACAGCTTGCATTAAAGGCTTAGCTTGACTTTAAAGTTAAGTGATGAAAGCTTCTGCAGTCAGCAATTGTTCACCCATGATAATGCTCTGCTCTTGCCATCAGTTGCTCTGTGCTTCAGAGGTAAGAATAATCCATCATTTTTCAGGTAAGGTACCGAGGTGTGGGGCAGTTAATGACTTGTACCAAGTGAAAACTGGCTTGGAGATGCCCAACAGCATCAGCTCTGTGGAAAATCAGTGCTGCAGGCAGCAGGCATGATGGAAAACCAGCTCTTGGCCACCAGTTCTCCAACTAACAGGTGAATAAAGATTTACCCTATTGTATAGGTCCTTCATGAATACCTAAAAGGAGGTTTGGGGGAGGACTTCGATCAGCACAGCCCCAACCCAGTGTGACTCTGCCCCAGCTTTTAAGAGGCTATTTTCATTGTCTGTTTTTTCTCTGATGGCTCCATTCCTTTTTACTCGTTGTGTACTTTACAACCTTGTGAAGCTTACCAACTCCCCAGCATGGGACTTGCTTCCTGGCTGACAATCCCAGGCAAATTAATTGTAGCCTGTGCAGTGTTTTCAGCAGCTAGGAAGGAAGCTGTGCTAAGACAGAGGATTTTAGAAGCCCTCTGTAAGAAAACAGCCCCCCTGCTGTGTTTCTAATAATTGTATTTGCAGCACAGCTACCAAATAGAGTTTCTGGAGTATTCTGGGTATGTCACAGAATCATCTAATCTGCAGCCTAAGTTAATGAAGTGCCTGGAGATCCTTAACATCACGTTCTGCCAATATGTGGCTGTTACTCTGCCTGGAGCCACTCTTCTGGGGGCTGCCTGAGTTGTTGGCAATTCTGAGCAAGTGATGCACAGGAGCAAGGTGACTGAGTTCACCCTGGGGGGCAAGTGGCAGAGCTCCAGCCAAATTCCACCCATCTTTTGCTGGGAAGGGAGGGGGAAATGCCAGCTTTGCTCTAGAAGCTTAGCACGTGTCCCAGGGCAGTCCCAGAGCTTTCTGGAGGTGTAGCTATACCACATCCAGGTAGAACTCCAGGAAAGAATGGTTGCTCTGAGAAAAATCCAAATTTCCTGCCCTTCTCCTCCAGGCTACAGACTTTACAGCATCCTGGGAGGCAGCTTTGTCTCCCGTGGTGCTGGGAAGGCAAATGATGACAGCTTGTGGGCCCCTGCCCATCTTTCACCTCTAGTGTGACTGTGGAATAAGACCCTTACCCATGAATAAAATTTGGCTGGGGCCACATATTTCAGCCCCTTTCCTAGCAATTTCTTTCCAAATCTGATAGCTGAGCCTGCAGCACCCCACAGAACTCCAACCTTTGAGTGTAGCAAACCAGAGATGGCCAGAGACACTTGAAGTTTCAGACCAGTGCCATTTTTCAGGCTGGTCTGACCTGTAAGTTTATGTTAAAAAAAAACAAACAAAACACCACTGCCTTCAGCATGGCAAGGTTTGGACTGGGGACATTTGCAAGGAATGTGTTAAATACCTGGTGAGTGAGTGAAGATGCCAGCAGCAACTGAGATTTCTCCAGAGCAGCAGCAGTTCTTGCTGCATCTGCAATTCTTCACCACAGATATGCAAAACCAAGCACTCTGTGACCTCTGAGCCAGACTGTGGAGAACCTCTGGGGGAGATGATATTGGTATTTCCTGTGATACTCAGCACTCATCTTGCCCAGAATATGAAAAACTATCATACAACTGCCTGGAGGGGTACAGAAAGGACTCAGTCTATATTCTGGTCAAGTGCAGATGGAAGAGTGGACGTGGGAGAGCTCCAGTGCCCCCCAGCTCCCCAAACCCTCCAAGTACTTTGGAGTTTTGGCCAGTGGTGTAGGGAGAGGGGTTTTAGACCATCTGAATTTTTGTAAGTGAGGCCAGGACTTGCACAACAAGGTGCAAGAACCTCTCACGTGGACGTGGGAGGTAATTATTACCACTCAGCTCTCAGGGAGTCTCAGCCCTTGGTACTTCTGAGCCAGAGCAGCAGAACTTTGGTTTTTGGATGGGCAGCTGAGGACATGGAGGCTTTGGGCTCTTCCTCAGAGGTCCCAACAGCATGAGGGATGGCTCCCTGTGCTCAGCCCATTCTTTTAATATTATTTGCCTACTTTTGTTATTTGGAGCTGGTTTTCATCCTCCCTGACATCCCTTCTCTGATCTTGGTCAAAGCATTTAATCTCAGTGACCCACTTTCCCTATGGGCAGACTAAAGGATGCTGTGAGAACATGTTAATGCTGTGCTTTGGAAAAGCTAGGTTTTTTTTTTTTTTTCCAACTTTTTAATCTTTTTTTTTTTTTCCTCATATTTTAGAAGGCAAATTTATCCCCTGGTGCCTCTCCAGCACTTTCTGTTTTTTCATACTTTCTTGGTGTACTCTGAGCCAGCAGGATAGTGGTGTTTGGTGGTGTGTCAGCACATAGCACTCTTTTCCTTTTCTGCCATGCATTTGTCCTTGATATTTAGTTTCACATTTTCTGGAATGAAGCTCCAGCCATCTAAACCCTGAATTAAATCTACTGGAGTTTCTTCTCTTCTGTGCCAGCATGGCCAGGATAATAATCTGCCTGATATTACCAGTACTTCAAACATAAAATTAACTTCAAATAGTACTGATTCCACCCTCTGTGTATTTCAGAAGTCCTGAGACAGCCCTGCAAGTACATGCAAGCAAAAGGCATGGGATCCAGGCATTTATTTTGAATTTTTTGTCCCCTTTTGCTGTAGCAAGGTAGGGTCTTGTTACCCCTGATGGGTGACAGCAAAGCATCAGTTATCTCCAGTGGGTAAGAACCAGAGTCAGCCACCCAGCAAGGGCATCTCTGAGATGGGGGATGCACAGAGACCAGAATTCAATACAGCAGCATGGCTTGGTGAGCTAAGTCTAAATAAAAGCATCAGGTCACTCAAAGGTGATTTTTTTTTTTCATCTCCCACATATACAATAGACTACGTAACTATATTTTTCTACAAGTGAAAAATCCATTCCTTGCAGCCTATGAAGAGGTTTTAAAATAACTTATTTTCCCATCTCTGAGGTTTAAATAGAATCAAAACTGTACTACTTATAGCCTGGAAGAGAGAGGATGCCAAAGTATCAAGCATTTTTAATAGAGTAAGAGAAAGAAAACATTGGCTTGGGTACCAGCAGGATTAGGCAAAAGAAGGCAAGATTTGAGTTATAGGCCACAGTTTTGGGCCCTACATTGCAGAAGTTTTAAGGAAATACAAAGACCTAACAGTAAACCAGGCATGTAAGGTATTCTTGGAATATAACTCCCCCCAAATCTCAGTAACACAGCTCCACCCCATTACTCCCCTCGATTCACTAAGCAATGAGCTGATATTCCAGGATGAATATTTAGCTAGCACCATAACCAGCTTCTGCTGTAATCCACTTTTTTTGACTTTCCTTCTCTACACAGATGCATTTCCAAGAAGTTTTGGAAATGCTCATTAATTCTTGCTTTGCTTTCAGGAGACTCCATCCCTGGTGCCACTTCTCAGCCCAATTCTTGCAGCATCAGTACAGCTCCATCCTCCTCCTCCCTTCTCCCTTCTCCGTGGCTACACCAACAGCTCAAATTCCAAACTTCTCCGTGTGCACTTGGAGAATTGTTGCCTCTCTGCTGTTCAGATCCGAGTTGGGGTTGGAAAGCAAGACAGAAAAGCAAACCAGAAGCCTCCTCCTAGTTTCCTTCCCTCCCTAAATCTGGAGCTGCCACCTCAGCCCTCTTCTGATCCAACTGTCACAGGCATCTCTTCTGTGCTCACTTCACAGTCAGGACAGCTATTTCTCAGCTGATGTCTAACAACTTTGGACTGCTCTCTACAGAAATACTCTTAGCACAGATGAAGATTTCTTCACAGGGACTGAGCTTCTCGCTGTCACTTTGGGTGGCACTTCAGCACTGCTCAAGTTTTTGTTTTTTTTTTTTTTTACTGCTAAATGTTAGGTGATGCCTCAGAAAGCAAGCACACCAGGGACAGCTTCCTCTGGGATGGCTAAAAGCTTGTGTCAGGATCCTGCCAGCAGGCTGACAGTTTAAGTACTTCCAGAGAAGTTTTTGCAGAACACAGCAGGTTAAAATGCCATGCTTAAAAAATGTAAATTGCCCACTAAAAACATAGTTAATCAGTGAGTACAGTGCTCACCCTGCTAAAATCCTGCTTTGCCAACTTAAATTAGTGATGCACAATTATGCCTTCTCTTCTATCATTAATGGAGGAGCCATTAGCTAAGAGAGAACTTTGGTTTCAGTAGACACACAAAAAAATGGCACTATTTAGACCTGTTGCACCCGTCATGAACTTAAGTCTTCTTAAAAATAGCTTTAGTCACTTTTATTAGTATAAACACCTAAATTGAGATCTAACAGCAAATAAGGATTGTGCTTGTCCATAATAACCTCAGCTGTGAAATCTACTCAGACACAAGACATAACAACCTTCCAATACACAAGTTATTTGTCAGCAAAGCAGAATGCTGCCATTCTGAAACAATTACATACAGTAAAGGTTTTCAATATTTTATTAAAGAAAACAGTCAAAATGTACAAGTATTACCCAGGTTTGTAGATAACTTCCTATAAAGGCAGTAAAATATGAATTTCAATCTAGGTTTTAAAAACTGGTTAGTTGATTATTTTTAAAGTTGATATTTTAAAATCACATTTCACAAAGAGTTCTGAAATATTACCAAATGAATAGTGCAACAAGAAAATTTAAATTAGTTCTACACTGACTGCATGTCAAGCAAAAGTTAAAAGTAACTGCTTCAAATACTCAAAACCATTTGAGAATGAATGAACCCAACAGCTCCCACCAAAAACTGATTTCTGACCACATCAGGAACGTCCTCTTCTTGTTCTTCACTGAAAATCAAATAATAATAATAAAACAACACCTCTTGAGGTCATAAAAAATAACTTTAGTATAAAATTGTCTTGGCCCTTATCAAATATTACATGAGTAAAATTGTTAAGCCTTTATCAAAACAGACAGGAATAACAAAACAAAACAAAATGTCATGGCCTTAATCCATATCTGTTGGAATCATGTCTAGAAAGGTTAGAAGCAAGACCAGAAACTCGAGCCCTGTTTTTTGTTCTTTTTTTTGTTTAAAAACCACACAATCACAAAGAAGAACAGCTTCTTACTGCCTAAGGTTTGGGGGTGTTCTGCTCAAGTACCTGTTCCCATAGACAGCAACCTTTTTATGTTCTGAAGAGAGCATACGCAAAATATAGAAAAATAAATAAAATAGCTTCTTACAGCCTAAGGTTTGGGTGCTGGGTGGTGGTTTAGTTTGTCCCCCACAGGTCACGCTCTCTCTTGAGATCATATGCAGAAACATGGAAAATTATATCCATCTTTCTTTTTTCTCAGAAAGAGAAAAGCCCCCCCCTACATCCCAAAGCTCTTGAGATCGCAAAGGATGGTGCCCTGGGTGCTCTGGATGCTTTGGCAGCATGGGAAGTGGGCTCGGAGACAGACCCTGAGCTCCTTGTTGAAGATGAAGCAGAGGATGGGGTTGACCCCTGCCTGGGCAAACGTCATCCAGACGGAGGTGGTCAGGTAGACTTGGGGGATGGAGCTGGCCTTAATGAAGACCCGCAGGTAGCAGGCCACAATGTAAGGGGACCAGAGCAGCAGGAAGAGCAAGGTGATCATGTAGAACATCTTGCAGAGCCTTTTCTCCATCTTAAACTCCTCCAGCACCAGCAGCCTCTTGATCTGGCTGTGGGTGGCCTGCCTTATGCCCACCAGGGTGGGCGGCGTGGGCCCCCTGCCAAAACCGGCCGTCCAGTTGGCGGCTGCTTGGCCGGTGGCACCCGGGCCATGGAAAGTCCAGTTCTGGCTGATAGCTGGGACCAGTTGGGCCGGCTTCATCTTACGGTGGCCGTGGATGAAGAAGAGCAGCTTGATGTAGACCAGGTGGGTGGCAGCGATGACGGCCGCCAGCATGAGCATGAAGCCCAGCGTGTCGTTGGCCTTGACGTAGCGGTGCTCGAAGATGCACTGCTCCTCCTCCCGGATGAACTTGTAGGTGCCCACGTCGAAGACGGGGGGGAAAGCCATGGCCATGGAGAGGGTCCACACCATGCACACCACAGCCAGGCAGGTCCAGCCCGTCATACGCTTGGCGTAGAAGCGGTGGTGGGCGATGGCCATGTAGCGAGTCACCCCCACGCAGAAGAGCAGGAAGGCGGCGTGGAAGCAGAAAAGCACGGCCAGGAAAGCCAGCACCTTGCAGCTGAGGGGCCCGTGGGGCCAGGCGGCCCCGCTGCGAACCGACAGCATGACGAAGGGGAAGCAGGCCAGGGAGCGGAGCCCGTCGGCCAGGCAGAGGTCCAGCAGCAGGTAGTACGGGGCGCGGTGCAGGTGCCGGTCCTTGAGGATGAGCCAGGCGAAGAGCACGTTGCCCGCCAGGCTGACGCAAAGGATCAAGCCCAAGGTGGCCAATTTCAGCCCGGAGGCGCTCAGCAGGCCGCCGGCGCTCGGCAGGTGCGGGCTGCTGCTGCTCCCCAGCTCGCTGCTGTTCGCCATCGGGTCCTTCCTCCTCCTCCTCTTCCTCCTTCTCCTCCTCCTCGGCGGCTCCGCGCAGGCAGGGCCGCGGGGGCTCAGCGCCGCGGCAGCGCACCGGGCCCGAGGGCCGCGCTGCCCGGCGCCCCCGTCCCCGCCGCCGCCCTCCTCCTCCTCCTCCTCCTCCCGCCGCCGCTCCGGCGCCGCGGGGCGCAGCCGCCGGGGGCCATGCGGGTCCCCCCGCACCGCGGCCGCGCTAGGGCCGCGCCCGCCGCCGCCGCCGCCCCCCCATGGGGATGGGGGATGCGCTGAGGGGGATGTGGGGAAAGGGGAAGGGGGGGGGGGAAGGGAAGGGGAGAGGCGCGGAGCGGCGCGGAGCCACCCACCCGCTTACCGCCGGCGAGCTGCTCCTCCGCGCCGGGCGAGGGGCCGGCCGAGCCTGCGCACAGCGGCGGTGGCTCTGCCCAGCTCCCGCCGAGGACAATGGGGTAAATCCCCCTCCCTTCTTCCTCCCTTCCTTCCCTCCTCCTCCTCCTCCTTCTTCCCCCCGCCTTGCCTCCGCCCCCCGCGCAGCCCGGCCCTTGCGGAGCGAAGGGGCTGAGGCAGGCGCGCAGCGGCGCGGAGCGGTGCGGAGGTCCCCCTGCCGCAGCGGGGCTGGGCGCGGAGCGGCGCGGAACCGGGGGCGGGGATGCAGCGGCGGGGGTGGGTGCCGAGGTGGAGCTGGGAGGCAGCCGGGGGGGAGCGCGGGTATCCCCACCCCGGGGTGGGGTGGAACGGAGTGGGTGACACCCACTGCTGTCACCCCGCAGCCGCGTGGGCTCCGGGAGCCCCGCATTACCTTTCTGGAGCCGGGAGGGTGAAGCCGTCAGCTTCTGGAGGTGATGGATGTGTGTGCCCGGCACAGGTGTGTCCGTGTCCATACATAGGGACTGCCCACTGCACGCGTGTATCGATCCTGTGCATCCATACAGTAGGGGTACACCCGTGTCACACCCACCCGTGTGCTTTTGCGAGGTGTAGCTGTGCTAAAACACCGTTTAACTCTGCACACAGGGTCCACTGGTGCCTGTTGCAGCTCTGTTTGGGGGTGCTGTACCGTGCTGGGCAGGGAGGTTTGCAGGGGAAGGTTTGTGACCATCATGGAAAAGCTGCCTCTGCAAGCAGAGAAGCCGAACATTTGGGGTATGACTGGGATTCCTGAGAAGACAGAAGGAGAAAGGGGGTAGCAAAATGCCCTCATTGATGCTTTTTGCTTCATGCAGGCACCTTCCAGCTCCCAGGCTCAGTTACGTGGGATCCATGGAGAGCTGGGCAGGTTTTTGTGAGCTGAGCGAAACATTTTTGGCCTGGGTAGCACAGAGCATCTGGCACACCCATAGTGTTGGTGCAGGGTTGTAATGGGCAATTTAATGATGTGGTCCAGTGAGACACAGATCCTTGTACTCTCTCTCCCACTTTGCCATCTTTGTGTATGTAGGGCAAGGCCTCTCCGTGTGCCATGTAAGGCAAGCACCAGCATGTGGCCCTGGAGATGCTAAATGCAATTATCCTACTATTACTGAGTTTCCTTCATGGCCTCTTGTGAAGGACACGTCTGAAATCCTTTTTTGAGCATTCTGTTAAAAGCCATCAGTAAATTCAGTTATTCCAGAAGCTGTAGCAATTAAATCATCTGCATAGGCCCCCAAAGTGGATGTCGGAGGAAGAGGTTTTGAGCAGATTTTTTTCTGTCTGGTTTCAAGAAGTCTCACTCTGTGTGGCAGGGGCCAGGCACTGACCTTGGTTGTGCCACCAGCCACCCAGAGCTGTTCTGCTGAACTCCTGGTATTTATACAGTGGTGGAAACGAAGTCAGACTTTGACCCGGAGATGTGTTGAGGGCAATCTGTACCACACACAGGACTTCATTCACCCGAAAATCTGCTTTGTGTCTGTTATTTGTGGCCAGTGTTAGGAGAGCAAAGAAATCCAGTGAGGAAAAATAATAATAATAAAAAACAGTGTCAGATAACTGAGGCTGCTTTTTGCTTCCTCCCGGTACCTCTGAGCTGGTTTTTTGTTTTAGGTTTCTCATTTCAGCTGAAGTTTTCCTGTGACAGAGAATTGCCCACGGGCTGTTCAGTGCTTTGTGCAATTTCCAAGGCTTTCCTCACATTTCCTGCAGTGACTCGAGCCCCTTGGTGGCACTGTCCCCAGGATCAGGAGCAGGGACCTCGGCTGCCCCCAGTGCAAGATGAATCCGTGTTCAGGGACTCTCCCAGGCAGGGTGCCAGCGGCTAAAACGCTTTGCCAAGCAGGAGTAGGAGGATCAGCTATCCTGGGAGGACATGTGGCTCTTTGGAGGAGACCTTGTGGCCCACGTTAGCTCTGTCATCTTGGCCATCAAGTGAGCAAAAGGCAAAACCACACCTGCTTCCCTCCTCTGTGCCCACGGGCAGGGTTTCTGCTCTGTCTGAACGCTCACCAGCACAGCTGGGCTGGCTCAGGAGCTGCTGTAATTCACTGCTATCTTGCCAGGCCAGCAGCACGGAGCTAGCTCATCTTTCTCCCACCTATGGTGAGCGGAGAGCAGGCAAGGAGTAGCATTTCATCCATCTTCCCAGCCCTGCTCCACTGATGGGGCTGCTGGAGATTGCTACAGGTGGTGTGAGCCAGGAATCTGGGGCTGGCTGAGAGGTGCCACGCTGAAGGACCAGGTTCTGGAAAAGAAAGGGCAGGTGGGATGTTGACAGTCTTTGTATGAGCAGGTTCCTCTCTTCCCTAAGGGGCTGATGTGGGGCTGGACTCACCAGGGTAGCTCTGCCTGTTAGTTACACCCCAGCCCTTGTTCTCACCTTCCTGCCAGGGGAATAAAGCCCTCCTTGTCCCAGGCATCCAGGCCTGCACCTTGAGCTGCATCAGACCCTTCTCTTTGCATCAGAACCTTCAGGCTCAACCAAGTTCCTCCCTTCAATCGTTTTCACAAGACAAGTTTAACCAAGAGTAATTCTATGCTTACAAAATGGTGCTGCACAAGTTAGATGGATTCCTCTGACCTTTCAGTGTGTTTTTCTTGAATTGGCTGCCTCTTCAGTCTGTACTCCCTGCCTCCAACAGGACAGACAGCTGAAGTACAGACTCTTGCAGCAAATACTGTGGCATCTTGCCTTCCACCAGTCACCAGTAGTTTTCCCAAAGCCATTTGTTATTGGTGATGCTGTTTGTGTTCTTGTGTCTGGGAGCTCTGCATAATGCTTTCTGGACAAGAAATGTCCTGTATCCTTAGAACTACTGTAGTAGAAATCTCTGGTGTGACATAAGGGATGAAGCAGGAAATACCTGGGGATGCCCAAAGGAGAAACCCAGAGCCCCTGCATGCCAGAGATACCATTGAGAAGCAGGAGAGGTGACAGTAGTCAGGCAAAACCATTTTGCCCTCACATGTAATTAAGGCAAGGAAAAGTTTTCAGGCTTAGTAATCCAGGAGGTGGAAAGGTCAGTCTGGAGCAGAAAGGGATAACAGAGGGTTGAGTCAGATGCTGGCACAGGAAAGATTTGTGTCCTCCTTCCTAGCTTCCTGTGATTCCTAGACAGCTCTCAGGGTGACATTCATTATTTGTGTTATCTTTGCAGCTAAGGGAGTGAGTCAGGGATCATGGTGCTACATGAGGAAAAAAAAAAAAACAAAAAGCCAAAAAAACCTGTCGCTTTTCCATGGGAACTTAAAATGCAAGTGTGAGAGGAGCAGGAGAGCTGATAGAAACCCTAGAGAAGGGGGAGGACAAGCAAAGAGTGAGACTGCAGCCCAGGGAATGGCATCAGTGTGACTGTGGCCATCGCTCATCCCTGCAAAGGGAGGAGGGAGTGTGAGGAGATAATGAGGCAGGTTTGTGGGTGTTTCCAGAGAGCATGAGAATGCTCTGTGACAACGATGGAACAGGGGATGACACATTAAGGGAATGTTTGGGCACTGGCTAACATGAAAACTGTGAGAAGTTTTAAGCCTGCAAAATTTACAGTACTGCCCAAATAACTGAACGGGGGGGGGGGGGGAGTCACACTTTCTGTGACAAGGGCACAGCCATGGGATGTACCAGTGAAATGAGGACAGATTTAAAACAATGTTGGAAAGTCCCCACCCCACCTTTGGCTTGCAGAGGGGTCCAGATGTCAGGCTGGGAGCTGCCATCAGGTTGAGAAGAACCCAGGCAAGCAAGAGGCTGGATCTGTGCTCCAGAAAACACTAAGGAAACATTTTGGATGTGGTTTTGTTCACAGAATTATTGGCACAGCCACGCAGAACCTGCAGATGACACCAAAGTGGATGTGAGCATCAATGTGAGTGTTCCATCCTGGTTTCCTGGATGGCAGCAGAGGATCTGCAGGCACAGTCACATCTCTGCATCTCTGTCAGGTACCTGACAGCTATCACATTTTTCAAGGGCTTATTCCTCACTGTTAAATACTTGCTATGCTCTCTTGGGGAGGGAGGAGAGAAGAATGGAGGAGTATATTTGGCACAGTGGGGAAGTGGACTCGGGTCTTTTCCATCCCTTAGTGTTGTGTTGTTGCAGAGGGAGAGAAAACCTCCTTCCACAGCAGCACTAATCCTCCTCCACAGCCAGCTGAACGGTTTGAACTTGAACAACTCCTCTCATTTTCCCCCCCATGTGATTGTGAGTCAGGCTGAGCTCCTCTATTCTTCTCCATAATTGAGTAGGAGATTATTTTGACTGGAAATAACCAGACACAGGTGTCATGACTGTGAATGCCTCCGTGTGTGCCACCTGCTAAAAGTTCTGTAGCCTTCTGCAAAAGGGAGCTTGGCTTTAAAGGCTCTGCTCAATGGAGAGGGAAGAAAAGCAGAGGGAAAGAATAGCTCCTTCCTGCTCACTTCTATCACTGGCTCTGCTACACTCCCCCCACTGAATTGTTGGTGCCACGCTGTTCTTCAGAAGCAGCTCTTTTGTGGAAGAGCTCCCCTGTGACACAGGGAATAGCTGCAGTGAGACAGGAAACATCCCTGACATTATGGCTTTCCACAGGAGCTTGTAGCTCCCATTCAAGTCCCACAGACGTGCAGAAAAAAAAAAATTAAAAAAAATTAAGAAAAGCCATTCCTCTCAAATCTCCAGAGGAACCTCCCCAGGCACAGATTTTCCTGTTCTTCTTTTCCTCTCATGGGATAAATTGGCTGCTTGGGCTTCCCAGCTCTCTGCCCTGGAGACAGGGAGTGGCCAAAGCAGCACAGGGCAGGAGGGATGCAATGTGCAAGCTCAGGGCTGTGTTTTACCTCTCCTATGAGGTCTTCTACCAGCAAAGCCAGATAGTAAGGAGCATTTCCCAAGATCAGGCTTTCTCCAGTTTATACATCAATGGGATTGCTCCAGGCTGTTGGACCAGCCTGCTGCAGCCTGGCCAAGCCCAGAAGTCTTTATCTGTGCTTTAGCAACCTCAAGCCACTGCTGTTCTGCTTGTGCATCTCATGTCTCAGCTGCTTACTGAGGAGCTAATGAGCTTTTGGAGATACATGGGTGCTATAAACTCCTTAGGCCAGAGATAAGCAGCTTATTGCCTTTAGGAGCACTGCCAGCTCCTGGCTCTGCTGCTCTGGTGCATCTCAGACCCCAAATCCCTCTTCCTTAGGAGGAAGGGTTGTAATGTCTTGCAATATATAAGTGTGTTTTTAATTCTATGTGTACACACCTGCATGCAGCTGTCTCCGTGGGCTGAGGTAGCACCTGGCAGTGGGACAAACAGGTGACAAGAGGCTTTACACCCTGTGCTGTCACATCTCCCTGCATGGCTGACTCCAGCCCTCCCAAATTGCCTTCTCTGCCCAGGGGATGCTACAGCTCATCAGCTCGGGACAAACCCATCCCCTTCCTCATGGCAAAAAGGCCTTTGGCATCCAATGCCAGAGTCACCCCAGGCAGCAGGTGCAGCAGCAGGACAAAAGGTGACTGTTTTGGTGAAGAAACAACTGATTTTCCTTGCCTGTCTAGGAAATTCACTGGATTAAAAAAAACCAGGGTGACGTACAACTAAAAGTTCATTTTCAAAGCCACTGTGAAATCAAGATTTTACTTCCTTGGTTTAAACTTAGCCCTTGCTGGTCTCCTCTTGCTGTCTACAGTGTCTGCCACCAAAAACAATCCTGGTGCAAGTGGTCAGCAGGACTGTTCCTGACAGCAGCTGCTGCTCTTCGGAGCCTTCAGATGAAATCTCTTCAGCTAGTCACAGCATCTTCATCTTTGTTGTGTATTTTCCTCCCCCTTTCTTCCTTTATATATTACCCAGGTATAAATTAGCCTGAAAGCACTCCTGTGAGGTGTGACTTGGAAGATAATTTGATATTAATCTCTACATTTTTTGTGTAGTTGCTGTGCTTGGAGCAGTTTTGGAAATAATCTGATCAGCGGGGAGAATTATTTGTGGTGCTGGAGGTACTTTCTGATACTGTCTTTTAACTTAGGTAAATAAAACCTGAAAGCTGATTTCTTTACTGCTATATTGTCCTTATATATTACCATTCCTTTTGGTTTATACCTCTGCACAGTTTAGGCTGAAGCCAGAACTACTCTCACCCATCTTGGCACTCTGCAGATGGATGTCCCCTCCTTGCCTCCAGCCCCTTTTCCCCTCCAACGAGAGGATGAGCAATGCAAAAACCTTCAATGCAACTAAACCTGTGAGATTTAACAGTATCAGAGTGTCCACGGACACCAGTTGAATGCTAAATTTTTAATTTAATGAGTGTTGTCTCTTTAGCTGAAGCCAGGTTGGGGAGGGATGATAACCCAGCAGCGTATTCCCAGGATGGAAAGCAGCAATTTGGGGGTCAGCTCAGGATTCTCCCCCAGCCCTGCAGTACAGACAGCTCAGTCTGCAATTTAAATCAAGCCATCGTGGCTAACTAACCCCTCTGTATTTAAATTACTTCTTCAGCAAAGGTGTTCTCCCATCTCTTACTCTCCAGCTGTAGAAATAGCACGGAAAAAGGTTTTGCCATTTAGAAGCCTTTGTGGGTCTCAACCATCTTTGTAGGCTAAGTAAAACGTGAAAAGCATTTTTTACCAGACTGTCCTCTCAAATGAGCTTTTAAGGGAGGCTGATGAAAAGGAATCTATTATTTTAATAGCACTTTCTCTCTGGGAAAAGGTCTTGCTAACTTACTGAAGCGGAGCTTGAAATAACCGATAAAAAACTGTCAGAAAAGCTGTGATGTAGTTTGGAGCTAAGTGGAAATTGTGACCAAAATCTGAGCCTACCTAAACCCTGAGTTAAATGCCAAAAAGCCCCAGGACTCTTCAGAGCATCATGCAAGCTGTTTAAGGATAAGAAATAACTTATTTGTTTGGGGTTGGGTTAGGTTTCTTTCTGGGATGTTGCTTTTGTGCTCAGGGTTTTTCTTTGGGAGGATCTGTGGATTCATTTTATATTTATGTGGCTTTTTGCTCTTGTATTTTATCTAATGAAGTTCACTTCAGTGATGCCTGGCTGCAGAGCTGTGTTGAAGCTGAAGGCTTCAGACCTGAAAGGAGCAGGGCAGGGCCCTTGGGAAAATCCAGCGGGATTTTTTTTTTTTCCGTAAAAAAAATAGTGTGGTTAAACAAATCAAAGCTTAGGGGAAAAAAGAAAAAAAAAAAGACATTGTTTATATGCATAGTGCAAAAACCTTGTAGAAAAACTCCATATCATCTCAGTGCCTATTGGATTACCTTTATAATCACCTTTACAATAAGGATGTGATGATTTGGAGGAGCAGGGAGGGTTGGATGGATTTCATCCCTGCACAGGATGAGCCCAGCCTGGGAATCAAACCTCATCTGCCAAGTTCTGTAAGGGCCATTTGCAGCTTTTCTTCTCAAAGGAGGGACCCAGCTCTGCTCCCAATAAATAAAGTGGGAATTTTCACGTTGATTTCAAAGGGAGCAAAACCAAGCTCCATAGAAGGGGAGAGGTAGCATGCGATGCTGCTTTTCTTTTTTTTTTTTCTTATTAATGTGACTAATTAAATGTTTGTATTTTTTAAGCACTAACTGGCTTTTGATGATCGTTTAGAGACTTTGAGAAAGTCAATAATTTGGATGAAATAAGGCTGTAGACTCCAGAACAAAGTCCACATGGAATCCGTGATGTTGCTAGGATACAGCTATTAGTATTTGCAGTGGCTGGAGTGTTTTTTGTGTGTGTGTGTGTTGTTTTTTGTTGGGTTTTTTTTTCAGCAGAGCTGAGTAGAAGAATAGGTGACTGCCTGATCCCATTTACACGATACTCCCTTAATTTACAGTAACAAAGCCAAACTTGACCCATTGGTTTCAGCCATTTTTAGTTGTGAAGAAGAAACACAAAGAGTAATTTTGACCTGAGCTACAGGGAGCACGTTTGATCCCAACCATTTTCGATGCTGTGCAGGATTTTCTCCCTGTGGATGTTCCATTGCTGAAGTCAGTCTCCCTCTAGTGGTTTATTTCCACAGGGGCCCTTGGTTTTCCTGGCTTGAACAGGTACTAAATTGGTTAAGAGTGGGATGGAGAAAGTTGAGTGACCCCTGTGAGCTGAAGCTGAACTCATGATTTGCAAGAGGTGAGCATAAAAACTAGAAAGAATGTTATTTCCTGTGGTTTTATTTTTCTCTTTTAGTATTCATTTCTATTTTACAATATCAATATTGAGGTTTTCCATCCCAGGCTTTCTCTGCAGTAGAGGTTAATGTGTTTTGCTTGCTCTGTAGGATGTGATTCTTGCACATTGTTTCCTTCACCTGTATGTTGAGATGCCTGTAAAAAAAAATTAAAAAAAAAAAAAAGATCAGTATTTACACTTATGTTCCACATCAAAGCCAGTGCCAGATGTGGTGCCAATAATATTCTTTTTTATTTAATGTAACACAGAAGAGCACTGGGGATGGTGCTATTTTGGGATCACCATGTTCAGGGAAGAGATACCTAAGTGAAACCTTCTGCAGATACTTTACTGGGAAATAAAGAAAAGAAAGCTCTTTGGTGTTTGTTTCCTGCATTTGACAGATTTGAAGCCCATCAGGTTTCTTGCATTTATGGTCCTGAATTTCCCTTTGCTGGGCATCTCTTTCTTTAGCACCCACAACAGCTTTGGTGCTCTACAGATGAGGTGGATGGGAAGGTGGAGAGCAGGAACTCAGTACCCAAAGCTAAGCAAGGAATTTGTCTTCTAACTCAGTGCTTGGATTGGATGTGGAGTCAAGTCAGTTGAGCTCCCAGAATGAGAAGAAAGAGGAATCTCTTGGAGGAGAAGAAAGGCTGAATCTAAAGGACATAGAAGTCAATACATGCCTTTAATTATTTTATATTTTTATCCTTGCACACTGCGTGTGTAGGAACTTCTTTAGTAAAGGACAGAATCTAGTTGAAATGCATTTCTTTTTGGATGGTTCAACTGTAGGAGCTCAGGCAAGGTTCCTCTGCTTGTTTGACTTTGGTAGGTTTGTGCATTTGGAAGAAGACTTCAATAAAGAGGATTGTGCAGGAACCAACTGTGTGAGGTGCTCAGTACCATGCATGAAAACTTTTTTTTTGTCCCAGGCAGGACTGGATGCAAGCCTGGCAGCAAGAGAGGGGCAGTGAGCCAGTTTGTCTTTAACAAAACAAAGTTATGCAATATCATTTAGTTCTGACATGTTCCAAATGCAGCAAATGAAGAACTCACTAAATACAGTATATCTCTGGCCATATCATTTGAATATAACTTGTTTCCATGACAACCTCTGCTTAACAGCTTGGCTGATATGAAATCATTCCTAGATGAGGGTGCTTTTGCCAAAAGCATTGGGGATTCAACACTTTAATATCATGTTTTCGGTTTTAAAAAACATTTATTCAAGACTCCAGAAGCAAATATCAAATCAAATCCCTTTACCTCTGCTTTGCCTCTTGGTTGATCAGTTTATCTTTCTGGGAACCTCTCAGAAGCAGTTACTTAACTCAGAAATGTTACTTAATATGCTTCTAAAGTCCCAGGCAGTGTTTTAAGAGCAAGTGATTGTGACACCAATGTTTGGTTGAGAAATTTTATTTCATGGCTCTTGACTCAGCCTGGGAAGCAATGGGGCAGCATCTGGGCACAGCAACCAAGGTTTGTGCTCAAGCCATCCCTTAAGTTTGGGGAGGTTGATGCTTCACCTAATTCTGCCTCAGAATCAAAAAGAGGAGCTTTGTCTGGTCCAACATTTCCCACAGTTTGTTTCCTATCAGGAAAGCACAGAACAAACAAAAACTGGTTATCTATGAGATATTTCCTAAGGTGTGATACCTCTTGCCTCGGAAATGGCTGTGAAATGCTTCCAGTGTGGAAATAACCATGACTGCTCCTCTGGTGCTTGTTCCCTTCCTCCCTTCCAGGTGCTCCATTGCATTAGAATGCAGCTAAAATTAGCTTAATGCTTCCCTAATATTTCTCCTGCACGCAGGTATCACCGTTGCCACAGTGATGGTACCCGAGTGGCAGTGGGAGGAAGGATGGCCCTGAGGGTTTCCAGAGGTGATCTTCCCTTTGCTTTTTGCTTTATATCCCAAGGATTCCCTGTGGGGGCTACCAGATCAGGCAAATAACATTTCAAACACATGTAATGTATCCACTGCTCTCAGGATTTGGGGATCAGCAAGGATTATGAGAGGAGGGATTTAAACCATGGATTGAGTGGGGATGGAAAGAGTTGTGAAGTATTCATTGTGGCTCTGGCTGGAAGCTTCAGCTCCAGTGTGGAGCCCACTGGGCCTTTTCTGGAGCAAAAAGGTTCAGGTGCCTGAGATCCAGGGCCAGGAAGCAGAGCCAAGAGCACACAGAATGGGGCAGAACATTATTTCCCATTCCCCTTTTCTCCCCCACTCCCCCAGGCTGTTACCTGGGAAAATTTCAGCTGTTACCCATCTGAAATCAGCTGAGCTAAATCTACCACTTGACTTCTGCTTTATAGCAGCTTTTCATGGCCTGACTCAGTTCACTGACTTGGCAGAAAATTGCTGGGTTAGCCAGGGAACTCTGCAAGCCAAAGGAGGACGAGGCTGGGAGAAGGGATTAAGGGATGGAGCCACGTGTGTCTTCTGCACTGGTGAGCTTTAAATCAACTCATCTCACCTTTGAGGCACCTCACAGCACAGTTTGTTCATGGTAAATCTGCTTGAGAAGGTATAAAAGCACAGGGGATGTGATCACCGGGGTTCCTTTAAGAAGGAACCTTCCAGCAACATAGCAAATACCAATAAAATAAATTTTTAATTAAAGCCTGATAAATACCTCTTTAAAATGCTAATAATTTCACAGGATTTTTAATCTCTGAACTGATTTTATTTGGGGTGTACTGGCAGGATGAGGTGGCTAAGGAGGCTGTTCTCACCAGCATTTTTTTTTTTTTTTCTCTTGTGGGAGTCATCTCGGGAGATTCATTTTTGCCTCTGTGTCACGACTTCTTAGAAATTCCTGTAGGCAAAAAAGGCTCTAACTCCTGTGATTGCCTTTCCTCCACAACCAGATTAAATTATTGTTAGTTGAGATTCCCACAACATCCTGTGTGCCACCGTGGAGCCTGGTATTTCCTGATGTAAACAAGAAATAAATGGAGGTTTTAGGTGTCTCATTTGGAATAATGAGAGAAGCTCTGCTGCCTGGTGCTTGCTCTGGGTCTCAGAGGTGTGGGGGTTGTACTTCTGTATTGTTCCTTGTTTATAACAGAATAACTTGTTTTCAGCCTGAGCTATAATATTTTAATAATTTAATATTTAATTTAATATTTTAATTACAATATTTGAAATGCTGAGCAGCTCTCTAATAATGGAATCTGGAGCCGTGTGGTGCCCATCAGGGCAGGTGCTGGGTTCAAAGTTAAGTTTTTGTGATTCCTCCAGTGGTTTGGCCTTGGTTCCAGACCAGTGCAGCTGCATATCCAGAAATTAATATTTTGTTGGCAACCTCATCAGAAGACACCAAAAATTTATCAGGTGTGGGAGCTGTCAAGGGCAGTCACAGAGGCAAGATGTGGCCCTTTATGGCCATAAGAAATTAGCATCCTTCTCACCTCCTCCTTCTGAGAAAGTCTGTGATTAGATACAATCATTTATTGTTGGTTTTTTTTTTTTCAGGATTAACATTTTTTCGTGGGCTCACCATTAAAACAGGGAGAGCTTGGAGTGGGCAGACCAATGAATATTTAGATTCCAAGCTCTCCCAAATGGTCATTATCTTGCCTTCTATTTGTAGAGGAGTAAATTAAATTGCAAGAGGAGGTGCAACTGGCTTTGCAGATCTTATTCATTTGAGCCTAGCACTTAGCATTTTCCATCTGCACAGCATAATAGTTAATTTTTTTCTTCCTTGCCACCATCCAGGCTGCCTTTTATGGGTGATCTCTGCCCTTTCTTACTGTTAGATTTTTATTTCTTTAAAGGAGTGTCTCTCTATTGATTTTTCTTTTAGGATAAAGTATATAAAAAATTATTCATCCTACTAAATGTGCTTGCAAAGGAACCTATGTGATTCATGGTCTTTGATCCTGCTGTCACTTATGTGGGTGTTTAACTTTACTACTCTGCATAGTCCCACTGGGGGAAACCTTAACTTAAAAAATACTATTATAAAAGTAATGTCAGCATTTTAGCATATGTCTGTGCTGGATTATGAGGAACATCTCCCTGTAAAGCCTAGCATGTAAATTAAATAGGCTGTAAAGAAGATGAGAAGACAGATAAATCATGTAAAAAATATATATTATGCTTTTATTTTATTTTTATTACTGTTAGATTATTTTCAGTGGTTGGCTCCTCCCCTCACCCATCCCTCTGACCTTCCCACCACTCCTTCATCCCAGTGGTTCCTTGTCCCTGGAGTCAGTGGTTTGGGATGGAATGGACCTTTCCAGGCCATCTTATCCAACCCCCCTGCAGAGATTCGGGACACCTTCGACCGGATCAGGTTGCTCAGAGCCCCGTCCAACCAGACTTTGGATGCTTCCAGGGATGATGGGGCATCCGCCACCTCTCTGGGCGACCGGGGCCAGTGATTCAAAGCGTAAAAAAATATATAAATAAAAAAAATTATTCCTTTTATCCCGGCTCAACCTCCCCTCTTTACTTTAAACCCATCCCTCCTCGCCCATCTATCCCATCCCTCGCCAGAGGATGTCCCTCGCCCCTCAGTCCCACTCATCCAGCGTCCCTCCCCTTGCCCCGCTCCCTGTCCCGTCCTTCCCTGTCCCCTCCCCGCCCCCGGTCCGCCCCTGTCCCCCCCCCCCTGGCCATGGCCATGGCGCTCAGCCCCCCCGGGCGGGAGGCGGCAGGGACCGGGGGATGGCAACGGGGCGGGAGGGCGACCGAGCCCGGGGGGCTGCGGCTCCACTCGCCATGGACCTTCTGGCTGGACAAGTGAGTGCGGCCCGGGGGGGGGAGGGGGGGATGTTGAGAGGCGGGTGGGGAGGTCAGGAAAAAAAAAGAAAAAAAGAAAAAAAAAAAAAAAAAAAAAAGAGAGAAAGAAGAAGGAAAAAAAAAAAAAAGACAGACAGGAAAAAAAAAAAAGGAGAAAAAGAAAAAAAGAAAGGAGGAAAAAAAAGGAGAAAAAGGGAAAAAAAAAGAAAGGAGCAAAAGGGAAAAAAAGAAAGGGGAAAAAAAGGAGAAAAAGAAAAAAAAGAAAGGAAAAAAAGGAGAAAAAGGGAAAAAAAGAAAGGAGAAAAAAAAGGAGGAAAAAAAGGAGAAAAAGAAAAAAAGAAAGGAGAAAAAAAGGAGAAAAAGAAAAAAAAGAGGAAAAAAACGGAGAAAAAGAAAGAAAGAAAAAAGAAAGACAGGGGAAAAAAAAAGGAGAAAAAGAAAAAAAGAGGAAAAAAACGGAGAAAAAGAAAGAAAAAAAGACAGGAGAAAAAAAAAAAAGAAAAAAAAGGAGAAAAAGAAAAAAAAGGAAAAAAACCCGAAGAAAAAGAAAAAAAAAAGAAAAAAAGACAGGAGAAAAAAAGGAGAAAAAAGGAAAGAAAGAAAAAAAAAAAAGAGGAGAAAAAAGAAAAAAGGAAAGAAAGAAAAAAAAGGCGAAAAAAGAAAAAAAGGAAAGCAAGAAAAAAAAAAGGAGGAAAAAGAAAAAAGGAAAAAAATAAAAAGAAAAAAAGGAAAAAAAAAGGGGGGGGGGGAAAGAAAGGGAAAAAAAAAAAAGAGGGAGGGGACTCTAAAAAAATTAGAATACATTTATATATATATAAAAATCAGTCTGCGGGAAGGGTCTTTGGGCTTCCTCTGTGTCCCCGTGGAAGAGGTTGGAGAAGAGGAATTGGGAAGGGGGCTCGGGGAGCGGCAGCACCGCCCCGGGGGAGCCGCGGCTTCTGCTGGGATTCGGCGGGTGAGATCCAGCCGGGAAACAGTTTCTGTTTGGGAGCTGGCACATTGTCTGGAGCCACAGCGATAGTGGTTTTTAAAAAAAAAAAATCTAAATTTAGCCGTGACTCTTGCCAGCCCCAGGAATAGCAAGCTAAAGGTTGTGTTTGGCTGCTGCGGTGTTTGTGCATCTCGGGTTTGAATCCTGTGGATGGTCCGTTCTTAAAATCCGAAGTGATGTGATGTGGAAGGTTAGGAACAGTTTATTAATTTGCTGCCATGTGCATGTTTGCATTTCATGTGCTGGAAGTGTTTGTCTGGGCCCTGGAGGGCTGATGGAAAAGGGAGCTGAACCCCTCCTGCCTGCAGGGAGACAGGGGAGAAGGACCAGCAAAGCTGAAATAGAAAGTTTAAAACCAGAATTTGAGACTGGTTTTCTAGTGTGTATTTTCTGCTCTCCTGTTTTTAAATTTTTACGTCTCTCTTCTTCATTTTCTCTTGTGTTTCTCCTCTCCCTCTGCCCCAGAAGGGAAGTTTTCTCCTTTATAAACCACTAAACAAACTACTTCAGATTATTGGTAACATTCTCCTCTTCTCTCACCCTCCCCCTTAACTTTTCAGAGAAATAGCAAGAAACTGTTGAAAGCTCTCAAATATTGTCAGGACCTGCAAATCAATTCTTACAAATAACCCCACAAAATATTGCTGGCTAATCCTTTTGAACTCATGACATAGTTGAAATTGGGTTCAGGATCTGAGCTGCATTTTCTGACTGTTTTTAGAAAACACCATCTTGGTTCCACTTTAATTTTGCCTCTTAAAATTCAGTTAATCTATTTAATTTTTTTTTTTCTTTCTGATCACATATAAGTGCATTTAATTAGGTAGCATTGCTGTTCCTTCACTTATAAAACTAGTAGTGAATGCCCAAGAGAAAAAAAAAAAAAAAGTGGGACCATGTGTTCTCAAAACACTGTCTTGTTTATCAGCAAAAGTGGCACAAGAACAGCAGAGAAGAGGGGCAGCAAACAGATTATACACTTAAAAACCATTTAAATCATTAAAGAGCACACAAGAGATGCAACCATGAACTTTATTTACTGCAGTGTGAGGAGGTTCAGGCTTCTCCTGAGCCTCACAAAAGAGGCTGTGACATTTATTGGTACATCCAGGCAGGTTTGATGGAGAGCTTATGGCTTAGGCTCACATAGGGTGAACGTTCTATAGGACATTAGTGTGGGCACTGTAACTTCAGAATCATGTAGTATGGAGCAGTGATGTTTCCTTGTGAGATGGTATTGATTTTTGACTGCTACCACATTTTACTTGGACTTCAAATTGGGAAGAGGTAATGCTTAAGGATAAAGAGATGTCGAGATGGATATATAGTTATTTTTTTCTATTAATTTACCACCAGAGACATCCATGAAGTACATTCTAGCATCTCCAGAATGTATCTTTTCATTTAGTCACACTGTTAAAATAATATCTATTAGCTGAGCTGCACTTTCTATAACAACAAGTGATATGCTACCAAGGGATTCCCTTGGGGTCCAGGACCTTGCTTTTATCATCCTGTCACTTGATGCATCTCCTGCCTTGGAGGAAATGCCTTTATCTACATTATCACTTGTTTCTGTAAATGCCATGGCAAAGGCTTCTCATCTGGAGCCTGGGATTCTGTGTCCAGGTTCTGGTTCATTGCCATTATCCCACGTGTGTCACGGGGCATCTGCATTTCCCTTACGTGTTTCCTAAGGTGTTCTGGGTATGTGTGTCTGAAATAGTCACCCCCTGGTACCACTCTCCTGTATCTTACCCTGTGTGTGTGCTTCAGGAAATTGAGCATGATGCAAGTGTTTGGGAGAATGTCAGACACCAGTCTGACAAATAAGGTCTCATCTGTGATCTTCGAATACTTGCAGGTCAGCAGTTTCCTAGGAGAAGACAGAGGGAGCTGGCAGGTATTTTCTCTTAGGAGAAATGAGGTTTCCTCTTTAAAAAAGTTCTAAGTAAAGCCTGGTAAAACCAGGGCTTTAGAGCTGCAGTTTCCTTTGCCCATTCTGCAGTTTCCCAGTCCATCCCTGCATTTCTCATTCACAGTATTTTTGCATACAGTGCAAATGCCTTTGGTGCCACCTGGGGAAGGTGATCCATGCTGGTGGCTCTTCTGCCTCACCTGTAACTCAGTGAGGCTCTTACTGGGTGCAGAGTCCTGCTTATAATGGCCTCTGGCTTTGAGATGAAAGGTGCTTCTCTAGATTTTGCTAGTCCACTGTCCAGTCATTTGTTTTTTACAACTGTGTCAATACACATCACTGAATAGAGCATTAAAAATACTGATTACAAATCTGGTCTCTGTAGTCATGCACCACAGTGCATTCAACACTGATTACAAAAGGAGAAGTCAAGTGAGATGACCATCAAAGGCAGGGATGTCCTGGATAACAAGCCATGTTAGGCCCTTAAAACCATCCCTAAATGGGATTTGGAGTTGTGGAACTTTGTGCAATCTTTGTGTCTGTGCAGCTGATTGTGCTTTTTGATTTATATTTAGGCACGATCCAAGCATCCTGCTTCATAAACCCTACAAATCACAACTGTCATTTAACCTGTGCACTGTAGCCCATATTTCATGCTACACCTTTCCCTACCAGCAGCTGATTTTTCAGCCTCCCAATGGGAAGCCTGAGGTTTTGTCAGTGCTGAGACTTCTTGACACAGCCATGAAGATGTTGCCTGCCCTTGCAAAAAGGCCTCCTTTACAGAGCTAACTGCATCTCAGCTGCCAGCCTGTTTTTAGCCAACAGCAGGGAAAAAAATATCAATTCCCCTCTATACAAATCAGCACTATCAGAAATTGAGCCCGGGTCACACAAAAGCCCAGAAGTTTCATTTCCAGATAAACCTTGTCAAAGATTCTCTTGCATCCGTGGGAGTCTGGGTGTGCAGCAGTGTGGATCTCCGTGCAGGATCCTGCCTGCCTTGTCTTCTTGCTTGGCTTCTAACTGTTTTTTTAAGGTAGTTTCTAGTGCAAGAATAGTTTAACTCCTCTGTATCCTTGTGAGGAGAAGAATATGCTAATAAACACTGTCAAAGATAATACAAAGTTATTAGTCTGTTCCAGGAAAGCAACGATATTCTTGCATAAACATATCTTTATGTGCTGATTTTTCTCTCTGCACGCTGATGAGTTCCATTATAAATAAGGTTTGGTAGATAAATTCTGATAAGAGAACAATTTTCAGAGTAATTGTGAATCTTCATAACCGAACACACTGGATGTTTGAAACTAAGCTTCATAATTTCTCATCTTCCCTGCAGCAAAATCATATTTACAAGGCTCATCTATTTAATCTATTAAAGCTCACGAGTAGGTGGCTTACAGTGAAAAATGATGGTTAATGTTATAAGAATGTTCAGCTCAGTAAATGCATTTTGACAGGCTTTGATGGCTTGAAATCAGTCCTTGTATTCCGAATGGATTACCAGATTTATTTAGTTGCCAGAGCATGTTTTTGAGTTTATGCTTTCTAAGTAAATATTTTGCTTATTTATACCAAAAGCAGTTGTGGCTAAGTACTTAGAGAAGTGTTTTCAAAAGTGCTCAGCAGCTTTTAAAGCTCCCGCTAAAGCTGGGATGAGATTCCCTCTGGGAAACAAAGCCCAGTGTGAGCACAGATGAAAAACCTTCTATCCTTAATTCTTCCCAGGGAAACAGAAGAGCTACAGTTCAGCCTCAGACATTACCATAAGCACAACCACCTGGAGGTTTATTCATGGATAAAACAATGGAATTTATTTTTGTGCCCTTTGTTTTTTGATTTGTGCTGGGATGCAGATGGAGGAGTGAAATAAACCAGTTGGTGTAGGTTGTTCCTGCTTCCACATCCCAATTTTAACTGATGCCCCTGCAGTTTACTGTGAGGTGTGCTATGATAGGTCTTTCTTTGATTATTTGATTTGATTATTTTGATTATTTTGATTGAATTTGATTATTCCTGATACTGCACTTAGAGATTCTGAAGATGCAGCAAAGGGGCATCACAGGGTACAGAACCAGGTGGGCCGGGAGATCTCTGGAATTTTTTCTTTGCAGACCCTCCAAGGGAAACCTAGATGTGCCTTGGTAGGTGTTGTGACAGATCAAGAATGTCCATCCCCCGTGACATCAAAATTGCTGAGATATATTCATTTTTTTTAGAACTGGAAACATTTTTTCCCCCCTTCAATACCTTAAGTCAGATTTCTAAAGAAAGTGGTGCCTGGAAGATGCTGTGACCCATTTGGGAGGCCCTGTCCCCTCCTGTTAATGGGCTGGTAGGTTGGATGGGGCTCATTGTTAATTAATTTAATTATTAGAAATGAATTGGATTAATTTCATTGTTAATGGTAGTGAAATTATCCAGAAGAATCAGTATTTGCAGGGTTCCTGTTAGGTGGTGGCATGTGTGGTGTAGCCAGCAAAATATACAATGGTCTTGGTACTCCTGGCTCACAGTGTGTTAGTTGGAAGAGTTACAGAACCAGGAATTCCTGTAGATTCCTTCACTTGGAAATAATCTGCCATTTCTGCTAACTTAAGCAAAACTTATTCCTTGTACTCAGTAAAAAAAAAGGCAAAAATCTCAATTTCATAGATTTTCAAGGCACAAACCCCATTCTGTTGCCATTTGTGCCTATCTGCTGAGTTTATGGGTGGCTATTGCAGAATCACTGTGGTTCAGATTTATCAGGAATTTGTAATTTTGCAGGAAATTCTGAGATTTTTTTCCTTCTGGCTGGTTGGCAGTGATTAAAATACCATCTCTGCCTTATCCATTAAAGCAAATTTGAGCAGGTGTAATTTCAGCAGCAAATGATCCTGAACTTTTGAATCGATGCACATCATAATTTTCTCATTTGCAGGCCCTTCAGTAATTTTTTTTTCAATTAAAAAGTTTGTGGCTTCATGCTCATACCTATAAATCAATGACACTTTCCAAAGGGGGTGAAAGGCTGGAATAAGATGCTGTGTAATCTCATGGGCACGAAGCACTTGCCAGGCACATTACTGGGAATAAATGGCCACTCACCTTAACTTTGAAAACACAGAATTTGTTGCCAGTTGGTGTTTTGTGCCAGCTCATAGTTTATCTGGAAAATGTAACCTGCAACTATCAAAATGAACCACTTTATGACCCGGGAGTGGAATATTCTGTCTGGTTTTAGGTGCTCTTTTAAATGGCATTGACTTTGTTAAATGGTTGCTGTGACTATTAAGGTAATTTTTGAAGGCTATAATTAGAGGTTAGATTTTTACTCTTGTATTTGAATAGACCTGACTATCCCAGAATCTTTCTGGCAGGATCAGTGTGAATATAGGGAGGGATGATACTAAATATTGGACATCAAAGTTAATCTCAAGTGTTGGTAACTGCTAAGTTGGCAAATGGCAGAAGCAGGGACCAAGAGAAGAAATTTCTTGGATAATGGTGTGGGAGACCAAAAGGCAATTTTATCTCAAGTTTTGCTTGTTTGAATTCTGTAATACATGAAAAAAAAGCTGAACAGAGGGGTGCTATTTCTGTCAGCAACAAGCTAAAACCAACAAATAGTTGGGAATCCACTACTCCCTGCTGACAAACACACAAAATTACCTCTTAAGTTTTCTGTCTGTTTTACCTTGCTATTTTTTATGCATCTGACTGTTTTGTTAAATGCCTTTTTTGTTGTTGTTTTCACATTATCAGCTTTCCCATGGGAGTTTTCATAGTTCATGGGCTACAGGGCTAGAACCCACATCCTGGTGATTTTTTTTGGTCGTTTTTGTTTGGTTTTGAAACCTTCAGTTAGAGTGATTCTTGCAATTTGAATGTGTAACATTTTCTCATCAGATCCACCTTTGAAGTGTACTCCTATGTCTAGTGAACAGGCAAATTGTAAAATATATTTTATATACTAAAAAAGTTGAGAGGGATTTCTCTGCTGTTTTTCTACGGACCTTTAACGTAACTTACTTTGATAGGAGCCTTCAAAAAACCTTGGAGCTATTATTGAAGTTTCCAAGATGTGATGCTGTTTCACTAGTCTTGCATAGGAAATTTCTTCCTTTACACAAATATCTGGGTTTTGCCCTAGAGCCTGAATTGTATCTGGAACAACTGAGAGTTGCTGCACTGTTTTTCTGGACGTATTTCATGCTGATGAGATGTTTTGGGGCAAACAGCCACATTAATGGGAGGTGTCTGAGATCTGGTTTGCTTTTATCCTTTCTTCAGCAGGTAACCTGAGCAACATCTATTTTTTTTTTCCCTTTGTTTCCTTAAAACTGCTCTTTCTGTTTCCAGATTTAGTAATTCTGCACATTTGTTTCCTCTTGCAAGATGCAGTGGGAGGTTGCTTTGTCTTTGATCTTAATTTTTCTTTAGAAATCCGACTTAAGATTCTGAAGGGGGGGGAAAAATGTTTCCAGTTCTAAAAAAA
Organism: Heliangelus exortis; assembly: GCF_036169615.1. Taxonomy (NCBI): domain Eukaryota; kingdom Metazoa; phylum Chordata; class Aves; order Apodiformes; family Trochilidae; genus Heliangelus; species Heliangelus exortis. The sequence continues at coordinate 17,567,697 of NC_092433.1, read as the reverse complement.
AAAAATGAATCTATCTTAGCAATTTTGATGTCATTACCCCCAGATTGTGCCTGTGAGGGTGTGTGCTGAGAATTGTACAATGGGTGTTACCATCTGCTACTATTGTAGTGACAGGAGCCAAGTGGTGCCTGGGCATGTGGCTGTACCATCTCATGGCACGTGCCCTGGAGAGTTGTGATGAAGGCTTTAAACCAACTCATACAACCATTTAGGTTGGAAAAAACCTTTAAGGTGATGAGTTGCAAAAAAAGGGAGCAGCTCTGAATGGGAATTGGAAGTGTGAAGGAGTTACAGAAACTAAACTGTGCCTGGTGTGCATCACTAAGGTCTGGCAATGAAACCAGCCCATGGAGCTCTTGGCTTTATGCAAAGTGCTCATAGTAGACATGGCTTGAAGAAATAAATTCTGGTGGTGGAAGAGCTGCCTGAAGTCTTCAAGGATGCTGGATGTGTTGGGTTATATGGCTCACTGCACCAGCAGAAAGAGCTGTCCTTTGGGACTTGGTCTTCTGACCAGCCCATATGTGTGCTGCTTGTGGTTTAATCCCAGCCAGCAACTTGGCCCCACACAGCTTCTCCCTGGTGGAATGGGGCAGAGGATCCTAGAATGGTTTGGTTTGGATGGGATCCTAAAGCTCCTCTAGTTCCAAGCCCCCTGCATGGGCAGGAACATCTCCAACCAGACCGTGTTGCTCCAAGTCCCCTCCAGTCTCTTCTTGAGCACTTGCAGGGATGGAGCAGCCCCAAGTTTCTTGGACAACCTGGGTGGGTGTCTTATCACCCTCACACTGAAGAATTTCTTCCTCAGATCTAGTCTCAATGTGCCTCAATCTAGTCTAGATTGGAAGGGTGACAGTGGGACAACTTGCAGACAGTTCAGCAGGTAAAGCAAAAGCCATAAGAAGCAAAAAAAATTCATCCACCCTTTGCCATTAGCTTGCAGGTGCTTGGCCATCTCCAGGTGCCTTGAGAAGACAAATGCCATCACTCCAGATATTCCCCCCTTCCTTCCTCTATCCTTCAGCATCCCACCACGTATCCCGGGACATCCCTCGGGGTCAGCTCCTTCCAAGGCCTCGGCGCTGGGCAGTAACCAAAACATCCCAGCCTTATCAGCTCTGTTCGCAGCACAAAGCTAAAACACAGCCCCATACCAGGAGAATTAACCCTATCCCAGCCCAACCCCATGTCCCATCCTCCCGGGGACACGGCGGAGGCTGTGCCGGGGGTGGCCCCGTCCCTGGCCCCGGCAGCTCGCCCGCCGCTGCCACCTGGTGGCCCCCGCTCCGCCCGGCGGCTGCCGGGGAAACGACCCGAAAACACTGGATTTTTGGTGATATGGAACACTTAGGAATATCTCAAAACGCTCAGGGAAGGTTCTGGGTCGTGTGTTTAAAAAGAAGCCCGGGGTAGGAGCCTGCTGGCCCCTCACAAGAAAGCGTTTGGGTGCCCCGAAGGGGTGTGGGGTGGCCACTGGAAGGAACGCTGTTATTCCTGGTTTAAATCTCCCAAATATTATAGGAAACACCTGTTGAATCTTAAGCTGCTAAAAATGTAAAAGCAGGCGAGTTCCTCTCTTTATCTGATCCATGGGAATTGGCAATGGAGTTCATTGCACAACTCCAATATTTCAACTCCACTTTCCCTTTCTTGCCTTGATAAAAATCAATATTTTTACAGTTCTCTACTTTGCTTTCAAGGTCACTCCCTGGGACGACAGCAGCTGAATGTGCCTCAAATTTGAAGAAGATTTATACAGTGCAAACAGTGCAGGTGAGGTGGGTTTTCCTCATATTTGGGTTTCCTCATATGAACGGGTCCCACTTATCCCTTTGCTTACCTGTGGTAAGAATCTGAGTTTTGTTGGGTTTGTGTGGTTTCACTCAGTCATTGTTTGAATTTCATTTGGCTTTCCAGCCCAGGGAATGAGGAGGCCTGTTGGACTGATCAGGCAAACCCCTCTTCTTCAACATCCCACTTGTGCCTCCATTGGATTGTTATACTTCATGTATTTTAAATAGTTTATAATATGTATGATATAAATAATTTATATTATGTACTTTAAATAGTCTTCCTCCCTTTCCTCCATTTTTAATACAGAAAACAGTTACACAGAGTTTAAAAATTTAAAAGAATTAATTAAATTCTTTTTATTTCTTGAGAAACAAAAACTCTAGCACACTGAATTAAAATAATTTAAATCATGCAGTACTTTTTGCAGCAATGAGAAATTCTGCCAGGCTGTGTCATCTGCCAGTGCTGAGCAGTGGGCTTGCAAGTAAAACTGTGTTTCTGTTTTGAATACCACAGTCAGCATGAAATGCAGTGAATTGCTGTTTGTTTCACCTTTGATGCTCAACTAGCTCCAGTTCACCAAAGTCTCTGAAATTCTAAGGGAATGCCAAAAACCTTCTCTTTGAAGGAGCTCGGTTGTAGTGATCTGCTGAAGTTTTAAATAAGGTTTTTTCATTAATTCTGCACAACCTCTTACATAGCTGTTTCTTCCCAAATATTTTTCATCCACAAAATTTTGTCACACGGTGTTGCAATCCTTCTAAATTAGTGATGCTGGTTAAGTATTAGATAATACTGAAAAAGTTGTACTAATGCTTAATATTGCATCACTGCCTGTTGATACAACAGAAGCCTTTAAAAATCCTTTCATATTCACAGTTGCTGGATAAAGAAGAAAGGAGGCTGCAGTCTTTTCAATCATCCTTCTCTGTTGCTCACCACAACTTTTAGGTATCTTTTATCCACCCAAAACATGTATGAAAACTTCTGCTTTTGCCAGCAGAAACACTGGGAATCTGATGATTCTAATTTCTCCCCCATTCCTGTGTTGATGTGAGCATCTCCAGGCTTTTTGCAGCTGCTGGAAATTTCGCTGTGATCTGGAAAAGTAGTGGATTAATAAATAGGCAGTTAGGTGAATGGAATTGTTGTTTGTGGTGGTTTTATTTTAACTCAAGGTAATCATAACAAATTTCAGCCTAGTCTTAAGCCAGCCAAGGTGGATATTTGATACAAGTATTTATTAAAAAAGAAGAATTAATTAAGAAACTTTTATGTTTGGGTTTGTGATATACTTAGTGTGACTGTAATTATGATGATCTTTTTCCTCTCTGTTCCTAAGGACTAAAGTAGTCCACAGTTTAGTTCTTTCTACCTCTGCTTCATGTAGAAATGTCACCTGAAAAAAAAAAAAAAAAAGTAGATATGAAATTGCAACTATTTCTTTTCACCACACTTTCCTCCTTCCCTGGAGAAGGTGCCAGTTCTGTAGGGACAGCTTTTGTAGCAATTAAAAAAAAAAAGAAAAAACAACGAACAAGGAAGAGACTCTGTATTAAACTTACTCTCTTGCATTAATGCAGCTAGTATTTTTTTTTTTTTTTCTTCATTTTAAGGATTTCTGGAGTGTCTACAACAATATTCCTCCTGTGACAAATCTGCCTCTGAGGTGTAGCTACCATCTGATGCGGGGAGAGAGGCGGCCGCTGTGGTACGTGTGTTGTCACGGGACCCCTCTGGGAATGGGCACTGAAACAACCTGAAAAAACAACCTGAAACAACCTGAGAAGAGGCAGATGTGAGCCCTGAGTGTCTTGCTGCTCCTGCCTGCAAATGCCTGAACTCAAAGACTTAGAAAGAAATACCCTGAGGATCTTGTTAAGCTTAAGAGGGACTTGCCCTAAGGAATCTTAATTAAAAACATGGGCTGTAATTGTCCCCCTCTGAACATAAATGTGAGGAATTAAATTATGAAATAGAAGTTAAGAAATTAAAACATCACTCTGAATTTCAGCTCAAGAATACTCAGAACATGTTACTCTTATAACTTCCAAATTTTTTCTTTCCACTATAGGAAGTGTAATCATGATGTGAACAACTGATGGACTTGAACTGTTCTTCACCTGTGTAAAAATATGCTTCATGCATATAAATGCACATATGCCCTGGATAAAAAACTAACTTAAGACATTTAAAAGTGTTTTATTACAGAAAATTCCTACTTGATTGTAGGACAATAATGGAAAAAAGTATAAATGGAGGTTTCCTTTCAGAAGCTTTGCATACCTTCTTCCAGGTGCAGTTCCATCACATTTTTATTAGAGAGCCTCAGCACTTTCTGAAGAATTTTGATCTTTCTTTTGGCATCATTTGTGTGGAATGTGATTGGATAAGAGTTAGCAGGGAACTAGAGCTCTTCATTAAAATATTACAAAAAGGATGGTGACAGAATAAACTGGAAGCTCACATTTTTTTACATCATGCCTTTTATCATTATGAAGCAATTTAATGGCTCTGTCTGCCCCGACCTTGGCACCTTCAGCCTTTCTTTTAATAAGGGCAATTAATTCCTAGCTGTCACAAAACTGAAGGGAAGTGCTCTCATGTTCTTTTGTTAAACTGGGTAAACTTGAGAGTAATAAGCTGGTTCTGGGAAAATACGCCAGAGTTTTTCCAAAATAAAAGGTTACCATAGTAAAACACAAAATTGCTTTGTGGGTTGTTCCCCTATGGTGTGCAGCCACTTCAAAGATGGTCTGTAGTCAGGGAAGTGTATTTTCCAAGACACAAAACTTAGGAAAGGGATTAGGTGTTGAGAGAGACACTTGATATGAACAGTGAAAGAATTGCTTCTGGTGTCTGAAGTCAAGTCCTGCTACCTGGAGTTTGTAATTGCCTTCCAAATGGGATTTTGGTGGGAAAGTTAAACTACAAACATGGCTTTATCTGGAAGTGAATTTGAATGTTTTCCTGATCTATCCCATAACCAGGGAAGAAGAAAGCAATGCCAAAGGAGGTATATGGAAAATGAAGGTCCCTAAAGATAGCACGGTATGTTATATTGATTTCATTTTTAGACTGTTCATTAAGGGGGTTTCTTTAAACTCCATCCAATAGAGCTGTTGTAAAGCTTTTTAGTTCTGAGGTGACCCAATTCAACAACCAAACTCTATTTAAACATTTATACTCCCACTGAAAGGGGGAAGGTCTTGCCCATTTTCTCCCGATAACTTTTGCACTGGCTGTGGTGCTCTCTAGACTGTTTTTTGAGCCAGCTTAATGCACTCTGGTGTCAGAAAAGTCTCCTATTTATTTTATTTTTAATTCGAGTATATGACCAGGATATTTTTTTGATGAGTTTAGGGGGCAAAGGAGAAAAGCAGGGTTGTACCATCCCCTTTGGCAACAGTGTCAAATCACCTTGTGCGTATCTCGGGGAAGCTGCAGCGCTGCTCAGTTTTTCCTCTTTTTTTTCTTTTTCTTTTTTTTTTTAATTTAAAAATGTGAAGGACAAAATTGATTCAGGCATGCCATTGTTCCAGCCTTGCTGAAACACTTTGGTTTCTCTTTGTGCCCTTAATCAAATGCATGTGAGCAACTTTTCCTGGGAACCATCAGAGCGAAGGGCTTGACCTCATCACACGTGGTGTTTATGTGTCTGAGTGTGTTCTGGATCAGGCCTCTAAACATGAGAAGTGAAGTGTCAGAAAAATGTGACAGCCTTGCAGAAGGCATTAAATGCTGAAAGATGTTACTTGAAATCTCAGCCAAAAGTTAATTGATTTTTGCCTGTGGGCTTTTTCCCTGCATGCGAATTGCAGCTTTCCTCCCCTGCAGTCCCAAGGGATCACAAGAGTGAAATTTTCTTTTTCCTCTCATAATCCAAGGTGTGAAGATTGTCAGAAGTGACAAGTGGTTTGGGAAGCTTGCATTATTGGGTGGTGAATTTAGGGACCTCAGAGGCCTCATTTTTCAGAGGCTAAGTGATAGGTAGCCCTTTTTTGATATGAAGGTACTTTTTGATCTATCAGAACTGCATCCTGCATGTCCCAGGTCACTTCTGAAAGGTTTAATTGCAGGTCAACTTCAGTCACTTTTTACTGCTTCTGTAAATAGCCTAAATAATACCTTTATGCCTGCTTCTGATTTTTGGCTTCTGTGCTCACCACATCTCCTTGGCAAAGAAGCAGCATCTTGTGCAGACCTAACTCAAAAAGGTGACTTTTGAGGTTGAGGCTTTTAATAGTACTAAAAATCAACCTATTCGAGAAGCAGAAAAGACATTCCTTAAAAGAAGTATAGAAAAAAAATCATTATGGTGGTGTAGACAAATACCCATGTTGATTTGTTCTTTTTAAATAAATACATAAAAATACTCTGTCCCTGCAAAGCCACACCTGGGAGCATGTTCCTGAATGTGCTGGTTCAGGTACCTTTGCAGGTTTTGTTTGGGTTTTAGCTTAGGTGGTAACAAGTGTTAAAAGCAAATAACAGTGTAATTAGTCTAACAGAAGAAGAAAAGTGGCTGAGAGCTTTTCCCCATTTTAATTCTCCAGTGAGCATTTGAATTTGTTGAAAGATGGACTTAATTCCTAGTCGAGGCAAATCAGAGATGATGGTTAAGTCCATTTAATTTACTGGTGGGTTTTCCAGGCACTTTTCTTAAAGTGGATAGTAATTCCTTCCTGTAAAAACAAATGCTCACAAGTGGAGCCTTCTGCTCTTTTATCATGGGAAATTCTTAGGAGAAATCAACTTTCAAGCTTTGCATAAGCTGCTACATTTATGAGTCATGGACACAGAAACAGAGAAGGTAAACTCATCGTTAAATATTTAAAGTATTTATTAGAAAAAAATCTGTGAATGTGTATTCTTGCTTCAGCTGTATTGTAGAAATTAATTCTATAACACAGTGTGCTTAAAATATTCTTTTTTATCTACACAACCTCAGAAAGGGAACGCATTCAAAACCAAGCAGCTCACAAACATGACTTAAAAAATAATGATGCAAATGTCACTTTTTTTTTTTTTTTTTTCCCTTCTTTAGGCTGCAGTTTGGAAAGAGCTACTGTTAGCAACTATTGGAGAGCAGTTTGCAGGCTGTTGTGCAGCAGGTAACTTTAAAAAATGATTGAGGCTGGCATGACAAACACTGAGTTGAATGCAGAACATGGAAACGCTGCTATAAATGGGGCCCAGGGCTGGAAATCAGATTTATACTTTTGATTAAGAAGAGGACAAGGCATTGTGACTGTCTTAGCCCAAGACTCAAGATCAACAGCTTGCATCCCTGGGAAGCCAGCAGGTTTTCTAATTACTGAATGTCTATCTGGTAGCCAACATTTAAATTATTAATATTAGTTCTACCATGCCAGGATTCTGAATCCCCAGATTACATTTCCATACTGGATTGTTCATACCAGCACAGTTGGAAGCATATCAATTAGCTGGAAGCCCCCATGAGCCCTCATGGTCCCTTCTGGTCCCTCTGACAGGGTTAGGAGCTGGCAGGGAAAGCAGTGACAAGAAGGGAATCTGTATGGTTCCCCTCTGGTGACATAAAAAACCCAAAACACAAACCTGGCTCTCCTGGATCCCAGGTTAGACCTCTACCCAGAGGCAATATTTTCATTTTCACTTAGAAGTGCTGCTTGGGTCAAAGTGATCTTTTGTGTGATTGTATTTACATAAATCATCTTAAAATACCTTGTGGGTTTACTGGAAAACAGATATGAATCATCCAGAAGCTCACGTGGGACTTTGGTCAGAGGTAATAATTTAATGAAGTGGCTTTCAGAATAAATACCTTCTCTAGGCTTGCCCATTCCATTTGGAAATGGACTTTGGGAAGGGAGTGTGAATGCTCCACTGGCTTAAGATAAATCAGCAAATGCTGCTTCCTAGTCAGGAAAAGCAAGTATGAGTCTCTGGCCTTTTAATTTGTTACAGAACTGCTTCTTGCTTCTGGGTGAAGCAAATAATGAACCTGAGGATCCACTGACCTGGAGGGAAGGTGTTACTGAACTCACTTTTCAGTCCAAATGGCACTTTTCTATAATTTTTTGGACCATATTTCCTTTCCCTAAGTGTGAAAATCTGATTAAACTGGCTGTTGCAATGCTGGTAAATATCTCATTAGGGGTGTTCCTGCCCTGCTTTAGCATTCCAGAGGAAAGAATGACATTTCTTGGGTTCTCTGGCTCCGTGCCCTTGAACCCCACCTTTCCATGAAGGTTGGTGATCCCATTCCCTGGAATTAGCAGTGCAGCTGTATCCAGGAGGTCACTGCTGGAGGCAGAGGAATGGCCTTAGGCTGGGCTTTCCCTAAAGCTTCATCCTGAGAATTTCACACCAAAAAGAAAGTACATGAAGTATGGAAAGGAAAAAGAGGGAAAAGGCTGGAAAAGCTGGTGTCTCATCTCCTCCAGGTATTGTTCCTGGGGTTTTAGTTGTTTCACCTTCACCCCCCAGTTTTGCTTCTGGACATTATTTTAGGTAAATTGCCTTGTTTGTAGTTTCCCTTTGAAGGGAATCCTGTGATTGCTTCCTAATCAAGGATAAGAGTGCTAATAGCAAAGATGCACAGTCCTATGGCATTTTGTTAAAACCCTTACAAGGTAATATTTCCAATACCTTCTCTAAATACAGTGTTTATTCCTTTCTGGTAACTATTTTGTCTGGTTTGAACCTTGGTGCTCTCTTCACCGGATATTGCTTTTTTTTTTTTTTTTTTTTTTTTTTTTTTGCTTTTTTTTTTTTTTGCTTTTTTTTTTTTTCATCAGTTAGTTCAGCTTTTGGGCACTGTTTCCTCAGACGTAAGGATTAAATTAGATATGTCTCATTTTGCAAGTATTCCTTAATGCTGCTTCTTCCTCTTCTGTGCAGATGATGAAGTCATAGGGGTGAGCATCAGCGTTCGGGAGCGTGAGGATGCTGTGCAAGTCTGGAATGTGAATGCTTCCTTAGCAAGTGAAGCCAAAGTTTTAGAAAAGATCCAGCAGCTTCTGCCACACACCCCTTTGAAAGCAGTCTTTTATAAATGTGAGTGCTTTGGGTTGTTCGTTTCCATCTTCATGAGAGAAGCAAAATGCTGGCAGGGTATTTCCATGGGAGTAACTGGGCTGATTCATCATTAGCCATCTGGAAATGGAGCATCTCTCACTGTTAAAATTATAGCCCTTCAATCTAAAAGTTAGCTACCCTTCAAAATAGGAGATATTTTTAGTTTAATTGTAGAATGTATTTGATTTGGTGTTTAATCTGCCTGATGTGTAAAATGAGTGAGACGAATCTCTGTAACTCTCAAGACAACATGCTATTTAATTTAAGTATTCATTCAGAGGAACCATTTACAGTCAGATTTTTAAGGGATCTCTTCCTTTAGCTCTGTATAAATGTATTATCAGAATAGTGTATTCCCAAAGGTCACTCATTGGCATGGCACGTTTGCCCTGTTGCTTTATACATCACTGTCTTATCTATTTTTTTATCTTTTCTACTCTTTGGCAGTGTTTACATGCTCTTTTTGTTCTTTATTTTAATTCTCTCTTCCTCAGCACACAGAGAACGTCATGCTTTTGAAGGCCAGCTGGGGAGATGCTGAGTGCTGCCTCTGCCAAGCTCCTTGCTTGTTATTTGGAGTTTTGAGGGGCTCTGGAGGAGGAAAGGAGAAGGATGGTGGAAGCCCTTGCAAGTTTCTAACATTTCAAACTGGAAAATGAGGAAAAAGAGTCACCACAGCCACTAAATTCATTGCTTCTTGTTTGGTTGGTTATTTTTGGTGTTTTTATTTATTTTTTTTTTTAATTCTTCTTTCTTTAAAAAGGCATTTTGGCCACTTTTTTTTTTTTTTTTTTTTTTACAACCAGTATCTGGTTGTTCCTATTTCATGGGGACCACAGGCTCTCATTTCTTCTGTACTGGGTTAAAAGCAAGGATGCACCCAGAGGGTGTGCTGCTGCTTCTCCTGGATGTGCTGCAGGCAGAGGACTCCTGTCTTGGTGAAACGTGCTTTCAGTTTCCATTTTTGAAACATTCCTATCGTGTTAAGACTTATTCAGTGGTTTTGACCCAAGAGAGAAAGAAACTGCATTGCATTTATTCTAATACTCAGTGTAATCTGGTCTTGCACTGACAACAGAACACGTGCTGTAAATGCCAAGTGTTCACTAGTGACTGAAAAAAACACTTTTGTATTGGACCTAACCCTCTGTGGGGTGATGTTAACCTGGTTTAATTATATTGCTTACCAAAGAGCCCTTGCTCAGGTTTTTCCAGACCTCCACACCTCTTTTTTTTTTTTTTAAAGTGGAGATGTTTTGTTTTTTTTTTTTAAATGTTGTGTGATAAATATCCTTCTGGTATTTTTCTCTGTGTACATGGTAGTGTCATGAATCATTTCTCATGCCTTGAGCTAACTGGATCCATCCCTCCTGTTCCTGTGAGCACTTCAGGCCTGTGCCTGCACCCACAAACATCAGTGACAGAGCTGCTGTTGCCTGCAGTGCCAGGGAAGAGATCCCAAAAGTGGTTTCAAGCCATCATGACTTCCTAAATGACCTTTTTTTTATTTAAAAAAAAAAACCACAAAACCTACAGATGCATATTTTGTGTCACAGCATAAATACAAATACAAAACCTGTTAGTTTTTATTTGCCTATGTGAATTATTTGAGGTGTTTGGTTGAATAGACTGCCAAAGATTGCTGTAGTTCCTTTTACAAGAAGCAGCTGCAAAGTGAAGAGGAACATGCACTCCACTGAGCATTCCTTCCTTATTCAGAGGTTTTTTTGTTTGGCAACTCTTTGAGTTGCACTGACTTTCCACATTTTGCTTTAAGAGGCAGCCATTAAATTTAAAAATAAGAATAGCACGTTTGTGACTTTTTACAATTTTATCTGTATTTATAAATTAAAACTGCAGTTTTAATTTAGCTCATTAGCATTATTAATTAAACAAATTTTCTAAAATCTGAGTGTCTTGCCTTCTGTACTTGCTTTCTGAGATGAAGTGTTAGCAGACCTGCTTTTCTAACAGTATATTTTTCAGTATAACTTTTTTTTCTCAGAAGTTATCTATGTTTTGTTCACAGATTCTTTTTTTTTTAATTTATTTTTTTATTAAATCAGAAAGGAGGCAACCAGAACTGACCATCTCTGGCTAATACCTGCCCACACTGGACTTCGTGTGGTGACCACTGCTGCATCAGTGCACTCAGGCTCCATAAATAAGCAAATTGGAGCATCCTGGAAGCAAAAAGCAAAGGAGGTGTCATTCATCATGCAAGGCAGCCTGGAATATATTTCAGCTCATGGTGTGTAAGGGAGAGTGATGTTTTAAAGAGGCATGGGATGAATCCCCTTCTTTTTGGATCTTGAGTCTGTGTAATAAACATGCAAGACTATTTGTAAAAAATAGTGAGGATTCTTTCCTGGAGAAGTCATCCAAAGCTGTGTTTGCACATCAGGGAACAGTTTGTAGGAATGTTTTGTAATTAAGTGTCCATACAAGTGTTTGAAAGAGAAAACAACTGGGTCAGCAAGTGATGGACAGGGCATGGAAACCTCTGCAATGCTCTGCTCTCCTTGGGCTGCCAATTGCTTCCCACTGTGCCAGGGAAGCATCCAGCCTGGCATCTGATATTCCTGCCTCCTCCTCCTGCAGCTTCCAAAGCATGGGATGGATCACATCCTAAATGCAATCTAAGGTAGAAGGGATTTTTAATTTTTTAATTTTTTTTTTTTTCCTTCTCTGAATGTCATGGTCACAAAATGGGGTTTTGGGAGTGGGAAAATCCTGACCCAAATGCATTAACACTGCTGGCTCTTTGCAGCCTTTCAAAATAATATTTTCCTGTAAAAGGAGAAGGTGGCCTGACAGGTAAAATGTGAAATGATCCCATATTGTGTGGTGCAGGCATGGCCTGCTGGCTTTTTTCCCCCTCTTTTTTCCTGTGGGGTATTTTTTGGAAACTTTAATTTGCTTTTAGTGTTACCCAACTCTTGTCAGTCTCTGCACACCCTGTAGCAGCCTTTTGTGTCTTCTTCCTTTGTGTCCCTTGGATCATCCCCCTTCTCCCTGTGTTGTGGGACCAGCTGCCTCTCCTAGGATTTTTCCAGCTGGACACCCAACTGGAAGGGCCAGGGGCAGCCTCATCTTGCTGATTTTGAAGGTAATCAGGATGATTTTCCTCATTCTAGGAATAACCCAAGGTGTGAGCATCATCGTTGCCCTTGCCTCCATCCTTCCTTCTCCTTTTTCTAGCTGCTCACAGCCTTCATCCCCCCACCAGCATCCCCCTCCCCTAATTCTACACATTTCTGGAGTCAGCCTGAGGTCTGTGGGGAGCAACCTGGCTGCTGCTCCAAGGAACAGGACCCTTCCCAGACCTTTACCTTCAGGATTAGGCCCTCCCTCTGATCCTCCTGCAAGCACAGGATGGGCAGAACCCTGGAAGAAAAGGGCTTTTCAAAGAGTGGCTTTGCTGACACATCTTCTGGGCTTGCTGGCTTTCCCCAGGGTAGGGAACAGTCTGATTCTGGTGTGGTCTTATCCTGCTTTTCCTGCTGTTCCCAGCTGCCTGGATGGAATTGCTCCTGCTGAGCACCCAAAGGTGTGGATGGAGCTGGGGTGGTTCTTGGGGTTTGGTACCCCCAGGCTTTTACTGCTGGAAGCTTCTCAGGGCCCTAAGGAGGAGGTGGGAGGGGATGTTCAACATTTGCAGTAGTTTTACTGTTCAAAGCCTGCAATGGCTTCCAGATTTAGGTACACTTTTTATCTTGTGGGTTTTTTCGGTGGGTTTTTTTTTTTTTTTTTTTCCTGTTAAAATGATGGAGCCATTAGAAATGGAGTCTGGGCTATGGAGGACACATGTTTGGGTAGGGTTACCATTTATAAAACAGCAGTCTGGACTGGAGAACTGATCATTTTCTAGGAAAATTCATTATCTTTTTAGCTGGTTGTGCTTTATTCCGGAGCTCCCTTTGAAGGCTCTTTAGTTTTGGCAATTAGAAACTTATTTAATTTTGTGTGTGTCTTCAAAATCTAAAACCTTCACAGCTCGACAAGAAAAATACCTGGAAAAGGTTGGTAGAAAAATTATTTCCTGTGCAAGGTCGGCACGGAGCTGCCAGGAGATGGCACTGCAACACAAAGCATGGAGCAAGCTCGGGATCTGCTGGATTTCTCTCATCCCATCCCATCCCATCCCGGGCAGGCGGGCAGGGGAGCACCCTTCCTGCTGGGGAAATAAAATGCCAAGGAAGGGAAAGGACTTGTGTAAGGATAATTCTGCTATTAGTCAGGAGGAGCTGTGTCTGGACTGGACTTTTCCTGCTTCCCAGAGTGCCTAATGCTGCAGGAATTCATGGATAAACAATGCAAATGGGGTGAGGGATGGGGGGGAGACTAAATTATAAAGAGCAGTGAGGAAATGGGTTTTCTTCAACTGGTGCTGCTAAATCCAGAAAGTCTTTGATTTCTGAGGAGTTTCTAACTGCATGGTAAAAATCCTCAGGGTTTAACTTTCCACCAGGCTTGGGTGTTTCTCCACTTCTTTGAGCACACACAAAGTTTAAGCAAAGTGTAGGGCAGAAGCAAAGCAGCCTCCTCATCATAAAGTGCCCTGGAACCCATGGCTGCCAAAGCTCCATCACTCTGGGGACATCTCTGACACTGTAAATGAGGCACTCTTTGAAAAAAAACCTTTTGCCAAGAGTTTTGCAGGGGATGGAGCATGCTACAATTTCTAATTAATTCTAATTAGGAATACTAAGCCACGGAGGGAGCTTCTCTAAGCAGATTTTTTTCCTTTCCTGAGCTTTCTCCCCCTTTTTTCCCCCTCACTTAGAAATATGTTTTGTTTTTGTTTTTTTGTTTTTTTGTTTGTTTGTTTTTGTTTTTTTTTTCTTGGTGCTCAGACAGGGCCTTGGCTGAGTTTGACTCTTGGAGAGTAAATGGCAGCACAGCAACTGCATTTCTGCAATCAGTGAGTAAAATGGGCTGCATCTCCATGGCTTCCCTATGGCACTGATGAGGGCAGGAACCATTCTGGAAGAAACCAGCAAACCCCACATGTGACTGGGCTAAGGGTGGTGATGCCCTTTTCCTGTCCCATGGCACCTGGGGCTTTGGTGACTGGGAAGAGGAGTGGGATTTTTCCCTGCTTCTGTGTTAAATTCTCATTCCAGGCCAAGAGGAGAATGGTCTCATGTTTTTGATTGGATATTAGAAGAAACTTCTTCACCAAAAAGGTAATTTTTGGAACAGGCTGCCCAGGGAGGTGGTTGAATTGCCATCCCTGGAGGTGTTTTAAAGCTGTATGGATGTGGTGCTGAGGGATGGGGTTTAATCACTGGGCTTGGTTGATGGTTGGTGGAGTTAGGTTAGGGTTGGACCCAGTGATCTTAAGGGTCTTTTCCAACCATAACACCTCTGATTAGCTGGTGGTGTTTATTACCTACTGTCCTGCCTGGGGAATCAGCAGTGCTTGGGTGGGCAGCCAGACATGTTGCATTAATATTTTATAGTGTGGTTACATCTTCAGCATCCCCCCAGGCTGCTGCCTGCTCCGTGGTGCCAGACAGACCCCTCCACCTCACACAGCCCAGCAACACCCACCCCAAACACCCACCCTGAGACACCCACCAAGGGGCACCCACGCAGCCCACCCCAGGGACCTGCATTTTTCTTGGCCCCTGATAGGAAAAGGGCTGTGGGAAGGTGTAGCCCAGTAGAGGAACTTGTCAGCAGGGAAGGAATATTGTGGCTGTAGCAGGTTACAGAAATTCACCTGTCCTCAGAGATTTTGGTGCTGTGAAGGCTGCCTTAGGTCTGCTTTGCCCAGGCACCATGACCTGTGTCATTCCTGCATAAAATGCAGCAAATAAAAGCAGCCTCTTGTACTTGACCCACATTCTTTTCAAGGTCTCTTGTCCTTCCTTCCATTTACCAACCCCAATACCTGCATTTCTGTATTTTCTGAGGCCACTTCTCCTTCCAACCTAGCAACCAGCCCTGAGCTGGCTCCTCTGGGCACTGCTCTGATGAGCAGCCAGGCAGGCAACAGCTTTGGGGCTCTGTTGTTGTGGGTTTTTTGTGGTTTTTTTTCCTCTCCAAAGGCACAAAACTTCGTTTTTCAGGGTGTTTTTCAAATAGGACTTTTGGGGGATAATTACCTTTTTCTGCTACTTCAAAAAAGTCTCCAACACACTTAGCACTACCTTTAGAGGACAGTAGGAAAATGTGCTGGCTTAAGCCTCCTGGAAGGAATAGGAACTTTGACTGATGGTACTTAGTGCAAATGGGCTAGTGGGCACATGGCTGAGCCTCCTAAATGCCATTCAGGATATTTTTGCACCAGTTGCAGCCTATTCATCAAAATAAAATTGCCACTAAGTAAAGCATTACAATGCTTTCAGGAGGGAGTGCGAGAAGGAAAGTAGGTGAATTCTGCCCCCAAATGGATATTCAATCTTATAACAAGTATTGTGTTTTAACAAAAAAAAGGAAGCACCTTGGCTGCTGGCCATGCTGGCTATTGCTTTATCTCCATTTATCTTTTGACTGCTCTGCTGCCTCCGTTGCATGTGGACACTGAAATGAAGTAACTCGTGGCCAGCTAATCAGGATCTATTTCATTAGGTGGTCCTCTAAAAATGGTAGCCTGCAAGCAGGGCCTGGGGGAGAGCAGGGCAGGATGCTGGAAGGTCAGGAGCTGGGCTGCAAGGGCTGAGGGAACGCCCTGGGTGTCTGATTTTTCCTGGGAGGAGTTTTTTATTTAGGGATTGTAAAGAGCAGGGTGGGCTCGCAGGGCTGTGAGGAGCATCCTCCAGCCTGCTCTTCCCCAGGATGTGCTGGAGCTGTGTCCTTCTCACCCCTCTGGTGAATGGATTAAGTGAATATTTCTCCCCTCTGGTGAATGGATTAATTGAATATTTCTCCCTTCTTTCCCTATACAAGCAGCCAGACAGAGTCCTGGCAGCGTTTGCTCGTGCAAAGCATCCTGAGGAATCTGCTGGGACCTCCTGATGGTGCAGGGAGCTGAGGGTGGTGGGACCCACACCTCAGACCTCTTACCCCAGGAGTTTTTAAGAGGGTGAGTTTTTTGCTGCCTACTCCCTGAGCTCCTGAGTTTGTTTTCAAGCTCTTTCTCCACGACTCCAAGGATGCAGCAGGTAACCCTCCTAAGTTTTCACCACCCCTCCCAAGTCTATTTAAGGGGAAGCCAAAGACTCTTGGCCATCTGACCTCAGGACATGGTACTTTAAAGAAGCCATTTACCTGCAGGGAAGCCTCTAGAAGCTTGGTGATGCCCCAGCATGCTGATGGCAAGTCGTGGGGCTGGGATTCACCCCTGGGGAGCAGTTGCTGCACACAAGAGATCTTTGGCTTCACAGCCAAGCTGCCTGCATTACATGTTCCTCCATGCACCAGAAGTTGGCACGGGGGTTTCTGGCCCCTGTGACCATCCTGTGGAGCAGCTTATGCCACTGCACAAAGGTCAGGTGTGGAAGGGCCACCAAGAGGATAGGTCTGGCATAGATGGGTTCCGAAGGCAGAGAGATGCCACGCATCCCATGGTTGCAGGGATGCTCAGGGAGCACCAAAATTTAAGCCCTCGAGGCTTTTGGATGGGAGGGCAGAAGTGCAGAGCAGCTTTCCCTTCCTTCAGACTGTTTCCATCCCTGTCAGTCCTGTCCCTGCAGCCACAGGAGGGCCCTGGCTCATCACCCCCCCATCAGTGGGTATGTTTTTTTGTTTAAACCATTACCAATGTAAATGATCCTTCTCAATTACAAAAGCCTGTGTGAACTGGCATCTTTAAAGGAAACTCTGAAAGAGCTCCTGGCACCTTGCTTCTTCAAATATTTGGAAGCTTTGCTAACTCTCCTGAAACAAGGGCAAGCCCAACCTCCTGCTCCTCCAGCACCCTCCCTGCCAAGCCCAGGGCTCTGCCAGTGCCTGCCAGGGGCTGCTGGAGCAGTAACTGGGTGACAGGAGTGATGGACAAGGGACAGAGAAGCCAAAACCTACCTGGAACAACAGCAAGGGCTGGGGCTGCTCCACTCAGACCATCTCCTAGCACCTCTCACACAGTTCTGCCATGGAGCAGCACCTTGTGACCCAACTTCCTTGCTTCAGCACCCAATTTCCTGATTGTTATGCTTTTGCCCTGCTGCTATAGCCTGAACTTTTTCCTTTCCCACTCAGGGAGCTCCTTCTGCACTGAAGATGCCCCGTGGCAATGAGCTTCAGGTGCTGCTTCCTTCCCCTCAGCCCAGAGGGATGGAGCTTGGGCTGCAAGGATGCACCAGCCATTTGGACAAGCACATCACCTGGACCAGCTGGAAGTGCAAGGAATGGTTAAATCAATGCAGCAGCAGCTGCCTCTCCACCCCGTGCTAGGACTCCCAAAAGAAGGAAACAAATTATTTCGCATTTGATATCTGCTATCAATTGAGATTGAAGGTATTGATCCGGGCTGATTGCTGGGGGCAATCAGAAAGTGGAAGGGTAATTGAGTGCTGTGGCCCTCATTGATCGGGCACTGGAGGCTGCAGCAGCCAACCTTATTTTCCAGCACTTTGCAGCATCTCCTCTAATAAAGGAATTCAGCCTTTCAGTAACCAAGTGACTCACCTGGGCTGCAGGTTAGAGGGGCAGAAGTCTGTTCTTTGCCCTGCCCAAACTGAGAGGCTGTCAGCTGGAGAGGGCCAGGGCAGGATGTCTGTCTGTCTGTCTGTCTGTCTGTCTGCTTGGACATCTGTCCCTGCAGCAGATGTTAAAGAAGGGCCTCGGGGACAGTGAAGCCACTGCACAGGGCCAGGAGAGTGGGAGCTTCTCTCTCTCTAGGTTGTTTAAAATCTTAAGGCAACAAATATTTTTGTAGCATGTGTTCCATGAGGGCTTGCTAGCAGCTGATCCAGAAAAAACTGTCCTGGGAGAGGAGGAAATTGGGAAGCATCCCAAGTTGCTGCAAGCAAATCCACAAAAAGCTCATATAAATTTTTTACATATAATCAGAAGGATGGAAAAATTATCTTATTTCCTGCTGTGCACTACAGATTAATATAGCCAAATATTATTCAATCCCTACATCATAGTGACCATGAAACATCTTCCTGGTCTTACTATGAACAAGGAGATAAAATGGCTTTTCTCCTAGAGGAGGTGTGTCTGCCCTTGGTTTTTTAATAATCTGCTGAATGCTCTGTTGTTTTTTAATAATCCATCCTGCCTGATATTCCTGCTCCCCACCTGCAAGTTCTTGTGGGTCCCTATGAACAGATGTCCAGGGAAATCAATGGGATTAAGTTCTTCAAGGAGATTCTTTTACTTAAAAACCTCAATGAACCTGACCATGGAATGGTTCAGGAACAAAATTCCTAATTCTGACTCCACAAAACCCCAAGCCTTGAGGCAGCTCATGACAGGGATGTCTCAGGTCCTGCTGGTTGGAATTGTGCTTCCTCAGGGATGCTCTCTCCCAGATCCCAAGCCCAAGCTCAGAAGGAGGACCCAGTGGGAGCATTTTTGACCTGCAGTGACCACTGCTGTGCTCCTGTGCAGGACCAGACACACAGAGCACAGGGGCTGCTGAGGTTTGAGCAACACTTGGCTGGTCCATCACGTTGAGCTCATGAGATTCCTGTGGCCCAGCTCCCAGGTGTCCAAACCCATCCCAGAACTGCATTTCAATCATGGCTAAAGCAAACCAGGCTGCAGCTTGGAAGGTTACCGTATTTACAGGTTTCCACAGACATTTTCCACCTTTATGGGCAGCTTTGGAGGCTTTTGTCTGTTTGTTGCAGATTTCCCAATGTCTGGCAGCCAGCTGGGAGCTGCCAGGTATCCGGAGACACTGACCTTGCCCTCTAATCATGCACCAGCCCTTCCACTGCAGGCCCAAAGCCAGCCCAGTGCCTCCAGCATCCCTTTTATCTGCTGTCTGGGCCTTTTCTGAGGTTGTAGGAGGACTTCTGCCTCCACCCCATGCCAGAGGTACAGCTGTCTTGGGTAAGTGTGATGCACCCTGAGCCCTTGTCCTGGTGTGCAGTGCTATTTGTTCAACCCCTTTCAGCAGCATTTCAGGAGCAAGTGGATATATTGCAGGAATATATTGCAGGAGCCATGCAAACACATGCCAGGGCTTTGTGAAACAAGAGTTAAACAACATCAAATCATTCCCTGTGATGGATCATTAAGAATGTGGAGTCGAAACGTGCAGTTAGATTGCAAGCACGGTGCAGATGTTCCTGTACCAGCAGCTTGTTTTGCATATTGCAAAGTACACAAATGATTCTGAGGAGCAAATGCAGGCAAAGATGAGCCTGTCCTGCAGGGAATGAACATTGGGATTGCTCCACAAGGTGAATTTTTTGGGGTGGAAAGGACCCGTCTGCACTGCTGCCCTGGATCGCGGCTGCCTGAGACCTCTCCACCTTTGCCCAGGTGTGGTTTGCAGGAGATAAACCCCAACAGGGAGTGAGATGGGCTCAGTAAAGCAGAGAGGGGGACTAAATAAGTAAGTGCTGAAGATTTCTGGTTTTTGTACAAAAAAAAAATAACCAAACCCGTGTTTATATTGTAAGAAAATTTAAGGCAACATTCCTCCTGCCAATTAGTGTTTTCCACGGCACTGCAATAACTCCAGCTGTAGGAAGAATTCAGGAAAAGTAATCAGCAGCACAATTAAGCAATCTGCCATAATGACAGAACACAACATTAGGGTGGAATAATCATAGAATCATATATTTTTTTTCCTTCTTGATTTTCATTTCCCACCCAACGAGTTGCTTTTTGCAGGGTGTATATAAAGCTGTGCCAAGCAGCAATGCCCGTGTTTATCTGCCACAGCCTGCAGATCTTGCTTCAGCAAGGACACCCCTGGTAATTCTTGCCAATCACTTGCAATTTTTTCAATGATTTTTTTTTTTTTAAACCCAGCATTTAACTTGCTTTATCCTAATTTTGCCACCCTGCCTGTAAACTCCTTTAACTTAAAGGGTCCAACTCCCTTGCCTAGAAGGTATCAATCCAGCCAAGGAAGTCCAGAGCTGAGGCCTCTGTAGTTCTGCCAACCATCCAACTTTGGGAAGCAGAGCAGGGAGATGGTTCACACATCATTCCTGCAACCTCCAGCTCCTGTTCAGGATTGGAAAATGCTGACACCTGGGAGCAGACAAGGAGGGAAGGGGCCTGACCTGGCTTCAGCTGCACCAGCTGTTTTCCCAGAGCTCACCAAGGCTATAAGAGCCCATGAGGAAGGTAAGATCCTCTTCTGAACCACCCCTTTGGATTGGGAATGGGCAATACAGCCCCTGAGAAAGGGGTCCCATGCATTTCATCCTTCTGCTGGTTAATCAGCATTGAGCTGGGTGATCTGAAGCCAAGGGAGAGAGAGAAAGAAGTTCTTGTGATGCCATGAGAGGTAAGTTTTCTTGGGTGCTGTTCAGAGGGGCTTCCTGGCTGCTAGGAGGGTCCTGCCACGAAATCCCTGGAGAGGAGGGGATTTGGTGGAGCAAGGTGTGATCTGTGTGCCCTGAGAGGCTGTAGGGGCAAGTAGTGGGATGTAGTGAGTTTTGTGATGGTACTTCCCAGGTGTCTGGGTGTTGATGCTACTGTAGAAGACGAGGACCCATTCCCTAGGATGGTGGTGATGTTGCAGGTCCCTGGAAATCTGCTCCATGGACATCAGGGGCTTGTGGTTAGGAGAGGGAGCATGTGGGATGGCTACTGAAGGTGTCTGGGTGGAGTCCTCAGCTTGTGCTTTGTTCAGCAGGGTCATGGTAATTCCCTGTTATCCTCCCACCTTTGTGTTTTACCCCTCTCCTTCCCAGAAGGAGTTTTGCTTCTTGGTTCCCCTTATGGAAAGACTTTGTTGGCTTCAGAGGTCCTTGGGAGAAGTGGCTCAAGCTTGTAACCTCTGGTGCCAAGGAGGGCCTTAAGGGTTTGAATTTACATGTGGCTGCTAAAAACTTCACTTCCAGCAGGAATAAGCTAGAAAATAGAATTATGTTCCGCTGGTGAATCTTTATAAAGGCAATGCTTGTTTTGCACTCTACATAATGTAACAAAATTTCAAGTGTAAAGTTATGGATTTTGAGAATTAAAATCTCATGATAATGGGGTAATAGCAGTTGGGAGCATGGTACCTTTATAAGTGAAAAGACTATTTTTGCTTTGAGGAAAAAGCTTAGGAGAAAAACTGAGGAGCACAAGACCTCCTCATGTTCAGGGAAGTGTGGTTTCCAGCTCCTTTAGGCACTACTGAAAAAATCTTAGTGCCACTTAAATCAGTTTCTGATACTTGCTTTTGCTTGGCCAGTACAGCTCAGGTGTCCTGGTGCCCAGATCCTGCTGTCACTCAAGCTGCTGAAAAGCCACATTCCCACTACCCCTTCCAGAAGAGCTCTTGTGAGTTCAGAGCTGCTTTAATCCTGCATTTTCCTTTTCATCTGGGAGAGCCTCTCTTGCTACCATTCCTGCACACACACACATGCAGAGCTCCTTTTCCTCTGTGTTCAGGACAGTGAAAATCATTGAGAACATCAGGTCCTGGGAGCTGAGATGTGCCTGCAAACCCCACTTACAAAACCCCAAACCATGGAGGAATGCTGGGTTAATTTTTCATCTGAGTATCAGCTGAAAGTAATGTATACCCCAAATTAATGCAGACAATGCCTAGTCTGGTCTGCAGGCCCTCTGTATTTTTGAATTCTTTTCTACTAAAACTCAATAAAAATATGGGGGTGGAAGGTGCTGCTGGAAATTTGCTTTTTGTTCTGCTTAAGTGCTGTATTTCTCAGCAGTCTTCAAGTTTCTCAGCATGAAGATATTATTACATCAGAACTACTGTGGGTTTAACACAATTCTCAATTTGCAGGCAAATGGATGTATTGTGTTGGGGCTAATCCACAGAGGACTGTGAAACTACAAATTACAACCCAGCTGCATTCTCTTATCTGGATTTTTTTTTTTTCCTCCCCAGCCATGTGCCTGAGTCCTCCCCTGCTCACAAGTAGAAGGTGCAAAGAGAATCTTGAGAGAGAAAAAGAAACTCAAACCCAGAGGCA
Organism: Heliangelus exortis; assembly: GCF_036169615.1. Taxonomy (NCBI): domain Eukaryota; kingdom Metazoa; phylum Chordata; class Aves; order Apodiformes; family Trochilidae; genus Heliangelus; species Heliangelus exortis. The sequence continues at coordinate 17,545,828 of NC_092433.1, read as the reverse complement.
AAAAGGATCCTGACAGTGGAGAAAGTCCTGCCCATGTCTGGGTGCTGCATTTGATGGGATGGTGTGGCTGGTGCCTTTTTTGAGCTGGATGGAGCCTACAGTGTTTTATATGAGTGGTGGGTATGATGCCTCTGGTTTTCCTCTTTTTGTGACTGCTCATGGACTTTGTTTCTGTAACTCCCTGGAAAACCAAAGCAGCCAGGGATAACACTCAACAAATCCACTGAAGGTTTGTCCAGCAAGAAGAAGAGGGCTGCCCTTTCTCAGATTACTAAACAGTAAAACAGAGGATCCACACCTTTAACTTTCTCAGCTCTTCTTCATCCTCATGACTTCTCCTTGAAGGGAAATGATCAAGCACCAGCAGATCCCTATGGGAGAGGCAGACAGCACTTGTTCTCTCCTCTGATGTGAGAAAAGGCTTTACCACCTCTTGCTCACCCCAGGTAAGTCCCCCCTACCTTGTCACAGTCACAAACTGAGGGCAGGTTGTGTACCAAAGCCCCATGCCTACAAATGTGGATCCTCAGGATAGTGCTGGAACAGTCCAAGGCTGGCTGTGCAGAGGTGCTCTTGGTTTCCATCCTTGCAGAAGCTCTTGGCCTCCATCCTTCAAAGGAAAGAGCCTCATTATCCGACTTGAGTGACACTCTGGACACCTGCTAGCCAGTAATAGGGTGAAAATTCAATGGTGCCACAATAACATCATTATTTTTATTTGCTTCCTTTTAAATGGCCTTGGATTTGCAGGATCCTGGCAAACAGGACCTGAGCTCATGCATTTAATTGACCAGGAAATAAATATATCAGTGACAGTACTACTTTGGACTCTTTTGAGACCTGCTGGCCATTCTGTTTGCTGGCTCAGTTTAAGCAGCAGAAATGTCCATGTGTTCTGTCAAAGCACTTTACTTGTGACAGGCAAAGTGCTGCCCTGAACTGGAAAACCATTGAGAGCAAATAAATGCATTAGTTCAATGCAGAGTATCTTATATTTGATACACACCACTTCCTAATCACTTTACTGAACATCTGGATTGCCTTGAAATGAAACCAGTGCTGGTGTCATCTTCAATTTGGCCATGGGATCCATTTCTGAAGCCTTTTCCCAGGAGAGTGCCTGGTGGATCTCGGTATCATTTAGGCTGGGTCCTACAGGTCTAATCTAGAGCAAATAAAATTAAGGGTTGCTTCAGTATTGAAATAGGACAGAAACCAGCTGAGCCCTTTGGTGGTTGGAGTCCAAACTGTAGAATCCTTTGAAAAAGTGCAGATGTTGCTGAGGAGTGGGGATTTTTCACGTGTCTTTGAACCAGGGTCTGTGGCTCCATCTCTTTGGGAAGCACCCGTACAGGTGTGTTCCTGCAGAATAAACAAGAACTATTGATTACAACTGCTAACACAGCATTAACAAGAGACTGAAATTAAACCCATTGTGCTGGGAAAGGAGGTGAAAGAGCACACAGCATGCAAAGACACTGGGTGCTCTGTGTGAGGGAGTGGAAAGCAAGAGCAAAGGGAATGGCAGGGTGAAGCAGGGAAGCGTTCGCGGTGCCTCAAGCTGGGCTGAACAACAGCAAGAATGATTTGCAGCCTCTTTTTGTCAACATCTGTTTGTCTTCCAGTCCAGGAAAGTGGAACAAATCTCATTAATATATATATATTTTTCTTGCATTGAAATTTTTGCATGATTGTTTCTGTTATTCTGGCAGCCAGAATGATGCTGGAATATTTCGCCTTTTTTTTTTTCCAAGGTTTGAGCTGAGTTGTTCAGTTGAGGTTTGTCACGTAAATCATGAAGTTTTCTGGTGCTGGCCAAATCATAATACTTGTATCATAAGCCTTTTATTGTTGGGGGTTTTTGCCCTTTAAAGCTCCAGCTTCTGAAATCACAAGAATGGATGAAAATCTCTGCTTCACTATCTGTCATTTCTTTGTTTTGCTTTGACTTTCACCAAGAACCATGGAGAAACTTTTGGGTGTCATCTGAAAGATGAAAAAAACAGAATTCATTAAATTTTTTTTTTCCTTTCTTTCTTTGTTTTATTTTTTTTTTTTTTTAATACCAGTTAGATAATTTTTGGAAACTCTGACTCATGAGTTTGAGTGTTTAGATTTGGCAAGGCTGCAGCTCTCCGTGCCTCTCCCCCGTGACCAGGAGCGTTGGGAGAAGCCATGTGGAGTTTGTCTCCATGGACAAGTCACAGCACAGAGAGCTGGGGTGGGAATTCACCGTGCCCTAGTTATGTTGCACAGATTCCCCACGTGGTTGCACAGCATGCAGTCTCTGCCCTTGGAAAGCATTCTCAGGGCATGCCCCTATGCAAGTAATGTATGGTGTGCAGCTTGGAGGCCCTGGGGTTGGCAGCAATGGGCTCCAGCTCAAGCAGTGGAGGTTAAGATGCCCATTTCATGCTTCAAACCACACTTAGGAGCATGGGCACAGCTCTGAGGTGGATGTTTGGGCCATTCTCTGAGCCTGCTGGAGGCAGAGGGTGAGGACCTGTGGCTCTGGAGCTGGCTGTGATGCTCCGTGGATAAGGTCACTGCTCAGCAGTGTGGGAGAGCAGTGGCATCTGTGTGACTTCCAGGGGGCTTTCTGAGTCTTGGGTGACTTGATTTAACATCAAAATTTACCTGGGGGTCCCCATCTCCAGTGGCTGATTGCCACGAGCATGTCTGAGCTCCTTGGAACTACAGGGTGGGCATCAGTGCCCTGGGGAAGTCTTGGATGCTCAGTGAGCAACACATTGAACAAGCTTGAGACAACCTTGAGAAAGGAGTTCCAATCCCTTTTGGCTGTCCTCACCAACTACAGAGAGAATAAATGAAAATGAACCATTGGGGTGGAGCTGGGAGGGGGCATGGATCCTCCTGGAAAAGGAGAGCACTGTGCCATGGGGAACCAGGATGCTCCAGGGTCCCCTGTGGCAGGGGGTGGCCAGGAGCAGGCTGAGGCCTCTGTCCCTCAGGAAGCTGGAAGGGATTTGTGTGTTTTCCAAAGCAGCAGAGACAGGATGCTGAGGGGTGGGAGAGGCAGATTTCCTTCTTCTGTGAATAGGCCGGGGGGTTGGGGGATGGTGGCTCTGATTTAACCCTTGCCTGTTCCTTTCATCTCCAAGATGCAATGGTGTCTGAGGAAAGCATTCCTAGGAACTGCAGGAATTGAAGGCACTGGGTTGTTTGCACTTGAAGTTTTATTATCCCAGTTCTCTCACCTCCAGGCACATCTCCCTGGCACTGGCATTGCTTTTGACTTAGAAGTTTCTTTGTTTGGTGGCATTGCTATGGCCAAAATTGTCCACAGGAGATGCCAAAGGGGAGGTTTACAGGACATTACCTTGGGTCGGAAAGAAGCAACTCATGGCAGACAACTGCAGGTTTGGGTGCTGTAACCAACTGCTGTCAGAGCCTGAAAAAAATAGGATTTCATTTGTCCCTTAAATCAAGGGGGTGGGGGAATCTTAGGAGTAGCTCCTGAGATGAGTCCCACTCCTGTTCCACACTGAAGGCTCTTCTGCATCTATTGCCAAGTCATTACCAGGATGACCCAAAGGAAGGGGAGGAAAACTCAACCACCATCAGCTCCCACCACCCAACCCAAGCCTCTGGAATGCTGCAGGAACAGGACCTGCATGAACCAAGTGCATCAAGACCTTTGGGAGAGGTGCCTGGACCAAGGGCAGGCAGGGCAGAGGACTTTGTTTACTGCACTGGAGTCTCCCAGGGCAGTGGAAAGTCCACATGGCTGAAAGTTGGCAGCCAGGCTGCAGGTGTGGCCAAAGAGCTGTTTTCTAAACACCTTAAATACTTCTTGCTCCGGCCTTTTTGTAGATAAAGATCAGCTTTGACTTTCAAAGACATTGCAGCAGAAGTGCTTGTATCTGGGAGGATGAATACCTGCTTCCAGGTTGGGCTTTGTAGAACTGAACTTCATAAACAAATTATTTGATGTGATTAACCAAGTCCAAGAGGGTTGATGGAAATGGGCCTCTCCCAATAGAGGGGTGGGAGTTAGCCAGAGAATTACCCTGTGCAGGAATAAACAGCCAGGAGGTTCTTGGGTGTGAGGTTTCCCATTTAAATAAACCCTTCTCTCCAAAAAAAAGCAGCAGAAATAATACCCCTCCTGAAAGCCTGATTTTTTTTATTTATTTAATTTTTTTTCCTGAGATTTACAACACTGTCTTTGCACATCAAACATCTGCAGAGTAAAGGTGGCAGAGAGCAGTTGTGAGCCACTGAAAGCCAAAGAATTTCTAGCAAAACATCTGGTCTCTAGGCTGAGCAGATAAAGAAAGCTTTTGGTAGCTCTGATAATGTTTCTACCCTACAGTTGTATTAATTTCTCTAGGAAAAACAGCCCTCCTAGTGACCTCATTCAATTTTACCCAGTTTGAGGGTTGGAATACAGAGATAGGAGCTTATTTGTCCCTATGGTAAATGTGATTTAAAAAACAAAACAAAAAAAAAAACTAAAACAAACAATCAGAAAATGAATTTGTGGATTATCATGCAGGCAAAAAACTACTAACAACAAAATGGAAAACCATGGGAAGTCTGAAATGGAGTGGATAGCATGGTGAGCTAGCCCTGGAGCCTACTCCTGGAGTTCTCTTGGTCTCAGTAGCTTTTGCCACTCTTGACCAAAAAATGCAAAAAGGAAGATGATTTTCTTATAGGATAACTTTTAATTTATTTTTTTTTCCCTCTAGATCCTTGCCTGGTGTCAGAGTTCATTCAAAAACTGGGTTAGGCTGGGAACGTGCTCCCTGCTGTGATCTTGGTTTTTGCCTGCATGGTCTGTGGCTGAGAAACCTGGGCTTGGTCTGTGTCCTCCAGGAGCACGGTACAGAGGTGACAACAGCCAGCTGAGAGCTGACACCAAGGGCAGAACCACTGCTATGGAGGTGAGTGTGGGGGAGATGTGGCTGGGGACACCCCTGGGGGCTGTGCAGAGGGGGCAGTGGGTGGTTGGGAGCATCCATCCTGGTGCCATCCATCTATTCCTCCCTCTGTCCTGCCTTTGCTCCCAGGAGCTGGAATTTCTACCCCATCCCACTGCTCCAGTTGGTGCTGTGGTTTGTTTTTCTTTACTAAGAGGGATGCTTGAAACCTGCTTGGTTTTGGGTTCAGCTCCCTTTAATCCATCCCTGCCAGGACTGAGGTTAACTGAGCCTCCTGCCCAGCACCTCCTTGGGCAAATTAGAGAGAACCAGCAAGATGCTGCTGATAGTTTTCCAATGTCTACATTTTGGAGCCTGAATAAATGAGGTCATTCTGCCATATGTAATCCATGCACTTAAGGTCTGACCTAACTCCTGTGAAAACCAGTGGGCAGGGATGTGTCTGGAAGCTGGACTGGAGCTGTGGTGGCAAGAACTGAATTTTGAAAGAGCTGGGGTGGAGCTGTGCCCTTCATTTTTGTGGGCCAGTGTCACTGGTAGAGGAAGAAGATTGGTGTCTTCCTGTGGGAGTCTTTTTCTGGAGTGTGTCTCCCAAACCACCTTGCCAAGATACCTTAGGGCTGGGCTAGGTAATTATATTGCCATGAGAGGCTGAAATCAAATAAATAAGTTAATTGTTGTACCAGTTTGGAAGAAAATCCATTTGTTCTGTCTGAAAATTCTTCACAATGGCTCCATGTTGCTCCCTCATCTTCTGCATGATATTTTCCTACAGTCTGACCATTTCCCACCAAATGCCTTGCTAGCTTCCCATGACCCTGGTGATGCAAAGGTTCCCATTTAGGAAGGGTCAGGATGATTCTGCTTAGGTCTTTGAGGCAGTCTGGTGTCAACCCTCCAAGTGCTGGTGATGGGCCAAGGTGGTTACTGCCACATCCCATTTGATATTTGCAGAAGGGAAGCAATTAATGCACCACCAGGAGGGACTCCTCTTTTGAAAAGGGGTTTTAAATGATGTCGAGAACCACAGGGATGATATGTTTTTTACATAAATAATAATTAATTACATGTAAATCAGACTTTTCCCCACCCCTTCCATTAGTATCATCTTGGCTAAGCTCTCTGTCTTGTTTCTGTCTGCTGGCTTTGACTGGTTGAATGGCAGCAGACATCATTTGCAATGCTAACGTCAGCTACGGGTCAAAATGGACAAGAAAACACAACCCAGGGTTTTATCAATGCAATAACAACCAGTTCTGTCTGGAGATGGCAGTGCACTGGGGCTTAACCTCTTCACTGCCAGGTAGGGAGAACCACCAGGAATTTACTCTTCTGGTCTCCTCTGCTATTTCTAACTTGTTTTCAGCCCTTTCCTTCTTCTGGCTGCTCCTTTTTTTTTTTTTTTTTTTTTTTTGGGTTGTTGTTTTTCCACTCTCCCCTTTCTGGTGTTTACTTGAGCATCTGGTAGTGTTTATCTCCCAAGACACAGGAGACTGCTGTTTTCACAGATATGTAACTCGAGTAAAAGCTTTAATCTTTGTTGATGTTGGACCTTTGGATTAAAAAAAAGTAAGTCATAATAATGGAAAAATTAAGATGAAATAATAACTTTTGAGACAGCATCAACACATAATGATTCACTGGGAAAGTTGCTGTTACTGCAGCTCCTTCTCAGAGAAGCTCTGCAGAGGGATTGCTTAACTCGTGGGGAGAGTGGGACAGGGTGTGAGGGGGTCATCCCAGTGAGATGGGACCAGGCATCCCACAAGAAGCTAAAAATGCAGGAAGGAATTTGAGCAGTCCCAGAAATGCCAACAAGATGTGAGAAACCTGTTTCTATCTCTGTTTGCTCCCAAGGACGGGGAAGGAAGGAGCTGGTCTCACCTTCAGCAGAGTCAGACTACATATGAGTGGGTTCAGAAGGTCCTGTGGAGTAAATTCTGTCCCAGAAGTCAAAGGAGGTCTCTTGCTCTAGAGAAATATATTGGTTTTCTACAGAAACTTGAGAGATGCTGAGACTGAGTTAATTAGAAGTTGTCAAGGTACAGCAAGGAGCAGTGCTGTCATCAGAGAGATGCAGAACCAGGAAAAAAGTGTTACAGAAATCTGGTGTCAAAAGGCAGCGTGGTAGAAGCTATTAGAGACCCATGGTGCTTACAGCAAAGATCTTGAATTTTTATTTTCCTTAGGGGACAAGGCACTGTCCCAAACCTGCAGCTAAGTCAGCTCTGCTGGAAGCAGGCACAGAAGATCCAGGTGGCTGCTGATTTCACAGCAAGAACATATTCACTTTCAAGTACTGTAAATGCTTTGTGGCAATTTTTTTCTACCAGTAGCACTCAATGTAATTCAGAGATTTTAAATTAAATGCTGTATTTGGGGTGTTATACACTATTTCCACTCCTGCCTTCCATTGGAATCCTGAAACCTCCCCAAACTTCTCAGGAGAAAACACTGGAAACTCTCTCTTTGGGAAGGCAGTGACCTGATGAAAGGAGCCTTAGCAGGTGACTTTGTTAAAATTGTAATAAACCAGGCTAATGAATTACCAAATGTCACCTTAGAACAGGCCTGTGGCAGCCTCTCACCCAGCAGCACATCAAGCTGGAGATGCCCACTTGATCTCCCCCAACCTTTGCACCTCCTCCTGCAAACCAGGGAACCAGTTCTGGAGCAGACCAGACCTGCCAAGCCCTGCAAACCCAGTGGTAAAATATTAATAACCCAAAGAGGAGCTGAAAGGTGTCAGTGAGGTTCCTTTGGCAGCTGCTGGGGCCTCCACACAAAGAGAAAGGCAAAACAGGGCTTCTGTACAGAAAATGTTGCCTGGCCATTTTTTTTCTCCTTTTTTTGCATGCAAAAATGCAGATTCAGCAGCACCAAAAGGGTTTGTGCACACTTGCCAAACTTGTCATTTATAAAAACTCAAAAAAGCTCTGACAAATGCTGAAGCTGTTAGTTTTGACACTTCTGACATGAAACACTTTGATTTTTCATTTTGAAACTACTTTGTGTTCAAAATGTCCTTTAATTTTATTTTCAAGCAACGGAGGTGTGTGTGTGTGTGTGTCTTTTTTTTTTCTTCTTATTCCCCCATAAAAATCAAAATTGAAATGAAATCTTTGGACTGACTCAGAATGAAATTGTTCTCGGATTTTTGGTTTCACTAATTTCTTAGATATTTGTGTTTGGCTTGGAGGCACTTTTTTTTCTTTTTTTTTGTTTCCCAAACAAAACTTTGCCAGTTGGTTTATCAAGAACCACAGGAAACATCAGCCCTTTGGAGGGGGCACAGCTGGCACGATAGAATATTTGTTTCATGGCTGTTGGTTGCAAGCAAAAAAAAAAAAACCAACCCAAAATGATCCTTGCTTTTGCTTTGCAGGAGATTGAATCAATTTTCTATTTGACTGGGATAAATAATAAACAGGGGGTTTTTGGGTTTTGTTGTGGTTTTTTTTTCTGTGAAAGAGTTTGTTATGTGTTTAAACATTCCGTTATGTTTTAGTAATGTGAATAATGATTATTCCTCTGCTTCTGAGCTCTCCCTCTTGGCCCGGGTGCAGGAGGTTCAGGAGACACCTGGCATTGTTGACAGAACTCTGAACTTGAACGCCTCTTGCTGTGACAGGGCAAGCCCAAATATTTTGGGAAGAGTCCTTGTTATGTTAGGACAGGGGTTGGTAGCACTGATGCTGGGGATGGGGTTTTTTGCTTCAGCAGGGAGCTACTCACTGCTTCGGTGTTGGAGGGACAGTGGGAAGTTTGGCAGGCAGGAGGCTGGGAGGAAAAAGGGCTGGGCTTGGGCATTTCTTATTTGGAGGATGTGCTGAAGGTTTGCCAAAAGATGCTGGGTCTGGAAAGAGACTGGGAATAGGGGGCCCTGAAAGATGGTTTTCCCAGGGTGAGAAAAGGAAAAATTAATGTTTTTTTGCATTAGATAATACAAATATTTAGCTTTGTCCCCATCTTTAGACAAAGATGGGGAAGAACTTGAATAAAAATATCTTTGAAATCATATTTTCCATCCCAAAAAGGCTTGTTTGCTTCCCATGGAGTACATATTCCCCCTGTCATTAGCTTCCCCTCCAGCCTATTTGCTCTGCTGAAGTCAGGCTGCATCTTGGTAGTTCTTTGTGCACCTTCAGTACTGCACGAGTGTCCAGCTTGTGGTGTTTCAAATTAATTGGTCATAGACTCTCAACAAGATTGGATGTCTTGTGGTGTTTGCCAATTCACGTACGGCGCGTAATTACATTCAGGAAGCAATAGGAATTAAATGACATTAATTCCCATGAATATTCATTTAAGAAGCTCTACCAAATTCAGGCAGATTAATGGTCCAACTCAAATACAATGGCTATTCATTGCCCCCACAGGAAAAGGAAATATGTATTGGCTGGCAGCTTAGGACAAATGGAAATGTGCTGTAGAAAAGTTATCTCTGGGTGGCTTCTGAGAGAGCAGTGGGTGGAGGGACACCTTGAGGAGTCAAGAGGATTAGTGTGGGTAGGGATGTGGGGAGCCTTTCCCATGCACTGAGGATCCCCAAAAAGTCTGGGGTGAACCTGAAGCTGGGGTCTTTGCACTTCCAGTGTAAATCCAAAGCAACTTGGAGTGCAGCAGAGCTCCCCTGGACCTGCAGCAGAGTCAAATGGAGTTTATTTTGTGCCTGACTCCCTCTGCCCTGTGTGTGATGCCAGCCTCCACCCTGCTCTCCCTGGATTGTGTTACCATGGGGCAATTTTTATTTCCTTGAGAGCATCCTTGAGGGCAGCCTGTGCTGCTCACTGCCTCCTCTGCCATGGCCAGCCTGGCACCAGCCCTCAGGATAGTGATGGGGTGGCCCTGTGCCTCCTTGGTTGGCTCTGCTCCAGCTTGTCCCCTGGCACAGGTCAGGACACAACTTCCACTGGGACCATGGAAATCAGGGAAAATCTAATGGTAAAAGGGCTGTGAATTTCCAAAGCAGGCACTGGAGTCTGGGATGCTACTTTGTGTTGTCTGAAATTTTATTTTTTTATCTAGGTCAGCTGACAGTCCTCCTTGGGGAGGACTTCTTTCTACATTTCCCTATGTGAGGTGAGCCAGCTTGAGATCTGAACTGTGCGACCTCATTTTTATCTTTTCTGGGATTTCCCCGATTTGGAGAATGGATTCTGCTTCCCGTTAAAGTTTGTGCAGGTGTTGGCAAGAGCCTCTGAGCTAGGCTGGCTGTACCTTTTGAAATTCTCCCTCATTGCCAAGTCAATCCTTCCCATCCTTAGGGTTCTTTGGGCAAAAGAAATGTTGGGCATTATTCACCTCACCTGTGTGCCATGTGATGGGCAGAGCTGCATCTTCTGCCTCTCTGAAGGGCATTTATTGCCAGACTTTATTCACAAAGTGAGGGAAGGTAGAGAGCAGCATCTCTCCAGACTTCCCAGAACAGGTTTTGCCCTGAGTTCAAGGTACTCACAGCTTCCTTTCTCCCACGAAGCACTGTGAGAACATTGGACTTCCTTGAAACCAAACCCAGCTCCTAAAACCAGACAGAAACAGAGGTAGGTTTCTCTTTTTAATGTGTTCACCAAACTTTTGAGGGAGACACAGTATACACCTGAGCTTTTTCATGCCTGATGTAGAAAGCAGAATAAGTACCTGCATGGGCTTGGCACCTGTGCAGAGTGGCCTGGGAACCAGCCATGCAGCCTGGTGATGTGTTCCTCAAAGCCTCAGAAACTGGTGACTAAAGCAGAAAGGACTCCAAGGCCTGGCTCCTGGGACACGGGAGGTGTGGCATTCCAGCAGTTTGGAAAACATTCTGACTTTAAAACAAGTAACACCTGTAATTACGGAGGCGTCATCACCTTCTTAATTATTTTTTGTTGTTGTTTAGCTAACAAGCTGTAGTCGTAGCCTGGGTACACCCTTGCCAAAATTTACCAAGTGTTTGCTCTTGGGATGGTTTTGCTGGGAATATGGAGCATCTTTCTCCAGGCACTCGTAAAACAATCCAGCAGTAAACAATTTGAGTACAATTAGCAGCTACATAGGCAGAGGGGGAAGGAGAAGTCCTACTGCTGGTATTGTCTATGGAATTAAGAATGTTTTAGAGTTGGTGTGCTGGCTTAGATTTCTGAAGTTAAAAACAGGAGACAAAGAAGTTTCCAATAAACAACGTTTGTTCCACATAAAACGAGGATTTTTCAGAACAGTAAAGAGGGGAGTGTTTTAAAAAATGCTGTTTTAATCGGTTCATCTCTTGAAGAAACAAACGAACCGACACATCTACACAACAGAAGAGTAAGAGGATTAATTTTTAAAGCTGGGGGTCGCACAAATCCCGGTGGTCTCTGAGGTACCTGCGGGCTGCAGAAGCCCACGGTTCCCGGGGCTTTCTCGGAGCAAGCATCATCTTGCCAATTATTTATTTGCAGCCATTTCCTCCCGCCAGCCCCCTCTTAATTATTTCAAATATAATGCATGAGGCGTTAAGTACATGACTCCAGTTTCAAGTGTTAATTCCTGCCGGAGAAATCCCCGTTCTACCAAGAGGTGGCGCCGCGGTCCCGGCGCTGCTGCCGGAGCCTCTGGGGCGGCCGGGCCGGGCCAGGACCGGCGCCGGGCTTGGGGTGGGGCCGGGGCTGCTGCGGGGTAGCGGTTCTCCCGGTTCGCTGCCTGGTATCGGTTTTTAGTAGTGTTTAAAATCTCCGGGCCAGGAGTTTGTTTGGTCCTTCAGGAAGCCAAAGGTGATCGCTAAAATAATAACAACACAACCAACAAAATACCAAAGAGAGAAGTGAAGAGTTTATGCCCCCTACGGAACCGACTGCTCTGTCACCCCGCGGCTCGGTGCCCTCCTCCCCCGGGACCGTCTGGTCCCGGTGGGTTCCATCCCCTGGGCCGAAAAGCCGCGGGTGGGTAAGATGCTTCCCAGGCGTACCCGCTCCCACCCGCGCAATCTCCGCGCTGTCCGGCCACCTCCGAGGGAGTCCCCGCGGCCGCCGGTTGCTCTTTATCCGAGCCGAGGCCGCCGGTGATGTTAAAACTTTCCGGTGCCGAGTGCCGGAGCCGGGTTGGGAGGGCGGCGGGCGGTCCCGGCACTGGCCCCGCGGGCGCTTCCCCCGGTTCCTCCACGGGAGCCCCGACGGCGCGGCCGCTACGCGCACCCGGCGGGATGAGGACCCGCGGCCCGGACTCAGGCTGCCCCTCGGTTCCGGCACTCCTGCTTAGCGGCCGGTGCGCGCCGCTGCGCACCCGCGCAGTGTTTCTAAGCAGTGTTTGCGCCGCGAGCGGCATGCGCTGCGCAAAGGGCGCGCAGGCAGCGCCCGCCTCCGCCGCTCCGCGCAGGTAAGACGGGCTCCGCGGGCACCCGCGGAGGTCTCCCGCGCCCCCGCGCTACCCCCCCTTCTCCCACCCCGGCACGACAGAGCCGCGGGGGCAGCTGCAGAAAAGTTGATGGGGGGAGAGCGCGGCGCTGCCCTCCGCCGTCGAAGCGGCCCCGGCCCGCCTGTCCCCGCGCTGAACTCTCCTCGGCGGCGCGCAAGGGCGCGCAGCGATGCGCACCGCGCTCCGCGGCTACTTTCCCTTCCCCGCGGGGCTGCCCCGCCTCCCCCTGCCCGCCCCCCCCGGCCGTCCTCCGCGGAGCTCCGCGCCGGCGGGTCTTCCCCCTCTCAGCCCTTTCCTCGGCGCTGCCCCCCCTCCCCACGTCCCGCTGCTGCGCTTTTTATTATTTTATTTTTTTTTTATTATTATTTTTCCCTTGCACCGAGCCTTGTTTACCCAGCAGGTGGATGTGACGTCAGAGACTGACAACAGCAAAAAATAACAACATCTCCCTCCGCGGGGGTGTCGCGGGCCGCCCCCCAGCCCGCCCGCGCGGGCGGCGGCGCGGGGTTTGCGCGGGGCGGGGAGGGGGGCGCGGGCGGCGGAGCGGGGCGGGGGCGCGGTGGGGCGGCGTGCGGGGCCCGGCGGGCGCGGCGCCGAGCGGAGCCGAGCGGAGAGGAGCGGAGGGCTCTATTGTTATTTACCGAGCGGCGGAGCACGCCGCCGCCGCTGCCGCGCCGCCCGGGCTCGGCGTGCCGGAGGGACGGGAGGGAGGGACGGGACGGAGAGGCAGCAGCCCCCGCTGCTCCGCCGCCCGCCCGCGCTGGGGCCGCGCCGTGCTGGGGCAGCGGCAGGCCGAGTCCTGCGGGTGAGTCCGGCGCCCCCCGACACTTTCCCCGCTCCTCCGGGGCTGTTGCACTTTATCCTCCCCCCCCTTCGCCGGCCCCACGTGCCCGTCCCTCCCTCCCTCCCCACCCCCCCATTTCACCCGCCGCCGGCGAGGTAGCGGAGGGGGAGGGTGGGTGCGCGGCGTTGCGCGGGTGCGGACCCCCTTCCGCGGGCTGCGGAACCTCCCGTACCCCCTACCCACCCACTTTGGAAACTTCCCCCTCCGCCCCGCGCTGCGCGCAGCCTCCGCGGGGAGTGGGATGCTGCGCCTCTTGTCCCTCTCTGTTCCGTTCCCCCACCTCCTCCCCGCGCTTTCCTCGTGTTCTCCGCCGGGTCCCTTTGCGCCGCCGCGCAAGGGGCGCGCACGCCCCAACTTTGGCACTCAGGGCAAGAAGTTGCGGCGGGGCCGCGCCCCCCTTCCACAGCGCCGGGCCCCGCTCTCCCCCCCCCCGGCACCTGTTGAGGCTTTCCGCCCGCGCAGTCCCTTCCGCGGGCGCGGAGCTCCGCGTCGCGCATCCTCCCCCACACCGGGTCCTTGGGGCCCGCTGCGCCCATCCTCCTTCCTCCCCCCCCACCCCCTTTTTTTTTCTTTTTTTTTCTTTTTTTCTTTTTTTTTGTGAAGACGAAGTGTTTGAATAAACATCTGCGCCTCCCCAGCCCGGCGCAACTTCTCGCTGCGCGGGTGCGGACCGCGCATCCCTTACGTCTTCCCCATCCCCCGCGCAGACCCTCGGGACGCGCCGCGGAGCCGGGGGGAGGGGGCGACCGCCGGTGCCCGGTAAGTAGGGCCGCGGTGCGCCCCTCGCACCTGCCGCCCCGCGCGGCGCCGCGCATCCCCCGCGCAGCGGAAGGCGCGCGCTGCAGGCGGTGTCCGAGCAGTGTGTCCGCGCCGCCTCCCTCCAGCCCCCGCCCCGCTTTTGTTTTTTTAAATTTTTTTAATTTTTTTTTTTTTGGTGGGGAAAAAAAAAAAGCTAAACTGCGGGGCTGCGCGGGCGCGGACGGGGCATCGCGGGGCGTAGCGCGGCCCCCTCCCTACCGCCACCCAACTTAATTATCCGGCGGCCCCAGCGCGGAGAGCATCGGCGGGCTGGCTGCGGAGCGGCTGGGTTTTAGCGAGTCTTCCTTTTGCCGCTTGGCTGTAATGATTTTAATTGCTTGTTTTTGCTTTGGGTGAACTAAACCGAGTGAGAATTTTTTTTTTCTTTTTTTTTTTTTTTCTTTTTTCGTTAATTTCCCCCCCTCCCCCGATTTTCCCCCAAGCGGCAGCAGCGCTCAGCCCTCCCGTCCCTACCCGAGGCATCAGCGAGCGCTCTCAGCCGCTTCTTTAGGAGAAGCTGGAGCTCAACTTCTGTGCTCAGAAGTTTTAAAGGTTTCATTTTTAGTAACTTGTTCTTTGAGTGAGTAATGTGTGTGTACTGCTCGTAGCGTGTCGTCTGCTCAGTGCAGGCTGCCGATTCCTAGGGTGCTGGATGGGTTGTAAATATTAAAGCAATTTTCTTTAAACTCTTGTTTCCTTTCCGTAGAGTTTTTCTAAACTTGAGGTTTTTTTACCTGCTTTGGCCAAGTGTCGGTGGCACTAATGACAGCCGCTTAATTAGACAAAGTTTCAAGAATGTTGTCGAAGAAACTTCTGCTGGTAGTCCACGGGTTGCTTTAGTATCTCAGCGGAGGGAAAGCAGGCATTTCACTCCATTTATTCTTATTTTTCTCAGTTTCTGTTACTGCTGAGAAGTTCCCTACTTTTTCTAAGTCTGAAATAATTGCAGTTCTCAGAGAAGCGTGCGTGGGCAGGGAGGCACCGTGCATCTTTGCAACTCGATTTTGGGGGGGAAATCAGGGCTACTGGTTTCAATTTCTTTCCTCTGAATCCTTTCCCTTACACTATTTGAACCATCTCACCACCACATTCAATGGACCAGGGCACTGGGGAGGGGGAGAAGGAAGCTCTTCACTCCTTACCATTCAAAAGGTGTCGGCTAAAATCTCATTGCAAAAAGGTATTGTAGCTTTAACATCTTGCATTGGCAGCATTCTTCCCCCTTAGTCTTTGGATTAGTCATTGTATGAGAGACAGAAAAAAAAAAAAATCACTTTTTTTTTTTTTTTTTTTCCTCTGGAAAAAGTAAAGTAAACAGCCTCCAACAAGTGAACCTTGACAACCCAGATTAAGGAAGGCAGGAGAGATCAAACAAAGCTGCTGCTGGGCTGTTGTCAGGAGCTGCCTCACTGAAAGCTCTGGACTATTCGATCAGGCAGCAAGGCTATATGTTCACTTATGCAGAAATGGACCATTACAAATGCTGATCTTTGTTGTGAAACCAAAGGATAACTTGGAGAAAAATAACTGCTTTTTCAGACCAGGCTTTCTGTTGCTTGGTGTTTGATTGCAAAGTTAGTTTTTTTGTTCATGAGCTGGGTTTGGGGTTTGTTGGGGGTTTTGTTTGTTTTGGTTTGGTTTTTTTTTTTGTTTTTTTTTTTGTGTCTTTTTTCTTTTTTTTTTTTTGAGTGATAATGACTTGGAGTATGTTGCATATATACACTTTCAGAGAGACTTAGGATTTGATTTTATTTATGCTGTTTAGAGCTGCAGAGAAGAAGGCGTTGCACTACTGTAGTGTTGAAAACCCCCAAAGTTCTGTGGAATTCAACTTTTATTTCTGGATCTCTGAATTGTAAGGAAACATGGATTTAATTTTTTTTTTTTTTTCCCCTCTGTGTGTATGTGCTGTGCTGGTGTATGATAGAGAAGTTTGGTTGTGATTAAGCATTGAATGCTGTACAACTGGCTGTGTTGCTAGAGTTTACACAACTTTAAGTGTCTTTAAATGTATAACCAACCAGGCAGGATGGCATCTTGCTTTTGGTGTGCCAGATTTTTTGCACAATTTTGTATAACTTGTCTTCATGGCTGTATTAGACCCTGTTTCTCTGTAGGTTTTTAGTGAGGATAATAGCATATAAAGAGATACTTGCTTTTACTTAAAATATTTAGGATTTGAGTATTAATCAGATGTAACTAATGGGTGTTAGGTTATTTTTGTTGCTTTCATGTTTGTATTCAAGCACTTCACTGCAAACTCTACAAATATGCCCTCTAATTTCTTTAATGTATTTCAAAACACTGGAAATATCTATTTAAAAAACAATAAGGTCTGAGGAAGAGGCTGTTACCCTGATGTATATTAATCAGGAGGCAGACCAAGTGCACATCTACTGAAGAATTAAGAAATCCCAAAGCTTTTTGCATAAGCATTTCTTTAATTAGCCGTGCAGATCACACAATAAGTACTTTATACTTTTTATAAGGTAAGGTTTCATAACCATCCTGCATAATTTATTATAAAGCCTGTAGATTTTTATGGTATATACTTTAATTAGACAATAAAAAGGACGTGTATTAAACATGCACATGTATGCTATTAAGCCTTTTTGAGTAATGTGTAATGTTTTTTAACAACTATAAACATTTTCTGCTTAAATCAGTTCCACCAGTAATGGTAACACAGCTCATTTTTGTACTGGTCAGAGAAGGAGCAGGAAAGTTGAGCAGAGAATTATGCCTTGGACATTATTGTGCAGCATATGCAGCTCTATGCTTTTCTCTTGGTGTGGCTCACTTTTTTGAACAGTTAAAATGTGCATTATAATCCTTGGTGTCACATACTGTAAACATTTGTAGCTCTAGAGTTATTCTTGTTTCATGGCGTTGTAAAAATTAGGAAAAAGGCTCCTAGTAAAAAGGGAAATTTATGGAATGCAGCTTAGCATTTAGTATTTATACTGCCTGTGGTCATTTATATTGAGAGATTGAGCCACGTAATGTAATTGCTTTTGTGATGTATCTGTTGAGCATGTATTTGGATATTAAATGAAATAACATATGCACACACATATGTAGGGGATGTATGTAAAATAGAGTTATTTCTGCGAGGCCGTCCAGTTATTTATAGGGCATAATGATACTTCTGTCATCTTAAATTTTCTCTGAGAAGCTTTAATAAATTTAAATAGATTATATGCTGTCAGGAAATAGTATAAATTTTGTTTACGATTCACTTGCTTTAAGGTACTTATACTAAAGAAGCTCATTTAACCCCAAGACTGAGTAGCATTAAGTGGTGAGAGGAGTCTGCTGAAGAGCTGCTACTGCCCTTTGCTCTCCTGATAATCTTAAATTACTACAATTTAATTGCAACTTCAAGGCACTGAGCTGAAATATTTTTATGCAGCTGAGACAGGGCTGGGGAAGACTGAGTGAGCTTTTTGCAGGTAGCTGGGTTTCTCTTTGCAGGCACAGCGTTACTCAGGCCTTTCCTACTTTGCTGAGAGCATCCAGAGCAGCAGCATCTGTCTGCAGGGACCTAGTGCCCCGGGTGGGAGCTTTCCTAGGAGATTCCCACCCTGGAGGGAGCAGGATCAGACCCTTTAGTAGTTGGGCAACTTGGGTTCACAGGTGGTTTGTTGGCTGTTGGTTATTTCAGCTGATGTGTGAATTAAATAGCATGTTGTAATTATTCCTCAAGCGAGCCTTGCTGTCAGGTTGCTTCCTAGAGCTTTTCCCTGGGAATCTGTTGGGTGGGCAGGGGCTGGAATCTGGAGGCAAAGAGCTGGGAGTGAGGGGCAGCACAGGGGCATGGGTGACACCTTGCTCTGAAGGTACAGCCCACTGGCATGTGGGTCCCCATGTCCCCAAAAGGCAAGTTCAGGGCCTGATCCAGAGCACGCTGGCATCAGCTGGGACTTCTGCTGTTTTCTCTGCCTTTTGGGCTTGGCTTTTGGTCTGTGCCACTAACTCATATCACTGAAACTCTCTCATTTTTTTTTTTTTTTCCTCCCCCTACGTCTAGTAGCATGATTTCACACCCGGCGAGCGGTTCAGCGGAGATATGACATGCTATAGGAGCCAGGAAGCATTTGCTAAGTGGAATTTTAGAACCGTTGCACACTAGAGATCAGCAGTGGCTTTGCAACCATTCTTAGAGGTCCTGGCAACCAAACTTTTATTCAAATGCTTAGAAAGATATGGCCAGGCTCGGGCTCCTTGCCTTCACACCACTGAGGACACGCGGAAGCGCTTGGCCCCGCTAACGCGCAGCGGGGTTTAAATCGTGAGTCTTGGTTGTTTTTTGTGTTGGCCAAATCCTTGTAATTCGTCCTGTTGCAAGAAGAAAGGAAGGAGAGCTCGTGTTTGCTTGAGCTGCTTGCTGTTGGGCTGGCAAAAAGGCTGCTGGCTGCTTGCTGCTCTGACAAACTCCTGCGCTGGCTGATTCCCGCAGCTCGCGGTGTCCTGGGAATTGCAGCTCCTGGAGGTAACAAGGTGATGCCAGTGTATGGAGAGGGGGGGGAAAAAAAGTAGGATGGAATAAATCATGGAGTCGTTAGAGGAAAGGCTTAATTGTGGGAAATGTGTAGCCTTTTACTTTAAAAGAAAAGAAAAATATATTTTGGGTGGTGGAGGAATCAGCCGTTCTATTTTTAGGAGATCAGATATTTGTTGGTCGGGATGTCTGGAGTGTTTTAAAAAGTGCTCTTTTTTTTTTTTCTGACTTCAGCATTGGAGCTACCAAGTCAGAGAAACTGCTGGATCTGTTCGTGTGCAGTCTTCTTTGCAAATATGCTCTAGGGTTTTGTCTTTCTATTCTCCTGGCACCGTTCTCTGCCATGCATGCAAGTGAACAGGCTTGTGTCTAATGGCTTGTTTGTACGTGGCAAGTAGCCAGAATAATCTTGATAACTTTTTGTTCAGCCCCATCCTGAAAATGAAGATAGGATTCTGTGGGAAACGAGCAAAGAGGAGAGCGTGGGCAAAATCAGTTTCTTTCCAAGGAGCTTCTGGTACCTGAGGAGGACTAAAAAATTTTTCTCCTCTCGTTGACCCTCCCTGTGCTGTTTTTAAAACATCTTCATTTCAGTGCCTTGAAATTGCAATTAAGTTGTAGTAATTTAAGATTATTGCGAGAGTGCAAAGGGCAGCAGAAGCTCTTTAGAAGTCTCATCTCAACACTTAATGGTAAGCAGTCTGGGGGTTAAATGAGTTTCCTCGATGTGAGTACTTAAAGTAACTAAATCGTAAACAAAGTTTATATTATATTCTGACAACTGATAATCTATTTAAATTACATTAAAGGATGTGTGTGAAAATTTAATTAAAGACAGAAATACTTTCAAGCCCTCTAAGTATCTTGACAGATCTACTGAATTGGAACCCATAGAGTAGAATATTTACATATATCTGATAGGCTACAGTGTTTTGGGGAGTGCTATTCTGAAACTGTTCATGGTTTTGTTTTTTTTTTTCCCTCCCCGGTTTCCCGTTGAGTTGCAATGGTCTCGGAAAACAATACCAATAAATACCCAGACTGTTTTATTTGGATTATTCTCTAGTGTATTGTTTACTGCTAATCGCTCTCTTTGTGCAATACTTGTTACTGTTGTGCTTTTATTAGAAATGCCTTGCTCCTCAGTGAGTTGGTTTAACACTGCTGGTGATTTGGGTCTACACCAGAACCTCCAGCTCCTCGGGCAGGGGATGATGTTGGGGAGGGTTTGCAGTGTCTCTCTGCTGGATGTGCCATCTGTAAGTCAACTTTCTTCAGGATGTTGGCCCAGGGCATGGTGCTGCAGGGTCTCTTGTTGTCACCGTTTATTTAATTAATTTTTCAGGTAGAAAGCGCTTATGGCATTTTTTTTCCAAATTTAAAAATATCTGTATGGAAGCGTTCCCCGGAGTTCTGGAAGTGCACTCGCTGCACAGGACCCTTTCTGCTGTGCCCATGTCTTTGCAATATGTGGTTCAGGCTGCTTTCAAGATGAGGAATGCTTTGCCATAGGTAAAACTGGCTGAAACTCCAGCCCAACTTTCGTCCTTCTTAAACCTCCCTAGCTGGGATTCCACACGTGGCCAGAGGCAGGAGATTTTTCTGGGAAGGTGCTGGACAAGCTGTGTTTTCTCATCGTCTGGTCATGGATTGAGACAGGCTCCTGGCTCTCCTTGTCTGGGATGTAAATCCCTGGAGCTACAGGGTCACAGGACGAGGGTGAGGATTTGGGCATGGAGAGAAGGATGGGGTGGGAATGTGGCGCTGTGGGTGCTGGGGAGTCCTGGCTGGGATCTTGGGTGCTGAGCCCTGACAGAAGGTGGCACAGTTCAGCAGGTTGGCTGAACCTCTAACGGCGTTGTTAGTTCTCCCCTCTTCACCAGACATTTCCTTTCATGTTGGATCTGAGTTTTAGCTGTGCTTCCCGATCAGTCTTGTCATCTTGTTGCTAACAATTAGGGTCAAGTGTCTTTCCTTGGGCTTTCCACAGACTTTGCAGTGGTGTCCTCCCTCCCCTAGCTCCCAGCCTGGGCTGTTTGTTCATTAATTAGTAGATGGGGCATATTAACACATCAGTAAACTGGAGTAGTCAGACTTCCCGAGGCATCTTGGGAAACTCTTTCTGGTTTTATGTTGACCGGATGGGCACTACTGGAGATTTAGATAGCGCAGCCGATGGTGCCAGAGTGTTGTTAACAGAGAGATAAATAGAGAGAGCCCAGCAGTAAGCAGAATGTCATGTCTCTATTAAAAAGCCTGTGATAAAGGAAGATAAAAACGGTGAGGGGGGGATTGCTGGTGTGTTCAGAGCAGCTGCTAAACACCTGATCACAAAAAAAAAAAAAAAAAGAAAAATCAATGCTGAATTCCCCTTCCTGTGAAACACTTTCCCGCAGAATTAATGCCTGAGCCCGGGTTTGATTGCAGCGAGTGCTGGAGCCCTGAAAGGACTTTTGTTCTTGGCAAAAAGGGCGGACGGGGTTTCTCAGGGATTCAGGAGCTGTCTGAGCTGGGATTCAAACATCGCTCCCCATCGGTTCCCTTTGAAGTGGCTGCCCTGTTCCCCAGCCAGGCGGTGTTCCCGGGATGCTGATGAAGTTGTTCCAGGCTTGCAGCGGGGCTCGGTGCTCCGTCCTGCCTCCTCCCTTGATTCTCCTGGCACCACAGCCACCTGCCTTGCTGTTGGTTCCCACCCAGAGGCTGGTCCCGTGGCAAAATAACAGGGATGCAGTTTTTTGTACGTTTTGAGACTGCTCTGCAGAAGTGAAAAATGTAACTGATTATAAAGAAATGAGTGGTCGCAGCAGACGAGAGGGGAGCGGTATTAATTTTACCGGTTCTGTAATGAAACAGGCAGCAAGATATTAAATCATCACAGCCTTGTTTGCTGAAAGGATGTTAATCATTCCATTAAGAAGGATTAAGTAATTAACTGATAATTCTTTAGGAGCCAGTGTCAGTTTTAAAAAGCATCTTCCTGATGTTGCCCAGGGAATGAGAAGTTTGTTTCTTCTGCTGCCGCTGGAAAGCTGGGAGGTGAGCGTGAGTGGGATACCTCTTCCTGAGAAGCTTCTGGGAATACCAAGGGAGCAGAGATTGTTTGTTTATTTGGTTTTTTAATAACCGAAATGTGCTGTTGTAACATTCTTTCAATGGCAAGATTGTCTTTTGTGACTTTTGTTAACTGGGCCTGTTGCAAGCCATGTTTTGGGATTAGCCTTGTTGGGATTAAGAAGTTAAAACCTTGAAGTGTTCAGCTTGGTGCTTGCCTTTTTTTTTTTTAAATAATAACTTCTATGTTGTAATAGTAAGCTTGCAGACAGTGAGTCACAAACTCTCTCTCCCATGAACCTCATGACAAATTTTTGTCAGCCGGTCAGGCAGCTCGCTCAGCTTGTCCAGCCCAGTTCCCATGCTTCATACTCGAGCTGGAAAGAAAAATCCCATTAAAATCCATAGTGTAAATCCTCTCTACATTTCCTCCTGTGGCAGAAATTATCTTAAAAGGAGTGGCAGTGCTGGGGCAGTATGGAGCAGCTCCTGGCTCTGGGCTGTTGGGAGGATGTCGAAGCCAGATCGAGTCGGGAATCTGGGGGAGGATGCGGCCGGCGAGGCTCTTGATGTTGGCTGATGCTCAGTAAGGTCAAAAGTGTGTTTTGGAGAAGGGTGCATGTGCAGCTGGAGGAGCAGGTGGGCAGAGGAGAACAATGACAATATTTTTCTCTGTTTCAGTTTTGAAGGATCAGATTGAAGCCCCCAGACAGGGAGAAGTGCAGGGGCTGTGGAAGCATCTGTGGTAGCGCTTCTGCATCCCGTGCTCCCCAGCTCACTGCTTTTCTTCCAGGGCTTGATCCAGGTTTTTTTGCCTCAAATTTTGGCAGTAACCTCATCAAGTTGCTGCTGCTCCTCATAGTATCACCCCAATTTCTAATATTGCAGTTAGTGATACTGAAACTGTACTCAAACTGAAATTTTCTGTGGGTGACATGGATTCTGCCTGGCAGACAGCATAATACAGTGGCACCAGGTGTGTTGGTGTTGGTATTTTCTGCTCTTATAACTGCTCTGCTTTTCAAACAGGGCTCCTTCAGACACTGTGATGCAAACTCTGTTGATCAGTGTACTGTAAATTAGTCCTTCCCCTCGGGTGATTTTCATAAATAAGTGTATTTCTGTATGTAGTATATAAGGCAGCCAGATTTTGCTTCAGCTATGTGGCCCAAGCCCTAAACACCTCTGCAGAAATCACAGGAGCTTCCTTCTTTTTTTAAAAAAAAAGTAAATAAGAAAAATACAGTTTGGCTCAGGAAATAAAGTCTTTGAATATTCCTGTGTGTAACATATAATAAGAATCTATGTAGAACATCATAGCCTATATCTACCTTAGCAGATTTAGAGGAGTAGTTTTCTTGCTAAGTTTTGTAATAATAATAATAATAATAATATTGTGTTAACAACTTCAGTAATATATTTTAATCAGAGAGTTGGGTCAGGAGCCCCATCCTGCTCTGGCTATTAAACCAGTGTGGCAGAAAGAGGCTTTGAAATAGCTCATAGGAAGGTTTTTTTTACTAGTTTTAAATGACATGCCTGTGCATCAGTGTTCAGATAATGTGTATTAGGTTTGTAAAGCTCCCGAGTTCCATGTTTGAAAAAGTGAAAATGTATTTTTCAGTGATAAATGATTTGACACTGCAAAGGCTTTGAAAGAGGAATGTCCAAAGTATGCAGCATAATTATTGTTTGTACAAGTATTTTAAAGTTATTCTCTGGATAACCCATCTGAGTTTCTGAAGGCCAGTGTTTAAGGAATGGGTGTTCATATTTGGGAAACCTTTCAAATCTGTCATTTTAGTTACAGGATTTAACTGAAAATGGGAGAAATTCATCTTGATATATTTTAGCTGATGCCGTACTGTGCATGTTTGTTGTTGGTTTTTTTTTTCTTTTTTCTTTGCTGCTCTTAAGCAGTATCCGCAGCACTGGAAAAGTAGTTTTTCCTAAAAGCTGAAATGGAACATTACCTGTGAATTAAACTAAAATATCTTAAGCCTATTCAGCATATTCCTAGCATTAATCAGTGGGAGAAGACTAGGTATTTCCTATTTATTTTTCAGATTGGCTGGAATATGGTCTTCCTGGAAAAGAATCCTTGGGAGGTCGAAGGGGAAATCTGATTTTTTTCAGTGAGGGCTTTGGACTTGCTGAGGAATTCTGGTTGTGCAGAAGCGTGTTGTATGGAAATGGGAATTTCTCATCTAGGATTTTTAGGCATTATAATAGAGGCCATTAGATAGAGGCACGCTCCCAGAGAGGTAAACTAAGAAATCTGAGCAAACTGAAAAATAGAAGCTCTTGGTGTCTGGCTCTGTTATCAAACTTGCTGCATAAGCCAGAGTTTATGCACTGTGATAATGCTAATGACCAGCAGAGCCAATGATGCATGACTGGAGGAAATCAGTGGTATAATCGGAGAAAGTTATCAGGTTTTTGTCATTAAATATTAGTGATAAATAATACACTTCATTTTGAGCTGATAGGATGTATTTAATTTGTGGATGTGGAGGGTTTCAATTAAATAAGGGACATTGCTGAGTAAAATTCTAATCTTTTGTCATTTAAAGGGAATAATAAAAATGCATTTGTTTCAGCAGAATTCCCTGGCTGCTGCCCTCCACTGCTGTTTGGCTTCACTGGTGTCTGATAGTGAGGAATCTTTTGAGCCAGCTGTTTGAGATGAAATATATTAAGTTTCTGGTAGGGTGTTTTATGTAAATTTAAGTTTGTGCAACATTGGAACTAATTACCTGCAACTAGAATTGAAGGCTATCTGTTTAAATATAAACTAGGTATTTTCTTTCATTTTCTGCTTAAAAATGTGGCTTGCAGCAAATCATGAAGTGGTTCCCCTAGAAAACAATAACAGGAGGGAAGGGATGAGGCCAAAAGATGAGAATAAATTAGATCTCCTTTTTCAAGTTATCTTTTTAAGTCAGTGGGAGAACAAGGAAGAGAAGTTTAGCTTAAAATGAAGTAAGAGGGATATTAATAGTCTCTATAAAGGACAGTTTGCACCAGGAAAAAAAAAAAAATTAAAAAAAATCTGGTTGTCTTTTTTTAGCAAAACAGGCTAACACCCAGTGTAAATCTGTGTCATTAACTGAAGCAGTGCCTGGTTTTTAGAGCATCCTTTTCCCTCTTGTGAGCCTGCGGAGGCTGCTCCCCTGGGCTGGAGGCAGATGCTGTACAGAGTCTGCCTTAGGGGGATGTTGCTCACCAGCCACAGGACCTCTGCCTGTGTCAGCCCCTTTTCAGCAGATCCCACCAGTTTTGCCCGACGAGTGGGTTTGTATCGTGGCCAGGAGCTTCCCACCACCCCTCGGAGTCGTGCTCGAACGCCGAATCTCAGCTGGAGTTTCCAGAATTAGATGGCACAGTGAGTAAACACAGCGTGCTTGCCAGTTCTCACATCCTCTTTTTGCAGTGAGTATTGCAGCAAATCCTGCAGGTTTGACTCATCTCCAGAGTTCTTCACTGATTTGGAACAAATCTTGTCTGATTCTTCAGAAAGAGCTGGAAATCTAGCAGTGATTCCTGAGCACACAGCCCTGTGTGTGAATGGAGGGAGCTTGAATCAGCCTCTGCATAAACTTGGGCTGCTCTGAGTAACTTTAGCTGGAGTTATGTGCCTGTATCTAAGGGTAAAATTTGGCTTGCAGTCATCCTTTATTGAAAGCTTTATGGAAATACTTTGTTCTTGCTATGCACAAATATTTACATTGTGATGGGAAGACTTTTTTTTTTCCCCTCCATTTTTTTTTAAATTTTTTTTTCCCCCCTGCTCTATGCCATAAGCACAAGGAGGGGGTGGAAGATATTATGCATAATGCCAGTTACAAAATAACATTCAGGTTTTCAACTGGTATTTCTTAGAGGTCCAAAATTAAAAAAAAAAAAAAAAATCAGCCATAAATCTGCCTGTAGTGGAAGCACAGCCTCCTTGGCTGATTGCAGTGACTATCCTAGGGTGGGGATTCTGCTCGATGCCATAGGTAAATTGGAAAAAGGCAAGGACATAGAGAGCAGAGGACTTTGCTGGGTAAATAAAAGTCGTGTTAGGTGCAGCCCCTGTTTTAAGAACAGCATTTCTTAAGGATTCTGTTCCTCGGCGTTGAATCACCTCCGCGTGTCAACCTCTGCCTGGTGGATGCTCTCAGCAGATTGAGGAGGAGGACACATTGCTGTAAAAGTGCATTAACAATGGTCCACACGTGTGCCGTGACTCAAACGTGCTCACAACTTCATGACATGGATCATCATTATGAGAATTGTTTCCTCGGGAAGCCGTTGTCTTCTTTTTTTCTTCTTTTCTCCTGAGCTGAAGGCTGCTGCTGCTTTCACAGACTGCTTGACAGTGTGCTGGGTGCTGTACAGAAGGAGGGCTTGGTTCACGTTGCAGATAAGTAGATTTGAGATGTGCCTTCTTGTCCCTGGGTGCTTCCCATCACAGCCCCCACTCTTCAGCTGACTCTGCCTGACCTCAGGGTGAGACCACGCGGGAAGCCAGACCAGCAGAAAACTTTACTTAAGCAGAAAAAAAATGTGTTCTGCCAGTTGAAGCCTCCTCATTGGACTCTGGAGGGCAGAGGAGGGACCGAAGGGGTCAGGGCCACCGCTTTGATAAACCTCTGGGTTTGCTTTGCTGCAACGTGAAACCTCTGCCAGAGGCTTTGTGGCTGGAGCTGCCCTGGGACAGATCCCCAGCAGGGCCTGCTGGTGGGACCACCCAGCCAAAGCTAATGGAAGGATGGGTTTCCATTTAATTGTTAATTTAACAGTCTTCCCTTAGTGCCAGGTACTAAAGTTCTTAACATGAACACACTGAAAAGCCCAGCATTGTGTTTTCTTCAGGTTGTTTTTTTCTTCCCTGTTGGCAGTAGATGATGAGCTGGATATTTTTGAGAAGGGCACTTAGAAATACCCAGGTAATTGCTTTTGTTTGGTTTTAGAATAACTTTTCTGTGCAACAAACAAATACAGCTGAACCTAAAGCTCAGGTAAAGCTGTGTCCCAGGTGGGGACAGCCATGTCCATCCCCCTTGCCAGCCCAGGTGCTGGCATGGATGGTTTTTAGGGTGGTGTGGGGCTTGCTCAGGCTTATGCTGGGGGGGTTGAGTCAAGTTTTAAATCTGGTTTATGCTCTTACTGCTTCTGAAATGGGTGCAGGTGCATGTCAGCAGGAACTGAAACTGGAGGAGCCCTGAGGGAGCCTCGCTTGAGCTGTGCCAAGCAGGTACAGCCCCCGAGTGTTCTCACCTTGCTGACAGCCTGGCACAGAGTTGGCATTGACACGTGGCACAGGGATTATGGGGATGAAGTCACATTGCAGTTTGGTGGAAACCCAATCCCTCTTCCAGGTGGTGCAGACAGGGAATGTGTTTCAGCTCGGTTTTCCTCTCCATGGAGGAGCATCTTCTTGCCCAGGAGAGCTCTGCTTGCTTGGCTGTCCCTGTTTGATCTTAAACTAGAGCAGGATAGGTTTAGACTGGATACTGGGAGAAGTTCTTCACTGTGAGGGTGGTAAAACACTTGAAACAGGTGGCCCAGAGAGATGGTGGAGGCTCTGTCCCTGGAGACATCCAAGGTCAGGCTTGATGGGGCTCTGAGCAATCTGATGGAGTTGGATGTCCCCACTCATTGCAGGGGGGTTGGACTAGGTGGCCTTGAAAGGTCCCTTCCAGACCATCTCATTCTGTGCCAGTGAGAAGGGTAGAATGTTTCAGGAGGGGTTACCATCCCTGAGTGGCATTACAGGGCATCCTGGCTCTGACATCTGCTGATTAGGTGGGATGAGGCTGGTCTGTGCCCCACGTTTTCCTTCAGAGCCAAAGGGTAGTTCTGAGGAAGGCTGGATGAGGAGATGGTGGTGGTGTGAGGAAAAGCTGGGTGCACCCACCCCACTCTTTCTGCCCCTGTGCCAGAGGAGGTTGGCTGTGGCTTGTCTGGGGAAGCAGGACCCAGACCCACACCCAGCTGCCTGCCCCGGGGCCTCCCTGGGGTTGCACAAAGCTGTCTGCCTTCTTCAGCTGACAGCCCATTCATTCAGTACCCATTTCTGCATTGTCTTGCTGAGGAATTTGAATGAGCAGGCTGTGAAGCGAGGCATCAAAGCATTAACCCTCACTTTTAATTATTACCTTTCTTTTTGGAAAGGCGTAGCAGTCAGAATCAAATGCTTAGTAGGAATAAAATACTCATTATCCACCTTCTCTTCCTCCTTGGTTTGTGCCCAACTTGGCTTGCCAGGTCTCCCCAGGGGTGGCTGATGTGCAGGTGAGCAGAGCTGCAGTCTGGAACCATTCCTGTCCTCACCCCATCTCTTTGCCCAGAGCTGAAGGTTCATATTCTTCATGTGTAATTATACATAGTCCTAAATAATGCTCACCTTGTGCTAGGGTTATTCACTGTTTGTTCTTAGGTGTCAACACTACATCTGATTGGAGCCTTAATAGCTCTCTCTACTCCTGAGTATTTCCCTCTCTTCCTAGACCAGTTGGAGGGTTTGTTGAAGGGAGAGGCCAATCCCACAGAAATCCAGCAGGGTATGGGCTCTCCTGCTTAGCAGCCTGCACAGAGCCAGGGCCTGGAAAAGTGCCCCTCCAAGTCACCATGAATTAAACATCAGAGACAGAAGCAGAGATGAAGCTCTGCGAGAAGACCTCTAACTTGATCCAAGAATTCTGTGATGTGCAGCGAGGGAGAAAAATGCAAACTTCTCATCCAAGACATGGAGGCTGTGGTGCTCCTGCCCCAGGCTGCTCTTGTGCAGCTGTCCCAAGGCTGCTGAGATCTCCATCCTCCCACCTGAGCCCCCGCCAGTGCCTGTTACTGCAGTGCTGTAGCCAGGAGACCCCTTGCAAGCTTTTGGTTGTAGTTGGTGAAGCTGTCTGTGGCTGTTAGCAGCTGAGGTTGGCTGTATGAGGCAGTAACTAGAAGGAAAGCACTGTGGATCTGCATACAGTTCCTACACCTGGGTGTGCCATGTTTGTTACCAGCAAGGTAAGCAAGGTAAACACCCATTTTTCTCCAGTATGCTACAACACACAGTTTTAGACCATTTTTCAAAGCAAGCCAGCAGCAGGACCTCTGAAGGTGTAATGACAGCTGTAATGACAGCATGACCCTATAGGGGCTGTAGGTTAGAGGGGCTTTGCTTGGTGGGCTGGAGCTCTGTGGGGCATCAGTGGGTTTCTGCCCACCCCTGACCTGTGCTGGTTTGCTTGGGAATTATTTCATGGTACCCCACGGATCCGTGGAGCACTTTGCAGAGACCCCCAGGTGTCCTGTCAAGTCCCTGGTGTCCTCTGGGGACAGTGGGTGCACTGGATGGCACGTTACATGAGTGGGAAGAGCTAGAGGTTTCAGAATGTGCAGGAATTACTCCGAGGAGGAGAGATTATTAGGAGAAGGCAAAGGCAGAAATCATGGCTCATAACCCAAACCTATGGTCGTGGCAAAGAAATTGGGAGGAACCTCCATTGGCAGCTGGGATGTCCCATGCTGACTGTGTGGGGTATGTCTTCCAGTCTGCACTGATATAAAAGAAATAAATAAATAAGATAATTAGGCAGTGGTTGATTACTGTTTGGTTTTAAATAAGTGTAGTATGGAGTGCAAATTAAAAGCAACCTTGAAATTACACAGATTCATAAAACTGTGTGCTGGGATTTTTAAAAATTACCTCCACTGGAATCCTGGAAGCATCTGTTACATAATTAATGCACTTAAAAATATATTCTATTTATGATTAATCCAGGACTGGAGTGTGTGCTAGTTAAGTGTCTGGATCCCAGGGTGCAATGCGAGTTAAGGAATGCACTTGTAATCTATTTGATGGTTATAGGAAAGGACATTTGCTACAAATAAATACATTTTCCTTAGTATTTTTATTTGTCAGGGCCAAGCTTATGTCTGTTGTGCTGAGTTTGTTGTCTCGTAAATGTTTAGAGATTTATGCTGATAATTTTGTAGATCTACTGGAAAAAATAACTCAAGAATAATTAGGGAGATTGACCATACAGTAATGTACCACAGACGTGACAATCTTACTGGGTTGATGATCCTGGGTATGGTCTATGCAATTAAAAGTGCTAAGACTCTGTACTGTGATGCTTTTTAAACCCTCTCCAAGATACACAAGTGCTTTGGGGGATGCATGTTTCCCAAAGGATAACTTGCCAAAGTTACTGGATGCCTTGGGTCTTCTCTCCAGAGATGTATTTCATGCTGAGACCTCCTGGGTGAGGATGGAGCAGGCTCAGCAAGCACAATTACCACTTGACAAACAGCCTGCAGATTTTTTTTAGTAGCAGGAAGGTTTTGAGGGTGATGTAGCCTAATTTTCTTTGGAGGCTTTTGAGTTGGCATCTGACAACCAGATCCTGGGACATTTTTTGGCATTGCATTTCCTGCCAAATATTTCTCTCTACCTTGTTTCTGTTCCCTTTTTTATCCCTCCTGTCTCACCACTGTCTTGTTGGGTCGGTGCAGGATCATGCAGTGTAACACCCTGTTCTTTTATCTTGTTTTCTTTACTTTCTTGTAAAATCCTGCAAGCTGTTGTGACTGCCCATCACCCTGTTGTGTTCCAGTGGCCCATAGGCCATGGGTCCAGCATTTCCTTGCCTGGTGGCAGCAGCAAGAGCAGCCTGCAAACAGATTCCTTTCCAAATTTTTTTTCTTTTTAAGTGAACAATTATCATGTATGTTGACTCAGGAAGCATTATGAGATCTGAATGCTGCAGGTCCCATTGCCCCTGTATCACTGCTGGATTATCAAGGGGTCACCTGGATTGCAACCATACCTGACCTTGGGTACACCTGGTGCTGCAGTTGCTGAGATGGGGCATGACCTGGAGATTGTCACCTCTACCTCTTGCACCTGCAGTAGGGACAAGACAGGAGTGAGGAGGGGACAAAAATTGTCTCACATTTGCCTTTCATGTCCCTGATGGGACAAGGAGGAGGAGCAAGCCTGGCTTTATGAGACAGTGATGCTGTAGCTGGTGTTGAGAAAGTCCTTACCCATGGGCTGTGCTCTTGGCTCTTCCTCATCATTACTGTATGGAAATTTTACTTCTTTTCTCACTTCCTAATGTGAACCCCATGTTATCTTTGCAGAACAAGAGTGTACTCAGCATGGGTTTTTTCCTTTAGTCCTGGAGAGAGATGGATACGTGTACCCCAGACTGTTTCTAGGAAAATAAAAAAAATTCTTACCATCAGTAACTTTTTTTTTTTTTCAAACCGAAGATACCCTGAGAGGAGCCTGTTTCAAAAGCTCTTTAGGTTTTTCCCATTTTTTACTTACTTTTTGACAAAGCTGTAGTTCAGTGGTCTAGGGTTTCAGTCACTTTCTTTGATATAGATTAGTGTGAAAGTAATTTGTCAAAGAAAATTATAAAATCTGTGAATTAAGGCAAAAAATGAGAAAGGGCAGCGGGTAGCAGGGTATGGAAATGTGTTTGGATCTAATGAGGGTTCTTACAAGTGGACCCTGGTTCCTCAGCTCGCTCTGGTCCAGGTTGTTTATTTTTGTCAAGTTTAATGGATTAGGGTGAGAGGCTGATAGAACCAAAGAATAAAATTTCAGAGGAGAAAGCAGAATCTGGTGACTTGAAGTAGCGAAAGTTTATTTTTAGAACTCGGTTCCATTTGAGTCTCTAGCATTAGAAAAACTTCTTAGCTCACGTTATACTGCGAATTTCTTTTCTTTTTTAAAGTGGAGATTTTGCAAGCTGACGTTTTGCAGCATGCGTAGTACGGTTTGGCTGACAGCATTGTCTGGCAAAAGAAATAACCGAATTATTATTCAGTCATGGGTTTTTAACAGCCGCAAAGCAAGTGGATGTTAACTAAATGATGCAATTTATTCCCTTCCTGCTTATTGCCAGCTTGCCTATTACAGAGAGACTGCCAGCTTTAAATAAGTGGTACCCAGATGGTAGTCGCATGACGCCCACTTGGTTACAGAGCCTAAGCAGGGAATAACTCGGCAGCCACTACAAGCTGTGGGTCAATTGAGGGGGAATGCCTGTTGCTTCACAGTTTTGCATATGTAAATCTGTTAATGTTATGGCAGTATTGTGCGGTCTAAACACAAGCGTTGCCTTTCTCTGGGGCCCAGATGAACTTGGATCACTGCCCGGTTAATGAGGAGCCGGCAGGCAGAGGCTGCCGCCGCCGCTCGCTTCCTCGCCGTGAACCCGCCCCATCCCGGATGCTCTCCGGTCCGGGGAGGAGCGGGGCGAACACCCCCTTTATTTTTAACCCCGGTACGGAAGAAAGGGGATGGTTTGGTCGGGCTGACGGTTTTATTTGGTTTGTTTTTTTGGTTTTGGTTTTTTTTTTTTTTTTTTTTTTTTTTGCTGGCTGCCACACTTCTTGCGCTCTCCTTCATGGAGCGCAGATGTGGAGCGCAGCCGCCTCCCAGGAGTCGTGAACTGCGTCGTCTGCGCCCTTTAAGAGCCAACATCTGCTGCGGCCGCCTGATGGAAGCAGCATGGAAACAATTTGGGGAAGAGTGCTGAAGTTTGGCCCGACGGATGATTATTTTATATTAATTGCATCGAGAGAGTTACCCTACAAGTCGGGTTTCAAGCCGATCCCCCTCCCTCCCCACCCTACTCCTCCATCCCCACCCTACCCCTCCCCTTTTTTTTTTTTTTTAAATTTTTTTATTATTGTTTTAAAAGCAGCAGTTAAAATTGTTTAACATGGGAATGCTTTTTTATTGTTGATCATTTCTGGTTTTGAAAAGTTTATTACAATGGGTGAAAACAACAACCCAAAAAAAAAAAAAAAAAAAACCAAAACCCAAAAACCCGGCCCATAAAAAGCTGGGGCTGTAATGTGCTTAAAGGCTAAAAAAAGTACCAATAGTGTTGATTTAACCAAAGAAAATGTTCCTGGAGGTATTGTAAATTTTATGTGCCAGATGAAAAGCATTAAGTGTGTTATTTTTCACGAAGGAAAAACATTATGATTTTTAACCATTTTGTAAATTATATTAATACTGTAATACAGCTTAAAAAGTCTTGGGGCTGTTCCAGGAGCCCTCGCCCCATGACCAGGTCCCACAGGGGTGCAGGTCGGGGGCCCTGCCTGGAAGAGGGTTGGGTGGAGGGACTTTTTGGGTAGAAATCTGGCTTTTTGGGCAAACCACTCTGTTGTCATTTCCTTCTCCCCCCCCTCCTTATTCCCCTGCTTTTCTTCTTTTTTTGGAAATTGCAAGTGAGCATTTGAAATGCAGCAAGAATAAAACTGAGAGAGAAAATAAGCTGCTTTGGAATGTAGCGGAAAGCTGAGATGCTTTAGTATTTTATCTTTATTTTGCTAATTATTTGTCATGGAGATCTGAGTTGATTCCCTGAGATTTCTTTTAAGCCTCTTAAGAGTCATTTTTTTAGCTAATGGTAATTTTCCTCTGCTTAATGTTCCCCAGCTAAAGCATTGTGGTGCTGCTTGCTGGCACGGCCAAGGAAATAAGTCCAAGGTTTGGAACGTGGGTTGGCAAGGGGAAAAAATGAGGAGGAAAACCAAAGGGCCACAGCAACTGCATGGAGGGTTTATAACTTAAGAGGCAAGTCTGTCAACCCCATTGCTTGGGCTGGGATGAGAATTTGTCCAGCAATTGTCCTTTTCTATGGAAAATTAGCCCTTGTTGAAGAGCCTGTAACAAATTCTTAAACAATAAAGGTAAATCAAGCTAGGCATTGGTTTATATGTGATTTGTTTCAGTTTCTCATATTAGCATGAGAACTAGAGCTTACCCTACTGAAAACTTAATTAGGCAAACAGAATGCTATGTTAGCAGGCACTTACATACCCCGTGTGCTCAGGAACAGATTCAAATAAGTTAATAAGAGTTATATTAGGTGTTTCTAATGGTACTTTCCATTTTTTTTTAAAGAAATGCTGTCTTTGGTAATAAGCCACCTGCACCTCTTTGGGTAATAGTTTAATTGAAAGGCTTGATTGTGTCCATTTAGTCACAGAGGATCCCTTCTGCTCTGCAGCATCTTAATGCAAGGCTCTTCCTACCCTTTGTATTTGGATGCCTGATGTAAAGTCCCTCTAGGAGAAAACTGGGATGAGAGAGGGAAGCAATCTGTTGGGGAGTACCAGAAGAGCCAGCAGACATGAGCAGAACAAATCTTCTGTTAGTTAGTGTGGGTGTAGGGGTGTGTGCATGTTTGTATGTAATTTATTTAAAATGCCAATAGCTTATGCCTTTTGAAGGCTCCAAATCAGAGCTGTCACATTAGCTATACCATTTCCAAAAATAATGCCAGGAACAGACTGATACTGATTGTTCAAAAAAGCATCATTATTCTGTGATACTTTTTTTTTTGGTTTTCTAACATCGCCACTTAAACCAGATGTTTCATGCAATGTTCCACAAAAACTGCTTCCTGAAAAGATTTTTTTATTCTAAGCTGAAGGTATTTTTTTCCTCCTAGAAGACAGAACGACAAGGGGAGAGGGGAGAAACCTTTGTATTTTTTTTTCTTCTTCATTTCAACCAATAGAGATTTTTAGAGGAAGGACACTAATGTAAAGCAGACAAATTTAAGCTGGCAGTCAGGAGTTTGGGACTTGTTTACATCTGTTGGGCCAGTAGAAGTGTTTGTCTGTATTGGATATGGCAATCAGAGCTTGGTTATCTGAGGAAAATAGTCTTGCCAGAAAATAAAGGGTACAGCAGCGTGCAAAAACAACAAAAAAAGAAAAAAAACAAAAAAAAGAATGTAGAGCACATAAAAATGCTGCCTTTTTACACCCATCCCTAAACAATGGAAACCTTCAGCCCTGAGAAGGGTTTTGAGTAGAGCTTGAGAGGTCCTTTGGAAGCAGAGACAACCTGGGGATTCCCTAAGAGAACATCAGATAAGATAGTAAGTGGAAGCTTCAGGTGGAAAAGTGGTTTGGAATAGCAATCAGTGGTTTGCCCATAAGTGCTTTGGGTTGGCTGTGGTGTTTTCTGATCATATATTTATTTTCTTTCCAAAGGACTTGAGTTATTTTCCACCCTCATCTTTAAGCTTTCTCTAAAGGATCCCGATTTTCCAAAGCTGAGGATGGTTGTTCAGAGCTCTGCAGGCTGATGTGAAATCACTGCTCACTCTATCCAGGCTCCTGATTTCTGTCTCTAATTGGGCTCTCCACTTCCCAGTGCTTTAGCACCATTCGTTGCTTTCTTGAACATTGTAGGAGGCTGAATAAATATGGTTGCTACAATATGTATGTGTACACAGATATATGTATGTATATATAAAGCAGTGAAACTTGGACATGCTGGGGTGTTAAGCAATTTGCCAAAAGCAACAGGAGGAGCCAGTGTCAGAACAGGACTTAAATTTATCTGTTGCTTACTGGTGATCCCACAGCTGGGCAGGATCCAGCTGAGCAAACTGTGATGTGGTGACTGTTCTCTCTCTTCCCACACAATATACTTATATTGTAAAAGGTTTTATAAGTTTAATAAATCTACCAACACCTGGCTACAAAGAGAGGTAAGTGGGTTTGGAGGGGGTTGCTGTTCTTATCTATTTGTTTAGCTTGGAAGAAGCAGGAGTGGAGTGGCTGGGTGGCACCAGGACATATCCATCCCCACCACTGATAGCAGGCAGATGGCAGACACAGGCAGCCTGGCCACATGCATGGGTTTTTTGGGGATGGGTGGCTCAGGGGACATGGTATGTACCACAGCAGAGGTGGTTAAATCTGCAGAAAATGCCCTGTTGATATTCAGGTCTATGGGAGCCTTTTCTTATAGTTCTGGCACGTTGTCTGACTTCAGATTGTGTCCAAGTTGTGGCCCTTAATCTGGTCCTTCACTGGAAGGACCTTCACTGTTTTGAAAGTTTGGGTTATGTTTTTTGCCCCAGGTAAGAGTAGAGTGTTTTTACAGACAGTACCAGTTCCCAGCTGGTGTGCTTATCCAGCATCCCCCTCTTTCTGGTGGCCTAAAACCTACAGCTTCACTTCATCCATGAGGCACTCAACCCATATAAAAGCACTGGAAGCCTCCAGGCTGAAGGTACTGTTGGCATAACAAAAGTATAATTACTTTTAGTATAATCAACACGGAATTACTGGATTGATTTCTTTTTTTTTTTCCTTTTCTTTTTTTTCCCTTCAGATGTATAAGAAACCCCAAACTTGCATAAGAGTACATAACTTGGTAGAGTTCCCCATTGCTTGGAGGCATCCTTCTGAGCTAGAGCTCATCTTCCCTGGGAAGATGCAGCAGCTTGCATGCCATCAGTCTAGATTATGGATGCAGTGCTACCAAACCATAGGTATAATTATAAAAAAAAGATGATATTGATGACAGTGTCTTGTCCAGCAAGGTGCTTCTCCAGTTATCCATTGCCTGGTGGCTGCTGGTGGGGAGCAGAGGGAGGGAGCAGCAGCAGCAAGGAGGATGCTCTGAACAGTGATAGTGATCTGGAGCTTGGGAGATGTTTCTCTTGAATCCTCCCTCCATGCTAACTTCACT
This sequence comes from Heliangelus exortis, assembly GCF_036169615.1. Lineage (NCBI taxonomy): Eukaryota > Metazoa > Chordata > Aves > Apodiformes > Trochilidae > Heliangelus > Heliangelus exortis. Next base: position 17,509,844 of record NC_092433.1, on the reverse strand, counting down.
GCAGTTAAAAGCTGGAGAAGGTTTGGTCTCCTTGGTGATTTGGGTGAGGGTGAAAACGGCTTTAATCTTTTTGGCTAGAGTCTAAAATGAAGGTCTAACCTTAATGCACCTGGCAAAGAAACATGTTTCTTACAGGTGTAGTTTTGGTTTTTGTCCTGTGTTCTCTTGCAAATGAGCATCCCTTTTTCTCTTTTTTTTTTATTTATTTCTTTTCTCTTTTTACATACATAAGCTTCTTTTCCACCCAGGCACCTGCATTTCAAGTTTCTCTCATGCAGATTCATTTTTTTCTTTAGACATGTGCCATGCTGACAGGCCTGAGGCTAGAACATGCTTTTTATCTGTGAAGGCTTTCTCTTGCACTTTCACTTCAAGTGGGTGATGTTTGGAGGTGAAGATGAGGGGCTGTGCCATGCTCCTGAGAGCCAGGACCTGAGCTGCTGCTCTAGGTTGGAAATCAGACTGTTCTGGATTGAGGAGGACAAAAAGGTTTTCATGTCTGAATGAAAAGAAGAGGGGTGTGGATTCAGAAAAGAGACTTCTGAGCTTAATTGTTCTATATTCTTTTCATTTATCCAGATGCATAAAGGCTCAAGAGAGAGTGTGAATTTTAGGAATTGTGTCTTCATAGTCTGTGTTCTGCCTTTTTTTTTTTTTTTTTTTTTTATGTTGGACTAATATATAAACAGAAGTGTAAAACACAGGCCCAAAAATCACAGGAATCCAGATGAGAAGAGCCTAAAAGTCCTAGGTTATGCATGCATCAATGTTGCATCCAAAGTTCTTTTTATTGACTCCTTAGAGCACATGTACCATGCCTTGCCATCTCCTGGACTGCCCCAGGAGCATGTTCATTAACTCCCACTGTCTTCTGCATTAGCATTGGCTTCTGTGCTCCATTTAGATTTTCTTTAAAGCATTACATAAATAACTATCATGTAAATACAGGCATTTGTAATGGTGCTTTTAAATTAAAAAGATTCTTGGATTCGTGCAAGTAGACACATGCTTGCACAAAATAACTTTTGGCTTCCCCCTAACACTTTTCAGAATAATTTAAAGGAAGAAAAGATTTGCAAACAGTTGTAAAAGAGCCATAAAAAACTGTCAAATACCAGACCTTCAGCTAATTGTAAACTGTTTTGCTCTTGGAAGTCATACAACATTGATCTCATAGCTGTTTCATTAAGAAGGTGCTACTGCTCTGCAGCACAGGAGCTGCTTGCTGCTCAGGTAGCCATGAGCAAAACCAGCAAGAGATGGGGTTCTGCTATGAATGCCCAGTAGAAACTGGGATAGCTCCAGGCAACTGAAGTCTTCTCTACCAAAAAGGAAGGCAAACATTGCAAGGAACTGAACAGGAAAAAGCTGCAGAGCTGAAAACTTCTTTTTCTCTCCTTCCAACTGCTTCACCCTAGAGAAGGCACAACATCTCCAGCTTTTTTTCCAGGCAAGCATGGCAGAGGTGGGATGTGTTTTGGGAGCTCCCACGGGCCCAAGAGGATGGAGGTCTGGGTGATCAGTGGGATGGCACCTGTAGGCTTGCTGTCTGGCTGACTGGCCTTATGGAATATGTTCTAACCTGATTTTCTAATGTGAAAAAAGTCTTTCCTGGAGAGAAAACAGGCTGACATCCCAAGGCAGCTGGTTAGTTGCATCTTTTCTTTTTTTTTTTTTTTTCCAGTGTACAAAGGAAGATGAGCACTCATGGGTTGACTTCTTCTGGTTGAGATAAAAACAACCAACCAACCAACCAACCAACCAAAACCCAAAAAAACCCCCAAAATAAACCCCAAGCCACCTCAATGATCCATTAGACTAGGTCGATGTAAAAACTTTTATCTGAGCTCAGTTCTAATTCTGCAGTTGGACAATGTTTTGCTTGAAGGCCATGCCTAACTTTTGTAAGTTGTGTCCTTCCAGGGCTGCAGATTGGGGTGTCTGCTTCAGGGAATTACTGGTGGCAACCTCATCTCTAGTGTGTTCATTCTCAGTCTTTCTCCTTTGACCAGTCTCTAAAACTCTATCATTAAATCTCTTTAAGAAGGAAATTCTTGCTTTTGTGCATTGGTCAGGCTGATGAATGGGTGCCTGTTATCTGCTCAGTCCATGAGTGAGTTGGGCTGTCAGGGGGACAGAGCTGAAGTCAAAGGGACTTTATTTCAGGCATCTCCACCTCCTCTGGGTTAGCCATGGAGCAGATTCTCTTCCCATCTGTTCCTGAACCAGAAACATCCTATTTAACAAGAGGGAGACTGGGGATTTTATCTGGCCCAGCCATTTCCTTCTTGATTTCCCTGTTTCCTTCCTCCGCAGCAATCCCATGCTGATCCCTCACCTCCAGCCAGGGGTATGGGACATGGCCCTCTTTGCAATGATTCCTCCAGGTGCTGAACAGGCAGAGGGAAACCCAAATGTCATTTCTTGCTCCTGGTGCATTTGGACATCACCCAGATTACTGGAAGTCCAGGTCTGTACTGGGGGTTGATTGCCTTGGTTTTCAAGCATTGATGTGCTACTAGGGAACTGCAGGGAAGATTAAAATCCCATTTGGGCTACTGAAAAAGTACATGACTGCTCAGAAGAAATGATATATGTCAAGTAATGTGTGTGTGTTTCCCCCATCCAGAAGTTACTGCAAGTAGGAAGGGAGTTGCCAGTGAGTTAATTGGGTTTGTTTTGCAGATTACAGAATATGTATTAGGTGCTGAATTTGTGGCTGATGTTGTAGAGTGGCAGAGCCTTCCTGAGAGTGGGTTGGTAACCTCAGTTTTGTTGCTGAGCAGCCCTGAGGCAAGTTTCTGGACTTTGGAGCATGCTGGCACCTTGGTGGTCCCTGCAGCTGGAAAGGATGAGCACTGAGACCTGGAGAAGTTGGGGTGGGCAGGAGGTGGCCCACAGTGCTCCTGGTAACAGCTAGGGCAGCAGTCAAAGCAATAATTCAATATTCAGGCTATAATTCCTGGGCACACAAAGGAAAAAGTACCAAATGAAAAAGAAAACAAACAAACAAACAAACAAAAAACCCAGAACCCAAAACAACAATAAAAACCAGGGCTGAAAATCATCTGTGTGCCCAGATTCATAGCACATCCCATTGCCCAGGTGATGGTTTGGTGATCTCTGGGCTGGCTTAGGTGTGACTTCTTTTTCTGATCTCATTCACATTCCTCACCAGAAGCATGTCAGAGAGTCATTGAACCATCCAGGAGATTTTGGCCTGTCTGACAGTAATAACTCTCCACTTGGTGTTTTATGCATGGTAGGCTTAAATGGTTTGCAAGAAATTAGGAAGGGACTAAATGCTGTGTACAGCTTGGTCAGTGAAGCCCTGGGGAGTGATTCCCCCGTGACTCTGCAGGTGGTAAGACCAGTTGCTGGCAACTACTTGATGTCTCACAGCCTTCCTCTTCCCTGACTCAACTAGTGGCAAAAGTGAGTTTTCTTGCCTCTTTTTGCCTCATTTATCTATTTTTTTTTTTTTTTGTTGTTCAGTGTTTTCCAAAACTTTCCCCATTGCAAGGACCATTGGGGGTGTAGCTGCTAAGCAGCAGGGCTGCTTTTGCACACCTTCAGGGCTTTCTTTTCTCATGCAGAAACTAACATAAATTTATTCCTGTTTCCCCAGCCCTCCTCAGTTTTGCCCTGTCTTAACCACCTTCTTGTACCTTAGAGCCCGTGGTTACCCCTTTGATGCCTCAGCACAGCTCAAGTAGTCCCTGTCTCAGCACTTTGCTGCTTGTTTCCCAAGTTTTGGGAAGTTTCCCAAGGTTTGAGGCAGACTGTCCCAGCAAGAGGGTACACCTTATTTTTGGACTCTAATCTTCACTGTGATTTTATTGCCCCCAGCAGCATGTCTGGCGTTGTATTGGGGCACCAGGGTCTGTAACACATCATCCCCCCCAGGGCAGGAGGAGAACACAAGATCCTCATCCCAGACCTGGGTCAACAGAAGTACAGGGAGATGTGGAACCTGGAAAGACAGGAAAACCAAGCCTTGACCTCTGGATGAAATCTCCAGCTGGTGGCTGGACTCCAGGGCTGGTTTTTACCCACAGTGGCAGCTTTAGGTAGTTGGCCTCGTGCTGCCACAGGATGAATATTCAGTGCCAATAAAAGATGCACAATACTGGAAGCCTTGCCAGGGTGAGGATCTTGAGGGCTCGATGAACTTTCTAACAGCATTACCCAGTTGTAGGGGCACGACTGATGCAGCAATTGATTTCTCAGTTCAGGCTTCACCTTCTTTTGAGCAGAGTTCATCCCTGTTTGCTTTTCATAACAGTGTTATTACACCTCGCTGGCAGCAGGACAAGGGAGAAGCAGCCGTGCAGCTTTTCATTCCTCCTGTGCAATAATCAATGCAGAGTCTCCCAGGCCTGGATTTTGCATATCTGGTATGTTATCAGCTGGCTATCATGGTATCAACACTAATGTAAAAGACTTCTGTTTTAAACTCGGAATTTTCCAACAGCTGCAGAACAAAGGCCCAAACAATTTCAATATTAAAGAGAAAAGGGAAAAAAAGAAAAAAAAAAAAACAAAAAAAAGCTATGCTGCAGTAGCAAGAATACAAAAAAATGCATCTTCAAACTTTTTTTTTTCTCCTCCTGATCTACTTTCTGTATGAGTCATGAGCCAGGCTCTAAAATGGCCTGCAAACACACATGCATAATTTTGCACATCCAAGTGTCTGCATATGCAGTTCTCTTAAATATCCCTGAGGTGTTGGCTTTGCTGCTGGGCAGAGTGGGGATGAGACAAAGCAGTTCACCCCCAGAGGGGCCCTAACTTCTCTAAGCATCATTTTCCTGATGTCCTTTCACAGCCTTTGGTGTGCAGTGGCCAACCAACCATCACCATTTAATGTGGTTTTTTCCAGAGCTTTATGCTGGGCAAGTTAGCTTGGAAAAGGTCTAATTTTTTGGGGTGGTTTTTGGTTTGTTGGTTTGGGGTTTTTTTTCAATTTTTTGTTGTTGTTGTTCCTCTCCTCTTGTGGAAGTTGTAAGCTGTGAAGAAGGCTTGGGGTTTGTGAGTACCAGCTATTTTCCAGGAACTAAAGGGGCAAAGGAGAGTGAGAGAACCAGATGTTGGGAAAAGTTACACATGGAGCAAAGAGGCTGAGAGCACCTGTGGGTCACTGGTGTGGCTCTTCAGTCATAGGGCAGTGGGAACCACCCTCCCCCCCCCATGGAATCGGCAACTAAATTGGGCTAAAAATCAAATCATAGAATCATAGAATCATAGAATTAGCTGGGTTGGAAGGGTCCTCAGAGATCATCAAGTCCAACCCTTGACCCACCGGTGCGGTTGCTAGACCATGGCACTGAGTGCCACATCCAGTCTCTTTTTAAATGTCTCTAGGGATGGAGAATCCACCACCTCACCGGGCAGCCCATTCCATTGCCTGATCACCCTCTCCGTAAAAAAATTCTTTCTGATATCCAGCCTAAATCTCCCCTGGCACAACTTAAGACTGTGTCCTCTTGTCTTGTTGAAAGTCGTCTGGGAAAAGAGACCAACTCCCACCTGGCTCCAACCTCCTTTCAGGTAGTTGTAGAGAGCGACGAGGTCTCCCCTGAGCCTCCTCTTCTTCAGGCTGAACAGCCCCAGCTCTCTCAGCCTCTCTTCATAGGGCCTGTGCTCGAGTCCCTTCACCAGCCTGGTTGCCCTCCTTTGGACCTGTTCCAGGACCTCGATGTCCTTCCTGAACTGAGGGGCCCAGAACTGGACACAGTACTCGAGGTGTGGCCTCACCAGGGCTGAGTACAGGGGCTTACCTGGTCTTTTCTTTCAATGGTGCTTGACAGGATACCTTTTAAAATCAGCATCTTTTCTCTGCTTCTCATACATTTTGTAAAATAATTAAGAGTTCTAAGTGAAAAGCCATCATGTAGACATGCAGCAGGGTTTCCACCCCTTGGGAGGGGATGGACAAACAGTTTCCAGGGCAGTTAGCAGCCTGTTGTGGGTGGCTTTTTTGTGATAGTAACCCTGAGCTTTAGGGGTTTGGTGTGTTCAGGTGGTATCTCCTTTTCTGGAAGTGGCCTGTGTGTGCAGTGATACTCAGCAAGTGTTTTGGATGCTTTCTGTCAATCAGGGTAGGGTGAGCATAACTGATACAGCACAAAGGTGTTGAGTTGATTGAAATCTGGCTCTGGTGTCTGTCAGAAGCCCTGAATCCCTCTTTTACCCTTTCTGCAAACAGAAGTGTGATTTTCATTCAGCATAGATGTTTCCCTCTCATCCCTGAAGCTAATTTTTTTTTTTTTTTTTTTTTCCTGCAGCAGTTTTGGTGAAATTATGTATCGCTTGTGATAATTCATTTTAAAAATTCCTGAGCTGTGTGGCGTACTTTCATGAAAATTCATTTAGATAAAATTAGATATTATTGTTTAATGAGGTGGCATTTCAATTTAGGCCTTGCATCATGCATATACCAAGAGTTTTTTATGGAATAGTTAGGTTCATTTGAGTAATAAAGGCTGAATCATGGGGGCTTTAATTCTTAATCGCTGTGAGGATTGTTATCTGTGGGATGTGAGCTGTCTTAGTGGTATTCAATCAAGTGTCCACTTAGCCGTGACCAGAAGTAATTGCTCCCAAGTGGGTTGCACAATGACCTGTTAATACTTGCTTTGACCCTCTGACCTTGTCTGCCCCATTGTTTAGGATTTTATAGTGAGCGAGTCTGCATTTCTGGAGGGTCAAGTAGATATCTGGGGTCAAACATTTTCTGATTACTCCGTGGTGTACACTGTAAGTCTGGGGAGTTGTTGCATAGCAATAGTGAGCAGGGCGGGAAGGGTTGGGAAATGGTCTTCCTGAATGCATGTAAACAGTTTAATATTTTACTGAAAGGAGTTCATCTTGTAAATTAGGTATGAATAATACATTTGTAATTACTACTCATGTCTTTAAACATTTGTGTCTTAATTGGCTGGGGTAGTTTTTTTTAATGTATTTGCATTTTGTCAGGGAAGTTAATTTTAACTTGCAGAGATGGAAGGCAAGTTGCGTGGACTGGGGATGGCTTTGTCCCATGTCCCTTTAGCACCTGGGCTTGTGTCATTGCTTCTAGATGAGCAGCTCAAGTGGGATTGCTTCATCCCTGCCTCGGACTGCTGCCATGGACTTTTTTATGTGCCTCTCACAGCCTTCCCGAATTATTTTGGCCTACTTGTTGATCATGTCTGTGGCCTGTGGATGTTTTCTATTAATTTATTGGCTGCTTTTGGATGTTGCTGCAAGCGTGGTCGTCGTGTCCAGTGTGTGCGGGGGAACTCTCTTGTGATGTGTAGCTGAAACAGGGTGTTTCCTTAGCAGTGTTATCTGGCACAACAAATTCGCGTGGTTGTACAAACAAAGCTTTGGTATTGTTTGTAGCACTACTCCCACTTTTCACGTCTCTGTTTGCTGCTAGCCAAAACACTTCTGCACAAGTTTGAACCCCGTCGGTCAGCCTGGCTCTGAAATGAGGTCTGTGCCCATCTCTCAGCATCCCATCCTAGGGAAAATATTTTGATCCTCGTTCCTGAGCAGGGCTGGTGGGATGACACAAAGCAGTTGGATCAGGATGCAGTTTGGGGACAAACACAGCTCGCGTTCCTGGGAGAGAAGCAGACTATAGTCAACTGAGTAAGCAAGAAACGGGTGCGAAAGAGAAAATTATATAGCATATGTGGGGGAGAAAAACAAAACAGTGACTCTCTTTCCGCTGCCAGAAAATTTCAAAACAAACAAACAAGAAAGCAAAGCAAAGCAAAGCACGCCTTGCAGTGAAGGCAACCTGTGAATTTGCCTTACAGTGCTCCAGGCTCTGCCTGGATCTCCCCCTTCCAGGGTGTCCCCGAGGAGCTCTGGCTGCATCTTCTCCAAGACCGCATCCCGGTCAAAGCAGGAGCCTGGGAGGCCACGTGTGGGTTGGCCACAGAGACCCTTGAGAGCTCTTTATTGATTTGAATCTTCATCCTTCAAAACAGCATGAAAACTTCTGCCAAACCTTCTCTGAGGTGAGGGGTCTGGGCACAGCTGGATTTTCTGGCACACTTTCCTCTGCAGATGTTGGGGTTTCATCGCCCAGGACACCCCCCTTGTCCTCTGTGGGCTGAGATGTGTTCAGGGCAAGTCCTGGCACAGGGCTGTGGTCTCATTTCTCTCTCAAGCTGCCTTCTAGGGGCTCTCCTGACCTAAACCAGCCCTGGACATCCTGGTTGCCTTTCCTTGAGCTCCACCTCTGCCTCCCCACCACAGCTTGGTGTAGGAGTGAGCATCTCCTCCAATCTCTTCATCCTCTCTGGAAAACAGAAGTTTGGGAGGTGAAAGGATTTTCACTTCATGTTGCCCAAGGTGCCTTTTCTTTATGAAATGAAACAAACCCTTCTTCAGGAGGCCTGCAGAGTCCTCAGGCAAGGTGGACGAGGAGTCAGGAGCTTTGGCCTCCTTGCCCTGCAGAGCAAGAAGGGTGAGACAGAGGGAGAAGGCACCAGAAATGCAGAACTTTTTATTAGGTTGATTTGAAGCTTGATGTTAATAACGTAAGTGTATCATCATTCTTGCTTTTAAATTAGTCAGGACTGGGGTGTTTCTCATAAAGACCCCATGACCAACGTTACTGTGGGAAATCCAGAGGAATCTGTGAACTTTATTTTGATAGTTTCACTGTGTTTCTTGAGATAGGTACAGTTTTCACTAGAAAACGGTGTCCTCTTTAGTCCCCTTTCTTTGACACAAATGTGTAGCTTGAAAAACTTGAGTACACTGCATCTCTAACATGATGCTCATTGCCTGGATGCTCTGGGTCCATTCTCTCCTGTCATGTCTGCAGCAGAGCACCAGGCAGAACTTGTTTTTAGTGGGTAGGTCTTGTGCAGAGTCCAGAATAAACAGAAAATTTCTTAACTTTCGAGAGGAATGCAAGTGGATGCTACAGAAATGAAAGATCCCACTTAACATGGATACTGCAACCTGGTTGCAAAACTTGGTTGTGCTTTTTTTTTTTTTTCCTTTGAATGGAAATGTGGGAAAACATCTAAGATGTTGCAGAAGGCTGTTTGAAAGCCTGTGTTTCCCACATGCTTGGGTCTGTGCAATGCCTTTGTAGGTGGTGTGTGGTTTGTGTCAATCACCAGTCAGGTGCTGATGGTGGTAGAGCTGTGATCAGCCTCTGAACCCCATGCAGAGCACATTGATCTTTGCAAAGGCATTTATTCAAGCTGGGGAAACTTCAAGCTTGTAGCCAGAGTTTTCAGCCATCTCCAGATCATTTGTAGCTCAGGAGAAGGCAGAATACCACTTCTGAAGCAGCCTTAGATGTGAGGAACCCTTTCTTTGCCTTAATATCAATTTAGCCATTTCATCTTTTCCTCAGCAGATGTGTAAGCAGCAGCACAGGTTGGCCTCTATAATGAATTTTGTGCAGGTGCAAGAGCTGAATCTTTCAGCATTTCTTGGTTCTCTGGTTGAGGAGAGCACTCTTTGAACCTGCTACTCTTGCCTTGACAGTCCTTTCAAGGAAAATGTGGTGGTTTTCATGGGACTGAGTAAGGGTTTGGTGAGGAAGGTTAGGGGATGAGTGCAGCATCCTTATGGGATGAAGACTGCAGCATCACTGGTGCACCAATGCAGCACCATTGGTTCAGTTTGCACCCAGGGCCTATTGAGCTCTTCCTGTTATGACTGTGGGTGCCTCTTGTTGCTTTTCTGAATCCACCACCAAGAGTGCACCAGAAGAAAGTGAAACTCCTGTGTCAGCACAGTCATGTCAGCATGTGATAAATGATGCTTTACACTCTCTGGCCTGGATGCCTTCTCCAGTTAGTTTGCTCTGTACTTATTGGTGTAGTCCTAGGCCACCTTGCAGAGTTGCTCCTGCCAAGCCCTGAGCAGCCTTAGGAATTGTTAAAACATGGAAAAAAAGAAGCAGAGATTCTCAGAAATCCCCAGCACCTTCCAGGATAAAGCAATTCGGAAAAGGAAAAAAAAAAAAAAAATTAAAAAACCAAACACCACACAACAAAAAACATGAGATGTAGTTATGCAAATTATGACCTTTAAATACATTTTATATTTGGATGGAAGTTGCTAACGCATTCTTTCCAAGTTCTGTTTTTCCAGCATGATTCTCCTCCGGGTGCTTCTCTTTGTATCGGAGGAGCAGAGCGGTGCCGGCCCCGTGGAGGGAGCAGGGATGAAGGGGGACTTGGAAAAGGAGCCAGGATGCTTCAGGATGGGCACCACATTGTTTAGTGAGGAGGCTAAACAGGTGGATTTTAATTTCTCTGTAGGGTCTGAGCACGTTAACTAGATGGCAGATTCCTCATTAGCTAGATGGATTAAAATTTGTATCATGGCTGATGCCTATCCTGACTAATACGTGTGTAAGTAACAGCTCATTCTGCTACAGCTCTTGGATGTGGCTTGGGTGGAAGAAAGGAATTGGCTTCTGTGGGGTATATTTGCAGAAAGTCACATTCCCACCATATGTCAGCAGGAGCCTCTTTGGATGCAGGTTTTGGATGGAGTCCTCTGTGTTGCTGTAATCTGGTTTGTCCTTTTTCTACCACTGGTTGTGAATCATATACCAACTATTTGGGCTCTTCTGTGTGTTTCCTGAAGGACAGTGGGAAAATTTCTGCTGGCTCAGCTGCCTTTCACCTCTTGCTTCATCATGATGAAGAAGTAAGGTCTGGGGGGATAGAAGGAGAAATGTTTTCTCAGACGGGAGCGAGAAGGGCTGCAAAAAAACCAATCTGAAAATTCTGCCAAATTAAAAAAAAAAAAGAAAAAGGTACCACAAACCTCATCAGTCCTGATTTAGGTCTGCCTTGTGGCAAATCATTATGTAGGAAAGGAAATATCCCTTTAATTTTTAATAGCTTTGCAGTGAAGTTTTATTAGGCAATAATCTAGTTCCTGAGTGGATAAAAGATAAGGGTGAGGGCCAAGTAATTTTTTCCCCTCCTGTGCAGTTGGGAAAGGGAGGGAGAGGGGTCACAGTGAGAAAGCTGCCTTCTGAAGCTCTAAGCAGCATCCTTCTCTGTGCCACAGCATACTGAAAGCTTCCAAATGGATATTTACAACATAAATATGTTCAGGATGTGGGTAGCGAGAGAAGTGTGGGAATAGACGCGAAGGTGCATGGGAGTGGGGATGCAAAGGGGGAGGTGTGAAGAGAGCCAGGAGAGTGTGATGCACATTTTGCAGATAACTTCTCTCTGGGTACCTCCTTCCAAAGCCTGGCTGTGGACTCTTCCTGCTCCTACCAGCTTATCCTGGGGTTTTGTGTTCCCTGCAGAGGTTCTCTTACCCATCGCTGGTACCTTATTTCCCACGGGGTTTTTTTTTCAGGGCATGACAGCTGAGAATAAGCCTGGATTGGTCAAGCAGCTTCAGTCGTAGTTTTTTGGCATTTCTTACAGTATTTCCCAGGCACCAAATCCAACAGACATTTCACTGGCACTTAATAAAGTCGTGTGGGCACTCCTTCATAATATAATCCTTATGCCAGCCCAGTTGCTAAACCCAGGAGTCCTTCAGGCTGTAGTAGGCTACTACTTTTGGCATTACTGCTTCTTTTACTGTTGTCTCAGATGACTAGACAGCATTTCTGTGATTTTGAGGCAGTGTGTTATTGCAGAATCTGGGATGAAATTACCACTTAGGGCTGGATAGGTGACAATCTGACTCCCTTTGGCTTTTCAGCATCAAGGACTTGGGGAGGCTGATGGTGTGGGGCACCTTCAGCACACTGTGCTGAGTACCAGAAATGAGCATCTGGCCTTCTCTTGTCATTTTTTTTCCCCTTTCTTTCTCCAAACATCTGCTCGCCTGATTGTTGGTTTTTTTTTTTTTATTTTTTTTTTCCTCTTTTAATTTGTGGTGGATGTGTATTTAATGTAAGTAAGATGTTAGCTTCTGTCTAGTTTTTCACCAGGCATTCCAGTAATTACTGGACTACCTTTGAATGCTACAGTTGCTATTTCTGAGTTGAAGAATCACATTTTCCAAGCATTTATGACTGAATTCACATGGGTAAAACTTGGCATTCAGATTGCTGGCCCACATATCTTGATCCTTTAAGTTAGCACAGCAGCTTTCTGTTTGGATAAAATGGTAAAAATTATTTCTTGCTGCTTTGGGTGGGCTTGTAGTTGTGGTGGTTTATGAAATTTTTTTAATTACGAAAAATAAATATTATGTTGGTTTGGACCCTGAAATGATTTTTTTGTAGTTACTACTGCAGGCTGGCATTTTTTTAAATCCCCACCCCCCAAGTCCTTCTTATCCCTTATAACTGTGAAGGAGGCACTGTTATTTTGATATTATTTGGTAGTACCTCTCTGAGGAGCTTCTCAAAATGTGGTTTGATCCTTTCTCTGCTGATGTCAGGCAATCCCTTCGTGCCCCCCTGCACCCTCAGCAATGGGAACCCAGTTCCTGTTGATTTTAGAAAACTATAAAACAAGCACCATCATTTTGAATTCACCTTATCTCTTTCTCATAAAAACTGGTGTTAGGTCTGCAGGGTTGTGATGTTCTGCAGATTGGCTTCACTTTGCTTTGCATTCCTTGTTGCTGGGTGGTTTTGAGGATTTCCCAATCCTGCCATCACATCATTAAGTGACTGAGTGCCTCTCCCCTTTTTTTTTTTTCCTTTTCAAGTTGGGGAGTCTAGTCCAGAGGAAAGGTAATTTTTTTTTTTTAAAACTGTTTTCTGGCACTTAGAAGTTTAAAAAAAAGACGAAAGAGATCTGAAATTTGACCTCCAAGCAGACTTTGTAGATTTGGTGATAATTACAGAGCTTTTCTTCAGAGGAAATAAGGTACAATATATTTTGTTTCTATGGACAGGTATGTTAAATGTAGGGAACAATAAATACCAGATTGATGGATCTAATAGAGCGGAGCACTCAGGTAAATTATATTATTTTGTAACACAAATTCTGTGAAAAAGCATCACTCTTACAATAAAAGTCTGAGGATATTCCTAGACTTACTTAGTTACCAGTGTTAATTTATGTCATCATTATCGACAGTAGTTTTACTCACATTTTAATATTTGAGCTGCTTAACTCTTCTTTGCATTAAATGTCCCCTTAGCAGGATATATAAAATGTTTCACATATAATTATGCTTTAATTACATATACTGAGGCAAGAAACAGCCAAACTCTGAGGATCGATGCCATTCCCACTCTTCTACCTGGCACCTGGGGGTGCACAATGGGGTGGGCTCCCATTCTCCCATCCTCCCACCCCAGTGCCAGGACCTGGAATCCCAGTAGATCTGTGGATTTTGAGTGAAACACACTCAGTGGTGTTTCAAGAATCACTTAAACTCGAGGAAAAATAACTTTTGTATCCAGTGATTTTGCACGGCTCGGTCGCTCCCTTAGCGCGCTCTGGCTTTCTGCTTGCCTTACCCTTTGCATCTTGAGCTAAATATCGTGATTAATGACCCAACTTGTAGGCTTGCATCTTCCCAAGCATCTTCTCAGCAGCCCTGGATGCTGGCCATGGCTCAGGAGCCTCCTGGCCAGGAGCTGCAGTACTGGGCCAGCTCGGGTCGGGCCGGGAAAGGCTGCTCTGTGGTTTGTTGTGTCTGGTTTGGTTCCTACTTTTTGAAGTTGCAGTTGCATTTGGTCATTCCAAGCTGATTTTCCTAGTCTGGCCAAGGCAGCAGGATCCCCGTGCGCTGCAGGGGAACATAAAACATCAGCCTTTAAGCTGGAGTGCTCAGGAGATAAGGATTTTAAGACTCTTGCATCATGCGCTGTGTCTTATGGGCTTACTTAGTATACTCTGTTTGATTTAATTTAGATACTGAATAAGGAGAAATGCTTTAATAGCCAGAAAAACTACTGTAGGTTGTAGTGCCTCTTCTTTCTCCGTTGCCTTAAAGACAAGATGGCTTGGAGGGCTGACTTAGGCTGTGATTACATTTCTTTAACTCTAGGAAATGAAAGGGTGTTACTCCTTATCTGTACCTGAAGTGTTTGAAAAAGCCAACAAGAATTTATTGGGCTTTTGTTTCATTTCTACTTTTCCGTGACTTAAACGTAAAGAATAACTTGTCAGCCTTTGCAAAGATGAGGCAATGTGCAGAATTAGTAGATTATTTCAGTCGAGTGGTTTGGAGAGAACATGAAAAGTCAGTGGGTGGCTCTGCCAGGAGTCTCCCCTTCCCTTCTCAGTCCTATAAATAAAAATAAAAATTGTAACCGAGTTGCTGCAAATATTAGGTTCCCTCCTGCTAGGGAGCCATTTATGTTGCTAAAAGGTTTGGTTTGCTGCTTGTTTGTCTTGGCAGTGTTGAAGATGGCTGGGGTGCTGTTGGGTGGCTTTCCCAGGAGGTGAGGAGAACCTGGGGGATGCTCAGCTGGGGGATGCTCAGCCCTGGTCCCTTGCTCGTGTCCTCACTTTGCAGGAGGGTAGGACCAGTGGTGGCTGTCCCTGCACAATTTAGATTGAAGAATAAGAGGTAGCAAACCTGCCATGGCAGCTTTTACTCTAGCAGTGAATGGGGAGCTGGCTGGAGAAGTAATATTTCCAAGTCATAAAGGCAGTGGGTTCAGGAGTTTTGAGGTTGGATTGAGATTACTTGCAGAAATCTTGGCCAAGATACTCACACTGGGTTTTGTTGCTGTAACAGCTCACATACCTTTTATTAAACAAACTAAATGAACAAAAAGTACATTTGGATTATAATACATTTGCATTTATTTATTGCTTATAGATTTGCATTTATTGTTTTATGTAGTTCATACTTATATGATACATATTTGCATTTATTTCTTATTTATAGATAACCATTCGTTTGAGCCTATTAATTACTGCATGAGTCTGCACCACTCTGCAGTTACCATGAGTGGGTATTTATTCTTTCTCAGTCAGTGAGAGCCCAGAGGATCTTCAGAGTGGGTGAAAATCATCCCAGACGTTGGTTTAAAAAAGGAAAGGGGAAAAAAAAAAAAAAAAAAAAAAGGCAGAAGAAAAACAGGCCTCCCAAAAGCTGTAGTGGAACCCGGTATTAGCAAATGCTTCGAGGAAGTTTGACTGAGAGCCATATGGCAATGTGGGGAGTATTATCCATTCCTCCAAAAGCTGGTCTCTGAATCAGCCTATTGACTTCAACAGCACTTAATCATGTGCTTTAGTTCTTCTTTGAAAAGGCTTCATTCCTGAATCATGTCCTCTGATTTTAACCACTAGACAGTACTTTGTTTTGTGGTAGCAGACAAGCCCAGTCATATTTCTGTGACTAAGTTTGCAAGTTTTGACTGCATCACTAGTGAAGTATGCTGATGAGTATTCCCTCTCTTATCAAAATCCAAACATTTGGTGCTCTCCTTGAATTTAAGGCTGAGACCAGGCATCTGCCTGGGGTGTGTTTGGTGGGATGCTGCAAGGTACGCTGTGATTTTTTTGTGTGTTCATCTTCAGAGCGTTGTGGATGCTGTGATGGAAGCAATCAGGTGAAACCAGTGATCTCAAAATACTGCCCTGAAAGCTGCTTTCGAAAGCCCCAAGTGTTAGTGGTGACAGTACCCACATAGTAAAACAAGAACCAGTCATGTGGGTCTAAATTTGGATTGTATTGGGATGCTGAAGTACATCCTGGAGCTTCACGCGTGGCTCTGATGTGCCATAGGTGATTTGAACTCTGGTGAAAAAAAACAGTTGGGTTTCTGCATCTTTTTTGAGTGTACTAATTTGTGTCTTTTGCAGCCACAAATCCCTCTTGGTCCTATTGCACAGGTAGAGCTGCCAGGTACCAGCTGTGGGTTGCAGGGTGGCTGGATATGGGTGCTGGGGGGTCAGGGTGAGCTCCATCCACCACTGCCCCAGCTTCACAATTGCCTTCCCTGCAGAGGCCATTCCCAGAGATTTCTGATCCAGTCTGTCCCTTATTAAAAGGAAACTCTGGGCAAACCTTTGTGCCTGGTTTGGCACCCAGAGGGGAGAAAATCCTATCCCCCACCCTGGTGTCGAGGAGGGGGTGCGTGGGCTTTGCTTCCATACCTAAAAATCATTATATTTCAGCACAATTTTTTGTCTCACCTTTCTGTGTTTTTACAGCTAAAGCAGTTTTTACTTCTCAACTTTCAACATCTGGAATTCGGTTTCAGTTTATTAAAAAAAAAAAAATTCAAAATCCACAGTCTGGATGAAACACCAATGCCTTTGTATTTGGCCACGATTTTTAGCTTTAATTTTGTATCCTTGGCAAATGCCAGAGGTCTCAAGTAGTTGCATGTTCAGTAGCTGCCGTTTTCTGCTGTGTCTTAGTCTGAGCCACTTTTTTTTTATTATTTTTTTTATTATTTTTCCTGTTAGACACTTGTCTAATTGGGGATAATACCAAAATAATTAATCAAATTAAGCATGAAAGCAAAGTGGCTGATGCACAAAGCTGTGTATAGCTGCTGTCTTCTGCAGCAAGGTTGTCTCCCTGTAACCGAGGTTGCTTAATGGGCCTCTTAGGCTCTATTTTTTTTTTTTTTTTTAATAAGGTACTGTGTAGAGCCCATTGACTTCAATTGTTGATTGGGATGCCTGACAGCCTGGAAATTAAGCCCCTTCTTTGTGACCGAGTTGAAGGCCAGATTTTCAAGGATTTTCAAATGATTAGCAGCCATAATTGGTGTTAGATTTTTTTTTTTTCCCTTGTTTTTCTATTTTTTTTTTTTAAAGTTCAATTCTGATTTGAACATCCAAGTAAAGGTGAGAGATTATGATACTTGTAGCAGTTGGTGCTACTAGGATATGCTCAACTTTTTAGGAAGAACCTGGCATCTAATGAGCTAGTTACTTTTTTGTCCAAATAAGAGTTTTGTTCTCCTACATTGTTTGCAGACACTGAGCATTTGTCCAAATTCTGTTCTTGGAGAAGAGATTTCAGTGCTTCTATTTCTCTCTTTTCACTCTTTTTTTTTTTTTTTTTCTTTTTTGTTTGTGTGTGTTGGGTTTTTTTGTGGGGTTTTTTTTGTTGTTGTTTTGTTTTTGGGGTTTTTTATGTATTGTGTGTTTTCTGTAGCAATCGAGGAGGGGAAAGGGGGAGCAAAACGAGTTGAGTAAATTAGATAACTGTCAAAAAAAAGGGGGACATGGAAAATCAAGTGTTCCACTTGCGTAATCTGTTTAACACCAGTGAGGCACAGAGCCTTGTGGGACATGGGAATAAAAGGAACATCTGTGCAGGCCACATGGCATGCTCTGGAGGAGCCCTCTGTCCCAAGCAGCTCAGTTCTATTTGCAAATAAAAGCTCCAACCAACATCAAAAAGTTGAGGTGGATCCCAGCTGAAAGGGGAGAACAAATGTTACCTCTTGGTGCAGTGAAGTTTCCCCTGCAAGCAGCCTTCGTGGCCTTTGTAAGGATGCTTTGGGTATGTGTTGCTAGTGGCAATTTATTTAAAGGGTGGGAAAAAAAGGGAAAAAAAAAAGTAAAGAAAAAAAGAAGTTTATTTTGGAAAGGCTTTGTACTGAAAGATTTTAGGGTAGTACTCAGTATCTCAAGCTACAATCAAATACAGGTGTACGAGGCAAAAATAAGAGTAGGGATGGTAGGGGGGTTTTGGGAGGTGTTTGCTTTTTTCCCTTTTTTTTTTTTCTTTTTTTTTTTTTTTTTTCTCCCTCCTGCCTCTAGACACCCTAAGATCCCAAGGCTTTTCTGTCTGATCTTATTTTGCTGCTGCTGGTTGTTGGTAAACATCTTGATGCTTAGGCAGGACCCTGGGGAGCTGCAGCTGCTCTGGTCCTGGTCCCGCTGGACCCTCACTGAAGGGAAGGATAAACAAGAGAGCAGTGCTTTTTATTTCCACTTGCAACCTGTTAGACTGCAGTAATTCTTGCAAAGAGCCATCTAGTTTGGGGCTTTGCATTTTCTAGACAGGCTGTATTGTTTTTAACAGAGTCATGGATCTGCAAGCTGGGTAGTCTGTATCAAGAAGGCACGTATTTTTTAATATGTAAATAGGAAAGAATGGTGGTTTCGTCTGTATTCCAATGTAACCAGGGTGGCAATAATGCTTTTTTTTAAAATCCCCACGAAACAGATTGTATATGGCAAAATTAATGTCTCAACTCTCCAAGTATTTTCTCTAAAATATTTGAATTTTTGCATTTATTATGCCGCTTGTTTAAAAGAGCGAACGGTATCAGCCGAGCATTCAAAGCTTAATTGGTGGAACACAGATTTATTCTAATTTAAAACAGTCACTTAAAAACAGTTTTGTATATATGTATACATGGGCACCACTTTTCATACAGTTGTCTGTTTTGGAGCGGTCTCTTAGGCACTGATGTACAAGTTGAACCTGTTTTCTTTTTGTGCAACATGGCTTTGAGAAATCATTAGTTAAAACAGGATTCTGGAGTTTGATTGCAGTGGGTAAACAGCCTAATGTGAGTGATGCAGAAGATGATTGAAGTTCTGCCTTTGATCAGGCTTTGAAATGTGTTGTGCCAAACATAGTCCCAAGGTGTACGTGAATCTACATATGTATGTGGAGATGTGCTGGGGAAAGCTGCTTCCAGGAAAACCTGGCCAAGTGAAAAAAATTCTGTGTCCATCACCAGTTGTCACTGCAGAGGCAGAGCTGCAGCCATGTGCTCACCCCTGTCCCCTGCTTCAGGCAGGGCATGGTTATCTGGAGATGCTTTGGGTTGTTCTCCACTTTTTGTGTCACGTTAGTCTTGATTTCCTCAGCCCCTTTCTGGCTCGTCCTGCTCCTTGCCATCAGTTTGCAAGGACTCTGCCAACCCTTTTCTCCTTGAATCTGGGCTCTGTGGGGATGCTCTGACTCCTGGCAGCAGCAGGGTGTTGTGCAGCTCCCAGCCATGGCTTTGGGGGGGTTACTGCACCAAGCAGGGTCAGGCAGAGGTACCCTGTGCCAGATCTGTGTGCCAGTCCCAGCCTTACTCCTGTGGAGCACAGGGATTTCAGATCCTTTCTTATTTTGAAGGTTCCTGCCTTTTTCTCCCACTGCATCTCTTCTCATTTGGAACACAAGGCTGTCAATCTGTGAACCCTCAGCACTGCTCTACCTGTTGCAGAAACCTCACCCAGCCCTTGGTGAGCCACTGTGCAGTTCCTTGTGTCACAGCATTAACTGGGATAAGATAGAATAGGATATTTTCAGTTTGAAGGGACCCGCAGTGATCACCTCATCCATCTGCCCGACCCCTTTAGGGCTGAGCAAAAGTTAAAGCATGTTGTGGGGGGCATTGTCCAAATGCCTTTTGAACACTGACAGGCTTGGGGCATCAACCACCCCTTAGGGAAGCCTGTTCAAGTGTTTGACCACACTCTTGGTAAAAAAATGCTTCCTGATGTCCAGTCTAAACCTCCCCTGGTGCAGCTTTGAACCATTCCCATGTGTCCTATTACTGGATAACAGGGAGAGGACCTCAGCACCTCCCTCTCCTCCTCGGGAAGCTGCAGAGCAACACGGTCACACTGCAGCCTCCTTTTTTCCATACTAGACAAATATAAAGTCCTTAGCTGCTACTTATAGAAGGAATCTTCTAGGCCTTTCCCCAGCTTTTGTTGCCCTAAAATCTTGACAACTCCTGAGTTGCATCAAGTGCTGCAGCCAGCGTTGCAGTTTGCTGGGCTCTTGGGAGCAGCAAGACCCCAAGGTGGAGATGAGCAAAGAAGTCTGGAAGCATCAGGGAAAGGTGAGGGTGGTAGGGCTGTCCTCATGCTGACAAGTCCATACTAGGCCTCCATGTCACCCGAGCTGTGTGCCTTTGCCTCTGAGATTTAAATAGCGAAATATTAAAACTTGTCTTTCAAATCTGTTCAATATTACGAAGATTAATTTTTGTTGGGGGCAGATTAATAGGTTTCCTATTCTGATTAATACAGTGATAATAAAAACGTTGTGATTGCTGGAATTAATGAAGCCCAGATTCCTGTTTCAAGGTTTGATTGACTTTGTACTTCAGTTACACTAAAGCTGCTGCATCTCATCAGCCCTTTTTTAGCCTTTGGAGATACTGCACAGGAGCAAGGCAGCTCGTGAGGAGCTCTGTATTGGAAGTCTGTATTAGGAGTTGCACTGAAGAATCTCATGGGGGAGAAGTTTGTCAAAGAGTTTTGCTCATGTTGCAGCTTTATTCAAGTTTCTCTGTCATTAACCCAGCAGGCTATTTTTGTGAAACGTGTAGAAAGAGGAGTGTCCAACTCCAACGTGTGGGCGCATCGTTAAAAGCTTCAATTTGTCAATGCCAGATCGAACCCGAGTGCGTGGGTAGCTCATTAAAGGCTTCAGTTTATCAGAACCAATCTATTATCTGTTCCTCTCCCTCCTCCACCCTTCCCCTCAGCACTACTTGTGGTTTCCCCAGACATGACAGCTTTGAGGCCCATGGAAATGCCTGAGCTGCCTCCGTGCCCCTAGGCCACCCTGGGCTCCTTCCTGCCAGCAGCTGGCTGGCTGAGTGGAGGTGAGCCAGCTCCAGGCTGGTGGAAAAAAAATGATCAAATGATACTGGAGGTCTCCAGTGGTGCAAACCCAAGCTTTAGTGCCTTTGGGACTCTCTGCTCCCATTAATCCCAAGGGATTCAAAACATGCAAGTGGGGCTGAGCACAGGAAGGTGCATGGTGACTGCATAAAGCCTCGTTCCCTTGGGAAATTTTCTTTAGTATTTTGGTGAGGTCAGTTTTTGATGGTGTAAGGAAGATCCATTTTTCCAGGTGCACCTTTCAGAGTTCAGGCCAGGTCTTTACCCACTCTTGTTCCTTGTGTAGAAAGCCTCCCAGGTTTCAAATCTCCTTACTGGCCCAAAGATGCCAAGATATTCCTTGTGCTTGGGACAGGCTGTGAAGGAGAAGAGCTATCTGGAGCTGAAGGCAGTGCTCCTGTACACTGTAGTCTTTGCTGCAGACCAAATATATTATTTAGAGAAGTCATTTTGCCTCAAAAGCATCAAACGAGCATGAAATCTTTTGAATGAGCATTAGCTAAAATTCCTCATTGTCTGAACAAGGCTACTGATACTTCCCTGCTCTACAGAAGTATCATGGGTGAAGATTGCTAAGCCATTGAATACTGTGGTGCAGCAGGTCAGCTGGAGAAACCTTGCCCCAACATGTCTATCTGTATATATTTATATATTTCTGCTCAGCTCCATCCCCATCTGCCTATCTGTCATCAAGGGCAGCAGTGAAGAGAGCCTCAGATGTGTGTGTCTGACACTGCTCAGTTGCTTCTCTCAAGTGCTCTGCTCCTCATGAATAAAACACGAGTGATGCAAGACTCAGGCCACTTTTGGGTTGCAAGTATTTCAGAGACCCCAAGGAGGAAGCCAGATTTAGTATAGATGTTGCTTAAACCCCCCCTTTTGGATCTGTTTTTATTGTGTAGCAGTTTTATCATAGGGTCTCCTAATCCCTGGTTTTAGATTTCTGAACTCCTGGGTTTTTTGAGCTGGTGGATTGCATTCAGCTAATGGAAGGAAAACCTCAGGGCCAGAGAATACCTGGGTTTTGTCATATAAAATTTCATCCAGTTGATGCCAAAACAGAAACTCCCAGCTGTTCCTCAGGAAGGCTGTAGTGGGCTGCCAAAATAATTAACAATAATTAATTGGGAGGTGGCACTTCTTGCCACTGCCAAAGCTCTGGTAGATACGGAAAGGCTGGGAGTAGTTGGGGATGTTCTGGAGGGGGTGGCTTGGGAAACGAGGAGGTCAGAAACATCACAGCTGGTTTTTGCCCTCTGGATGTTTTCATCTGTTGCAAAGGTTGTTTTCTCCCTTGGGGTTTCTTTCCTGCAGGTCCTGGTTGCTCTCCTGGGTGTTGGTGGATCCCTTAGGGCAGTGAGCACCCAGCTCCAGCTGGGGCAGGCACCAGAGTGGCTCTTGAAATCCCACATGAGTTCCAGGGTGTGATGTTCATGCAGAAGAGCCTCAGGAATACCTCTGTTCTGATTTCTGAATATGACTTCTTCACCACTGTGGGTACTTTGGCAGTGAAGGAATTATACATCTTATTTTAAAACCCCCTTATTAGTAAAATGGATGTTTCGTTTGTACCCGTGAGCAGCTTCCTCTGAGCTAAGCTTAAACTCAATCTGTGTTACTAATAGCTGGGGAAAAAACCCCATACTAATTGGTATTTCTTAACTGATGTTTGCAAATTTTGCCTTTTCACCCTGAACATCAAATATTTTTTTATATGTGTTTTTCCTTATCTCGGAGGAAAGATTATTGCTAACAAGCGGTTCTGCATTTTGTTGAGGTTTTATCAGGATGCAGTGAGTGAAGGCAGAAAGTAAATATTTCAGAAATTCAAAGACTGTTACATTTTGATGATGCAAAGTAGGTTAAAGTATCTGGATTTTGTGCACAGTTCCTTGTTTTCGAGCAGAATATGGATTTGGATGGTGACACATTTTGGTATTTAGAAGGAACATAAGCTTGCCTGTCAGAGGAGCACATTGCAAATGTGAAATAAGTGTGTCTTTAAAAGCCTTTCTTAATATTGTAAATTTCAGTTTTATTTAAAGCCAAATAAAGTCTGCTGTGTGATAGAGGAATGCTTGATACATAGACATACTCTTGTAGTGCTTTCCCACTCCCAGACATTATAACCACCCTTTCTTTTCAAAGGGAAATGGTAGGCTTTGGTATGACTCTGAGTGAAGTTTTAAAACCTGTTTTTGTCTTTCAGTCTCCTGAGAAGATTTTTTCTGAGTGACTCCAGCTTCCAGACACCTTTGCCATGATAAGGGTTTCAATCCTTACCTGAATTTGCTCTGAGTCATGAGTGGATATGTGTGATGCCTGCAAGTAAAACTGGTGAGTTGTCAGACCTGAGTTTGCAGTAACTCTCACTTGTTCTTGCTCTGAAATTTCCCTTGCACTCCCTTTCCCCCCCCCTTCTTTCTAATATGAGGTTTGAATTTCTTTTTTCTCTTGTGTTGTCTGTGGTAAAAAGCAATTCACCACCATTCTTAAAAAAAAAAAAAAAAAACAACCCACAAAACTATCTTCCTTGTAATGAAATAACAAGGATAAGAAATATTATCAAAAATGAAATATACTCCCTTCCTTTCTTCTCTCCATCCTCTCACATCCCTATGAGCTATGGGATCTTTGGTGCTGAAGCTGGAGTTCAGTGATGCAGACAAAGTTACTGCCTTGCAGATAGACAGGGTCTAAACGTGCTTATGTGGGCAATTCATGTCATGATTAAATATGAATATGGAGAGGGCTCCTCTCCATCGTCTGGCAGATGATGGACTCTCAGGGGAGTCATTGCCAACAAATAACCAACTCCACTGGTTGTTGCACTTGCCTCCCAGTGACAAAATGGTGTCACTGGTACACAGGAGAGCTGTCTCTTCACTTGGGCTTGACCTCTTTAGCATAGAATTGGGGCTGCCATGCCCAGCCTGGAGGAACAAAGCCTTTGACAGCCAATTTTGGCCAGGGTGCACTTGGTCAAGCTTGAGAAGGTGGGGTGGGTCAAACCCTTCTCTGTTACCTTCCAGTTGCCATTTCCCTGTGTCATTAGCCAGCCAAGAAGCCTGCTGGTCCCTCTTGTGCCAAACCTGCCCCTTTAACCTTTCCCCAGCTGTCTGGCACAGGAAGATTTCTAGTGCCCTCTTTGGTTATTGGGTTGAGGAGAGGGGAGATACTTCTCCATCTGAGGCTGGGCAAACAAAAATCATCTGATTTTACAGGAAGATTGGAAGGTCTTTGTGAGAAATCTTTCAAAACTAGGAGACTGGCATAATTAAATTGTGTAGAAAATGGAAGCACAAAGTGTTGGGTTTTTTTTAAAATAAATTCAGGTTTCTATGGTATATTTAATACCCCGTGTGTTAAGAAGTGCATTTTTTCCATTCAAAGTTTATTAAACCGAAGAAATTCACACATCAGACAATTGTGATTTTTTTTTTTTTTTTTTTTTTTTTTTTTTTTTTTTTTTAATTTTTTTCTTTTTTTTCCAGAGGTAGCATAATTACCATGTCATTTAGCAAAGATCATAATAGCTGCTCAGTTTTTACCGACTGCTGTAGTAAACAGTTGAATAAACCCATATGGCAGCTCAAAGGGTGCATGCAGGAGAGGAGAGGGATTGTTACCATTTCCTTCATGTCTGAATTACCCACCTCACTGATACGACTGAGATCCCCAAACAGGGACCAGCTCCAGACTTCTCCAGTGATGCAGAAATTTCTCACTGCACTGTCACATATTGATTTTTAATCGTGGTGGTTAGCTAATTAATTATTTCTTTGTGCCTGTGAAGTACGCATGGAAACACTTGGGGTTTTATGCAAGGTACATGCCTCTATTTAAAGCAGTCTGTGCATTTTCTTAATACTTCTTTAATAGCTGTAAATAATGCCTGGAGTCCCACTTTTACCATCCAAGTCACTGTGGAAGATTGAGGCTCTTTTTTAAGGCTGGCACAGGTTGAATGTGACAAGACAGGGGGTTAGGATAGTGGCACTGCCTATAAAACTGACCTTTGTGTCTGGTCTCAAGGCTGGAAAATGGGAGGACCAGGGTTTTTTGAAGCATCTCTGTGACCTAACAGATTGAATTGTAGATGTATGGAGCTGTGTCTGACCAACATCCAGAGTAAAGCTGTAGTGTTTAAGTAGTGGAGCCTCTGGATAGCTTCAGATTTAAAAAAATAAAGGCAATGAGAAGAAGGATTGTTACCTGTCTCCAAATGCTGGCCTTGAACAAAAGAAAAGAGGCATGCTATTCCTCCTACAATTCACTTACTTCCAGTTATCTTAGAATTTTCATGTCACAGCTTTAAAATACCTTCTGAACTCATTAGACTCGAGGTGCTTAGAAAATATTGCAAAATTCTAATGTGGAATGACCAAGCATGGAGCAGCCCTGCTGGAAAGGAGCAGTTGGCCAAGACTGGTGCTTGTGTTCATCTTAACCCTGATGTACGACCAGCCCTCCACCATAATTCTATCAAGAGATGGTGAAGTTGCCTAGCAATGTGCTGACTGCAGAGGGGATGTGTTGAGCTAATTCAGTTTTTGTTCTCATTTTCCTGGAGAGTTCAGCTTAAAGGAGTGATCCTTTCTCTGGCTGCAGCAAGAGCCACTTCTCAGCAGTCTCTCTCTTGTTCCCCACTCGAGGCGATGGCAGGAATTCATTCACCACCCTACAGCTTTTAGAAGTTTCCAGCTTATTGAGTCACCAAACATGGTTTTTGCTGGTTGTGGTGACTAAATGTGTAGGGCCTTTGAAAGAGGCCAGGGTTTTGTTTAAGGCAGGGTATTTAGTTGTATACCATTTTATGGCAGGCAGAGGTCATCCAGGGTAAGCAGCCAGAGCAGGGAACTGCTTCGTTGCAGCACCTGGGAAATTGAGACAGAAAGAAAGGATTTGAAGAAATTGCTCATCTTTATAAATGTTTGAAGTCGAGGAATTGGTGCTGTGCATGTTTTAAAATTGGAGATAACCATGCTTGTATGATAAATTAAGACCTGAACAAATCAATATAGGGAGGTGGTCCTAAAAACCTGGCTGTGCAGTGAGCTGCTGGGGGGGTGGGCTCTGTGCATCCTGAGCTAAGGCAGTGTTGGAAACCTGCTGTGTCCCTGCAATCCCTGGGATATTCCCACCAGGCTTCCTGGTCACCTTTCCTTGCAGGGATGCTCTGCTCCTGCCTCAATCCTCTTTTCTGGTCCAGAGGTTCCAGGTTACCCAGAGGGCTTTATCTGCCTGTGATGCTTCTTGTGGAAGTCAGAAGCAAAAGCCAAAAGAGCTGAAAAAAAGCTGCAGAGCAGGAGTGGGTTCCCCCAGGTCAGGGTTGGTGGGATGGGGCAGTGGGGCTCCAGGAGCTCATCCCAGGCAGAGCTGCCTGGCAGGAGAGGTGGCATCATCCTGGAGGTGGCACTTCTGTCCTCTCCCTTGCTCCTTAAGGCATCAGTGGCTACAGCAAGACTTTGTTTTTCCGAAACTTTTCTGCCTGTGGAACTTTCTCTTGTGGCAGGGGGGAGGAGAGAAGTAATTTTAACAATTTAATATACTACATAATATGTTTTATAAGCCGGTGTGAATGCTCCTAAGTATTTTGGTCTTTTTTCATAACACAATGAACCTAATATTGGTAAAAATACAGATCTTAGCTGCCACCATAAAGAGAGGCTAGATTTAATAAACAGTTATGAATGTTGGCAGCTGCCTATCAGATTGTATAACATCGGCTATAGCACATGAAGACAGTGTCAACTTCCATTTTATCTCAGAAGTATTTTCAAAGCATTTATTTTGCTTTCTCTTGAGTCCTTAACCTAATTCAAGTTATATAATTGGCGGAATATTTTTCCACACCGCTAATTGGCTGGGTGCCAGCGTGGAAACCATTGTCTGACTTGATGATGATCAGGAATTAACATGACATTTGCGTGGTGGTAATGGAATACATTAGTAATGTAATTCATGACTGTAAGAAAGAGACCATCATCTCCCACCTCTGATCAGCAGGAGGGGCTGGGAGGATGATGAAATGCTCCCAGCAGGCACCTCACAGCAGTGGCTGGCCAATCTCGGTGTCAAATTTAGTTTTAAATTCTTCAGACAAAGCTGTAATGCTTACCAATTAATTACTACAAATGTCAATTAAAAATCTCCCAAATAATACAGTAAGATTAAATTTCAATTAAAAAAATTACATTTAACAAGGAAGATACAACATTATTTTAATGAATTCTGCTGAAGGTGACAGTTTATCTAGATATATTTATACCGTGTAGGTGGATCTAAATTCAGGGGATGATGTTAGCCATGTTACTCCATGTACATATTAGTTTTGGAAATCATTTCTACTTCAGCTGTGTCCTGGAGGATGTGGGGCATCAAGGGGCGTTTCTTGTCACCAGGAGAAAGGGGATTTTCACGCCTTCTAAGTACAAAAATCTCACACCTACAACAAGGGCTTTGTTGTAGACTTCTGTCTTGGCTGAATTAGTGGTGTTTTGCATTGCATTATGTTTGTGAAACCAAATAAAAGAGTTTTAGTTGTGGTAGTAGAAAAAGCCCTGACTTTACTATGACTGTAAGGACCTATGTGGGACAATTTTTCAACTCAGCTGTTTTATCATACAAATAATGGCAATTATTTTGATAAATCACTTACCAGGGAAAGATGTTACTGTGTGACGGTGGTGGACTTGAAGCTTTTATCTGCAAGGCTTCCCCCTGACTTGGCAGAGGAATGATTAAAACCCCTTAGCTGATACTTCAGATGCTTTAAGATGTGTTTTGAACCAGGAGAGGCACAGCAGAGATGTCATGGAGTGTGACAAGCTCTGAGTTTGTGCTGCTGGTGTGTGGATGTACAACAAACCCTCGTTAGAACACCAGCACCTCATCAGAGGCAGAGCATTAACAGTGCAAAAAGGGGTTTGTAGCTGGAGTTTTGAATTTTTATTGAGCAGGGCAGGTTTTACATTGATGCAGGTGGAGCTGCTGGTGCTTTGGGAAGGGGTGAGAGCCTGCCCTCCCTGGCATGGGGCAGAGGGCAGAGCTGGGGCATGTGTTTCTTCTTGGAAGTAAAGGATTTGTGAGCTGAGGCCTCTAAATATGATCTGAAGGATACTTTCTTAGCTTCCTTGAATTTTTTTTTCCATGAGCTTTTATTATGTTTTCACACCATCACATCTAAAATAGGTAAGAGAGAAGACATAATTGAAGAAACAGATTTTATGTGTCAAGCCAGCACTGAGAAAAGTCCCTCTCAGGGACCAGAGGCTTCTTTTCCTTGGCACTGCTGTGTCTGAAGCCATTGAATTCCAGCAGGTTTTAACTTAAAATAAAATATAAAAACCCCACGATGTGCCCAGAGCAAAACAGAGAATCCAAACAAGTACTCATGGCAGGTTGGAGTAATGATACACTTTGTAGTAGAGAGGCTTTGCCAGTCCCTCGGTTGCTGTTCAGGCTTTGCCTGTTGGTGGGTGAATGCCACGAGCAGGATCTCTCACTGCTGCTATTCAGATCCCTTTTGGGTGTTGGTTACATCTTTATGGGACCATTCCTGCTGTGTGCTATTATCTGATAAAGCCATCAGCAGCAGGTGATGGGAGGCAGCCTTTTTTTTTTTCCTTAAGGGCCTCAGGAAATGGATCTGTGGAAGTGTAAGAGCTGCTGAAACATTTTCTCACCAATCCTCACAGACAGCAAGGTGATGGAGAGAAAGGTAGAGCATGGCAGATTCATTTCCTCACCAGTGGCCAGAAAGCTTTAAACAAGGAAGCAGGGAGGGAAGAGTGGGGGCACATAACATCTTTCTGCCAGGGGATAATGGCATGAGGAGGTTGTGGGTCTGGGGAACCCACTGGTTAGGCAATTTAAGAGATGACTCTTAAAAAGTCATCTTCCCAAGGGCTTTCAGCTCATCCCAGGACCAGTCATTTGCTGATTTGAGCCCCAGGATGAAGGTCCTGCTCCAGCTGTTGTTTGAGAAGTGGTGTATGTGGTATCACAGGAACTGAGCACCTTCTGGAGCCCAAGTGCTGGTGCATGGAGGGGTCCAATGTGGGGCCTGTGTCCATCCCAGCCTCTCATGGTGGTGTCTGGGCTCCTCATTTGGGTGTCTCACATGAAGCTTGTGACCAACCCGAGCACTTGGGGTGGTAACCATTTTCCTCCTGAGTTCTTACAGGTGAAGATTTCTGCCTTTGGTGAGGAAATGCTTTTCTCTTTGTTGGCCAAACATGGCTTTGGGGGAAATACTTAAATCAATTTTGGGTTTGTTTTGGGTTTTTTGGTTTTTTTTTTTTTTTTGTGTAGGATTGTGCCAGCTATATTAAAATGAGGGAACACCAAGCTGGGGGAAGAAACTTCAATAAGCTGCCCTGGTAGTGCCAGTTTATCCCCAGCTTTCATCCACTGATTTATGTCCCATCTGAAGTAAAAATACCCAGGCCTCAGCAGTTTGTTTACCTTTGCTTATATCACTCTGGGGCGACCCAAAGAGATATAAAAACTGTTTTCACTCTGACATTTGCATGAGCTGTGGGGTAGGGTGAGAGGAGACAGACCAAGTGGAAAGGCAACGGGGTTTATTAAGTCTTTGCAGTACCATGGTTTATAATATTTAGACAAAAGAAAACATCTCCAGGGAGGGCTTATGAAATGAGAGACTGGAGAAAGCTCTCTGAGCTGACAGCAGATCCTGTCCTCTTTGGGTGGTTGTGGGATGGTGGGGTGCTGGCTGTGGGGAGGGGGTTGTGGGGGCTGTCAGGGGGAGCTGTGCCTAGAGGGGGTCTGGAGGAGCTGCTTTTGGGGGAGGATATGAACTTCAATTGCTTGTCCTTATATTGTCATCGTGATAAAGCTTCTGGGGGAAACATCATGTAGTACTCTGTCTTCATTAATATCCCTTCCCAGCAGAGCCTTAAGAGATCATTCTCGCTTTCAGATATACAAGGGAACTGAATACAGGGTTGTTTGTCATGAAAATCCCATTTATGTACAGCAGCTGTAAAATCCCAGATGCTGAGGGAGGCTGCTCTGTCCTCGGCCAGTTGAGGGGAGAGTTGACTGTAAAACCAAGCAGTAAGTGCTTCTCACCAGGGGTGTGGTGGCTGTGGCTTCAAACAGCTCCAGGAATCTGCCCTGCCAAAACTTTATGGATTTTGTTTTCCCAAGCTAGGTAACAGAGAAGTGCAAGCAAGAAGATGTGTGTGTGTTTATACATATATATATATAAATATAAATATATATATATGGAAGGAAGGCCTTTGCTCTAGAAACATATCCATCATTGCTTTTTACAGCATGGTCCAGGGCTGTAGTACAAAGCATATGGAGCCTTTGGGGTCTTTTTGTTGCACAGGAGGTGCCACGGGACTGGGGCTGCTCTTCATGGCTTCCAAGTGTTTGCTGTCCCCTCGACTCCGAGGTGGCAGGATGTGACCCTCTCAAAAAGACAAATAGTGTTTGGGGGCTTGATGCTCATTGTTTTCTGCAAAGCTTTACTGGAATCACTGAAGTTGCTGCCTCTGCTGCTCAGAGCAGAAGTGAGCACAGCTGAAAAAGAGAGATGGCATTATCAGTTTCAAAAGCCAATGCCAAGCCCATTATTTTACTCTTGAAAAAAAGCATATTGCTTCCCTGTATTTTTTTTTTCCCCACATGGAGTGAATCTTTGGGTTATTAATGTTCTGCTGTCATGTTTGTTTAACATACTTTTTTTGACAATGCCTTTCTAGGGTCAAAGCCTGAATTTTTTTTTCTCCATGTGTTTCAGTTAGGCAAAACTCCCAGTGCCTCAATGGGGCCTCTTCTGAAATAAGTGAAGACTAATTCCTCTCAACCAAATTGTGAATTTCATCTGAATAAACAGAGAAAAAGTCCAGGCTTTGTTTTTTTTCTTCTTTCAGTACCATAAAGCAGTGTCCTGCTGAGCAGCTAAGTTGCTGTGGGTGGGCTGGCTCTTGCTTGTGGATTTGGTGCTTGGTGCTTTCCTGATACCCTGGACCACCAGGACCCTGTGATCGTTGCTGCTCATCCCTGCCTCATCCCTTGCTTTGCCTGGACCAGCACAAGCCCTCAGGCAGAGCTTGGGGAGCCTAAAGATGGTGTAGTTTTTAGAGATTTGGCCTTAACCTCGAATTTCCATGTTTTGTGGGTTTAAGTCAAACCTTAATACTACTTCAGTGTAATGTTTTCATGGTTTAATGCTCCTACAGTTTTTTACAGTGTTTCTTTTAAATTCTGTCACTGAAGTGTATGAGAGTTGACAAGTGTAAATATGTAGTTAGACAATTTCAAAAGTGTATTATTTACTGATCGACCATAATGGTTCCAAAGGAGCCATTATACTCAATCATATCATGTCACTCTGTGGCACTTATTATGATGGTAATATGGATATGCATATTATTTTTTCTTTAAAGCATGAGAAGCATTATTGTGCGTGTGTAAAAGCTGCTTTTAATTGTCAGTAATGCTCTGAGCTTTTTTTAATATCAAGAATTTAAACCACCTATGGCTACCAGCCTGCAGATCACAGTAGCAAAAATCCATGTCAAGAGGAGGATGGAAAAAGCCATGCTTGATATTTACAGCAATGTGACTATGCCTCTCCTTAATATGGCTCTTTTATAGCTTTATTAGATCGGAGGGCAACCTAGAACCCTAACCTGAGAGCTTGGCAGGTAAAAGCTTTCCATTTTATCTCTGCAGCTTTCATCTGCTCCTAAGCTCTTTCCCTGACTTCCTAATTGTGTTTGTGACATTAGCAAATGGCTGGTCTGAAAATACCATGCAGTGCAAGTCATGTTAATTCAGCAATCTTTTTTTAAGGTGTCACAGAAGATGTCTTTTTTGTAGTGCTGGGGTAGGGAGAGAAGGGGAGAAGGCAGAATGAGAACATTGAACCATGTAAAATAAAAGAAAGAGACAAGCAGAGAGCTGGGAGTGCTAAATATGCTTCAGCCTTTCAGGAGAGCTGGTTTCAGTAGAGAAAGAGGTAAGAGAGTGTAAGCAGTGCTTGCTTGCTAGGAACTGTCTTTTGAGGAGAAGATGGGAGGAGAGTTTGAGTTTTAATAACTGCAGATGAGGAGCTAAGGTGTGAATCTGGCATGGGGTAAATCGCTTGTGGAGCAGCAATTAGAGAGAGGAGGAGGAATCAGAAGTGTTTCTTAACTTAGAAACAAGGATGTGACTGGCTGCTGGCTGTTGCTACTCAGAGATAGGTAAAGAGGAAAGAAACCTGTTGGGCAAAGTCCTCACTGCAGAAGATGCCACCAAGGTGAAATCCAGTTTGTGGCTCTCGAAGGGAGAAGATGGAAGAGGAGAAGCCACAGAGCTCTCCAGCTTTGGGCAGAGCAGGAGATGCAGGGCTGGTCCCAGGGCTCAATCCTCCCTGTGCCAGGTTCTCCTTGGTGCAGGAGAAGGCAAACAAGGTCACTGCTATTGGTGTTTTTATTTCAGGTGCAGGGTGTCAGAGCAAATGACTGCCTTGTGTCTCTGTTCAGACTTCAGGACTAGTTCTGCTTTGTTGCACTGTTGTCAGAGGAGTTTGTTACCCTGCCCTGAATGAAATGAGGCTAATGACAAAAATGCCCCCCTTATTCTCAAGAACCTTTTGCTGGAAATGCATTTCACTTTAAATACAGAAAATGAACCATAAGATGCTACAGTGAGCCAATTCTGAGTAGGTCAGGAGTAGAAGGACTCTACATAGAACTATGCAGGTTATGAACTAATACCAGTCAGATTTCCCTGCAGTGTTTTTTAAATGAATAAACCAAGTGTTTTTTAGCCAATTCTGGATAAATTCTAATTTGCCTCTCTCTGAAATTGTATTAAAACCATTTGGCCTCTTTTGAAATACTGAAAAAGAAGTGTAAAAGCAAATAAATACACCCTTACTCTTTCTATCCTTGACCTATATAAACAACTGTGTATTCAGGCTCAGGATTGAGTCTTGTAGTTATGAAAAGGCCAGGGCAAGTTAAGAGTAATTATTTCTTTTGAAATGTTTCCTATTTAGAAAAGTTACTTGTTGAAGTCTCATTGCCCAAAATATGAATTATCACTGCTGTTTCTCTTGGGATCATTACTTTAATATTCTGAATAAATTTTCATTTTTTGTATAGGAGGATGGAAATTTTGAAGCTACAGTGCATTTGTACACACACACACACACACACACACACACACACACTAGCACACAACACTTGTTGATGATTCAGAGAAGGAGTAGAGTAATTCAGCTCTTGGACTGCCTCACGTGTGATTGGCTTCCTTTCTGGGGGACTTATTTTAGGGAAAAATCAATGTCAACTGAAAAACATTCCATTCTGAAAAGACAAAAATTCCCCTACTTGTGAAAATGTGTCTTGGCAGCTGATTTAACTTATGATACAAGATTTAACACTTTTCACTAAACATGAATATTTACCATGGCAACAGCTACGTTACGGGCCACATGTTGGAGACTTGCATGTTGTTGCAGAAACTTGTAGCTTACCACATTTAGCCAAGTCCTTGTTCCCACCAACAGAAGGACCCCCTTCTTGCAGCTGGTTCAAACCTGGACCTCCTGGTGGGGTTGGTGGCATCCTATGTCCCTCCAGCAAGGTCCTTGCTCCATCAGGCATTTATTTGCTGGTGAGCAACACCGTGATGCTCTGTGCAGGCAGAACACTTGGTGATAGAATAACCCAATAAAAAGCACATGTTTGCCTGTGATTTGCCTGCCCAGTAATGGGTTGGGGAGAGCTTTCTGAAAATCTCACTTCTCTTTTGCCCCCTGGATGCAGGCAGATCAAACCCCTTTTGCCACGTGCAGTCACAGGTCTGCCGTGTCCTCTGGCCACTCTGCTCTCTGCTGTGCCCCCCTCCTGCTGTCTCAACTCCCTGTCACCTTTCATTTGCTGTCTAGTGGGTTTTCAGGCAATGTTAATTGAATCAGTCTCATCAAGGACTTAATAAAAGTGTGGTGGCCCTGGTTGACAAGTGGGATGTGTGGCCGGAGCCGTGCTGGCACACGGGGGTTGGTGAACTGGCTCTTCTGTAATGGTAGAATGTTCATGGCTTTGGAGTTTTGGGAAGAGCAGGTCAAGATGAGCAAAGTAAATGATGGCTTCAGATGATTTAGATTGCAGTTCAGCAGTGAAGCTATAAAGGACAAGGTGTGATGAAACAGTAAGAGGATTTAACAGTCTAGGTAGTCACAGACATCCTTGTGTGCATCTCGAGTAGGAGCATATAAATGTACTTGCTCCAAGGCAAAGCTAGCAAAGGGTTAGGCAAAACCCCCTTTTCCTAGAGATGAAAACTCTTCAATTTAAATGTTTCTTACACCTTCCTCTGAAGTGTCTGGTCTTGCCATCATTACAAAAAATGTCTTAGTCTGGAGGAGCTCAGACCGTCCCTCTTTTAGGCACTGATGGGACCTTTGCCCTTTTTCTTTTATTTAAGAGACCCCAATTTAAATGAAACCAGGTGCAAGGATGGTTGGGGACATCAGCACTGGGCTGTGGTGGCACAGTGGATGGTGTCCCCTGCCTGACCAGTGTTGCTGCTCGTGGCTGTGAAGTTGGTTGAAGTTTTGGCTTTTCCTTGATGGGAATTTGCCAAGTTGCGCTGATCCAGAACTTAAATTATTTGCTTCTCTTTTTAGCATCATGGCTTTTAAAGGTGTTATATTTGTTTCCATTTTGTGTTAAATTAAAATTAAATTAAAGTTAAATGGTTCTGCTTTGTAGATTTAGTGGTGTACAAATATATCTATTTTTACATCCTTTTAGCCTATGCACAGGAAACTGAGAAGCAACAGAGTAGGGGCCTCTGATTTTTATTTTGCTTCAATCAAACACCCTATTGGGATTTCAATTATACGTGAACGTTACACTTGTTTGTTACTAAGGTGATTACAGTGTCAAGGTTATGGGGATGTTGTAGTTATAAATGCAAAGATAATGCAAAAAAAAAGAAAAAATACTTGTGTTGGCTAAAATCATCCTGTTCCTATAGCATAAAGTTGCACACACTGTCCTACATTTCAGTCCTCGTTCTATTAAATTACCTGTTTAATAATTTGAATCCAGTGTTATTTTTGTATTATATTGCAAATGTGTGACTGTGGGGTTATTTTTAAGATATATTTATTAAGGGAATGAATACAATAAGACAAGTCATTGCAGCCCACGTACAGTTCCTTGACTTCTCATTTTATGATGTTTCAATTGCATATGATTACCGAATGTAAGTTCTAACTTTTATGGGGGTTCATTAGAGATGCAGCTGTGTAGAGAGAAATTCAATAGAATTTGATTATTTTTTTTTTTTAATCTCTAAAAGTGTAGTGAGATGGAGCAACTTGATGGAGCATAATTTCAAGCTCCCTACTTTGAGCTTGGATGCTCAGCTGTGGGGTCTGCAGGGGCTTAGCTGGGCTGCAGTGGAAATTTGCTGCTGGTGGGGAGAGGAAAGGCAGTATCATGAGGTCTGTAATGGGGGTGTGAGGGACCAGAGCATCTCAAATCAAAGGGATTTGCCTTTTTCCAGGACACAGAGAAAAGGCTGATGTCCTTAGGCAGGGCCAGCACTTGCCTGAAATGCTTTTTGCTCCCATGGGCATCAGCGTTCTGGTGGAGAAATAGGGTCTCAGTGAATCTGTGACGTTGGCTTCTAATTGAGAATCTTAAGTAAAATGAACTCCCCAAAAGCCAATATTGAAAGTAATCTTAGTGAGCAAGTGCTGAGAAAACAAATTTTGGGGTCTGTTTAGAAGAATAGGAGGAGTAAGTGAGTAAATCTGCCCTGTGGTTAAATGCTGCAGTGCTTTGTGTGAATACTAAACAGGAGTGTACCCCATCAAGTGTAGTTTTATTGCATAATTTATTAGCAGAATGTGTTTGGTTTTAATGTATAGGTATGTAAACATCTGTAACTGAATGGTTATGTCTTTTAATAAGAGGAGCCCTGGATTCAAAACTAATTGTGACTTTAGCTGCTTATGCAAAACTTATTTCACAATACAGGCTATTTATTTCCAAGCATCAACTTCTTATCAAGTTGCAAACCAAGATCCCAGGCAAAGACATCCTTCTCCAAGTGTAAGAAGGGAGTATTTTTGTCCTCAAATTTTACTAAGTGATTCTCAGCCTTTGATGTGCTGACACATTGCTGCTGATGGCTTCTGTGACTAGGGACATGTCTTGTGGGGTAGAAATGCTGGATCTGCCTTGCTTTTTGTTTATTGGGAGCTTGGTCCTCACCTGTAGGGAGAGGAGAGCAGGGACAGGTGGTGGCACCATGTCCAATGTCTCTGGCATCATCCCCAGAGAAATGGTATTCCTGGGCTGTGCTGCCTCCCACAACAAGGAAAAATAGATGAAAAGCAACGAAGCACACAATTACATAATGAAAAACAATAAAATGCATCTGGTGATACGTACTGCTAGTGACCATCTGACTTGATTATAAAAACTAAATGTGATTGCATTTCCAGGTATTGTGCTGGGGGATGAACTCCGGGAAAAAGTGAGGAACAACTTGGGAGGAGAAGACTTCATATTTAATATAAACCTCAGACTTTGGAGTGTGACACAGAGCAGAGAATAAATGTCCATTATCTATCAGATGAGCTTTGAATGGTTTAGGTCACACTAGACAAACACTTCTCACCCTAAAACCTTCTTTTCATCTTCATTCATCAACAACACCTTAAGCTTGTGCCCCTCTTGTTCATTTTCACTGTCTCAAAAAACAATAATCTACTCGATGCCTACAAATCACTCCTGGCTGGCATTTGTTAGGTGAGTTATGAGCCAGGGCTGCTGCTGTTCCCATCAGCTCTGCCTCTTGTGCAGGGAAAAAAGAATTGGAAGGTTTTGGAGAGGCTGAGGAGGCAGAAGTTCAGCAGAGACAGTGGTTGTAGGCATGGGAGGCTGTGAGAAAGAAAAAGAGAGGAGGGAGATAAAAAGAAGATAAAACTGGTAATAAGGATTCCTGTATGGCAGATCCCTTTCTGGACCTGTGCTGTGCAGTTGTAGTTTCTTGTTCCTCACAGTGCTTTGTGCTGGTGGGGTGTAGAGGCAGCACAACCCAAACCTGGGCTGGCAATGAACTCATCTTTCCTGTTGCTTCCTCTCCAGTTCTTCCTTTTTCTTTCAAATACATTTTTCTGGCTCCATCCCTAACTGCCTGGAAGTGATTTGTTCAGCAGCACAGTCCCCTGGTTTTCAAAGGCCACAGGCTGTTCTCCCTTGTTTTCTGCCTTCCTTCCTTCTCTCTGGCATTCTGGGAAACAGTCTGACAGACGTGGCTTCTTTGCAGCCACCAATTAACAATAATCCAAATAACTGCAATGGTCACAGGTAGAAGAAAAGATCAGTTTGAAAGTAGAGCTCTCTGTGCGAGTGGAAATTTCTGTAAATCTGGTAAGGAGAACTTGAGAGAAGTCCCATGTTTTAATTGCAATGTAAAAGGAAATTTCTTTGGGTTTTTTTTTTTTTGTTTTTTTTTCCCCAGCTCCATTTTAAATGTTTCTTTGCCTTGTTCTAACATAGAGGTTGGAATATGTCACCACTCATGGTGATGTGGGCCAGCATCAGGGAGCACTGGGGTCTGATGCCCACCCAGCCCATCACTGGCATTTTGGAGTCACCCCCCATGCTCCCTACCCCCTTGAGGGATTTTGAAGGGTGCTTTGGGTATCCTTACCCTTTGAAATGGGAAATGGGGTGCAGCAATGTGGAAGGGTGAGGGCTCAGTTGGCAGTGGGCTCTGAGTGCCTCCAGCTGGGCTGGGGGAACCTCTGAACCTGCAGCCTCATAAAGGGGGGAAGAAGGAGTCTCCTGTTTGTCACACATCAGGGAGTATCAGGAGGGAAGCCAATTTCTTACCCCAGTACCTTCCTCTTTTCTACTTCTCCACAGTTTGAAACCCATAAATCACTTATTTGAAATGTGTTTAAGGAGAAGAATATTTTCCCCTGCATTCCCACTTAATGCTTTGTAGCAAGTACGGTTGGGATCATTCGTGTGCAAAAGCAAGAGAAATATTCTTCTTTGATACAGTATCTTCATTTTAGGCAGCTTCCTCTTTTACTCAGTTCTTAGATGCTAATTCTGAGTTCTTAGATGCTGCTCATCCTGCCACAGAAAGCAAATGCAAAACAGGATATTTTAATTTTATTAATAATGAATGTTTACATAATTAGCTGAATTACTTTGTTCACTTTGACATTTTGTCATTGTGGACCTGTCTTTCTCTCTTTTAAAGCATGTTAGTAGTGATGGGAAGCACAGGGGTGCTGCTGGAATCCTGGTGGTGCTGAGCATCTCCTTGCAAGGATGAGGGCTTTGCTTTTTCCATCTGGTCCTTCAGGTCTGCATGAGATTGGGTCATTTGCTTCTCTAGAAATTCTCCCTTGTGAACTGGCACAGTCTCATAAGGGTGAGATATTCACCCAGCCTGAAATTGCTGTTGTCTGACATATTTATGTTTTTAACTTTTGGGTTTATGTAGTTAGGAAAAATGCTGTTTTGCAAAGATGTTTCTTGGCCAGAAAAGGAGTGTGGAGGTTCTGGTGGTATTGGGAAAAAAACTAAGAGGGTTTTGTTTTCATGGGTTTTGTTGAAAAAAGAAGCAAGGATAAGTGTTAAACAACAGGGTGCCAGTGGATGATGGAGAAGCTGAAGGAATGACTTTTTTCCCTGTTATGTGAGTGCTTTGGCTTTCTCACACTTGCTCCCCTGTTCCTTCAGAAAGGCCCTGCAGCCTGCAGATAACAGAAATTAAATTAGTATTGATATAACATTAGACACTCCTATTAATATTGACAGTCTGTCGATACTGTTGTGCTACTTTTGTAATACGGGATGTTAACGGATAATACTTTAAATAAAAACACACTAATCTTATAATCACTGAACAAGTAGTGGGGTCTTGACTCAGCTCACTCCTCCTCCCAGCTCCCCCATCCTCCTGTGCTGACCCTGCCTGC
This sequence comes from Heliangelus exortis, assembly GCF_036169615.1. Taxonomy (NCBI): domain Eukaryota; kingdom Metazoa; phylum Chordata; class Aves; order Apodiformes; family Trochilidae; genus Heliangelus; species Heliangelus exortis. Next base: position 17,471,378 of record NC_092433.1, on the reverse strand, counting down.
CTGCAGCATCCCTGTGAATCCAAGGGTTGGGCACATTGCTCCCTCCAGGCTTGAACCTGTGGATGGGGGGATGTGGTGGGGCAGAGATGATGGCTTTAAGTGTCAAGGTAGGAGCAGTGATGGAAACCTCCCCACAGCTGAGATTTTGAGTTTGGGAGCCCTTTGGGGCTGTGGGTAGGTGCAGACCAGGCTGCCTGGTGAGTCCTGGAGCAGTGGGGTTTTACTCCTCAGGTTTTGATGGGGTGCTGCCCACCGCCCTTGCGTATGTTTGCAATGTTTGGTGCATGAAGCAGTGCAAGGATGATGCTGAAATTCCCCAAATCCCTGTCGGACCCCTCTGGCTGAGCATGGACAGGGCAGGAACAGGCAAGGTCAGAGCTGTGCCCTTAGCCTGCCATGCTTGTCTGCATACTTTGCATGTGTTAGGAGCTCCCCCGTCTCCCGTGAACTTTTTTTTCCTTTCAAGTCTATCATGAAAATCACCATGTTCATCAGAGCTAAAGTTATTTGTTAAATGGTGTAAAAAAAATCTGCATTAAACAATAATGATTGCTTTGGTAAACACAGATGTCTTTGTATTGCGCAGCGGGTTTTGTACGCAAATTTGTACCCGGCTGTAAACCAGAATTTGCCATCTACCTTGAAAAATGGGAACCACAATCCATGTTAATTACCTCTCCTTTCACCCCCCCCCACTCCACCTGCTGTGCTGCTGCAATCTGTTGCTCCAGTGCCAAAATCCAGCGAGCTCCAGGAGGGGCTCAGCAGTGAACAGGTTGATGCTTGCAGGTGTGTGCCCCTTGGAGCAAGCTCCAGGCTTAACTTCTGCCCCTTTCTTTCCTAACTAGGAGGAGATTTTTAAAAGAGGAAGGGTAAAGCCCTTGCTGGAAAACCATCCAGTGATGCTCAGTTATTCACCATATTATTAATGCTTATTTGGACGCTGCTTGGACTGCTGGATTAAACAGCTTTCCTGTTATGTATTGAATAAAATGAAATACATGTCACAACAGCAGTGCTATGGTGGTGACAACCATCCTTGGCTGTGCATCTCATTAGAAAGATATACATTTTTCTTTGTTGTGTTGCTGTGAATGACAGAAGTTGACAAACATCTTTTAAGAAGTTGGTGTGTGGAGAAAGTTACACTTATGGTGCAGAAACAAAGAAGCAACAGCTTGTTCTGAAGGCAAATAATAATTTTCTACACGTGCGTTCTATAAATCACCCTCTTCTGCCACAGTAATTACTTTTTACTTTGTTAGTGCATATATATTGAAAGACATCCTCATCTGGATCACTTGCTCTCCGAAAGAAATCCTGAAGGGTTCAAGGATCAGAATGTTTTGGAACTTGCACTTAAACCAGGATTAAAATCCTCAAATTTCACAGTTCTAAAGACTGAATCGATTTGCCAGAAGTACCATGTGAGCTCCCAGGGATCAGTTGAGTTTTCCTGTAATGTTTTTTGAGGGGCAAGGAGTTGCTAGGTCTGACAGAGAAAAGAGACTCAAGAGGAGAAACAGCAGGTAGGGTCTCTGCTTGGTGTCAGCAGAACAGTGATGTTTGCATAGTTTGTGCTGATCAGGCTGCACCTCTGCAGGTGTCTGGGACTGGCCCAGATGAACCCTTCCTAAATTCAGAGCAGCAGCAATAATTCTGCTTGCAATAACTCTGCTTGTGCTTGGGCATCTTTGGACCAGTACTGGGAGGAGTGAGGAGGAATAAACTGAGGGGGTTTAACTTTTTTTTTTTCTTCAAAGAATACTTTCCAAAGTTAAGAATGAAGGTGTTCACCATTCTGGCTTAAATGGCTTTTGCCTATTCATGATGAATCAGAAAAGAAGGCATTGCATATTCAGCTGCATTTGCATGACTCCCTGGATTTCACAGGCGTTGTATGGGTGCCAAGTGGGTGCTGTGTTGACCCACAGAAACTTGAGAACACAGTTGAGAAACCAGTGGGAAGAGGCAAGTGTGGACTTGCAGGAGGGAGAAGAGGAGGGGAGGATGCAGGCTGGAATCCCCTTTTCTCACCAGCCCTCTGCCTCCAACGTGTGATGGAGTCAGTGAGTGCACAGCCCACTCCTGGAAACATCTGTACCTGCTGCAAAGAAACTTTGCTGAGGCTTTGTTGGTGATGCATGGTTTAGTGTGGGTTGGTTTGGGGTTTTTTGGGTTTTTTTCCTTTTTTTTTTTTTTTTTTTTTTTTTCATCCTTCAGTGTCCTGAAACAGAGAACAGAATTTCTGCAAGAAATCATCATTTGGGGAGACTTCTGTATTGGAGGAGTTCTCAGCTTACACTCACCCTTGCGTCTGAAATTGTTTTACTTCTGTTACAAGTAACACCTAAAATTGCCACTTAACCTTGCAGGCACTTTGTTAAGTCTGTATTTTTGATTGTAGCAGCTGGGGTGGAGTTTCCTTTGGGAATTCAAGGAGTAGGAAGTGTTGTTTGTAGTTTTTTGTTGGGTTTTTTGCTGACTGGTGCTAATGTGTAGGTGGGGATGTGCTGCTGTTTTTGTAATACTTTTATTGTTTATGGAATTGTTAGTTAATTGATGGTAACAATGCCTGGAGCCTGGGAGAGGTATTCTTTTATGTTTGTTCAGATCAGAACAAGTAAATAATTTCAGAACTTGAAAAGAGATTCGAGATTATTTGCCTTAATTTATTTACCTTGCAGGTTTGCATCTATGATTTCCATACCTTATTATCAAGTTCCCCCAAATGAATTTGTGTTATTTCTAGCAAAGCAACAGATGAGAAGAATTATTTTATTTTTTCATTTTTATTCACTAGTGTGTAGCTGGAGCCCCCCAGATGGACCCAGGAGCTGCACCTGAACCCATGTAGTTTGTGTGGGTGTGGTGGAAGTTCTAAGCTGAGAATGTCCCTTTTTCCCTTGCAATAATTTTGATGTGAATGTAGGAGACAGTGGAGTATCCGATGGATGAAAATCTATCTTTGAACTCTTCTTAATTGCTTCATGGTTTACTCAGACTAAAACCTACTTGGTAATTTTTGCTTCCACATTTATCCAATGAAATAAAATTCAAACCAGCCAACAAAGTAGAGAATGTTTTTTATTTATATGTGGTGTAGTTCCATCTGGTCCATGTTAAGGACCTCAAAATATATGTGATTAGCTCTATAGTTCACTGCTAAAGGTAGCAAAGCTGGCTTTTAACATTTTTCAAATTTGCAGCTATCATCTCAAAACATTTGCTGGCATTTCCTGACTCTGATTACCAACCAAAGATTTTCTGGGTTGTCTTTTCACTTTTTAGAAGTATGTTGCATAGTTTTCCTGCTTAAAACCCCACTGAAGCCTCTGCTGTTCCCTTTGTAGCTCACATGCAAACTATCCATCTCTGTCAAGACTGGTCAGTCTCAAATCCCAAAGCTCAGTGGTAGGAAACGTCAGATAACTTATACTATTAAAGTAGTAAAATTTATGGCTGTTGCCAGCACTGAGCTCATACTCAATAAAATGAAATGCCACGCATTAGAAATAATAGGAAAGGTGAGCTGTGCTGCTTCAGAACAATTAAAGGGAGGATTTAAAGTGTTTGCTAGAAGCCAGCTCAGAAATTCCCGTTGAGTGCACAAGGAAGACTCAGCATCATCAGTTTACCCCACTTTCAGGCCTTTGCTAATCAAAGCCCTGTTTTCCCACAAACTGAGTGGTTGAGGCCTTAGAGATAAAAAAAAATTCTTTTCTGCATTTAAGCCAGATCATCCCCTTTTGCAGCCCTTTTGCATCAAATGCATGTTTGTACCTGGAGTCGGTGTGCAGAGGAAGCCTCATCACCACCACAACCCCCCAGAAAGGTCCAGAGGAGCTCATGAATCCACTTGCAGGGGGTTTTCTGCCCCAGGCTCCCTGGCAGGGTGTTTCCTAAGTGCTCTGCCTGTTCTCTGCACCTTAATGCTGGTGATGGAGAGGAAATGTAAGCACGAGGTGTGGACATCACTCTCCAGTCCCTTGCATTAGCAGAAAATGCTCCCAGCACCTACCACACAGCATCTGCCTTGTGTAGCAGCCTTGGGGGGGATTTTCCATGTGTAGTTTTCTCTGGGCATAGTAGTAATTTGGGGATTTTTTCCCTAAAAGTGCAGTATTTAGCCCTGGAGGAGGCTCCCTCTTAACCTCAAGTATGTCCAGAAGTGCGTAGCAAGAAGTGCCAGGGATTTTCAGGAGTTGAGCTGAAGGTGTTGTTTGAAGTTAACCATATTTTATTTTCTCAGACCCTTTCTTGGGACTTAATTTATATAGCACTGTGATGGGCACGTATAAACATTGTGATCAGGTTACAGTACGAGTGGAAAAGGAAGACTCATTTTCTTCTTCTTTTCTCACAGTACAAATCTAAGAAATCCAGTTGCTTAGCCCATAAAATGCACATTTCTGCTACGGATTAGTCTTATTTTAATGAGGCTCTTACTTATACAGTAGTACATTAGCAAAGTGTCCTCTGATTTTTATGTAGCAAATGTTTATGCACGGATTCAGAGGGGCCCAACTGTAAGTCCCCTGCCCCCCAATTCCCAGGATGGGATATTTGGGTCAAAAAAGCTGTCAGTATGAACAACATGAGATTGGGGACATTTTTGGGTCACACACAGGTGCCTGGGACTCAGGAAATCAGTGCACGGGACCCCCGGCGGCTCCACAGCCTCAAGGAGGGGGTTGTGCCCAACCTGCTGGGTGCAAAATCCTGCTTGGATCCAGGGTGTAAAAAGGTTTATAAAGTGCTGCCCACTTTTATTACACCTCCTTGGAAGCAGTGGTGAAGTGAAGCAGAAAGCCTGGCAGCAGGATGAAGACATCCTCTGTCCATCCCTGCCTGTGAAGCTGAACCAAAGCCTTCCTGCACTGCTTAAAATTGTAATTTTGGATAAAAGGCTGTGTAATAACTTGAGCAATGTGTGAGAAGATCTCGTGTTAATACTGTATAAACCTTCTTTAACTTCAGGAAGCTTAGAGTCAAATTTGGCAGAGCTTACAAGGGCAGCAAACGTGGACCCACACAACTCCAGTAACCGAGAGAATCGGCTGACAAACCTGCAGTATTTTGATTTTTTTAGAAAGCTATCTGAATTCTTGAGAGTATTTACTTCCTTGTGAGTGTGTGTAAAAATATATATTAGACTTAACCTATATGTTAAAAATTTCAACCTCATGTTCTGTGCGAGGATTTTTTCCCATCTCTTTGGGAAGTGCAGTTTAGGTACTCTGGATTTCAGGTTTTTTTAAAAAGAGGCACTAAAGGTAGGTTAATTGTGGAACTAGGAGGCTCCACTGACTCATCTTCTGAATAAGGAAATTCAGATGTGTGGTGACCTCAAGAAAGTGAATTTTTAGAGCAGTTGAAGTTAGAAATCTGGGATAAATTCGGGTATTTGAAAGTCATGGTAACAACCATTTGTAAGAGTGTATCATGCTCTATAGTAAGATTGCATAAGGGCACAGGATGAAGCATCTGGTTTGGTTTTTTTTTTTTGTTACATTTTTTTTTCACTTTTGGCATTCTATTTGTGACAATTAGATGACTCTATTAACTGTGTGTGGAAGGAAGCAGTGTTGTGAAATGAAGGGAGATTTTCTTCATCTGTTACTCTGTAGGTAATTTTTGTGCTTTTTCCAGTATTTAAGTACCTCTTAACTGCTTGCTGTCCATCTGTATAGCATTCATGGTACTGTAAACTAGTATATGTAGCATGACCTTGTAACTTGCTTTGTTTGTGCATCTGCCAGTACAATATGTTGTCTTTCCTTAAAATGCAAATATGCTCCACACAGTACAGAGCTCCTTAATCAGTAAATAAATGGAGGTAAAAAATTGTACCTAATACCCATTTAATTTAAATTCATTTTATAAACATAAAGACGCCTTTTAAGAGAAGCTTTAATTCAGACTAGCACCTTGATTTGTGGTTGCCATGGAGAATCAAATCTGTCATTTGACAAGAAAAGTCACCCATTTATGACAGCACTTTATCTTGTCTCTCCAGGGGAAGAAAATGTCAAAAGTGAGAGCAGAAAAAAATAAAGCCTTGAAACACCAGAATTTCTTGATTTCATTTTTATTATTCAGCTATCATATCCTTTCTGATAATAGCAAGTTGGTGAAAATAAATAATGTTCCTACAGTAAAATCAAATATTTCCTATTGGAATGGACAGGGCTCTTTGTGATTGTCAGTGCTGTGAAGTCTGGCAAGAAATAGTGTTATTAGATAAACCCACAGTGCCCAAATCTCATTTTCTTTTCATTACAGTGTCAAAATAATTATACCTGTGTAATTTGGGTAAGAAATTGTAGAATAAGTAAAATGGTCCATTGGAAGAGATTGCTTTAAGCTTGCGTTCATTATAGGGTGGGGTTTTTACATGCTGAAGAAAAAGAAAAAAGAGAAAAAAAAAATTTGTATAATTTCATTTGAATAAAAATGTCTGGTTACTCTTTCATGTTCTCTGCAACCAGAGGAGACGGCAAATGCTGTGTTCTGCTGGGTCTTTCACATCCGTGCATCTTTTACAAAGGAGAGCTAAAAGAGGCAGGAGTTTTAACACTTTTTTTTGATTCTCAGGTGAAAATCTCTGAAGAGTTTCAAAGACATTCGGCGAAATTGGTTATCATCTAAAATTTTTTTTTGAAGTGATTTTGTTTTGTAGGATTAAGAAACGGCGAGAATCGGGTGTTCTCAGGAATGTAATCAGTATCCCAAGTGTTTATGTGTGTACATTTAATCCAGATAGAGAAGTAAGTTGCCCCCGGGGGAGAAACACTTACTGTAGCATTTCATGACTTTTTACATAAATCTAAAAAGTGTCGTTGAAAGGAGAAGACTAAAATAATCCACTCTGCCACCTCTTTCTTGAGACGGCGTTTGTGCCTTTCGCAGTGTTGCGGGGTTTGATGTGGTTCAGGAGTAATCTTGTATCAATGAGATAGCATTATAATAGAAAGTCCTTTAGTGGTTTAGTGTAAATATTGGGCTGGTAGGGGAGCTGCTTGCTGGAGCGTTTGTGCCTGCAAGAGATTACAAAAAGGGAGAGAAAGGGAAGGGTCGGAGGCTCTTTTTTTTTTTTTTTTTTTTTTTTTTTTTTCCCTTGAAATTGGCTGGCAGTGCTGGATCCATAGCCAAAGCTAGTTGGGATCTGCTGTGAGAAAACAGGCAGCACAATAGTTCCCTATTCCTGCCTTCACGTGGAATCTGAAGCCAAATCCTGGTCTTAAATACTTGTGTGTCACTCTGCTTGCATTCACCAGGCACTTACCATGCCTGTCCGGTGGAAGTAAGTGTTGGGTTCTGTCCTGGGGCTCTTTAAAAATGTTTTTTTGTTTGTTTTTTTTTTTTTTTTTTTTTTGCAAATATCACCTTAGTGGGGAAATGCAATTTGGATTATTTTTTAAATATTCTTTTGGGTTTAACACATATTTTAGGAAGCGTGTTCGGATGGGCTAGGAAAATGTGGTAACTTAGGGTGGTTTTGTGAGAGCGTCTGGAATGAGAGAGGGTGAATTAAAGATGCTCTCTGGGGTTATGGAATCTTAAAGATATTAAAGGGTCTGATTTCCATAATGTCTGTCTCTCCTTTTGCCCAACTGTTGATATAATCTGCTTTAAAATCGATTTGCTGTCATCATGTAATCAAAGCCTTAATTGCATCATCATTGACTCCAGCATTTTTTGCTGATAAATTTGTGCAGCTGATGGTGAAAATGTTGTGAAAAAAAGAGACAACAAGTGCTTGAAATAATTTTGCTGGGTGTGCTGTTTCTTGCATGTGGATGAAAAATTTCACAGATAATCCAGAAGTCCCTGAATTTTACAGGAAGAGAGTGGAAAATGTTTTTCTGTGTTCAAAACCGTGAGGCTTGGTGCCACAAGCTGTGTAATATGTTGAAGTTGAGAATATACAGAGGACTAACAGAAGATTGATATTTAGCATGGCCTTGTCAAAACTGTCTTTTTATTTAGTCCACTTCAAAATGTAACTTGCTGTAAGTTTTTTCTTAAAAAATTAATGAAAAAAAACAGGGGATGGTGGGGGTAAAGCTTATGATTTGCTGTGAGGTTGTTTCCCAAAGCACTGAATTATCTCTGTCCGAGGGGAGACCGAAATATTTGTATAGACCAAAAAAATTGTAACTTCTCTCTCTAGTTTCCAATGAAATGTCTGATACCCTGTCCTGAAAATCACAGATGGAAACTTCATCTCAGCAGAGTGCTACAGCAGTAATGAAATGAAAGTAGCAGCGTCTCATTTACATTTCAGAAATAGTTCTCTTGTAGTTTCCTGTTCAATCTAGCAGATTTTTTCAGGTCAGTTGTTACCCACATTCAGAGGGCAGCACGTTAGGTTTGACCCTTGGTGCTGTGTGAGTCTGGAGGTGCTGCAGCAGTAACCAAAGCAGCAGCAGCCACTGTTTGATGCTGTTTCAACAAAGGTTAACTCCTTCCTCTGGGCTTTTGCAGCTCCCTTCAGTCAGAGCTGCTGCAGCATGAGCTTTCCTCAGTTTTTTTTTATTTATTTTGCTGATGGATTTCAGTTGCATTTTTGTTTTGCTCACCTGTTTCAGAAGCCTGCTTGACTCTGATATAAAACAGCAATGCTCGCAAATTTTTTCTTTAAGAAGAAGTCAAAGTAAATACATACTTGGTAAAAGTCAATCTCATGCTTTGTAAGAGAATATATATCTGCTGGGTGCTAATGAGCCTGTGTATGGTCTGCCAATGCCTTTTAGGGGAGTCTTTGAGAGAAAAGAATGTGCAAATTTTTTGGGAGGATGCGGAGTGCCACCCGTCGGGGTAAAAATGTGATGCTTGGTAGTTGCTGGGTATCAGTGCAGCACAATAAATACCATTTAGGTACTTGGCAAAACTGAGACACGCTGCTGCTTTTGAACAACACCTGTGACTTCCTCTAAAATTTGGAAATCAAGGTGCTGAGCGTTTAGTAAGTCTTCAGAGAGCACCCATTTGATTTTACCAGATCTCCGAAGCTGCCTGAGCAAACCCAAATGGGCACATAATGGACAGGGATGACAGCACAGCTCGTTGCCATGTAAAGAATTCTTCTTTTTTAATGTATGGATGCATATGTATGTGTGGATGTATTTTTAACAGAGCTGCAGTGTCTCCATGCGGGCGGTGCAGAGGAGTTGTCACCAGCCAGGGGAAGCCAGGGCAGCTGCCTGACACTCACCAAGCCCAGAGGGTCCTGCTGACCTCTGGTCTGGTGGGGGAAATCAAGTCCCAGAGTACCTGAGCATCCTCCTTGGGCAGTGCCATGCTGCTGAGGTCTGGTGGGGGAGATCAAGTCCCAGAGTACCTGAGCATCCTCCCTGTGCAGTGCCATGTTGGGTACCAGGCACCCTCTATGAGCCTCTGTAGTGAAAAGTGTGAAGTGTATTTAAAAGGGAGATGTCTGGCAAACATGGGCATTTTTGCAGTGGTGATGGTGATGCCACTGCTTGACCACCTTGGCAGAAAGTACCCCAAGGAGGAGCAGGAGCTCCTGGTTCCTCACTGAGCCACACGTTGCTTTGGAGTCACCAAGTTCTTAAGGGCACTGGAAGACTTCTTGTGGGCTCCTCATGGGAAAAATCAGACTTAAGATTTGTTGATCTTCAGAATTTGGAGCTGATCTCTCCACCCTGCCCTGCCATTAGCAGTCCCCAGTGCCCCCAGCAGTGTGGTGCAGCAGGTGATTATGCTGTTGGGTTTGGTGGTGGGGACTTGGGGTGTGGGTCTCTTGTTGTCATCTCCTTGCTGCACTCTGGTTAAAGCTGCTTCTTGCTGTTGTTTCAATTCTCATTTCTTAAAGGTAGAGGAAAAAAATTCTCTAGAAATGACATGCATTAAAAACAGGTGTGTGTGAAAACAGCCTTCAAAAGATGATACCATTTGCCACATGAGATTTGGGAAATTACAGTGACACAGGTCACCTTAACCAAACCCTAAATGTGAAACTCTCTTGATATCATGATGTTTTGGGTTGTGGTGGGGGTTTTTTTTGTTTTGTTTTATTGCTTTTCTTACCAACGAGCCTTGTTTGGGCTTTGGCATGCCATCCAAACCCAAGTGTTTCCAAGCTTGCTACATGGTTCTCTGTTCCTTCTTTCTGTTTGCCCACCAACTGGGACCAGTTTTGCAGAAGTGCTCTTGGGTTTGCAACCACAGCTGAGGCCTGTTGGGGCTGTCTTTAGCACATGGGGTCATCAGGATCCATAAAGACCACGAGTCAGGTGGCCTCAGATTGGTGCCTGGAGTTATTGGGTAGCTCAAACCAGCAGAGATCAACAGCCTCCCTCTTGCTTTGCCTCAGTTTCCTACCAGGGAGATGGTTGTGATGCCCTCAAACTTCTCTATGAGGTGAGGAGATTTTTGTTAATCTCACAGACCATGATTCTACAATGAAGGAACTGGGGGCAGGGTCAAGAGGAGCTTGGTAATTCTTGACTTGGTGTGGTCTGTGCTAAATTAGTGGTGTGTGTGCTACTGGAGGTAAAAAATGCTTCCTAAGTGCACCTTAGCTGGGAGTCCCATAGAAAAAAAGATGATTGTGTAAGTGAAGACTTGATCGTAAGACTCCTTCTGAAGGTGTAAATCAGGATTTCATGTTGATGTTGCCAACTTTGTTGCCTGGTTTTTGCAACCTTAACGTTATTTTAATATAGCTTTGGATGCAGTTCTGTAAAGGATGCACAGCAATATGTTAACATGCTCTGCCATCCCACATTTATGGCTTGTAATAAGTTTTCCTTTTTTTTTTCCTTTTTCTGTATTGTCTTTGCCAAAAAAAAAAATAGTGATTCTGAGCACTGACTGTAGTACGTGTTCTTATTGCTGTGTTTTTGTTTGATTCTGGGTCCTGTGTCCCCTATTTTATCACCAGATCTCAAGGCTCTTACTCTGTTCTTTTGTATCTGGGAGAAGCAGTCAGGGAAATCCATGCACTTGACCAAGATCCCTGCTCAGGGCAAGGGATGGAGGGGTGGTGGAGAGGGCTGGAGGCAGAAGAGCAAGCACAGAAGAGGTTCTCACCACCAAAGCCAGCCCCTTGCAAACTTTTTAGCTGAAATTTAAACGCTGGGGGCAGGGGAAGATGTGCTAAAGTTAAATATTTTTGTCTAGATGGATCAGGGTTGTTTTTTGAGGGGGAGCCTTGTGAAGCTTTATTTTTTATTGTCTAAGGGAAACAGCAATTCTCGTGCTCTGTGAAAAGTTTTTTGTAATAAGGGTTTTTTAGTAATTGGAATGGTTACTCAGATGGAATAGTTTTGGTGTTTTTTTCTGTTGTTTTTTCTCCCACTGATGGGTGTAGCTACACTAGTCTCATCCAAACTGGAATGAAGACAGAAAGGTAGGATTCATTTCTCCTATTTTGATGTCCAAATATACTGGTTCAAGTGGACCCACAGATGACCAAATTGATCACTTCAGCAGTTCCTGTGCCTGGCTTTCAGGATGATGGGAGATTGGTGTTTTATTACTGATATTCTCACTAGTGCTCATCTTGGGACAGTGTGTTTTAGCTCTCTCTGCCTAAATTTCACCATGTATAACATCAGAGAACCTTTACTGACTTTACAGGCTTTACAACTATCATGTGTGCACTGAGGTGATCCCAAAGTACCAGCACCTGGTCCCATTTCCCTCCTTTCCCCTTCCAGCTCGATGTGAGCCCTTCCTGAGGACTGGGCAATCCTGGTCTTAGCTTTCTTAATTAATTGATCAGGGGGCTGGATTGAAGAAGCAGGAGTGCTCGGCATCTGGAGAGGTGTTTTCAGGGGTGGTATAAGGGGGGCTGTTTGTTTCTCTAGAGACTGGCTGGCCCCCTTGGATGGGGCAGTGTTTCCCAAGGCAGTAGCTGGTGTTTCTTGGGGCTGCCCACACTTCTGCTCTTGCAGTCTCAGGGCCTCTTCTGAGGTTTCTTATGCTCCTCTCAATGATGTGAGGCTGAAATGTAATTATCAGGGATAAGGTCCTCCAGAGCAGACCTTTAAAAGTCCTATATAAAGATGCTGCTCTTAAGTAATTCAATATTTCAACTGCTCTGTGCCGGATTGATTGATTGATTAATGGAGGAGTTCATTTAATTAATCCAGGCCTTCACTAAGTCACATGTGTTACAGTAAATACTGAGATGCTGGTGATAAAGGGGGTGGTTTGGGGCTGTGGCTCCTCACTTGCTTCTCTCATCCCTTTGGCTTTCCAGCCAAGCTCTGGGCACAGCATCACCATGAATGACTGAGCTGCACCAGGGCTCGTGCTGGGTGCATCTCCTTGCTTTGCTATCTAGAGGCTGCTACGTATATTTTGGGTGCCAGGCAGACGTGAGACTTTGTCACTTCCCACGAGTGTACATGTGGAGCGAGACGGCTTTTCCCCCCTCTTGGCCCCAGCAACGTGCCCAGGGAGTTTGCCTCCAATTTTGGATTCTATCAACTTGATAACGTAGCTGCACGTTGACAGGGACAATATCTGCTGTTCCTGAGCAGGTCCCTCTGCTGCCTGCTTGCTTAGGTTTTGTTTGCTTTTTGCTGGCCAACTTCGGTCCTTGGTGGGGTTCAGGCACCTCCTTGGCCCGAGGGTTGGTTGATGTGTTCATGTGTGTTGTCATGTTGTATAGGTGTCCCTGTAGCACCTCAGGGAGCTGTGACACTGGCTACAGAACACCCAAAAGCTGCAGGTTGCAGCCCAAAGCCTGGTCTCTTGGCCATGGAAGAGCTGGATGTGGAGCTGAGAAGCCTGGTTTGCAAGCTGATGGATTGCTCCTCACCTGCCTTCCTCAGCAAAAATCCTTGCTTGTCCTCATTTGTATCCCTAACAGATGACAGCTGGGGTTTGCTCTGAGGGTTTCTGTGTCCATTCTGAGTGCTCAGGGTGTATGGGGCCAGGCTGTTGTGGGCAGCTGTGCAGGAACTCCTCCCATAACACAATCCTCAGCTCGTGTTGGTTTTATGCAGAAAGATGTCTTCGGGGGATAAAAAGGGGGTGGCTCCCTAAGGTTTGGTGAAAAGTCCCCAGATCTGTCACTATACAATAAAAAGACAAAAAGGAGACATGACTGTCCCACCACAAACCCTTGGCAGGGGCAGGGACTCAAAGCTGCATTTCCTGGGCTGTGTCCCAGTGGCTCTGTACTGGAGAAGCAAAATCTGGGGAGTCCAGGATCAGTGACTGCTGTAAATTCCCCTCTGTCCAAGCTTTGTGATGTAGAAATAGATGAACAGACATCCCTAGGATGGCCACACAGGGATCCCCATTACTTTGGAATGAAGACTATTAGGAGTCCCAAATTCTGAGCAGCCTCAGGACTGGGTTTGCTCCCACAGACCCATCGTGTGGGCAGTTGCACAGCAGCTGAGCCCCCTTTTTGTCTTGCTCAGTTTTTGGAAAAAAGGAGTGCAGGCTTGATTTGTGGGCAGGCTGTTCAGGGCTGCTGTCAGAGGTCAGTGGTTTGTTGTGTGGTTAGCTTGGTTCTCAGCCCTGTGTGTTGAAAGGTAATGGGTTCATCTCCAAGAGACCTTTTTCTCAGCAGGATGTCTGACTGCCTGTTGCCCCTGTTTTCTCACTTGTTAGTCTTTACAGAATTTAGTCAAGGTAGAATATTTGATGAATACCCTTTGATAAAAGGTGCTTTTTTTTTTTTTTTTTTTTTCTTTTTTGATTATGCTTGCTGTTGTAATAGTGTGAAATGCTGATGGAAATCCAAGTGAAAACGAGCACTAAACACCAGTGCAGTGGGTGATGGGTTAACTTGCAGGGACCTTGTGTTGCTTGTGCTGCTGGTGTAATTTCACAAGTGCTGGGCAGGAGGATGCTGCTGTCAGCCACTGGGGCTTCAGGAGAGTTTGCTGGTCCCTGGCTGGGCAGTGTCCATGCAGGTGGATCCCTTCCCTCTGGTTCATGGCTATTGCTGCTTCCCAGCCCAGGAGGGAGCATCTTGCCCCTCTCTTTACCTCCAGTCCCCAGCGAGTGTGGGATGGGAATCCTGCCTGGCTTGATGCTGGCTCTCCCTCCTGTAAAGGAGCTGGTGCAAGCAGGAGTTTTTAAGCTATTGGATTTGGAGTTTCTGCATTGTTCATCTGATTAAATTGTACTTAATGAGCTTTGTGTTGCAGCCTTTTGTTTCGGCGTGAAGATTTTTTGGGGGGCGAGAAAAGATAAAAATCATCTAAATGAAGCTTCATCATTTAAAGCACATATAAAAAAAAAACTCCGTGAGATGCCTTTTATTCCTCAGTCCTTTATCTTCCCTCCCAAGCTTTCCGAGAACGAGTAGTGTGCATGTTGAGGTTTATCTTGGCTTTTATGTGCAGTGGCCACAATGCTTAACATCCAGCCCGTTTGAGTTGCATTTCACAGGGCTCTGGCAATCCCTTTTATAAAAGGGACTGATCTGCTAACATCACCCTCTTTAGATCTAGCAGGCAGGATGTTCCTCCATACAATGAAGTGCTCACAGGCTCTCTTAGCAGCCCAGTAAGTGAATGATTTCAAGCCTGGTGGGCAATACTTGTGTCCATGCGTAACACAGACAGACCACAGTAGTAGGCAGCTGCATGTAATTTTGAACTCCACTCATTGAACTGTAATAAAACAATATAAGCACTGCTCGGGGGAAAGATTGGATGCAGTTATCCTTACACAGGGCTCTGGCATATGAAAGCAGTGCTGGCTGACAAGAGGATTTTGAGATTTGATTTTGATTGAATTGCAGAATTGAACAGGCCAGGAATGTCAGTGGAAGGCTAAATGCCTGTAGTGCCATAAAGTTTTATTCATGTGAGGCTTTCCAATATAAAGTAGATGGATTATTGGAGAAGGTGTCAAGGGACGTGAAATAGAAGTGCCCAAAACATAAAATGTGGGTATAAGGATAAAATTACTTCTTGCTTGGCACATAATTAGCTCACAAAAATGTTTCGAGTAGTTGTTTGTTTATTGTTCAACCTTTTTAAAGCTAGTTCATTACATAATATAAAATAATAGTCTTTGGCTTTTACTTCAGATCTCTCTGTGGCTGCAATTCATACAGTTTTTAGGAACAGTTTTTTAAAAATACTGTCTTAATTTATGTATTTTTTTCTTAATTAGAAAAGGAGTCTCGTTTAAAAAAAAAAAAGGAGGAGGGGGGGAGGAAAAGTCCACAGGATAGAAAGGAAAAGGGGAAAAAAAAGAGCACAGGATATGAACACTCAGCAGACACTGAAAACTATTATGCTCAAAAACAAGAGCTGGATGTGTATTCACATACCACAACACACTGACTTATTTCATAGCTCAGTAATGCATACGTAATTAGAGTCAAATTTGCATAGGACAGCTGATATCCAAATTTGTGTGGCATTAGGGACAGCTTCACTCGTTTGCAGTGAACTATGAACAGCAAATGAAGTTGCACAGAAGACTGGATGTGGGTTAGCAGAAGTGTGCTGCCTTTTTGTGCCCAAATTCTTGATCCATTTACAGACCTCTATGTTGGTTAACATTTTCCCCTAAACATGCTCTAAATCACACACATTATGACTGCAGGAAAATAATCATAGCTTTATGCTACACCCATTCACTGAGAATTATAAAATAAACAGTCAAATAGCCTTCTTATTACAAGCCCTTTATTTTCTGGTTTAAATTGCATTTTTTTGGAAATGGGCTCGTTCTGGTAACCTTGCTTTAACCAAGAACTCGAATACCTTTCTATATGTGTATTTTATAGGGAGGTGGTGTGTGGTACATACAAGACTGTCAAATTGGGGTCTCAGATTACCATAAAACAGAAACTTGTGCATTTGTATTTAAAGTTACATTTAAAGAGCAGCATATATTTATCTTCTCTGAACTAGTTGCCTCTGAGCTGTATGTTAAGTTCTTCCATTTCAGTCTCTTCTGATTGAGCTCACATATAAGTTTAGGTATTCTAAGTCCAAAGGAAACACCTGAATGGTTGTTACTGTGTGGTTTTGAATGATTGTTTCTAAAATCTTGTCTTGAGAATCTGATTTGTAAATGCTTCAGGAAAGAAATGCCCCGTTCGGTGTTGGTGGTAACTCTCCACGGATTTGTTAAACTTTTTTTTTACCACACGTTCCCTGGATCATTCCTTCAGAATATCGGGGGTTATTTTGTTGTTATTTAGGTTTGCCAAAAGTAAATGTGCTGAGGATTTGCCTAATTGAAGAGCAGTTTATTTCTGATGAGGTTCTTTGAAGGAAAAGGATTAAAAAAAGCTCCCTTCTTCCAGCCACCCCACAATTCATACCAGCTATAGTCCTTGAATTATGTGTGCTAGAGATGCTGTAGTCAATAGAGAGACTTTTCTTTTCTTCCTCCCCCTCCTTCCCCTCCCCAGCTTAATATTTTTTTTTTTTTCATAGTGTTTCACAGCAGACTGTAATGCAAGGGATTGGTTTGGGGAGGGAGGGGGTGTGAGTATTGTGGGATCCCAGCTGGGGAATGGGGTGAGGATTCTGGGGCCTTTTCAGAGCTGATACAGAATTGAGCAAAGCACTGCCAGCCACCCCCCTGGCCTTGTCCCTCTGCAGAAATAACACCCTTGCCCAGTCCAAGGCACTAAAGTAACTTGTTTAATTTTTCAAATCATCTCCTCTGAGATTTAAGCTTCTAAAAGCTTAAGAAAGAAATAGGGGCTCTTTCTACTCCCTTTTTTCATTTTATTGACTGTACTAATTGGCACCTGCTTAATACAGAGGTAGTTTAAAGTTATTTAGAACTGCAGGTTAAATAGGCAGGGCAAAATGTGGGTAAATTTTAGACAGTTTTCAAGTATTACTTTTACCCGAATTCTAAAATGTTCAGGTTATAAATCCTTTAAAAATACTATTTTTAAAGTAATGCCAAAACCTGTGACCAACGTATTGTGTTTTCAAAGTTTAAATACAAAATAATAAAAAATACATATTTTCTTTTGACATTTTGAAGAAAATCAGCCCAAAGACCTAACTGAAGTTAGCTCTTTCAGTTGTGTTAGAGCATGTGAAAACTGATTAACTTTAGCTATTGGTGATGTCTTCTGCAGCTCAGGAATTTTGTTTCCATTTTCATTGGGATGGGGCTGGAGAGTTAGTTTCAGTAATTCCTTTGGTGATTCAGTAAAACCTGAGGAACTACTGTGGAGCTGAAAAGAGGAATCCTTGTTTTCCAATCAAGCAATAAAATAAAGGTGTGAGAGGATGAGTTCTGGTACTGCTGAGATCTGAAAATACTCAGCTTTCTTAAAACAGATCATGTTCAGTAAATGTTTTAAATGTATAAACATATGTATCCAGCATATTTAAGGAACTTTAGTAAATGTTTTCTTAATTCTGTTGCAATTCCACTTCTCAATCAAATGAAGATCAATATGAATATAACAAAATTACTATCTGATAAAAGTAGTAGCTTCTAACATAGTCATAACGTAAAACCTAGGGATACAAATGAATATGAAAATAACCTATTCTCTTGTTTAGCAGGGAGACAAGTTAAGCTTAATAAAAAGGTGATATTTTATTAAAGTTACTAACCAATTAGAGTTAGCCTTTTCTTTAGAAAATATAAGAGTACAGATGTAAAACAAGATTAAAATCAGATTTAAAGCATGCTTCCTGTTTTCTGATAAAAATCATGATTAAAATTAGTGATAGAAATCACTTTGATTTAAATCAAGCTCATGCTTGGGGTGGATGAGCTTGTGGTCACCAGCATCAGCTCTCTGATGATAAAGGCAGCAAGTCCAAAGTGCCTCCTTGGTCACTTGGCTACCTACAAGAGAGACCCTTGGTAAATTCAGTGGGCAGGATTCCCTATATTGGCCCTTGCAGCCCTTGGCTCCTTTCTGAGAGGATCCATTGGAGTTTGGGGGCTCATGGCAGGTAGGGTGGAGCTGAGTCCATTCCAGGTTGGTTTAAGCTCATCTGTTACAGAACCAGAAATAAAGGAGGAAAAGAGCTCAGGCCCCTTCTCCCTGTGCATCACCTACCCCTGCCATGCAGGCAGCACCCCTGAGACTTCCTGGCCTCCCTGCTTGCTGATTTACTCACTGTTCCCACTTTTTCTCAGCTTTCCCTATGTCTCTCAAGCCCCTTTGAGGACCTGACACAGGCACCAGTTTGCCTTGGCTCCCAACAAGTGATTTTGTGAAATGGGTTTTTCCAGGAAAAGAGCAAGTATTAAGAATTGTTTCATTCTTTCCTCAGAAGTCTCCCTTCCCTTCCAGGAGGAGCAAGTGAGCTTGCAATGAGCTCCTTTTCTTGTGCAGGACCTCTGGTCATGCTCTCATTCACATCTTGCTAGAGCCCCACCCTTCCCACCAGCTTTATCACTTTATCACCAGCTCTTTCTGGTTCCCTTCTGGGCATCCCATGGGATAAGTAGGACCACAGTGAGCTGGCTTCACAAAACCCTTAGGAAGAGCAAAAAAGGCATTTTTTTTTGCCACAGGAGCTGCAGTGCTGGTGGAGAGGAGCTCCTAACAGCATACATCACATCTTCCCTTGACAGGGTCTGGATGTTAAAGAAACCCAACATAAACCCTGATATTCTTTAGGTCAGAGATGTCAAGTAGAGCAGATTGCATTCAAGTTGGACATAAATAATTTAAAATGCCCATAAAGATGGGTCAATGGGCCTTGCATCAGGAGAAGTCAGTTTGAGCTTGCATGCTGTAATTGTTTCCTTATGATGGCTTTTTCTGCACTCCATGTGAAGGAGTGGAAATCCTGCACAATGTGCACAAGTTGAGAGACACGTGGAATTTATTGTAATAGTGTTTCTAGTTGGAAGTTCTCAAAATAATTAGCTTGATTTAGCTCGCTGTATTCCAGACTGTCCAAACTTTTTCTGGAGCATAAATACTTCCCTTGAGTAGTGTTGGCAGCCTGTTACTCAGGCTGTGTAAGGCAGGCAGAGACCTTCCACCAACACTGGATGAAGTCAACTCTGCTGGAGGAGGCAGATGTTTTGGCAGAAGAAGGTGCCATGTGGTTTTTGTGTCAACCCTCATGAATTTGCAAGCAGTTTTTAACCAGAAAGGTGTTGTAGTTGCTATTTTTTCTTGTATTTAGGGGTAAGTAGTAGTGGACTCATCCTAGTAGTTAATGGTACTTAGATTACATGACTTACTAAGCTGCAAAATCACAAGTCGATGAAGTTAACATCCGAATGTGTTCTCCTCAGCAGGTTCTCCCAGGCTTAATCCATGCTAATTTATTCTTAGATTCTGACTGGAGCAACTATCTGGAGACAAATCAGATGAACGGGGTCAGATTTGTAGCTGGTATAAGGTGACACAGTGTCTTAATTCTCCTGCAGTTGGTGGAGCTGTGCTGATTTATGTCAGGAGGGAGTTGAAGCTGGGATGTCTGCCTAGATCACTGCCACTGAGCTTAACCTGCTGCTGGCTGGTAACTAAGATGGAAAAAAAATCAAATATGTTCATATTTACTAAGCTGCAACAACAAACCATCCAGGGAAATACTCAAAAATGGGGTAAGGGGGTCCAGGCCTGTATGGGACAGAAGGTTTATGGACTGTAGGATGCAGTGGTATAGAGCTGAATCCCAGGAAAATGTAATTTATGGAGGTGTGATTTGTTACTGGCAACCATGCATGGCAGCAAATATTGGTGCATCCAGCAAGGTGTCCAGAGCTGCAATTTCAGATCTGCTCTGAAATGTTTGAGGATTTTTGCATTATGAATGAATGGTGCTTGAGGTTTTCCTGTCTGTATGACTAGGTGTGTGACACAGAGGCATAACCCAAACACAAAATAAGGACTTGTGGAGCAAGTCTTAAGATGGCAAGAGAGAGCAGCCTTGCCTGATCAGGGTGTGGACCCATGTGATGGGTGTTTTGGGGTGTAGCCTCTTTGGGAAGATGATACCTGACTGCATTCTCATGTGGGGTTCCCTTTCTGAAAGCAGGAGGTGGTGCCTGCTTGGCCAACTCTGAACTGGTTGGGTTCTCAGAGCCCAGAGACTCTCCTGACTTTCTGGCTTGGCTGATACCAGTTGGTTTGTTCTTAAACATCTTGATTCTTTCCCTGTAAATGGCTTTGTGTGGAGTTACTTAGTGAGGAGCAGCTGCTGACTGTTGGGATGTTCTTGTTGTGATATCCATTATCTCCTGGGGTCATTATCTCCAGGTTTTGTTTGGTTGGTTTTTTGGTGGTGGTTTTTTTGGGTTTGTTTGTTTTTTTTTTTTAGAGGGGTTTGGGAGTTTTGGGGATTTTTTTTTAATTATTTTTTTGTTGTTGTTGTTGCTTGCTGTGAAGTTTGAAAAGAAGCTGGGCAGTGTCATGGAGACTGTTCTGAGTTCTCAGCTCTGGTGAGATATGAAATAAATCATCCTCATCAGAGCAATAACTTTGCTGTGGTTGTTTTGGGTGGCAGGCCACCAGCTAATTCCTGTGCACTGTGAGGGATAGGGTGGGTGCCTGTGGGTAGTAAGTGATTTTGGCACTTGCTCTTTGCTTTTGAAGTGAGCCCACTTTGGTTCCAAGTTCAGAAATAAAACACCTAAGAATAAATAACCACACTAAAAGCAGAGATCCCTTGAAGAAAGCGAAGGTGGCAAACCACACCAGGTAAACTTTGCAAAAGGCAATGCAGAAGTTGTAGTGCTGCTCTTTAATATTCAAGATTTTATCTGGAAGAATTGTCTTTAGAAAAATAAACATTCTCGTGGAATCAGTGATACAAAACCTGTGGTATTGGCTGTGGTTTGCTTCTTGCTCTGGAGAGAAGAAGGTGATGATCATCTGAGCAGCTTGAGACCCCAGCGGGTCTGATTCTGGTTCCTTTGCTGAAACCAGCTGAGAACTCAGCAGCAGAGGGAAAGCCCTGTCTGAAATAAGATTTCTTTTTTTTTTAAATAATAATAATAATAAAAAAAAATCAAACTTCCCCTTTGTGATTTATGATCCCTCTAACAATGCCACTTTCTCAGAGCCATGCATCATACACAAACAATGGGCCACATAGAAAAGCCTGCTCCCCGGAGTATTACCAAGCATGTAATTTTGTCTTTAAATTCTTCAGAGTGAATTGTAAGAACATGACTTCATAGGAACCTTTGAGACATTACGGCTTTTAATAATGCTTTGCTGCTACATGTAAGACTTCATTTTTATTTTTATTAATTAAATTGCTCCTTGTGTACGTGTGCAGCGGGGAGGGGACCCTGGGCATCCTGGGCGGGCTGGGGCTGCCAAGGTTTTTCTCCCCTTCTGAAGGTGAAGGGGGTTGTGCTTTGCTTTGGTCTGATGGAAGTTGTTGGGGTTTTTTCCCCCCTCTTTTTGTCTCCTGGACAAGCACATCCCTACAAACTGCCCTGTCCCTCTAGCTTCGGTGCCTGTGGGTGCTGGTGGTGTGCCCACGAGGGGGTGTGCACGAGAGGCAGCTCCTCTTCTTCCTCTTCTGCTTCTCCATCATCAGTTCATTTGAAATACTGTGGGGTGCACAAGGTTCCCACCCCTCACAGGGCTCATGTACATGGACTGAGTTAGCTCCCACTTGTGCTTTCCTGCCTGCTTTCCTGGGATTGCTATCTTCTCCCATCTTTGATCTTTCCAAATTTATATATAAATGTTTTTATAAGTTTTCAGGAAAATTGAGGTCAAACTTACTCCATCCTGTAATCCCTTTTGCTGCCTCCCCTTCCCATGTACACTTAATTTTTTTTTAGTAGACATATCTTGCATTATGTAAAACATAGGTTGAAGAAGCATCTTTGGTAAATCTGAGTTGCCTTTCTGTCTGCAGCAGCAGGGTTTGGATCTGGCTGCTTATCTAATAAAGGGTGGAAGCTGGGAAGCTGCACTTTTTACAGCTTTTTTTTTTTTTTTTGGTAGCACAGTTTGTGGGCTTGCCCGTAATAATACAATTATGAAGGTTAACAGGAAAAAACTGGGTCCAGGAGTGATTCCAGGCAGCTGGCAATGCCGCCGAATTGGAAGCACACCACCAATGAAAACTGCAGTGAAAAGCAAATTAAACCTCATATCTGCCATCTCACTCGCTTTTCTCTGCTTTCCTGTTTGGACTTGAAAGGTGATTGGAGCCAAGGCAGTGACAGTTGACGGAAGTGCTGCAAGGAGAGAGTATTTATTTACAGTGAATCGTGGTGATGCTTGTTCAGGATGCGGTTTCACGCAGGATGTTCTGTCCCCACCCCCGGTTTGATCATTTCTCAAAAAAAAAAAAAAAAAAAAAAAAGAAAAAAGAAAAAAACCAACAACTCAAAAACCAAAAAAAAAAAAAAAAAGGCTCCTTGATGATTGTTTGAGGCCATGGCTAATGCTTGGAGAGACATTGTGTAGCATGTCTGTACTTGGAGTGTGCGCTAATGCACCGTCGGAGGAAGTTCCTGTATTGGGCACAGAGGCAGCTCGGGACTAACTCCTGACTCCTGCCCTGATGTGTTCAAACCTGGTGGATTTTCACCAGGAAGGGGGCTGTAGTGGGTCCCTGTCCTCTGAGGGGTGGCTGATGCTGGCCACCCACTTTGTTGCCCATCATGCTGCCCGATGCTGCTGCTGGAAATTTAGTTTTTTGGGGAGGGAGAAGAGAGCGGAAGTCATCCACCCCTGGATAACTTTTATCAAATAAATGTTAACGTGCAGTTCAGTTTGCAGAAAGTTACTGGGCTTTGGGGTATGTTTAAAATTCGGATGAGTTTCCCCCCTCCTGTTTTTTCTGCTGCAATCAAGGCTAACCCTGCAGGGTGTGAAAAAAGACCTCACAAGATCCTGGTTTGAGGGGTGGGTGAACTCCTCACTAGTAAATAACAAATACTGTGCTGCTCTGAGGGTGCCAAAGGCAGGGAGAAGACCCCTTTGCCATCTGGCGTGGGAGAAGAGGCAGGGGATGCCCTGTTCTCTGGGAGCAGGGGTGTCTGTTTGGGCTGGGTGCTGGGTGCTGGCTGGGGCTCATCCTGGGCTGCACAGAACCGGTCACCAAAGCTGCCGGGCAGCTTCACAGCCCTCCTGCCTCTCATTTCTGTATCAGCCCCAGCCACCAATTGGTTTCGTACAGCTCCTGACAGGCAGGCAGAGATAGTAACTTCTGTTACTACCAGACGGGGCTGGTGATTAGATAGGGAGAGCTTCTCTATCTCTTTTTTTTTTCCAGATAGAGTCTAGGGCTTAGGGATGTGCTCTAGCGTGTATGTTTTCCTTCACGGGTGCTGAGCGGGGAAGCTATTGGAACCTTGAGGGACTGGGGGGAGGACTGAATATAGGGGTTTTTTATTTATTTACTTTGACATTTTCTTCTAAACTATTTTTAAGAAGTACATTTTTACCAGTTTTTCTCTCTGGAAGAAGAAATCTAATTTTTTTCCCCCCCTCTCTTGCAACTTTTAATTACATCTTTGCCATCATTTGACCCTTTCTCCAGCTCCCACATTGTTCAGCAGGCACAGTGCAATGTTTTTAGGGACCTGTAAAACCCAGTAATTTGCATCCAGAGGCTGTGGCTGTAGCTGCCATTCAGGCAAGTGAAGTGACTGCCTGGATAACTTTAGGGCCAGTTCCAGGGGAGCGTTGTGCTGAGCTCTGCCCTGCTGCACCAGGGGAGCAGGAGCCTGGCTGCTGCCTGCCTCTGTCCCTCTGCATGGCTTGCATTTCATGTACCATTTAATTAAGTAATGAAGTTGTTAGGGCTTGTAGCTGGGAACTGAGCTCCCTCCAGGTCCCTTGTGCCAGGGAGCTGAGACGGAGCCAGGTGCCCACCATGTGCTGCCCATCCTGCCTCTGTCCCCAGCTGTGTGTTGGCTTTTCACAGCCTTCTGCCTGGCTTTTGCACCCTGGGGGGGCATGATTTGTGCCTCTTTTTGGTGTTAGCCTCCCCCTTAGTTATGGTGAGGTGTTTGGGGATAAGTGGTGGTGTTCTTGGTGCAGGACATGGCCTCGCAGAGTCGCGTGAAATGGTTCTTGCTCTGGGTGACAACTGCTGTGGGGCATCCAGAGCTTCTGCATGTCCACTGTTTTCAGAAGCCATCTGTTTCTGAGGCTGACAAGAGCCTCATGGTGCAGAAAAAGGTTAGGGTTTAGGATGAGGTTTGCAAAATTGCCAAAAAGTTGCTTCTTTGGTTTGTTTTTTTTTTGTTTTTTTTTCCTATTCAGGCAGTCAGAACACTTTAAGTAGCTCTGAAAATGTCGCTGTGGAAGATCCTGCTCGTGGCTGGTTTAGTTACATTAAAAAAGGGCTAAGATGCTCCAGGAAGGAGAGAACATCCTTCCTTTTTAAAGGTGATAGGATGGCTGTGGTTTGGTATTTATTGTGTAAAAATTGTAAGTAATTTCTTAGCAAGAAAGCGCTGCCTGTTATCAGTACACTGTGAAGCTATGAGATACAGAACCTCAGAGTGTTCAGGGGCCAGGGAAAGTTCTTGAAAAAGTTGCTAAAAGAAAAAAAAAAAAAAGAATAAAGAGCAAAAAGACAATTTAATTGAATTGGGTCTGATTTTGGGGGAGGGATGCTACAAGTTCTCACTAGGCTCACTTAAACTTGGACTTTTCATCCATACAGGGTTTGCATTTATTTTTATTTTAATGTCATATGAATGTATCTTTCAGACTGTCAGTCTTTCCAGTCAGGAGCACAACACTGGCTTTTTTTGTTACTGCTCTGTACACTTGGGCTTCCCAACCACCACATATTCTGCCTGTGGAAAGCATAAAGCGCCCGTTCCCCTCCTCGAGTGGGAAATAACAACCAGGATGGTGTGTGGGCTGATGCCTCTGCCCCCTCCCTGCCTCTTCTATTCCCAGGATTTCCCAGATTCAACCATTTCTACTCCTTAAGTTATATCAGCATCAACAAAGAAATAAAGCCAGGTCCTTACTTTTAGTACAGACACCATGAACGGGCTATTCAGTGTGTGCTCAGCTCCCAGCAGGCATCTTTCTACCAGACAGAGGATGTTTTGATTCCCTTTTTTCTTCCTCCATCTGAATAAGCTCTGGCTGGGGGTGAGATGGGTGAGAGGGACCCAGTACCCCCTGGGCTCAAGCTCTTTGGTGCTCTCTGCTACTTGTGTGACCTGGGGAAAAGGAGATGCTTTGATGAGGGTGGGAGAAAACCTCGCTGGGAGGGTTGACCCATCCCTCCATCCAAATTCCAAGAGGGATACACTGCCATGGGCATGTCTGGCCTGTGGAGATGAGGAAGACAGCATTCTTCCTGGCCTTGGAAAATTGTCTGGGTGTCAGAGATGTGGAGGGCTGGTGTGTAACCCAGCCACGTCGTGCTGGAACACGTTCCCTGAAAAAGGGCTGGGGTGAGCAGCAGTGACTGACGGTGCCTTCTGCCCAGAGCCTGAATCAAAACTGCTTTTCGTGGCCTCAAGGGGTTGCTGAAGTGGTTCCCAGCCAAGACAGGAAACTAGTTGACTTGGGGTGCTAGAGAGCTCCTCTCATGGTATTTACAGATAAAAGGGGAGGAGTTGAAAACCTTAGTCCATATTCAGCCCAATCTGATAACCTCCAGGGATTTTATTAGTTCAAAGAAATTTTGGATAGCAAACTTGTGTGCTTAACTGGAGCTGAAGCCCTAACCCTTGGAGGCATCCAATCCTTAGTAAAACCTTAAAATAACAAATGCTGCTTGTAACTCAGTTTTTTCTTTCCTTTATTTTTTTTTTTCCCTTTTTTTGTTTAATGCTTTAAAACCACTAGGCCATTCTACAAGTTAATACTTAGGTAAGACTGTGTTTCTGACCTTTAAAATTAAGTGTCTCTCTTGAGCACTGCTGGCACAGAAACCAATTTTGTTCAGCAGACTTGAGTTTGTGAGGGGCTGAAACCACGATAGGTGAATTATATTCAGTAACTAGATGGGCAGAATGTGTTTTAGAGGGTTAGGTTAGCAAAGCAAGAGCAAAACAACTGTTTTCTAAGGTACTTTCCCAGGTTATCAGATTGTTTAATGGTGGAGATGGATGGATATTGTGGATGGAGAGCTCTAAAGGGTCCAAGTGAAGGAGACCCTGCCCAGTTCCTCTGCTCTGGGGTTCAGTGGGCAAAGGCATCTCCCACCCTTTCAAATCAGATGGAAACTCCCCTGTGCCTTCTCCTTTCTGCTTCCTCCTAGATCTTAGCTTTCCCCTTTTTTCCTTGACCTTTGGTACATCACCACACCTTGGCCAAGCCACAGGGTCCCTGGGAGGTGTTGAAGAGGGTCTGGCAGGACCACGAGTGCATTTTTAGGTTTCCAGCTTTGTTTTCTGGAGTCTCTGCTCCTTTCTTTGCAAGCCTAGAGCTACCTTCTGCTTCAAACAGGCAGATTCACTTGCTGATTAAAAAAGCATTGTTAATTTAGAAGGAAGGCCACATTCTTTCTCAACACCATCATTAATTAAAAACTAGGAAATTGCCAATTCACCCAACATTCACATCCTTACCAACCTATGCTCACATAATTTATTGCCCAAGTATCTTAATGCCCAAGTACGTGCCGAGGCCCGTACACAAAACCCTAGCTCCAATCTCATCTATTTTTCCTATGCATAATTAAGATGATTGCCTCTTAAAACCTCGAGTATTTTGGGTAAAACACCTTTGTTTTCCTGAGGTTGGGTTTTTCGATTGTGCCCAAACATGGGCACTGACTGTGGCCACAGCTTTATGAATCTCTGTGTAATCCTCTGTGTAGGGGTGTGAATCATAACCCCCAGATGAAAATAACTCCTGCAGTCCCTGGGAGGAGCTAAAAAACCCAAGATACCCAACAGTCCCTTGGAGTCTCACAATTCTAAACTGTCACAGGTTGAATGTAGTAAGAAAAAGAGGGTTTTTGTGTCGGGTAAGGGTAATGTAACTATGCAAAACCCACTTAGAGCTTAGACACCTCATTCATGAGTTACACCATGGCTCCTAACTCATGGCAACGATGAGTGTCTGGCAATCCCCACCATCTGGTGAACTCTGATGTGTATTTGAACAGCACAGTGTGTTACTGTGCCTATATACAAGACATATTCGCACACAACATATAGTGGCAGGGGAAAGAGAGAGAAATTATGTTTCAGCTGTGAATGACTTATATTTACTGAAGCAGCAAAGAAATAGCTGATAGCTCACGAGTGATCAAAGCTTGTGGTGAGTTATAGAGGTCTTTCCTCACCAGTGAGGAAGATGTAGCACATTTCAACCTGCTGTATATCCTTTTAGTCCAACACACACTTTAATGCTTATTTTTATTTTGGTTTAGAGGCCTTTTGCCTTTGCTTAGCAAGTGATTTTTTTTTTTTTTTTTTCCCTTTTCTTTTTCTTATCCCCTCCACCCCCAATCTCTTCTGCCTCTTCTCTGCTGCTGGTGCCAGAGACAGAGCAGATTGGGAAGCCTTTGAACACATTACTGGTTGAACTCGAATGAGATTTTTGTATTGCTTGGTTGCAAGCTCCTGTGATGAGCATAAGGAATTTAGTTTTGATTGACATGATGTACTCTTAAAGCAAAAGTGATCTATCAGCATTCAGGCGCCCACAACTTGTTTTTTTCTTTTATGACAGAGAATAGTTATGTTGCAGTTGTGCTTTGAAGGTTGAATTGCAGTTTCCCTTTGAGTCCTCTGATGGAGGAGGCAGAGGAGAGTGAGTCAAAATGGGGCCATTTTGGGTCACCCCTAAGAAGCCAGGCTTGTGGATCTTCTCAGTTTTTGTTGCTCTGGCTGTTTTGTGTTCAGCCAGTTTCATTCTCTGGTACACCAGTGGTCTCATTCCAGTACAGAGTAGTGGTACAGATGATAAAATCTAATTATCTTCAGCTTTGGCTGCTTTAAAATGAGTTTTTACAGTTAACTCAACCCTGGTGTTGAACCACAGAGAGAACTGGTTTGGAGAAATGATATCCTGAGCCTGGGGTCTGACTGTGAGACATCCTCCCTCCCTGTGCTCATCACTGAATGTGAAACCTCTTTGAAACAAGTTGCTCTCCAAATGAGTTATTATGTGGCCTAGGGTCAGTGTAGAGGACACGTGAGCATCCTCTGCAAGGAAATAGAGTTTTATAAATTAATTTTTGAACCTGGGTGAGTTGGATTGTGGTTTTCATTAGGTCGCTTTTTAGGGCACTGGGCTGGTTGTTTGTCCTTCCTTTTCCAGGTCTGGAAAATGGGTGGAGTGCCCCCCACCCACTGCTTTGGGAGTGAGTTGCCTTCTGTCTGGGGGCTGGGACTCCAGAGCTGTCAGAACAAAACTCTTGCTAGTGGTTTTATTACCATTTGTAAACAGTTAAATCCACACAACCTTGGATGGAGAGAGACTGAAACAAGGATGAAAGCAGCTGTAAGAAGCTTTGCAAAATGCTGATGCTTCTGATGCATCAGAGTCCATCATGAGCTCCTGATGATGGGTCTGATGTTTCTGAGGTCTGGTGCTGAGCATCCTTACACCTTACATGTGCCATATTTTCAAGCTAGCAAAGAACAGGTTAGTAATGGATAGATGTAGTTCCCATCTGAAGTTTGAAATGCCTGTTTATGGGACACTGAGATTTAGCTGGTGTGAAGTTAAAGGTTCCTTATCCCCTGGGTGGGCTTTCCTCATTTGCTGTCATGGCAGATGTGTTAGGGGAGCTTCTGTATCACTGCCTGGTGTGGAGGATAACCAAGGGAAGGGCTGGTCAGAGTTGCAAGGTTTTATAGCTCCTCAAGTACAGAAATGGTAGTGTGGATGAATTTATTTTTTTTTCCCCCCTGGAAATGTTGATATGTGAGGTACTGACAGCACACACCAGACTTCAGAGCTCAAAATGAATGATTAAATTATTTGTAATTAACGTAGTGGGTGTGAAAATAAACATCTGAAGATGGCAATTTTCAGGGAGTGATTTTAAGACCTTCAGTTTTACATCTCTCGTCTATTTGGACAGATTTCCCTAATTGTTAGAGGAGATTAAAAACTTGTGTGTTCATAGGCAGCAAATGCCTCTCACTGGGCAAGGTTTTTGGTTTATCCAGGTCTGTTTTGAATCATTTGTTTGCTGAGAGAATAGTGACTGAACATGTCAGTTCAATATCCCCCTCTTCATCGTCCTGCTTCTGCATTTTTTTTTTTTTTTTTATTTCTTCTTCTTCCCAGGTTCTACTCCTGGCACTCTGCAGCTTCCCATTTCTATTTCAGTGTTTCAGGCACTGCTCAGAAACAGATGGATGGCCAGATTTCAACCCCACCTCCCAGCACACACAGAGTCCACATCTCACACCCAATCCATACGCACACACGAGCAACGGGATGCAGGGTGGTTGCTTTTTCAATAAGATCAGCCCCCAAATCACAGCTTCCCCAGTTAGGTCAGGTGCCCTACCATGACCAATTCCACCCACCTCAGGAATTAAAAAAAAAATAAAATTAAAAACCAATGTTTTTGAAGAAGCAGAGGGTGGGGGCAGGTGTGCTTTTCAGAAACGTGCCCTTTCCTAATGCTTATTTTGATGACTTTGGGCAGGTTTGGTTTGCAGGTACGCCTGTGTGATCACCCGGGGAGCGATGCGATATGATGAACAACAACAAAAAAACCTAAAAAAACCCCAAACCTCAGCTCTACATTTTGCTTTTCCTCCTTTGCTTTGCGGCACCCCGGGTTTTTGATGTCTTTGCTTCTGAGAAGGCTTGAACGGGGGTAATAACGGAAACGGCAAAAAAATGTCAGCTTGACTACTGGCTGCGTGTCAGCACTAGTCCAGGGAGTTTCAAAGGGATGTTTTATTGATTCTGTAATTGCACAGTAGAATGGACAAACTGAACTGTACCTCAGGGCAAGGAAAGCCCCTGTCTGAACGGCATCTCTTGGATGTGTGCGCTGCTGTAATTTGGGCAGGGAGTGCTCGCCGGGCGGTTTGAACCAGGGGACTGAAAATCTTGGTTTAACCCTTTCGTTGGAGGGGATGGAAACTCTGGGTTTGCCTTCTGATCACAGCTGCTTTGGGGGGCCCTTTCAGCAGCCCCTTGGGCCCCAGTGTTGCTGGTCCCGTCATCTTTTCCCTAGCATTCTCTCTCCAAGTATTCTCCTCCTTTGAGGTCCTGAGCCCTTGGTGTTATAACTCTCAGTGTTGCTTCACTTGCAATATTAACTTCTTAACTGAAAAACTGGTCTTCACCTCTTATGAAATAAGCCTGTGTTATAATGCACGTGTCTGGGAGCTGGTAACTTCCTTTAGCACGAGCTGATTACTTTCCAAAACTGAAGGAGTGGACTGAGCTGTTTTGCTAAAACAATCGTAAATTATATTTGTAAACTTTTGTCGTTGCCATATTTTTTTGTCTCTGGCATTTTGTCTCTGTGCTGTGTCTTTAATTTGGTGTGAACACAGATCAATTGGGCCAACCTACAGCAATTCAAGCACCGTGGGGAAAAAACTAAGACACTCTCTCTTGACTTGATACCTGAGTGTCCAAGGTTTCCATCCCAATTATCCTCATTCCTTTTAGCCAGCTAGAGCTGGGGATCCTGCAAAGAGAAGTGCTTCATCCCCAGGGCAGAGCTCACAAAAACAAAGGGCAGAAAGGCAGCATGGGAGGAAACACTGTCCATCCTCCCTCCCTCTCTCAGATGTTTGGCTTCTGGCTTTCCCAGTTTCAGGATTAAAGGAAGAAAGAGCCAGGGATGTGCTGGAATGGGAGGGTGGCAGCACACCCAGGTGCACCCAGCTGGAGTTGATGCTTCACCAGCTTCCAGGAGATGCCAGTGGCTTGTGGACCAAACCCTGATCTTGGGATTTCCACCACCCTTAATTACAGCCACAATTATGTCATTGTCCTCCTGAAGGTGACCAGGCAGATGGGTCTGAGGTTAGAGGGTGAGGTGCTGTTTATTTTTGGAAGTTGTGCAAACCTTTAATGTGTTTTGAAACTTGGTTTTAAAGGGAATGCATTTTCAAAGCAAGTTGCTGGGAAAAAACCTGCAGTGCTCTTCTATCCTGTCCTGCATTTTAGTAGGTTTTACAAGAAAGTGTTTTTTTTATTAAATGATGGAAGATGTGCACTTAACTTTATGGTATTTTTTTGTTGATGCTACTGAACTTTATCTGGGGCCTTAGGTGTAATAACAAACAAAAGACAAAAATAGGTAATGAATATGGAACTGTCAGTTCCACAGAAGGAAGAGTGAAGTCCAGCTTCAATGATGTGTTTTGCAGAAATCAAGGGGGGAAGATCCTGCATCTAGGATCTGCTCAGTTCCCTTCTGGTGGTTCAGAGGAGGGTAAATCATGGTAAAGGGTAAAGCTGCACTTCGGGGCCTTTGTCAGAAGAAGAGCAGCTTTATTCTGTGTTTTGGGAAGAGAATCCCAGAGATCTGTTGATCAGTGAGGGAGGAGAGTACTGCCCAATGAGGCTGGTACAGTGGACTCAATGCAGAATTAATCCCAAGTAGACTTTGACCAAGTCTAAAACTCCCAGTCCTGTGAAAGGAGCAGGAAGATCTTGATCTGTCATACTTGTTGGAATGCATTTTAATAGGTAGATGAAAACTTGTCTTTATTTAATTTTATATTAAATTCCCAGCCCAGGTATTGAATGTCTCCAGGTTCAGTAGTGCTGAGTCTGAGCTCACTGCAATTTCAGGTGAGGGGCCAGGGAGTGCAGGTAACATCAGTGCAAGGCTTGTTTGACATCAGCCTCCTCATTTGGAGGTAGGTTTGATAAGAACCAAATGGAAATTAAAATATCAGACTCTGAACTAATAGTTTAACATTTGGCTGAGTCTTTATCACCTTCCTCCCCCAACTTTTTTTTTATCAGATTGCTCATAATTTCAGTCTCTGTGATCTGACTCTTTTGTCTTTTTTTAATAAGGATGGTGAGTGTGACTGAAAATACAGAATATGCACTAATATTTCCTGTGCCACATCAGATCACCAAAATGACTAAAGAACATCCTGAATGCTAAAATTCTCAGCACATATTTTCTGTCAACACTAACACTGAAGTGGAATCACCCCAGCCCATCAGATAGGGGAAAAATACTGACTTACTAACCCAGAAAATGCTGTATTTCCCAATCTTTGCAGCATCTCCACTCTGGTTGGCAAGGAAAAGTGGCCAGAATCAGGATCCATGCTTAGAAATCTCTCTGGGCAGATTGAGCATGTAAGGAGAACCAGTGCAGAGTCCTAAGGGGAGCAGCCATGGGGAGCAGGCTCTTTGCCAAAGCTCTGCTGAGTATCTCTCTGCCTTGCTGATAGAAATCATTCATGCTTTTTTGGCAGTGACTGTTGCATTAGGATCTGTAGCTGGTTTTGTGATGCCCTGAGTCCATTGATGACTGCTTGCAAAAAAAAAAAAAAAAAAAAAAGAAAATATATGAAAGGCTTGTGGAGCTTACCAAGTGATTGCTTGCTGGGTACTTAACAGCAGCTCAGTGATGTTTTCAAGAGCATCTTCCTTCTGCCTTCAGAAAGATCTTTGATGGAGACAGAGTTCTCTGGAGTTGTTTGAATTAACTGTGGGCTCCCAACACTTCTGAAAACTGTGCTTGGATACCCAGGAGGGTCATGGCTGAGAGCTTCTTGTGGTGTTGGGAAAGCTTCTGCTTTGCTGGCCTGAGGGAGTGAGGCAGGGAAGGCTGAGTGGGGTGCAGTGAGAGGGCATCATGCAGGAGTCCAGCAAAGAGGAGACCTTGTGCATTTCCCTGAGTTTCAGCTCTGTTTTCCCTTCCTTATTCCATCAGGAGAAGCCTGTGTGTGCCTTGGTGCAAGGAGGGTTTGGGTGCTCTGAACCACCCTTGCTTATCCCTGGTACCACAGGTGACCGAAGGGCGAATCCCCACGTAGCATCCTTGTGGCAGGACCTGAGCACCTCCTGCTGATGGTCAGGAAAGGTGTCAGCTGCTTTTGTGGGCAGCATCCCTAAAATCTGAAGGAAGTGATTGCTTCTGGGTGGTGGACCATGCCCATGGGATAAGCACAGCTCAGCATCCCTTGATGCCCAGACCTTAGGCAGATGTTTCAGCTCATGGCTGTGCTGCCTATTTTTTTTTTCCCCTGCCCCCTTTTTTTTTTTTTTTTTTTTTTTTTTTAAGCTCACATTAATTTACTTATTTCTGTTCCTGGAAATTT
Organism: Heliangelus exortis; assembly: GCF_036169615.1. Classification (NCBI taxonomy): domain Eukaryota; kingdom Metazoa; phylum Chordata; class Aves; order Apodiformes; family Trochilidae; genus Heliangelus; species Heliangelus exortis. Next base: position 17,438,294 of record NC_092433.1, on the reverse strand, counting down.
CTCTCCAGGATTTGATTGTAAGAGCTGGGTGTCTGGAAGATTAATTTGTCCTTTTGGGCTGCAGATGGGCCGTTACTATTTTATAATCATTGACAGTGGTTGTAAGGAGCGAGGAAGGATGCAGTAAAATACAGTGATGCTGACAGTGTAGAAATAGTGCATCTTCTTGCTGTTTGATATTTGATAGAAACCTTTTATCACTTTAAAAACTGGCTGTGTATCAATACGATATGTTAAAAACACAAGTAGGAAACTGCAGGCTTTTAATTTGTGCCATTTGAACCCTCTTACCTTGGATGAATGCGGCATGTAAATTGTAGTTCCCATGAGGTGAAAATCAGTCAAATGCTACTTAACCTTTCCTCTGCCATGTTTCTTCTTATATTTGTGCTTAAGAGAGTATGTGCAGACACTTTTATCTTGGAACTGTGCAAAATCACCCTTAAAAGTTCCCGGAACGACATAAAATGTCTTGAAATTTAGATTTCAGGTGAGCAAAACTGTCGCAGCCTTAGAGCTCTTAGAGCTGAAGTGGTTTCAGAAATTTTGTTTGCCCTTCAAAGGTGGGGAGCTGGGAGAGGCTGATGCTCACTCAGCAGAGCCCCAGCAGTTGCTGCTTTTGGCTGTACCTGGTGGATAATTCAATACTTATTTTTGTTACACTCTGTTTGTGCTGGGTATTCATGTCCTAGATTGGTATTTTCCAAAGCTGGTCTCGTGCGAAATAGGTTGTTGTTTGGTTTGGGTTTTTTTTTCCTTAGCTGAATATTTTTCCCTGAAACAACAATTCAGGCTGGTTTCTATAGAAAACAGCTTTTCTCCATGATAATTTCCTAGTAAAAGAATGAGAAATTTGTCAGCTTTGATGCTTGACGTGCAAAATACCTGCCCCAGAAGCTGCTGGATTTCCTAGAAAAAGTTTTCTTTTGACTTACAAGTTTGGATCAGGTGTGTGGTTCTCAGCACAGCTTGTGCCTACGATTGCAGTTATGCATCTTACTAAATGCTCTGGATGAGAGTCTGAAAAATGTACCTTGAAACCATTTAGAGACACTGAACTCTCTTGATTTCCGAAGGGCAATTTTTTTCATAATAAAAAGCAGAAAAGAAATTCAAGATCTGTTCCGGATGAACGTTTTCGTTTGAAAATAAAAAAAACCAAACAACGCCCCAGCGAAAAGAAGAAAATTGGGGAAATGAGAGAGAATTTTCTCAACTGACTTCAGAACCTGTACAATATTTGCATTCTGTTCATTTAAGGGGTCCTACATAAGAAGCATAAAGCAAATTTCTCTGTTTATTGGTGAACTGTAGTGGTGACAGTGGAAACAGATGTGCTGCAGCATCCAGCCAAGCAGTAGCTGCAGCAAGAGATGGGTGATAGACCCTCATCCTGCTCCCCTACCTCCACTGGAGGCTTCAGACTCTAATGAAACTATTTTAAAGTAATATTTTTAACACATGCATTTAATTTTTTTAAATTTTTTTTTTCAGGGAAAGAGGAAATTAAATTCTTTCTAACGTTACGTGGTTGGAAATGCACAACTTGGCGTGGTTTGTAATGCTTAAGTTGGCTGCACTGGATATCATATATTTAATGACACAGATTTGATACCATATAGAAATATTATTAAATTTCACACTTAACAGGGACAAACAAATCTAAGAAATTTATTACATATGTTCAGCGTGGCAAAATAAGATCTCATGGAGGAAGTTTTTCCTTTAAACAGTCTTAGTTTTAATCATAATGATTCCTGTACACAGAATCAAATCCTGTGTTTTTATTTTCACTCCCATTTTCCTCATTCATAAGGCAGAATTCCTGCTGATGTCCATGACTGGGAATCTGCAGGTGTTCACTTGAGTGGAAAATGAGTAAAAATGGAGGAAAGACCATGAGAATTGACTCTCTTTTATGTAAGCATGGTTGAATAAATAAAAAATACTTCAAACCAACTAGGAACAGGGAGTGAGAACATTGGGCTGGATTGCATTTCTCTTCCACAGCCTTTGTATTCTTTGGAGAGTTTTTGCAAACACTCTGGCTGGTGTTCTTTATCCTTGATATAAGGGTGAGAGGGTTGATCAAACCGCCTCTTCCTTCAGGCCAGGAACTTTTTGTTGTGGCCCAAGCCTTAGGAAAAAAAAAAAATAGGAAGGGAAGAAGGAAGGGACTTGGAAGGCTTGGAATATGCTTGTGTAATCTTGAGGAGTGGTGCTGAGCTGATTATTCTTTGTAGAGCTGAGAAGAAAAGTGGATACTAAGTGTAAATAGTTCAGAACCACTTTGATTTAAAGAGGTTATTGTAAATGTGAGCTCCATATAGGAAAAAAAAAACCCAATAACAAAATAATGCTTGTAAAGTGTACATTTTCAGGGTTGATATTAGAAGCAAAAGCCTGTGTGGCTCCATGCACTTATCAGATGTGTAAATAATGAAACCACCAAGTGTTACTTTCACTTGTGGACAGTCCCTTATTTTCCCCCAAACTCTCCAAAAGCCTAAACAAGAGTAGAAAGAAGTTTCAAATGTGAAAAAATGAAACTTGGCATTTATCTTCAGATATGAGAACAGACAGCAGTGTAGGGAAGTAGCTGGCTCTGGGGATCAGTTCAGGACAGAGTTGTCCCTTTCTAGGACAGCAGCTCAGCTGATTCCCCCCCCCCCTCTTCTCCACTTTTAGCAGCAAGGATAAACAAAAGGGTTGGTACCTGCACAGCTCCACAGGGACTGGCACAGTGCAGGGAGCAGGGGGTGGTGCTGCCATCAGTGATCTTGTTGAAGGACTTGTTATGTAGGGAAAATCCTTAATTGTGAAGAAAAAGGCAGCAGAGGGATGAGGGATGGGTACCCAGAACGTGTCATGAGCATCAGGATACCTGGAGGTCCAGCCCAGAACTGTCAGTCTGTGTCTTTTTGCATTGGTAATAAAGTTTGCAAATGAAAAAAATACCTGAACTGTACAGGGTACCCCTCAGAGGTGCTGGCAGCAGTAGGAGCTCCTGAGCTTGTGGTGATGGCTCTTGGAAGGGGTGATGCACTGGGGAATTGGGGGTCTTCAGATGCAGTCACCTGGGAAGCAAGAGCTTTGGGTTCCCCCTAAAACTGAGTTTGAAAGATTACTGTGGGTTTTTAAGAGCCTTTTGTTGGGGATGATGTAAAAGCATAAAGCATTTTTGGGTGAAGAGCTGTCAATGCATTTCTTGGAAGAAGCTATACAAGGAAAAATATTCTTTTTTTTTTTTTTTTTTAATTTGTCACATATCTGAAAATAACCCCGCAGTGGAATGACTACATTAAACACAGATCAGTGATGAAGTGAACAACTTTACTTATAATATTTTTCTCCTCTAAATGTTTTGTTCAACATTTTTTCTTGGAGCACCATGTCAGCTGAGGTTGTTTGTATGCACAGAGTGGATAACAGTGTAGTTGGGAAATCGTTTGACCCTCTGATCTCTGTAATTACCAAGAGGGACACATTGCAATATTGGTATGACATGACTTTAGGTTGTTTAGTAATGTAAATGAGGATGGTAACATGAGCTCACTGTATTTTTCAAATATGCTTATTTTCTCTAGCAGTTTCCCAAGTATTACACATAAACCAACTATGCAGCTGGACTGGAAATACCTTCTGGAGCTTTGTGCCACAGTTGAGTGTGGATTTTGTACATTAGAAAGCTGAGGGACTGTGTTCTGAATAATGCACCGCCCAAAAAAAAATAACCAAAACATTCCTCTAACATTTAAAGAGCCTTTTGGTGGCTCAAAGAGAGAGGTTATGGTGACAAAACTGCAGGTTCTGTGGCCAGAATGGGGTGGGGTGTCCTTCTTAGCAGAGGGATGTAGCGGTGTAAGTGCAGTAAATGCAACAACCTTTGAGCATCTCTTCTGTTGGGAAAAGGTTCAGACAATGCATCAGTCTGGTTTTGAAACAGCTTCAAACATTTTACCACTGAAACCTCTCAAGCAAATGTTACAGAACATGCAGCTTGTCTGTTTATCTTCTCTGAGACTCTGTGAAGTCATATGTGAAAAGTGATAAGAATCGCAGTATCTCCTTTGGTTGCTCAACATGAGAAGCTGATGAAGAGACAGTCATCTAAAAGACATTCTTCAGAACAGCTGCAGAGCAGATAGGTTTGTTAGGCTGTCTCTGTAGAGGAATAAAGATGGGAATGTAACCCAGGTAGGTAGGCCTTGGTCTTTCTTCTCAACCTGGCCTAGCAAAAGTGAGGCCTTGTTTGGCTCAGCCATCACACCCACGTTTCCAACATTCCTGGGGTTGATTTCTACTCCATGTGGTGGTTCCCAAGGTAGACTAAAGCCCCTGTACTAGTCAAGTAGTTCTGGTAGATGAAATGGGTTCTGCACAAACCCCGTGGCAGAGCCTGGCAGAAGGGACCAGCATGTTATGCTCAGTCATGAGTGTTCCACCAAAGAGATCATTATCTTCTCTTCTGGGGAGCTACAAGGGTCCAGTGAATTCAAGCAGAAAAAGGTGCCTATTTTTTGGTTTGGTTTTTTTTTTTTCATACCCTTTACAGAATCACAAACTCTCTTTTGTATATGATTGTACTTAATTCCACCTGTGAAGCTACCAATCCAATACTAAGGAGTGGATAAGACTGAAGCGGAAAAGCAAAGCGTGTAAAACATTCTTTGTAACAGAAATACAGAAAACAAATGTTCTTGAGTGTTTGAGTGTGAACTAAGCTGAAGACAGAATTTAGGCAGAAGGCTGTGTTCTCCTTCCCAAGGCAGGGAGAGCCTCAGGGAAGGGGGGTTCCTTCACAAGCTCTATGGTCACACCAGCTTTGCAGAACTCCAGCTGTGTGTGGAGCAAGAGGCTTTCTGCTAAACCTGGCATTCAAATTCCCTTCACCAAAGTCAGTGAGAAGTGTCTTCTTCCCTTTATTATGTGTTTTAAATAACAATTTGATACAACCAAGCTGTTAATTACAGGACTCTTTTTTTTTTTTCAGACACTTTTAGTAGGATATAAAATTGTTTCAATATCTACAACAGTGTGGCTTTAAAAAATGATGATTTATTATTATGCTAAATAAGACAGTTGAACCAGTTAAAAATTACATTCTGGGCTGCACAATGGAGGGGTGATGGGAACCCCTGGCTGCTGGAGCTGAGGGAGCTGTGTGTGGTGTGGCTGGGAAGAGGCAGTCACAGGACATCAGGTCACTGCTCAGCTCCTCTTTTCCCTGGCAGGGAGGAAAGGACAGTGATGGAGCTGAGCTTTTCCAAGGAGACCCTTAAATCACAGGATAATGTGAGGGGGGTGGGATATACACAGGCAGTGAGGAAAACTTCCAGCAAATGGGATGCAGCGAGACATAATCCTTGCAGGAGCATCCAGTGGTTTAACCAGCTTTTCCTCGTGGTTTAACCAGCTTTGTGATGCACTGAAGCCAATGGGAACTGCTCGCATGGAGATTTTCCTTTAGTTTTTTTATTTTTATTTTTTATTTCTGGAACTGTTTTTCTGGTGCTTATGATCTGACAGCAGCAATGAGTCACTGTTTCAAAGCTGTGGCCAGGAAAGGAAAAAAAATTGTATATACTGCATGGTGAACGTCGTGGACTGATGCTGCATATGGCAGTACAAATCAAAGCACTGTATGGTTAGTGGCGTGAAATTTGGCTCTGAACCTTGCAATCACAGAACATCCAGACTTTTAAAGATCTTTAAGATAATCTATTATTATTTCATTTGTAGGAGTAACACGAGGAGAGGGGAAAAAAATATTCTCTGTCTTATCTTATCTTGAATTCTCTAGGAACTTCCAAAATGATGGGTTGGGGAAAGATGAATATTTTTCAGGTCCTGAAGTTCTTAAAATATTGCCTGAGACCTATGGTTTACAAGTAGAGATGCCTTTTTATTGGCATGGCTGTGAATGTGGTCATTGGGTTGTTTATTTTTTTTCTTCCTGCTTTTGCCTTGGTGACAACCAGCTGGCAAAATGGGTTCAAAATTGGAAGGAATACTCCCAGATGTTACAAGCTTCCATGATCCCTTTGTGCATATTTAATCTAATCTCAAATGAAATGGGATTTAGATTCCTTTCAGGTGGGTTGGGTATGGGTTACTCAATGCATGGTGAAACGTTTATTCTTCTGCTGTGTGACTGGAGCATAAAAGGCAAAAGTATACAATTAATTTGCCTGTACTTTCTTGAAAATTGCATGCTGGATTTCTGTGAAAGCACTATATGGAACAATATTTCAAGCAAATTATTGTTATTATTTACCGTGGATTTTGCTTGAATGTTTAAAATCAACAATTATGCTTCATTTTGGTACTTAATGGCTTTTTATTTTTAGATACCTGGCCAATTCTTCCCTAATACTGATCTTCAGAAAGCATTAAGTGGTGCACAGAGTGCAACTTCTTAGCACATCAGTGGTTATATACACTGAGCTGAAAGTGTTGGGGACAAAAGGGGGGACATCAGCAAGTCAGGGTCCCCACCACTGGTGGGGATATGTTGTAGGGTACTCTGGTGGCACTGTCCCACCAAATGAAATTCCCTGAAAACCCACTTGAGCTGCTGTATTTGGGAGTTACTATCAGGGTGAGGGTCTCTCACTTGTTTTCAAGAGAAAAGATGTGAGGTAAAAGGTTATTAAGTAGGTATGTGCATTAAAATAGTTGATTTATGTGTTTAGTATAGACCATCTCCACGGTCACTTAACTGCTGGTTCATTTAGGCTTTTGTTAAATGCATTAATTGGAGGAGGGATTGCCCTTAATTGATTGCATTGGATTAGACAGGCAAACCTTGAGGTAGTCTTGTCTCTGTCTTGATTGCCATTATCTAATTAACATTGCAGTTTCCTTCCTGCAAAGTGTTCCTTTCAACACAGGCTCTCTTCTCCTGATGTGCAGAAAACTGTGTTCATGGTGAAGTGCAGAACAAGTCTGGGTAAGCAAGATCTTTTCTACCTGGAGTCTTGATCTAGAAATCAGTTTTTAAGGCAATTTCGGGTGCTCCAGGAGTCTTGAAAAAGCTCAAGGTGTGTTGCAAACCAACAAGAAATAAGTGCTGTCTTGAAAGACCTGGGGTTTCGGTTCCCTTTTTGAAGGATACAGCAGTACATGCAAGGTTGAAAAATGTCAGAGCAGTCACCTAAATCAGCAAGTAAATTGGAAACCAGTGGTGAGAAGATATTCAAAGAAGGATGGAAGGTACTGTCCTGGGCCTGAGGTAGTTTATCTGACCTGGCAGTCAGGTTTGCCAGGCAGTTTCAGTTGTGAGGCAGCTGTAAGCTCAGAACAGATTTTTCTGTGAGAATGAGACTTTCATTTGAATTCTTCAGTGAAGCCTGGCAAGCATTATGAGCATCAGTGCCTCTGTCTGTGTCTGCAGAAAGCAAGAGATGGTTCCTAATGGCTGAGAAGAAGCTTGGATGGGGCCTTCTGGGGTTGACTTCTGCACAGGTTTCTTGTGCGAGATACCCAGAGCTTCTGTAGGGTCACAAACACCTTTTCTTCTTACTTCTTTATTTAGTTGTGTTTGACAAGCTCCAGGGCCCTGGAGGAGCGTGCTTGGTTTGGTTTGATTCTCCTTCTCTCTCTGTAAAAAGAGTGCAGGAGATAATGGAGTATCTGTAGCTTGGGGTGGAGGGTGAATCGAAGAAACACCATGGAGCTGGCTCTGTACCTTCTGGTACTCTAGGTCTGGTCTGTATTTGAGTTCCTAAGAGATAAAGGAGAAAAAAAGGGGCTTCTCAGAGAGGAAGTCTTAAACTCTTAGTACTGGGAAATTTAGAAATTATTTCTTTTTCTGAGGGCTGCTGTCAGTTCTTAGCAGTTTCCTTAGCTGCACATGTGTACCTTTAATCGATAGCAGTGGCATTTTGGGGAATCATCTACAGCTTTGCACTCCAGATCAGTCAGGCCATCACACCAGGTCGCATCAAAGTCTGTCTTTTCACTTTCTGATAGTGCCTAAATGTAAGGTAAAGGTCCCTGTAACCCTAATTAAGGACAAAACTCCAGCCCATGTTTTCCTGTGGAGGCACGTTTCAAACCTCTTTATTAGTAACCTTAAGCCGTTTGTCTTGAAATCTTCCTGTTTTGTCCAGTCGTGACTGCTTGCTCACTTCATATTTTTCCAGACAAGTGTTTGTAGGTGGCTCAGAGCAGAACAGACAGTTTGATTGATTCTCCCCTGCTTTCATATGCTTTTAGTTTTACTTGAAGTTGAGAAAAAGGGAAGAACTTGAGGGGGAAAAAGGAACACGATGGGGTCGAAGCCCTTATTTTGCCCCTTATGGTTTAGGTGAAAGGCTTCTAAAGAGTAATTTCTCAGTGCCTTTCTTCCACCCTTCTAGACCTGTGGTTGACATGTCCTCCCTATGTGGTCTGTCCATCAGTAGTTCATGGTGCAAGTCCATAAAATCTCCTGGCCCACAGCCGAGCACAGCTCCCAGGTAGCACTGAGCTCCACTGGTCCCATCCTGTTGAGTTTCTCTATTGTTTGTTTTTTCTCCCTTTTTCTCCTTTCCCATCTTGCCTCAATCCTTTTACTCAGCCTCCTGGTTGCTGGTTGCCAAGCCTTGGGATGGTGACATCCCTAGGAGGTAGGGGTTAATGTTGTTTGTTTGTAGAAGAAGGGTGGGGAGCTCTGCAGCTGGGCTGAGATGAAAGGTACCACCGGGAAGTGGTTTTCTCGGCTGGGGAAGGTAGAAATGCTCTTAGCCTTGTGACCCAGTTGACTGGCTCCAAGCTCCGTGCTGCTGCGAGGTAGCAAGCCCAAAGGCAAGGGATGATTCTGTGGTTTTCAGGGTGGAAGAGTTTCCCAGGAGCTAGTATATAATTTTCAAAGGCTTGTCTTGGTTGTTCGCACAAAGTTCTTTTGTTCTGGCCCCTTGTCTGATGTTTCCCCACAGTGCTTGGCCAGGGCTGCTCATGTCTATGGGCCTGTGGCCAGCAGTCTAAAACGTGAATGATTTGAAGTTTCTCTCCGAGTAAAAGTAATTATTTTTGTCTGGGTAAGCACCATGCATTGTCACACATTCTTCTTCCTTTGGGGGCATCATTTGTCTCCCTGGGACTCTGCACCCTTCCAGTAATGAATGTGTCTTCATTGCCCAGCACTTGGCGTGAACTCAGAATGGGTGAGATCCTACCTAAAGCACTATCTCAAGGTTTCTTGGAAGTCTAGAGATTGCACTGGGTGGTTTTCAGACTTGATAGCATGCTGTCAGGCCTGACTGAAGCTCTCCCACCAGTCCTGTACCAGCGTGGACACTTAATCTGGGATGCAGCTGCAGTAATTCAAGCATCTCTGCTCTTGGTGGTCCTCTATCAGAAGGATGATTTGGTGGAAACTTCACTTCCTCCAGGTTATGCTATCAGCAAGCTCCTTGGTCTTTCCAGTGAGACTTTTGCCCTTCTGGAGGTTCCTCAGCCAGGTGAGGAGTGGAGTGATGCTCACCAGGGTGAAGGAGGTGAAGGTTTGTAGTCACGGTTAACAGGAAACAGGGGAGACTGTAACAAACCAAGAATGAAAGCAGGAGTGGGTGTTTGGATATCTTGAGAGTTGGTTTTCCTCTGGTGGGATGAGTGGGTGGGGAATATACCGGACCAAAGAAGGCTCAAAGATTGAGAGATAAACTTTCCAGAATGGCACCAGCATGGCTCTGGGGTACCGTAGCTCTGGCTGGTATAGAAGAGCTGATGGGGTGGTATTGTGTTCAGTGCAGTTCTTTGGGATCCTTTGTGCAACTGGTTTTCATAAACGTGGAAAGGAAATTGGTTAATATAATAAAGATTTCTGAAGTTATGGGGTTTTTTTGTGCTCTGGATGCTTAAGGAGCCTCACATTTCTTTGGTGCCACAGAGATTCAAGGCCTGGTTGCCAAAATACAGCAACCTTCTGTAATCCAGGTCTTCTCTGGTAGCTTCTGTGATTGACAACTTCACTTAGTGTTGGAGGGGGATAATAATCTTAAAGCATGTTGCAAAATGAGGAGTGGTTGGTTTGGAAACCTAAATAAACTTCATTATTGGATTGGTTACACAAACTTAAGGCAATCAGCAGTAGAAATGAAAATGCTTTTGGGTGGTTTGCAGCTTTCTTGAGCTATGTCTTTGTGGCTCATCAAGGCATGGCCAAAGCAGTGAGTCTGGAGAGGAAGAAGTTGGTGCCATAGACCTGACATCCACCCCAGGAGCTTTCCAGGGATTTTACCCTGTCCCAGACTTGATCCACTCCTGGGTATGGAGAGCCACGCTCTGAGCGGGGTCTCAAAGGGATGTTCCTGGACCTGGTCTAGTTTCATGGGAGGTGAATCCAGTGGATGGTTGCTGAGAATGCTCTGTGGTGGGAATTTAAGTGCATTAAGTGAAGCCTGATGCAGTTTGTCCCAAAAAGCACTCTCTGGGGCTTGCACTGAAGGGGTAAAGATGCCTTCAGAGCCCGCCAGTGTAGTTGGACTTCAGTCACTCTTCACGTGTGAATATTCCAGCATCTGAGCTGGTTTAAATGACACCTTTGTTCTGAGTGAACTCTTAAACTTCCCATGTTTATACTTCAGTCGCTTTTAGAAAATTCCTAAGTGGTAGAAGAGTTATTTCTGTTTGTGGTGTGCTGGTTTCCAAGCCATACAGGGTACAGAGACAAGTTTCCTAAATTCTTTCCAGTACCAAAGTTTCTTCCTCGTTTTTTTTTTTTTTTTTTTTTCCCTAGTGTAAATGGTCTTCTCTGGGATCTTTGATGACATAATATGTACTTACATTTCAGAAAGAATCGCTCTGATGAAAGTTAAAAAAAATAAATATTATAATCGGCGAAGCATCATAAATAACTTTTATGTCTAAATCAAGCTATTAAAAGCTTTTTTATTTTAAAGTAGATAGGGGAATAAAATAGCTGCATAGTTCATAAAGTGGTGTACTATTACTGCCTGCTGTGCCCATGAATTATGCCAGCTTTTTACACTTGTGAAGTAAAAAGCGGATTAGAACTGTGATCAATGTATTATCCTATATTTCTTATTGTGCATTATATTTCCTTTTTGAGAACCTTTGTGGACTAAATGGCTACTAATGACATAATTACAATTGTTTGTCACCACCATAATGTGTGATTTCCTATCTCATCATGAAGATGTAAGTTAGATAAAGGAGGAGTTTTGGCAGGAAGACAAAGTGCAGTGATTTATTAAAGACCAGATGTGGTTGTTAAAAGCTTTTCTGCAGAAGGCTCAATTGAGTGATGTGAAATAGGAACGAAAGCTCCGAATGCCACAGTCAGTGGTTCTTGGTGTGAGTGACACAGTTGCTCATAGGAGCATGACAAATTAGCAGCCTGTTTTATTGTTGTGTACAAATTTACGTCGGGTTTTAAATGGTGTCAAAAGTTGAGAATTGCTCACTGCCATCGCAGTGGATGTTTAAAGGAAATAATTCTGCTGGAGGCAGGAGCAGATGGCTTGAAAACCTTGAATTCCTTGAAAACACCTCAAGATGATGTGAAGTCAAAGAACAGTCACCAATCTCAGGGTTTTGAAATAGAGGTTACTGAGGCGGTTGATGACAGCGAAGCAAGGGTGGTGGAATATTAATAATTGTTTTGATGTTGGCAAAGCATCAGTGGGCACCAGCATAACTCTATCAAAGTTAAGGTGAGGACTGGGTTGCTTGCATTCCCCCTCAAGATCTTCACAGATCCTCCCAGAATGGTTGGATGCTCCCAGGGCAGGAGCACCACGCACGCAGCAGCTGCCGAGCGCAGCCTCGCCATGGTGTGCTGGCTGTGGGGAAGTCGGGGGCAAAACCTAAGAAAGGGCAATTAAGGAGGAAATAATTTGCTTTTTAGCTCTGAACTTTTGCACTGAGCAGCTGGGGTGTGTTTGCAGAGGAGCTGTGGCCAGCCCGTCCCACGGGAACGTTGTTGCACAGCTTTTCCCGGTGCCGTCTCTTTTTGCTTTTTTCATTTTCGTGTCTGGTTGTGCAGTGGGCTGTGGCTGGGGTTGCTTCCCACCATCAGCACCCAGGTCTCCCACCAACCCAGGGTCTCCTGGGGACCTGGCACCCACGGGAGGTGTTTCACACCCTTTGTTTCCAACCTCCAGACTGCCTCCTTGTCTGTGCCAGATAAATGTTGCGAGGCGTTGAGGGGTTTTGGTCTGACTTGCAGCTGAAATTGTGGTGCACATCTCTGGGGTTTAGACATAATTCTGTTAATCACTGGTAGTGGTTAACATTAATAATGTTAATCATTAGCAATGGTTAGCATTAATAGTTGTGAAGAGAGCAGTAGTCATGGGGGGCTTGTGAAGGCTTAAGAACACCTTGTCTTTTGTTGCTTTCAGCCATTACTCTGATGTAAACTCACAGAAGTCAAGATGTTCAAGCTGGGAGATGGAATTTTAGCTTCTATCTCTTTTGCCCTTACTTATTTTAGGGGTCTTCACACATACTTTTTGTCTCTTGCTCAGACATCTCTTCTGTCTGGCTTGCTTAGACGTGGAAGGTGCTTGATAGGTGATGGGAAGGAACTGAGAAATTTCAGAGAACAGCTTCTGATAAGCATCTGAAATGCTTATGTATCTGTGTCTTGTGGTCTGGGAATTCTGCTGAAATTTCATGAAATTGGCTTTGTTTGAAGAGTTCTGTGTTGCTGTTTGTCAGACACTTTCCTGGTTTTGCATCTTGCTTTTGGTGCTGGAAGTTTAGAAAGAATATTAAATTAGAATAAAACATAATACAGCCTTTTTGGGAAACTCTCATCAGATTTTGGCCTCAGTTTTTAAAAATTTTTTACAAAATGTTATTTTATCTGAACGGGTAAGCCCATCCCCTTTTATGAATAGAGTTGAAGCTAACTTTGAATTTCCTGCCTTCCTGTTTAATCCAGACCCTTATCATTGCTAGCAGGCTGGGACAAATACTATTGTCTGAAAGTCTGGGATAACCAAAAGTCAGGTTTGGACGCATTCAATTTAGCGACTTTAAAGCAGGATTTTTCAAATGAATTTTTGTTTTCTTCTGTCCTTTATGTTTGTTTTATTTTTTTTTTTCCTTCTCCCAACACAATCAGAATGTTGCTGTTGTTTGGTTCCACCCCACCCTCCCCCCCTCCTCCATCCTCTTTTAAACCTTTTGCTTTCCTCTGCCCCATAAACACATCGGATTGCTACAAGCATCACAGATTCCTTGTCAAAATGTCATGCTTGGCATTTTAATGGTAGAAATCCAGCTGAAATACCATTCCAGGATTGCCTTGCACTGCTGAGCAATGGCAGGGAAACTGATTGGTGTGGAGAAGTCTACACCAAGGAAGTACAAGTAATATTTCTTTGTTGCCTGAGCCAATGGTGCCTCCTTGACTTAGGTTATCCTTAGAGAATGGGCATTCAAAAATATGGATTTAAAGACATGGAGGTCAAGACACTGTTGTGTAAAGTCTCTGCTTGCTTCTTGTGTTCCCATGGGTGTCTTGAGTACTGCAGGATCTTCTACCACAGTCAGCTGGAAGCATCCTAGTCCTTAGAGTCAAAAAGCAGGGGTCAGACAAACCTGCCTCTCTTCTTAGGTTCACCAGAAAGTGTCTTTGGGAAGGGATGAAGATCATAGAATCTCAGGAAGGTTTGTGTTGGAATGGGACCTCTTAAGGTCACCTAGTCCAATCCCTTTGCAGTGAGTAGGGATATCTAAGTAGAATGAGAGAAGTTCCTTTTGACATAGAAGGTAGCAGAAGGGAGTCAGTGGTATTTGGGAAGCTCTCAGTAAATAAAAGAAATGAGGTGTGTGTAAAAAAACAAAAAACAAACAAAAAAAAGGAGTGGATTGTTTTTTTGCTTTTTTTTTTAAATATAGTTGTCCTGTAATCAGCAAGGCATTGCCCCTTGCTGAAGGTGAAAACTCCAGCTGAGGAGATGTAACTGGAAGCTCCTGCCTCACTGGTGTAGAAGAGGTGGCCTCGTGTTTCTGGAGAAGGCCAAGAGGCCATTGTGCATCCATCCCTAAGCAGAGGGACCATGGATGAGTAACATAGAGGTGTGGTCCTCTCTTTAGGACAAAGGGAACTGGTCTTTCTGGTAGCTCCAGCAGGAACTTCCTAATGGAACAGAATGCTCAGTCTTGTAGTGCCATGTGTCATCTCTGGGTGGATGGGTTTGGGTAGGGTAACCCAGACCTCCTGGATGATTCCCAGCTTGAAAAAAACTTCAATAGCCTTGTGAAAAAGAGGAGTTTGGTGACTGTTGGTGCTCCTCCAGTGCTTAAGAACTTTTACTTTTCTTATTTCACCTGATGTGAGAAGAGACAGTAAGGAAATGCTTTAAGTGGGGCTCTCACAGCTGCAAACAGCATTGAAGACACCATTGAAATGTTGAACCCTGAGTGCCAGCAGCACAGAATTAATAAGGGTGGGTGGATGTGTGTGACTTTTTTTGGGCAAAACGTCCCCCAGCCTGATGGGCTGTGGTATTCTCATTTCTTGTTTCTTCTTGTTTTGGTGTCCACTCCTGTGATTTGGGTAAAATGCTTTGTGTGTAGAGCTCCTCAGCTGCACTGAAGTGCTCCTGTGTAATTTGTGTTCATTGTTAATTTTAGGAGCTGCGCTGAGGTTTGAATTAAGCTAATCAACTTTTCTTGTAATTTGTATAATTTACATACTGTACACACACTGCGAATGCAGGACTCTGATGCAAAACAAAGTTTAATTAGTGTAACAGGGCTGCATCAGCTTTCCAAGAGGTTGGTTTCTGAGAGTGGAAAGGATCTGTAGGAACAGATCAGAGCACTAAAATGTGTTAATGTAGGCTCCTGATGAGCTTAACCAGGACAATTATTTGTAACCAGCACTGTTCATCAGTGAGCTCACCCACCTTCCCCAAATATTTGACTTGTGCACAAGGAGGCACTGAGAAGCTTATGGATTTCTTGGTTTCTCTGGTTGCTCAGGTTGCTCATCCCATGGATGCAAGAAGGGGTTGGAGGATGGTTCTTGAGCACTGTGCTGGTGCTCCCATCCTCCTGCTCAATCTTCACCAGCACATCTCCCACCTTACAGATGTTTCTCTTGCTCTGTGGAACAGAGTTCCCCTTCCTGATTGATGTTCCCCTTCCATTGATGTTAAAAATCAGCTGTGTTCTGTTCTGGGGTCAGAACAGAAATTTTGAAAACATTGGATTACTTGTTGCCTTTTAACCTTAAATGACTCTCTCAGTACTTGTGATTTTACTTACTTTTAAAAGTCTGTTTCTTTCTCTGGTTGTTTTATGGAAAGACCTCTGCAGTGAAATGAAGAGGAGACAGACTGCTTGCATAAAGGCAGTGAAACTGTTCATTTTACAAAATTTTGACAGGTCTTGAAAAAAAACTTGGGGCAAGAACAAAATAATTTTGCCTTTCTTGGTTGAATGTGCTTCAGTTTTTGCAATCTTGGATGGCATCTGCAGCAAATGAGAATCTGGTGAGCTTTACACTGAGTTCTGAAATAGGTTTTGGTTTTGGTTTTTTTTTAAGAGTATTGATCATTGAGAGGAAATAGGCTTTTATTCAAAAATAAGTCCTTAGCTGCATCAACAGGTACAAGAATGGTAAGAGAATAATAAATCTGAGAAAATGTTTGAGCTGGGGTGAGAAGCATTGGCAGCTGAGACCTGGCTATTAGACTCTCATTTCTACAGCTAATTTGCTGCTAACTAGAAAAATCTCCTCTGTGTGCTTGTGCAGCAGCTGTCCAGTTGAGATCCATGAGATTATCTCCAGGGCTAAAGCCCATCCTGCTCACAAAGTTCTGTGGACCTTGGGCTTTATTTTTTCCCTCCTCAGGAACTCTCTCACCCTGCTGGTTATGACTTGGGAGCTCGGCTCCGTCGTCCTTTCAGGGCTGTTAATAGCAGGGATGGGTTTTAATGTCAATTTTTTGTAGGCATTATGTTAATGCCATTGTTATCTAATTAGCATCCGTCACAGATTTGTGTATGGCATTGGAGGGGCAAGCAGAAATGAAATGGACTCTGAACATTTTATGAGGTGTTACTGTGAAACTACTTCACTTATCATTACTTAAAAAGCCAGAGATTTGGCCTTAGGTATTACATCATGTGAAAGCCAGCAGACAAAAATGGTGATCAATTTTTTATTCTAATAAAGTTTTAATACAAGGCATTTTTAGATATGTCAGGAATATATGAGTCATGTATTTCACACCAAACCAAACCTATTATGATTATATTTCTACTTCAAGGGGCTTTCGGTGTTTAAATAGTAAATTTAATTCTGTGGTTAAAAATGATTCACATTCAAATCTATTTTTATGCTTTATAATTAAATAAGAAAATATTGCTTGTACCTACACTTTTACTATTCTGGGTCGTATTATAATTATTTCTTTAATTTGACCCATAAAAACAGTCCATTTCTTCATTAGTAAATTACAAGGATATCGCAATAGAGAAATGAGTTTTGAAGGTGTCTTACCATATCTAATAGGAATTTCAGTTTGGGATTTTCTCATTTCTTTCATTTGTTCCTTTTGTAAAACACGGAGATACTTTCTAGGTAAATTAATCCCTTCAAAGGAGCAAAATAACTTCCTTTTCGGAAAGGGTTATTAGAGACTTATTCTTTATAATCTTAAATACCACTTGTGTTAGGCTGAACAATGCATGAAAAAATTACACTAGTTTAAAAAAAAAAAAAAAAAAAAAAAAAAGGAATAAAAAGAAAAAAAGAATTATTACCAACCAAAGCCAAGTATATTGCAATTACGTGATCATGGAAAAGTGAGCTTTCTACTGGGAAAAACGTGATCTAGATTCCCATGAAATTTCTAAGTTTAAGTATTTTTGTAAATTAGGTTGTTCCTAGTTAAACAGGTGGCTTTAAAGGCTGGTTTCACTGTTGTTTTAATCATAGTTTAGTTACCATGGAGAAATATGCAAGTTAGCATTTATACACAGAAGTGAAATTTATGCTGCATAGATAATAGCCTAAATTTAGCATGACTTAAGTTTACCACTTCCTTAAGAAAAAAAGATATACATGCTTTATTATTATACTATCACACTATCAAGAAGTTAATTTCTTTAAAATATTTAAAGATTTGGAAGCCAGGTTTTTCAGTCCTGAAATGCAGAATTTTTGAACATCCAAAAAACGAACTCATTTTTTGAGCTTGAATTTTATTTCCCTTCTTTCTCTCATCTCTCTTTTTTTTTTTTTTTTTTTTTTTGGTTGATTTCTCAATTTTGTTTAGTTGGAGGAGTTGGGTGCACGGTTGGGAACTGGTTTTAGTTGTGCAACTGGCACGACCCAATGAGAGACCCTGCGGGAGGGAAATCTTTGTTGTACATTTTAGTGAGGCATTTCTCCTCCTGTTTGATCCCGAGTTTATCAGAATGGAGATTTCTGTTACTGAGCTGAAACAATGCTGGGAGAGGGAAGAAAGAGGCGAGAAATCATAACATTGTGTCTAAGAGAATAGAACATGTCCTGGCTTGGAGAGCAAGCAGTGGTGCCGAGTGTCTCTGGCTGACCTGGAGAGCTTTTTCCTTTCCAGCTGCCCTTCCTAATTTTAACGTTTTACTTCTTTTTTTTTTTTTCTTTTTTACCCTGTGTTTTTAAGTTTACCAGCCTTGTCCGTAGGACCTGGTGGCGGAGCTAAGTTTTCAAGGACAAAACGTAGTAAGAGGAGCATGATCCAACAGGAGGTCCCCCAGCACACCGAGTGCAGCAGATCCCTTTCAACACCAGCTGTTCTCACAGATATAGATTGCTGCAGTGAAATTTTCTTAATATAATTCAGGAAGCTCTAGAGAATTCTCCAAAACAACTGTGCCAACAAGGAAAACGTTGAATTTTTCATCAGCTGCCCAACGCTGAGAGTTAGTGGGCAATCCGTTCATTCATGACCAGATGTTCAGTGTAGTAAATGCTCTGCAGTTAACTTGAACCTTGTGGCCTGTTTACCATCAGTTGCAAGGACATTGGCAGCCGCCCGGCGCCGGAGGATTGTGGCCTGGGAAGGTGTGAGATCCGTCTGCTTGGGGGCTGCTTGGTTTTCCACCAGTGACCAGACAAGGTAGGGAGTGATGGAGGAGAGAGGTGAAGCAGCATCAATCATCACAGGGGCCTGGCAAGTAGCATCTTTGTTTTGCAGCTCTGCTAATGGAGAAAAGCTGACAATTTTTTTACCTTTTCCTCCTTCAAAAGGAGAGATTTCATTTTTCCATTCCGTGTACAAGGTGTTAGTGCTTAATGTTGCGTATCATAACTTATATATATTTTTTTTACCCCTTTTTCTCTGGCAATATTCTAACTGCTGACTTTTTTTTTCAGCTGATTGTGTGTGCATTGGGGTGGGTAAGGTCAGGGTGGTGGCAGCTCCACCTCAGCCCCATCTTCAGCTCAGCTGAAGTTGACTCCTGGGTAGACTTGTCCCTTTGCTCAAGCTCATGGTTTCTTTCATAAAGATGCATTTATGCCTTATGCCATTTCAGCGTGTTGTGTTAGGCACTAGTACACAGAAAAAAATAGTATTGAGTAGGAGTTCTGGAATAAACAGTGTGATTTTTCTACTTTGAAAAGGATTCTTCCTTTAAATGATTAACTGTGTTTGATTCTGGGCATGCCAGCTGGCTAGAAGAGGGAAGGCAGGATCTGATAATGTTTAGTTTTTTTCTTAGATGTTACAAGAATTTTAATTCTTTCCTTCATTGTATTTCAAAATAATATAACTATTGATTTCAAAGAGGAATCATCGATGAAACTGCTATTATCTTACACTGTCACAATAGCCACACATTCTCACATCTCTTTTATGAGCCAAGGGAAAAAAAAATCCCTTTTCTTTAAACACAGTAGCTCAGGCTTTTAACTTCCAGCCGTACTCTTGAGGAGGGGGGGAAAAAAAAATATAATCTGGTGTTTTTGAAAGCAATAGCACTTGTGATGCTGCCTGCCAGTCCTGTACCCCCAGGAAGCAGTCGCTGCCCCCCTCCCCATCAGCAGTGGTGCCAGGCAGTGTGTAACAGGAGTGTGACCACCACGGGCCCTGGTAGGACACCCAGCAAACTGTCACCTTCCTCAGAGCTCAGCCCTCCCAGTCATGGTGTTTGCTTTGGCTTGGCTCTCTGGCTTTAATTTGTCAAGTCGCAGTGAAACCCTCCCTTTGCATTTCCTGCTCAGGGAGAGGAACCTTGTTGCATATTGTGTTCAGCCCTGGAAATTCATCTTTATTGTGTTTATCAAGTTGAGCTTGACCTGTCCTCTGGAAGGCCAGGGGAAAGTTTTGCAGCCGGGCCCCCTAGGTTTGTCCATCTAGAAACAGCAACAAGAAAATGCCCTAAACAATAAAATAGAGGCTTAAAATAGAGGTAAATAAAAGTGCATTTCTCTCTTTTTTTGTGTGTGTGTGTGTGTAGTTGGTTGGTGGGTTGTTTTTTTTTTCTTTATTTTAAAGGAAGGATGGCAGAGTAATGTTTTGTTTCCATTGATGATAACTTGCTGATAGAAAAATGAGAACAAGTTTACAGTAGCTTTGACATTAGTTACCTTTATTCAGCATGCTCCAGCTGCATTGAGCCCTCAGGAAGCCTTCACCATGCACACAGTTTGTTCTTGGGTGTGAAAGCAAACAGTGTTTGAGTTGGCAGTAACTTCCCTTTTAGAGAAGTTTGCTGCCTCGGCAAGAAACCGCAGCGTGAGCTTTCTGCTGTTGAATGTTTCCACTGGCAGGATGGCCTTTTTCCACATTTCCTTGGTTTAAGGAAACAGATTTTGAACTTTTTTTTTTGAAAGACAAAATGCCAACATTTAACAGCTGGAGTTAGTATATAATTTATGGCTTTCGCTTTATGCTCTTTCGGATGTGTGAAAATTAAAAATCTGCAATTGTGCTGAAGTTCTGTGAGTTATTGCAGATGAGCGAGTGAGAAGTTGAACCTCTGTTATGAGGATGTCAGGAAAGTCATTGTTATCCAAACAGTTATTCTTAATTACTCTTTAATGACTTTTTATTTTTATAATTTACTTGTGTTATTACACCTACCCTATAGGTGATATTTAAGGAAGTCCTTTATTTCCCTTCGCTTTGATTAAGAAAGGAGGAGTCTGTGCAGTTTAAGCACTTCCTATATTTTTCATTTTCTTAAGATTTTTCTGGTGTGGGAGCTTGCTAAACCTCCTTTTCCTGTGCAAGCTCCTTTCAGAATATTGACACAGGTACAGTAGCAGGCTGAGGTTTCAAGCTGCATCTTGCCAAGTTCCTATTCACTAGCAAGAAGGGCTCTTCAATTTGGCAAGAAAGACATCCAGATGCTGAACAGACCCAGATTCACCTCCCTTTGCTCCCTTTTGGGATGGCCTCTTTCCTTCTGAGCCTGAAATTCAGTGTATGCTGTTCAAACTTTAAAAAGCTTCATCTCTGCTACAAATTGCAGATGCCAAGCTCAGCAGCCAGAGTTAGAAACATATCAGATGCAGGAAATTAATGCAGTCAGGCAGTAAATTATGGAGCAACAGTCGCCACAAGTGCTGTGGTGTTTGTGTTCTGTCAGCTCGGGGATGCTCGTGCTTTGCTGAACATCACTCTTCTAACATCTGTCTAAACACTGAGCATGCAGCAGATCTTTATAAAGCAAATCAGGCCAAAAGAGGCTTCTCTGAAGGAGTTTCCCTGTTTCACAGGCTGGAGAAGAAGGGAGGGGGAGGGAAGGAGAGGGGAAGTGAGAAAGTAAATATATTAAGCACAATGCCGTTCGTATTAAAATCACTTAATTTGTATTTTAGATTTAGGGGCACAAATATGCTGTGATGATGAACAGCAGTGGTTGAGGAATGTATATTTTTTCTTTTCAGAGACAGTGGCCATTTGTCATTTTTATCTGTGTGACTTGTAGGCTTGATTGGATTTATTATGTATGCTGTGTGTTTATGGCGTTTTTATTGTATGCTGTTAATTTGTTGTAACTGCTGCCACTTTCTTGCCAAGGACCCCTTGAAAGCAAGTATGTGTCAACAGTTACCTTCCAGTTTAATAAACTTAATGCTACTTCTCTTAAGTTTGGTAGGGGCTGTTGTTGAGCTTTTTAACTCTGTTGTAGCTGGAGAAAGTTGGTGCAGCTCAGGCACAATCCAGCAGGCTCTGTGTTTGAAGCTAAAAGTCTGTCTTTTTTTTACCTTTATGTTTTAAAATAATAAAACCATTTTTAAAATAATAAAACTGTAGCCTACAGTTATGGTCACTATTTTATGGCAAAGAGAGAGAAGGGAAAAATATTGCAAGCTTGGTTGAGGTAAGCAGGTCAATAGGCTTTTAAAATAAAATATAAAAGTCCTTTAAATATGTTGCTAATAGTGGGGAAAAAAAATGATGATGCCTTTTTTTGTATTTTTGAAACTTGGAAACATAGATAAATTATCCAAACAGGATTAGAATGTAGTTATTGGTAATAAAATTGACCAGATTTCTATGATGAGGATTAAGGAAGATGAGACTTCATTTTCCAGGAAAGATGCAAAGACAATCCCAAGAAAAAATAATGTGCTGTGGGTATATATTTAAGGCACGACTGGAGGTAAAATTAAAACAACGGATTAAAGGTGCTTTGTGGTAAAGTAATGGGTACAGTTGATACATTTCATTTTCATTCTGTTTAATTTATTTGAGTTTATTATTGCCTGCCCATGTAGCTCACTGATGGTGCTTGTTCCATGAGGTCAGCTGCCTTATTAACTTTCTCAGTAATGAGGCAGAAGTGTGCTCTGGAGAATGAGCTGGGTTCTTCAAGGAGTGGAAACCCCTACATGTTTTTTTTTTTGTTTTTTTTTGGCTGTGCCCATGGCACTGTGGTGCAGCGTGATGGGTACCCTCAAGAAGGGTCCTTTCTGGGGGGCAGGAGGTACTTTCCACCATGAGCCTGCTTCTAGTTGAGTGCTGTGATTTAGTGGGACCAGGTTTGTAAGATGGCTGAATTTTCTTGCCCATAAAGGTGATTGTAAACCAACATAAATCACACTGGAATTGGTGCAGTCTTAGTGTCTATAGCTGCAACCTCTTCCAGCCTGCACATTGTATGTTGACTTGCAAGAACCCTGCATTGAAATCCTCCTCTCCTAGAAAGGTCATACAAGTTCTCCTTTTGGGGTTGATGAAACCTGCCTGGTTTTACTCTCCAGGTTTAAAAACCCATTTGCTCAACAATGCCATACCAGGCAAACTGAGATTTTGTTCAACTGGTTTTGTTCGTGGTCCAAAGTGGGTTTCACTACCTCTGCCCATGTTTTGTCTCAGTGTTACTGTATTCCCCTCCCGTTCCACCTTGCCCATCGTGGTGTGCATATTTCATAGTGTAATGCTTGTCCAGATGCATACTTGGAAATAGCACCTGCTTTTTCCAGAGCCACAGCACTACCGAGGGAGAGATGTGATTTGTAATCCTGGGTATATTAGAAGCTGGTGTAATGCTGATGGGCCATGTAGAAAAGAAAAAAGAAAAAACCCTTACTGAGTGATTTGGATATGCATTAAAAATAGCCCATATTGCTAATAGATATGCATTTGCTCTAGAATGTACATGTGCATGCACATGTGCCCTCTTTGCTACTTTGACTAAGTTTCCTACACTGGTATTTGAAGGGTGGAATCAGTGACAATGTAGAAAACTGACTTTGTTTTCTCCTTTCTTGCTTGTTTTTTTTTTCTTGTCCATTTCCTTTAACAGTAGTTGTAGTTCTGATAATTAGAGGCAGTCTTCTCAGGTACTGTTTAATAAAGGATGTGTTCTGCATCTCTACTACGTGCAGAGATACTTTGGTGTGCTTGGATGAATCAGTGTGCCAACAGAAACACAATTTGTTGACTAAACAGATTGTAAGAAATAACTTAGCTGGAGAGGTGTTCTGGTGGGATGAGAGGACCTGAATCTGTGCTCAGCTTGAAAATACTGGGCTGTAATGTTTCTCTCTCAGCTCTGGTAGGTGCAGAGGAGAGTTAGGGCCTGACTTTGCACTTCGTGGGTTTGTATTGCAGTAGAAAAAAATACTTGTACAGTTCTGTGATTGCTTCCCCAATTAAGTTATATTTTATGTGTAGAGGACTTGTTACATACCTGGCTCCTTCTGCATTTAATTCCATGATTTGTCTTGGCAGGAATGTACCTTCTGAGTCTTCAGAAATATCAAGTTGTGTAGAGGGTTCAATCTGGAGCCCATCGGATGGAGGGAATTAAGGTACCACCTTGCACTTGGCAGGCTGGTGATGGAGCCCCACTGTTTAAAATGGGTTTTATTGGCTCTTGGGTTGATCCCATGAGTCCATGAGGGACGGTCACTCTGTCTGGGTGTTTCCAGCAGGGTGCCTGTGCCACGGTGTGGTGTGGGTGCTTCCCTCCATTTCCCCGATGCCAAACCCCACCAGGGGCTGATTATCCTCTTTGTGAGATGTTACCCCACCAAACCAAACCCAGGACAGATAAACTTGAGAAAATAGGTCTCATGTAAAACATACAACTAACAAACATTGTTTGTTTAGTGCTTCCCCACCCTCATGTTTAATTGTATAAATTAAATGTCGCGTCAGTCTGCCTGAGGTGTTGGCATCCTATTCAAATTTCAATTACCACCATTAAAGTGTATTTACGCAGTGCAGGAATATAGGGAGAACGTATTTATAGCAATCTTTTATTGCCAGTTACGTCCTAAAAAAATAACACTAAAGTGCTGAATCGCTAAGTTTAAGCAAGTTTTCAGTTGAAGGAAAAATTTCTTGTCTCGGGCGGTACACGTCCTGGGCGGAACGAAACAGCAATGAATTGTATCACTGCTCAGCTCATGTCTGTGGGTCTGTACAGCAGTAATAACATATTGTTACTGGAACCACCTAAATAATTAATTGTAAGAAAACAACCTAGTTAAGACTCAGGAGGGGAGCAAAGGGGTGAGGTGCAAGACTGAATTTGCTCACTACCTGAAAACCCCATTTGCGGTGATTTAGCAGAAGGCTCTTTAGCTGCTGCTAGGGGGGATATAATTGAACAGGGGCTGAAATTAAACTTCTGAAAGGGAAAGCTTTTCTGTATATCAAACATTTCATACAGTAAAACAATGTTGTACCTGATGAATAATTAAAATACTGAAGGAAAACATTTCTCCATGTATAACTTAATTATATGTGTGAAGCATTTTTACCCTTATGAAAAAAACGTGAGGAATGGCTTTTGTTTTCCTCTCCGTTCATTTTGAGAGGGGCTCTTTCTGTAAAACCCAAGGTATTGTGGAGCTCCATGAACTTCTCCATCGCTTTCTGGGCTTGTCCTACATGACCTTTAAAGCATTGATGGTAAATTCCAGTGTGGTGATGGGTTTGAGCTTTTTTTGGTCTAAAGCAATGCATCAAAATACTTAAGAGGAGGAGAGAGAGAGCAAATGGTAGTACTGCTTCCTTGTAGGTACAAGACAGTGGTTGTGAGTGAGAGGGTAAAAAGGCTTGTATTTTATATAATGAGAAAATAGTGTTAATTTTTGTGTATATTTCAGAGTATGTTAACTTGCAGGTGAAGTTGCAACTTGATAATACTCTTGTCTTCCTTAATCCCACGTGAGCATGAGTTTTTCTGTCTTGCTAAGGTCTAAGCTTTTCCAACTTGCCTCTTCAAGCTATGTTGGCCCCACCATCCAACAAGCTCATGGTGTTCTTGAGACCTTTGCACAGCAGCACAAATGGATCTGGACCAGAGGTGGGGATTGATGTTACCTGCAGCAGCACAGATCTCTCATTGCTGTGGCCAATGCAGTCGTGTCAGGGAGCAATGGGGAGCTCAGGGTGACCCCCATGGGGGTTTTGCAGTTGTTCCACATTTACTGGATGTTTGTCTTGTGACGGGAGGGTGGTCTGGGGAAGGGTCTTTTGACTCATTCAATCTCAGCCCTTCACTGCGCTCCTATATCCAGCACCTGGATGCCTTTCCCTGTCCAAGTGAGAGCTTGGCAGCTGCTCTGCTCAGCCAAGAGCCAAGACTTCCCAGCCTCTTGAATCATTCAAATGTGTCTCACTCACAGAAAGTGTTCTTTCTCCCCCCCCTTTCTTTCTTTCTTTTTTTTTTTTTTTCTAAAACCCAGTTCAGTCAAATGTCAGGTTTTGTTTCTCACCTCCACATAATAAAATCAAAACTATTAGTAATAAAAGAACCTGAAAAGAGGTTTTTCTCTTGTCTGCCACTTCATGCTTGGCTGTGAAAGGAGCTGGGATCAGCTTTCTCCTGGCAGGCACCTTGTTGAGGTCCGGGGCATGGGAAGCAAGGAAGAAGAAGGTAAGCAAGGGTAAAGGGAGAACCCTGGATGGGGCTTGGTCACGATGATGAAACCCATGGTGTTGCCCTTCAGTTTGTTGGGCAGAGAGGTCTGGGTCACCAGGTTAGTATTGAGACCTGAGGGTGCCCCTCTGCTAGGTCCAAGGATGCCCTAAACAGCCACCCTCTTATGAACTGGGTAAGGAAACTGCTGCTTGCATCTGGTTAAGAACAAATAGGTTAATATTCTCCTAAAGGTTTCTTTCAGGGCTTTCTTCCTCCGAGAGTACTTACCAAAATTTCTGTGAATTATGGGTGGGAGGAGATTTGTTTAGCTCTGATACTCCTTGGTACTCGCCTTCATTTTTGTTTCAGAGAATTCAAGAGTTTTTCTGCTGTGTACAGTGGTTACTGGGATAGAAATACCTCTAGTACAGAGGCAGAGGTGTTTAAAAATCTCTTCAGCCAGCAGGTCAATACTACATTCGAAGAGTTGCTTTGGCAATGAAGATTATTTCAGAATAGTGTCTGTGTTTTCTTGTTAAAAGGTTTCTGAGGATGCAGCCTGTAAGACTAAGAATAGCAGATTCTTAAATATGACATAACAGATAGTGTGCTTTTGCTTCTAAATCACCTGTGGGGTTGTGATCTGGATGCTTGTTGATTTCCTATTCTTTTCTAGTCTCTCTGTGCAAAGATTTACATTGTATTTGGGGTTATTTCACATCATAAACTATTTAGCAGGTTTTAATGTGAATACAGCAGCAGTAGCAATCTGAGCTGGGAACAGGTATTAAACCTGCTTCTTCATAACTTAGGGAAGGTCTTGGTATAACCACTGAAGGCTTCTGATTTGGTTCTGGGCACTTCAGTCAAGAATCTCTTTTTACTTTCCATAAGCCAAAGTATATGGTCTGAATGTATTCTTTAATTAGGAATATTTTACTTATTTAGCACTCATAATACTCAGACTGTTTATTTTATTCCTGTTAGTTTGTATTTAGCTTTGCTCACGGGTCTTTGATTTCTCCTTTACGTCACTGCATGCTTGGATTGCTTCACCTAGAGACAAAATCATCAGAGCATTTAAGTGCTTGAAAATTTTCAAGCATCTTCTCAATGATGCCTCCAGTTTTCATTTTCTGAAAGCAGTGCAACTCTTCATTCCAGGTTTGACACAGCTGACACATTGGAGGGCAATTCCTGAAAAGAAAGCAGTTACTTTATTCTTGAGCTGTAAGCAAATGTTGACATCAAAGTCTCAGGCATTTTCAGTTGAGGTGTTATTAAAGATGTCTCTGAAGTTAAATACAAAGTTCAGTGCTGCTCCTGGAAGATGTTGGTAATTTTCTTCTATTAGTGTTTTGGAGTGTTCTGGTCCTGCTAGAGAATATCTATTAGGGCAGGAGCATATTTGAAGCTGAGGGTCAATCCATATACTTTCTAGATGCCAGGATACACATGGTTGGGATTTTCCACCACTGCCCCCCCTCCCCCCCTTTTTTTTTTTTCCTTTCTATGAGCAAAACAGTTTGCTAAGCAGGCACATGTTTTGATGACAGCAAACTAAATTTACATGTTGTACAGTGGTATTTTGCTCCATTAATCACCTTGTCAAATGTAATAGGTAATTACCACATCAAATCACCTTCCTGTGTTACATGGAGGCATAACTTAGTGAATTATTAAAAAAACAAAACAAACAAACAAAATCCCAGAAGCCTAAGGGCAACATCACCACAAACTTGTCTGCTTCTCTTATAAAATAAAACACTTTTGTAGGGGAAGGCAGAGCTCTGCTAACCTCAGCTGGCATCTGCTTTGGGTTATGAAAAAGGCTCCTCCAGCCCCCCAGTGCAGTGGGTGTCCTGGGGGGTACCCTCACTGGGAGGCTGTAGCCCACCCACCTTATTTCTGGGGGAAAACTAAAAAGCTGAGGATTCTGTCAGGGTGAGAAGAACCTCTTGGGTAACTTCTGATCCTCTTGAGGAGCTGATACTTTGACTTTTAATGTTTGGTGTCTTTTGTCCAGTGATGACTGAAGAAGGGTAAGAAGTGGTGAGTGGAGGTGATGCCTTTAGGAGATTATTTACCAATATTTCTTTCTCTTACACACTTAGCACACATGTATGCAATTTTGACCTTTTTCTTCAGGGTGCTTCTGGGGGATTTTACCAGTTCTCTTCTTCATAGCTTGCTTCAGATAAAGCAAATCTTCCTGCTCTCATCCAGCTGCTGTTTTGCAGTCCTTCCCCAGCTGGTGCCTGGAAGGGCAGGCAGAGGGTGGGGAGTGATTGCTGATTGTTTGGATCAGTGCAGTGAAACCATTACTTATTTTATTTTACACAGAGCAAGAAAAACAGTAAACTTTGGCTAGTATTGCTTATCTGATGGTCAGCTAAGTGGCCTTTCTGATAAAACCTTCCAGTAAATCTCTGAAACTTGTTCAGTGCTATAATGTGCAGAGAGGATGTGCCAGAGAGGTACCAGAGGGATCAGGAGCTGAGCAATGCAAATCTTTGTCTTCTCTTGCTATAATAGAAAAGTGCAGTTGTTGGTGAGCAGAGATACATGGATGATGGGGCACTGGGAGGACCTTTCTCAGACTGTATGTCTGCTTCAGCCCTGATTAATTATGGTCCTGACATTGCTTTTACCAACCAACTTCACTGATTTTAAAGTAAGCTCCAGTCTGTTCCCATCATGTGTTTCATAAAGTTCACTTAGTGCCTCATTGTGCAGATAAGTTAAAATGTTTAAGATCCTCCTCACTTTTGTCTTTTTTGAGAGAAGGTCTTCAAGGCAGGTTGGGGAGGCAAGCTTGCCATGGAGATCTCCTGCCCATGGCCTAGGGAGCCACATTGTGGTGATCCAACCATCTCGTGTGGAAACCTTGCCAGAGCACCAGGTTTGTGATCTGAATCCATCCTGAGAGCTGCTTCTCATCCTGACAGAGGGCGAGTCTCTCCCCTGTTCATGTTCTTTGTAGGGAAAGGCATCTTTCGTGCCTCACCTACCTCTGAGTCATCTTCAGAGGCAGAGAGTGGTGGCAGGGAAAGGAGGGGACTTCCCCACGGGTGCTCCTGGCTGGCCTGGCACCCTGGCCCCAGCTCTTCTTTAGGCTGGGGGCAGACCCCCCCTATCCACAGCTGCCATCCTCCAGCTGCAGCCCCGGGTCCTGCCTCCTTGTCTGAAGTTGTGGGTGAGATTTTATTTATTTATTTTAAAAAATTCTTCGGTGGTTGCTGCTTCCTCTTGCCCAAGATTTCTTAGCCAGCGCTCAGGGAGAACTTGCCTTAAAACGGGAAGTGTAACCCAATCCATTGCAAATTAGCAGTTAAACTGACAGAAGGACGTTGGAGTTTTTAGTTGTTGCATTTTAGAGTTGGCCAAGTCATCCCGTGGATATAAAAGGATTGTTCTTCACACTCTGGCATGCTGGGCGAGGAGGCTACTGCAGCGTGTCCGCACAACGTGGCTGAATGTGGCATAATCTGGTCTGAAATAAACTTGCTGATTTTCTTCTCCTCTGTCTGAATTGATACGGGGGGGGGGGGGGGAGGTATGAGAACAGAGTGCAAAATGCATCATGTCTTCATTTTCCAACAGCTGGCACGTCGAGATGCTGTTGTTTAGGAGAAGGCCACTCAATGATCCATCTCCAGCCATGTGGAAAATGTTAGCGGTGCCGTATCTTGGATACAGTACCTCTATTTTCCAAAGAGATGAACACTGTTAAGTGTACCTTTCTCTGGGAGCTGAGCCTCCGTTTATCATTCTGGGATCTTTTTTTTTTTTTTTTTTAACTCTTTTCCTTTCCTACTGGGTGCTGACTGAGGTATTTCTGGGGTGGGTGCCAGGGTTGTTCTCTTGCTAATGATTCATGTGCCCTTTGCATGTTGCACTGCAGGCTGACATGTACCAGCCTGTACCTACTATTTACCTTGCATCCTTTTGGCTCTCCAAACATCTACTTTCGCTTTCATCTCGGAAGTTGGGCCGCTCTTAATAGATTTGTGGTGCTGCAGTTGGTCAAAGTTATTTGAACATTAATTTCTGGATTATTTGGGGCCCTGAGGGAAGTCCCCAGCACTTTGCTGCATCATGGTTTTCACATGATGCTGGGGGGGGGGGTCTGCTGTGCTTTGCAAAAGGCCCCCGGTACCAGGCAGAAGGACCCTTGGGTGCTTGGCTCTGAGTGTGATGGGCACAACCTTGGGTACTTGGCTCTGATGGGGCTGCTCTCTGCTGCTGCACAGCAGCCCCTTTGCTATTCCCCCCCTGCCCCCATGAAAAAGGGGATGATGAACCCTAACAAAGTGAGAACTGAAGGCATCAGTCTCTGTGTAAATGAACCCCCTCTTCAGCACAGATAGTTATCTGTGAGTAAGCAAGCTGGTGAGCAGCCAGGAGGATGAAGGATGAGTGGGGATGGATGGGCTGGGATCCAGCCCTGATCCCGCTCAGGTCTGCGCTGCGGGATCCCCCCCGACTGTCGGCTGCCAACGTGTTCCTAATACAGCTGTGGCTTTTCCAGCAGAGATACAGCATGCCAGGGAGACCACTGATTGAATTCCTGTAGACCACTAGAGAGCTATTAACTGGTAATGGCTTTCAAACTGTCCTGGGGTGGTAGTGGAGCGCGTGTCTCCTTCACCTTTGTGTCTAACACTTTGGAGTTTATTACATTTTTCTGAAAGACTCAGTAGCGTGTGCTCGGCTTTGGGTGGCCCACTTGAGATGCTCTTAGAAGGGTTTGCTTTTCAGAAAGAGCCAAGTGTTATCCTTAGAAATTCAGGCTCTTTTACAGGGGAGTAACAGATCTTCAGCCTGTGTATTTAACACATGACATACCCTGGTAGGTCCCTTGGCTTCTTTGTGGATTACAGTTCTGCACTGCATTGCTGCAGAGGCCTTTGAAAATGACAGAATTGTAAATATAGTGTAGATACAAAGGTGGAATGCACTCTACAGTCTGTTCTGGAGCAGAACTTAAAGCAAAGAATAAATGCCAGTCTGGAAAACACCATTTACCTTTTCTTACTCTTTTTTTTTTTTTCCCCATCTCTATGTTCAGATTGTTCTTTGATACCTAAAGTCCTTATAAGCTTTCAACGTTCATATTTGAGGAATCAGTTATAATAATATAACATAGAAAGAGCAGACACTTTTTTTTCCCAACCTGTGGTTTGTCTGGTACAAGTTTCTGGTTTAAAAAGTGTCATTTCACAGAAAAGAAAGGAAAGAAAATAACTTCCGAGCTACCCTTTGTCCCCAGAATTTATGTCCTGAGTGATCCAGACAGTAAAATTCCATGAAGATGTATATGTTGTTTGTGAAGTACTATTAAAAATTAATCCAGTTTTCTTCTGGTGTAAATAAATAACAAAAAAAGCAAAAAGAATAAAAAACAAACCAAAACCCAGCTTGAAACCAAAATGGCCCCTTTCTGAGTTTTATGCAGAATAAAAAGCTGTTTATCCTTTCTGCTTTATTTTAAGCTGTGGTTTTACTATTCAAGAAACAAATTCTAATCAGCCACCGTATCAGACAAATGGGAGCTTTAGCGTATGTTGGAAGAGAGCACTAAGATTCTCATTATAGTGCATGTCTGAATAATTAGTAGGACCACTCTGCACCTTTTTTTTTTTTCTTTTTTTTTTTTTTTCTTTGGCAATAGGAAGAAACTTGCTTTTCACTGCAGTGACAGGCTGACAGGAGCATCTAGCAGTTTGGTCATTAGTGTGTGCCTGCCATCAATGTCATGTTATGGTGTCAGATTAGTTGGTGCCCCCTCCAGAGCCAAGCTGGACCTGCAAATTATCCTCCTCCATCCCAGGAAACAGTGTTTGCTAAACCTCAGATCAAATGGGAACAAATGATTAACATGGCTCATAAATTAAATACTTTACAGGCTTATAACTTTTTACAAGTAGATAATAAAGACAGAAATTTTAGGACCGCTTTGTTCAGGGCTGGGATGCTTTGGGGTTTTTGCTCTTTGCTTATTTTGTTGTTGCCAGGTTTGCTTTTCTCCGAGGAGGGATAGGGGGGGAAATTGTGTACAGCCAAGGAAATAATGTTTAGAAAATCTAGTGTCCTAAAGGAAGCAAATGTAAATCCACTGAAAACAATATAATTAAGTTTGTTATCTCAGTGCCCGATAAGTCGCTGACAATAGTCTTTCTTCTTGTAGTGGCAGTTGTTCCTTAATGAGTTCACCAATTAAGTTTGAAAGATTACAGCCTTTGCCAAGAGGATTTATCTGTTAAAAGCATTATATTTTTTGTGATACATTCTTACCATATTGTAAGCCCCTTTGTTAAAGAGGTATAAGACTATCTCTTAAACACATTAAATCCTATTATGGGCCCAAAAATAATTTTACAATCTGTTTACACATTAGCATGTACAAAACTGTAACAAATCTGTCCAGAGATGTCTGTTTTGAGACTAGGATGCTAACAGATAGTGCACTCTCTTGAAGCTGGATTGCCCTTGTGAAACGAGTGCTTTTTTGCTACAGAATAATTGTTTTATAATGATTTATGACTATGCAAATAATATTCTTTTTATATCCTCCTCTTTTTTTGCATCTCCCCTCAGCTGAGTTTTTCAACCAGTGCAGAAAATAGTACAGCATTTTCAGTGTTCTTTTGCAGCTTTTGAATCTAAAATAAGCTAAAAAGAGTAAGTTTTGTGCTTTCTATATATTAAAGTCTCATTCCCCCACATGCAAGCTATCACTACCTTCCTTTTGTACCTTCGAGGGGGTGAGTAAGCCTTGATATCAGAGACCAAATCAGCATTTTGGCAAGGGCCTAGCATGCAAAAACATGCAAAATTTATCTATTCATAAGAAAATGTCTGAAAATGCCAGAGGTTATGCTCAGTTTATCTGTCAGCAAATTTAACTTAGAGTAGGTGGTAGTCAATTTAGTAAATACTTTACTAATATTGTAACTGCAAAGAATCCTGAATGCAGCCTCAACATCCTGACCCGTGCACATCTTAATGACTCTGCTAGGGAAACACAGACTGTATTGCAGATTAGCAACAATATTTAAAATGCAAGTAATTTCTGCAGGAAGGTTTGCTTTGAGACAGTCATATTGGAAAAAAAAGGGGAGAAAACACTGCTCTCTACTTAATCCAAGGAAAGAAAACTTGATACTGTTGAGTATGTATCCGGCACTTTTGGGCAAGCCCTTTTCTGAGTGATACTCATGTAAATCTGTTACCTTCATCAGGGATAATATTATGCTTTTTGCTGAAGTTTCTCTTAGGAAACAGCAAGGGCAAGGTGAGGATATTTGTTAATATGATGAACCAAATGCCTGCTCTGCCTTAATGATTCTCATCACTTTCTTAGATACAAAGTGCCTGCCCTGAGCTGATAGCTCCTAGCTGAGCAGTTAATAAACCTGATCTATCCCCAAAGCATCTCACCAGATGCCCAGCAGCATTAAATCAATAGGGCAGCCACACATCAGGTACCAGGGACTCTCGTCCACGTCACCTTGGAAAACTTAAACATTTAAAGTTCCAGAAGCAGAGTTGAAGTTGGGAGTTGGTATTGAAGCAACCACTTTGTTGTGGTCAAGGTATTATGGCATTGGAAATAAGACCACCCACTACCTCACACGTGTTGTGTATGCTGCTGCCCTGCACGTGCTGTTTAGAGAAATAATGAAATTATACCTGTGGGATAGTGCTGCTCGGTGCCTGCTTAACAAGAGAAAATTATACACTCACTGGTGAAAAAGAAAGTGTGAATTGAATGTGCTGTGAGTTGCTTAATTGTTGAGAAAAAACATCCGAGGTTTTGTCACGGCTTTGGCCGTTGTCAGGATCAAGTTTATGGTGCTACTTTAAAAATGTTGGGCTTTCTTTGCCCCCCTCAGTGCAGGCTTGTGAGGAACATTGCTTGGATGTTCCTGAACCTTTTTGCTAACTGGAGGCTGACCTGGAGCCCAGTGGGGTTTTGCCCATCCCCTGGGTGGTTGTTGTGTCCCGAGCAGCACTTTTCAGTCTGCAATTTCTGAGGCTGCTGCTGCAGTCCCAAATTAGACTTTTCCTTCAGTTCCAAAGCCCCTTAACTTCCTGTCTTTGCTCCTTTCCTTACCTTCACCCAACCACATAATTGCTTTATATTACTTTAACACACCAATCTGTGAAACTGCTCCATTTTCTCGGTTATTGGGCTATTTTCCTTCTTCTTTTGCGATAGAAATCCGTAGAGATTGTGCCTTTTGCACAATAGCAGATTTATGTTTAAGGAGAGCAGCAGTCCTTGGAGGATGGGAAGTCTCACATCTTTATCCTCAGTTGATGATACTGGAGAGAGGATTTCTAGTACCAAGTAGGCTTGGATGTCTGCATGCAAAAATGATGCCAAAAGCCTATTTGATCTAAATAGATGTATTCACAAGTGTGTGGGGAGGGCAGGGGAGGGAAGAAAAATGCTGATCCTGATATTGAGCACTGCAGCCTGCTTTGTGCTCTAACCTGAGTGTGGCAAGCTGGCTTAAAAGATTTTTGAACTCTGCATGGAGGTGGATGTTGTCTTACAGAGGGAAGGGAAAGCTGACATGCACTGGCATGCTCTGAGCAGACTTTATAGCACTGAGTAAGGATCACATCGTATTTAAATCACAACAGGACAAACCACCCAACCTTGCCTGCCCTTGGGAGTGGGGAACACCCCTGGCACTTCCTTTTGGGGTGGGAAAGCTCCTTTCCAGATACGTCCCAGGTACTGATAAGGAACTTGGAAGCCTTGGTTAAGCTGAGTTAATCAAGTTTGTTTTCATTTTTATGGTACATGTTGATGTGTTTGCAGTGACACCCTCTACTATTTTTTTTGTTCCGTGCTGTTTAAAAAGAAAAAAAAAGAAAACAATGTCCTGTTTGCAGAGAACAGGAGCTTTTGGGTGCAGCATGGAAAACAAGTTAGAATTTCTGTCTTGAGGAAAACAGAAATTTTATGCTGTGGCTTTTGATACCGAATAATCAGGTTCTGATTGTATTCAAGCAAAATACATATATTGTACAAGTGTTGTATTTATAAACACTTCCTGGCTCTACACACTCTTGTTCACCATATAGAAAAAACCCCGTTTATGCTGAAATAATAATAATATATATGTTTAAATTTTAAGTGGTGAATTTATACTTTTTACTCTTAATTCACAAAGAAAGTTTGACTTAACAGAAACCATCAGCTCCTTTCAAGGCAGCTGCATGAATTTGCATTAAAAATACAAACTGGCAGAAGGAATAAACTCCTTAAGCCTGGAGAGGTCTCTGCTCAGGATCCCTATAGGGGGATACCTCGTTCAGAGATGTTACAGTGTTGAGCAGGGTGCATTTTCCTGACTGTTCTTTTGGCTTTCTTGGACCAGCTTTATCTCTGCTTTTGGGAAAGATGCAGCAAACGTGGCAGAAACTTCTTTGAGGGAAACGATGCTCTGTCTGGGTTTGAGGCTTCAGGCTGGGAGTGGAAAATTAATCCATTTGCTTGAAAATTGTATTTTTACGTGAACATCCTTGGGATGAGTTCAGGGAAATTCAGTAACATTTCAGGCTTGATGGTGGTGCTGTTTCTTCTGGTGTTGACATGGTTCATGCAGGTCAGGATGGGGCTGCAGTTTCAAGGGTAAGGTGAGGAAAGAGCATTTTTGGGACTGAACCTTCTTCCCCCTGTGCTCTCTGGCTGTGTTTGTGGATAGGATGACAGCAAGGGCATGGAGGGGCATTTTGTGCCATGGGGAAGTGGTGGGATGTCCCCAGGCAGGGTGTGGGATCCAAGGTGGCTGAGCAGTCCCTGCCCTTCTCCTTGTGCTGATGGTTGTGCATTTTCTGAAGAGCTGGTGGCCAACCTTCAGCTGCTGGCAAACTTGTGTGCTGCCTTCACCACGAGCTTTGGTCTGACCACAGGCATGAAGAAAATGGAGGTCAGGGATGAGCCAGCAGCTGGAGAAACTTTGGGTAATCCTTCTGTAACCATGGGCAGGAGTGTCTGCCCATGATTTGTGAATGCATCAGCTTTGAAAGCATCTTGAGTGTGACTGTACCCATATTAATGCAGCAGGGATGGGCTTTCCAAGCCAGGAGTTTGGGTGGCCTTTGATGGGCTCAACCAAATGATTACAGAGATTATTAAGAAGCAAACCCTTTGCTAAACTGAATGTCTCAACTGAATAATCCTTCAGTGGCCGTGCAGGGCTTGGGCAGCCAGAGACAGCTGAGGGAGCCTGTACCAAAAATTTCAGGCTAACTTACTCTGGGTTAACTGGGATGACAAAATGATGAATGCTGAGGTTTGGTGATGCAGGAATTGCACGATGTTGAAATGTTAATTGTGTGGGCTCAGCTGCCTGGGGCTGGATGTGCTGTCCCTTGTACCCAGCTGCCCCAGGAGCTGCCGACCAAAGGATGGGAGCTTGGCAAAGGCAGAGAGGTGGCTGGGGAGGAGCTGAACTGTGTGCTCAAGGCTGTCTTTTCCCCCTGGTAAAAAAATGCTTTCTAGCTTTCTTTCCATTCTTAGCATGCTTTCAGGGTGCTCTGTTGTTCTCCTGGTCTGTGGGCACCAGGCTCTGCCTTGGTGGGC
Source organism: Heliangelus exortis (assembly GCF_036169615.1). Classification (NCBI taxonomy): domain Eukaryota; kingdom Metazoa; phylum Chordata; class Aves; order Apodiformes; family Trochilidae; genus Heliangelus; species Heliangelus exortis. The sequence goes on along the minus strand of NC_092433.1, from coordinate 17,402,401 downwards.
AGTGGGAATGTGGAGAAGCAAGGCTGTAGTGTTTTGATCCCAGGATTTTGGCTTTGCAGGTGAGTTCACAGGGCCTTGCAGGGGTGCTGGAAGCAAGAGCTTGTATTCCCTATCTCTGCATGTTGAGCAGAGGTCAGGGACCAGCTGTGTACGAGGCATGTGTGGTTCAGTAAGTCAGCTCCATGGGATGCTGTTACATGCACTTTTCTGTAGGCTGAAGACTATTGCCAGTTTTGAAAATTAAATCCTGGTTAATTTGCCCAGAGAGATGGAAGAGTGGAAGCAAACCTCAGGCCTTCTTGGTTTCTCTGCATCTACTTCAACCACAAGATTGTATTTCCCACCAATTTCACACATCTGAATGCATGGGTTTGAACACACAAAACTGGAGATACAAATTTAGATGCTGTCTTGAGGCACCTTTGGTCCTTTCTTCTGTTGTTTCCCACATTTGGTGCCTTAGGGGAGGTATGATGAGATCTGATTAGCAGTCTGTCTGTTAATTAACTCCTAAATTAGAGCATTGGTGCAGAAGCATCACTTTCTGATTTGGATTAGAGAGCCCTTCATCTCAACAAAGAGCAGTCAGTGCAGATGATAGCAGAGTGCACTGAAATACATCAGATCAAAGCGATGCACTTCATGTGTGATGCCAAATTGGCTAATGAATTACTTTAGCCTAAGATTTATTACCCATGGCTTACTTACACCCTTACAACTTACTACCCAAAGCCATGAATTTATGTGGAAATTCACCTGCTATTTTATCTATCCCACCAAGAGTCTGCCTGCTTGAGGTACTCAGCCTTGGATTGAGTGCAGCCTGGCGTGGTCCTTCCTGTGACTCTGAAATTCTCAATTTAGTCAAGGTTTAGGTGGGGTTGGACTTGGAGGCTGATCCAGAGCACTTGTAGTTCCCTGGTTGTGTCCAGTGCCACCATCCCATGTGTTTGCAGAGAGGGGTAAAAGATGAGAGCTCCCTCTGAGCTCTCCTCTTTCCCCTCCCTGCTCTGTCCTCCTTTCAGCCACTCTCCTTATCACCTCCCCATGTCAAGGGCCTCTCCCAAGGTATCTCTGGTTCATTTTTCCTTTTTGGAAGGTCTCCACGTGTCCCCAGGATAATGGGAAGGTGCTAAGGAGAATTGCATAGAGCTTGCCAACCAGCTTCTAACTCTCTCTCTCTGCTTTTGGCAAGAGGTTTTGGGGGCTGCAGGTCCATGGCACACACCAAGCTGGGGATAGGGTGGTTTTTTACTGCTTTTTGTTGTTCCTGTGCTGAGATGACATGGTGTATGAACAAATCCTTCTGGAAAGTGGAAGGCTGTAGATTTAAAGGCAAGGGATGATGAGAGGCTACACCTGGTTTGATACGAAGCCATGAATTGATAGAGGGCCATCCAAGAACTAAGTTATCAACACTTCCTCTGGTGTCCACATTTCTTTATAGCAGGATTCCCTAGCCAGTGTTATGGCTTCATAAATAAAACAGGTTTCCACGATTGTCTTCTGTGGCAAATTGCCTAAAATCAGGGTAAGACAATGCACCTAGGCCTGCTGGAGTAGAAATCTGACCCAAGGAGCTGAAATGGCCTAGCTGTACACAGAGAAAGAGGAAAAACTATTTATTGCCTTCAGGACTTGTTGGACAGAGAATAACTCGGTCCTCCCAAAGCTAGGACATCTGGTGCATAAAAGTTTGTAGTGTTGTGTAATGAATTGGAAATGGCATTACTGCAATATATATAATAACATGGAGACAGTGCAGTATGGTGTGAGGAACTTGGGTAGAATATCTAAAATGTCATGGTTTCCACATACATTGTGGAAAAGAGAAAATAACTTCAAGTGTAAAGGATATGGAAATTCAAGTGAATAAACATCAGTGCAGTCGAGGATTTTTTCATGCAGCAAGCTCCATTTCTCTTCCACAGAAGAAAAATAAATCTATAAACTTCAATGACTGCAGTTACATGAGGAAGTCTGGGTCTGCAAGAAAACCTACTTTTCAATACATCTCCATTTCTTCAAAGTTAAACAATCGAACCTTAGAAGGTCTAAGATCTGATTAATTTCTTATTTGTATCAGTTTCATCCAGGACACCTCCTGAGACTTGAAAAAAGCTGTGCTGTTTAACACCTGAGTAAGCGAAAAGCAGGTTCATTTTCCTGTTTGAGATCACCAGTGTTTCAACAGCATGTTTCTTAACTGGTAAAATGAACTGGAACTATTGAAACAGCCAGTTCACTTTGGGCAATAATTTACCAGGGCTGTGCAACTTGTAAACACGTTGAGAAATTGGCCTTCCCAGATGTAACCGGAGGTGAGTTGGAAATACAAAGGAAATCCAACATTTCTTGGGAAGCTGGGGGGGTTTGTTCCTTTCCAAGCAAAAAAGTTCTCATGAAATGCAGGTGCAGCTCTAACTCACATCTGGGCAATGAATGGCTTAAAAAGAATGTTATCTCCTAGTTCAGAAGCAGATAGATGTGCTGCTCTTATCCATCCCATTGCATGGGAGAAGACGTGGAAACCTGGAAGGGCAAGACCACCTTTGTGGGATATTACATTTTCCAGGATTTTTCTTGGCTTGTGTCTTCACAAACAACATGGTATAAAACCCCAGAGATGTATAGCATAACATGATGCAGTTTACTTCTAAGTCAGACCTCTGGTGTATGGCCTAAAAGCTTTGTAAGAATTTAGCAACAGTATCAAGAAAACCCAATATAAGTGGTCCATTAATGAATAGGTCCTTGAGTGTCAGGAAGCAGACGTTGTTGGAAACTTGGGTAATATTGCTGTTGGGTTTTATTAATTAAATATATTAATATGACCTTGAATTTAAACACAATGACCTCTTTTGTGAGTATGATTAGCAGATGTTTACCATAATTCTTCACTCGGTGAAAAATGCTTGTTGCACCCAATAAAAACAACCATATTTACTTTGCTAAATCAAATATTTGGAACTTGGGTCTTACTTTATATATCATGGCTCCAGTGTCTTAGACTTTCCAAGTTTAGGGTTGAGAGCCCTTGGAGTGCCATATGTGGTAGATCTTGGAGTACAATGATCTATTGTATTAGTGAGTATTTTTTTTTTTTTTTTTTTTTTTTTTTTTTTCTTTTTCTTTTTCTTTTTTTTTTTCTTTTTGCCCCTCTTTGGCATCATATCTTCTACAGTGGGAGCAGTGTGCTGCTCTACCAGCCTCTGGATTTTATGTTTTTCAGAACATTTCTGAATCCACATTTCTGAATCCACAGGGTCTTCTGTATTTTATCCGTGCCTGGCAGGCAGCTTCCTTTCCAGAAGAACTGCAGCAATGGAAGCAGGAAACACAATTCCAGTTCTTAAAATAAAGCTGGAAGTTATTTTCCTTTTCAACAGCACCTCTCCTAATTTTCAACTTGAAAAAAAAAAGAAAAATCTTTTTCCTGACAATTTTCCTGTTCTCCTACCCAAATCCAGACCACAGAAGTGCTAAGTCCTGTTAGAAATCCAGATCATCTTCCCTCAAATGCCAGATGCCTGGAATTGCAGCAGGTATTTTCTGTGTCTGCTGCTGCCTCGTCTGCAGTGCTGAAAGGAAATAGCAAGGGAACAAAACTATGCTTTTCTTGGGAAACCACTCCCTTTGGAATGGAGAGATATGGCTTGCCACTTTTATTTTGTTTCCCCCTCCAAAGTAAGCAACAACATTACAAGGATCGGGGCCAGGGAGAAAAGAATATTATTTAAAAGGCGTCATCTATCTAGCTGGGGTGTTTCATGAAAAGGAGTCTCCTGCTTCATATTTTAGGGAGGGTAATAAAAATAGCACTGGGTTTAAGGAAGGGGCTGACGGGCTGGAGAAAGTGACAGCAGCAGCACGGGGAAATAGTGCTCCATTTATCTGAGCAAGCTCGCACGTTGATAACGCTCCTCTCCGCAGTAGGTGCTATCAAATCCAAGACAGTTTGTGTCCCCGGTGTGTGGCAGGTTACTTAGGTGGGAACAAGTCTCCCCCACATTATTGCAGATCATCATTACTGCTGTTTGTTTGCTGTTACCTGCTAGAGGATGTTTGTGAGCTGTGTTGTGTCATTTATTCAGCTCGCTCGGTTTTGGGGACGCGCTGCGTCTGCAAAGCCGCTCTGCCTGGGATCTGTTCCCTTGCTACCTAGGGGGGAGGGGGAAGTAAGGAAAAAAAAGAAATTACTGTGCAGCTTTCCTCTTGTTTTAACGTTAGCAGAATGAAGGTTGTGTTTAAGAGGCTGTGGTGAGTAGCAGCAGTTGGCAAATATTAAAGCAAGGGACAGAAGTAAGAAGGAAGGATGGGCTCTTCTTCTCCATCCCCAGATCTGATGATGGGTGTGGGTGTGTAAGGATCCAGATAAGGATTAACGGCTCTTGGTGGGATATCCTGCTTTCTGAAGATCTTTAATCAGTTGGACTTGCATCCTAGAAGCACATTTCTGACTTGATTATCTTCTTGGCTCTTGGCGTGTTTCGGTTTCCTCTTCCTTTGTTCAGTAATATTTGTAATTACTGTCTGTTTATTAAAATGTGAGAACCTTTTCAGCTCGCAACCTGAAGAGTCTCTTTTATTTTCATGTGGTTTTTAAGTTCTATTTCCTGACTTAGGTTTTTTTTCCTAGCTCGATTTGTTTTCTTTCAATAGTATATTTCATCCCTTTACTGAAAATACAGGTTCAGATCATCACTTTACAATTCTTTGGAAGCCAATTGCAAAATCTCCATCAAAGCCAGTGCATCTCCTGATTTGTAGCTGACAATATGCCCCATTATATCTGTCCTAAATAGTTGTGGGTTAGGTCACTCAGGAGGGAAGGCTATAATTTTGTATGAAAGCACCGTTTGGTGAAACTGTGATATCAGCACAACTATGGTAAAACATGAAGTGCTTTGTCTTCTCCCTTATAAAATGTGTAATTTCTACCCATTGTCAGTATTATTACAAGAGCCCTTGCAGTAAACTTGTCGTTTGATGGGCAGAAACTTGTCTTGGCTAGGAATGAATACAGTCAAGTGTAACTTCTCTTCTGAAGGCGAATAAATAACATGAGTGAACTTTACTAGAACACAATAAAGCCATTTCCAGGAAAGCTGCTGCAGGGGCAGGTAGGATATGCTGAAGATTTATATTTGGGGTGAGCATGTGCAAGTACCATAATGATGCTGTAGAGAACATTAGAGTAAAATATTTGATTGACAGGTATGTCTGAAGGAGATCCATGGTTTGGTGTTCTTACAAGCTTTCAGATTACAGTAAGATAGTGAAATGAAGGCTCCTTTAAACCTGTGCATGAATAAATCCTGCTGCCTGGAAGGAGGTCAGATCTAGCACTGTTACCTCTTCCCTAGACAGAGTAAATTTAGATGGCCCACCAGGTTGTTCAGTTTGTGGATTCAGGGATGGGCAGCAGGAGAAAGGAGCTGAGGAAAAAAAGGTCTCAGCAATGTTGTGCAACACACAGTGCAGCTGCTGTTATGGGAAGAGGTTTTAAAACCAAAGCATGGTTTATCCTAGGTAGGTGTGAATTTGTTTTATATAATTCAATCAAGATTCAGATTATAGTGAAAGAAAGAAAAATACCCAACAAAAAAGCCAACCAAAAAACCCATCCCAAAAAATATCAATAAGAAGGGTGGAGTAGCGGCTGTGATTAAGAAAAAAGATTAATGATGATTTATTCATTTGATCTTGAGCTTGCCATCTCGCTTTTTTTTTGGTTATTATTATTATTATTTATATTTCAGTACCATGTGCCAATTAGAGTAGATTGTAATGAAGTCTCCAGGCCCCACAGAGCATAAAACCTTTGCATTGCACGTTACTGGAAAGAGAAACTTAAGTCTGAAAATGTGATGCTGAGCACAGAAAAAGGCCTCTTCTCTTCAGTGCAAGAAGCTGTTTTTGTGGTTGCCCTTCTGGGAACATCAGAGCAAGATGGTTGCAGAGGGTTGTCACTAAACTTTTTGAGTTTTGAGAGAAAGTCAGCCTGGCAAAGCCCATCTTTTGTCTCATGTAAGAAATATTCCTCAAGCTCATGTTGAAGCTCTCCTTTTTGCTGTAGAAAACTCAGGTTTGGGGTTCTTCTGTCTTCAAGCAGGGGTTTGTGGTGTTGGTGTCTGTTTACTGGGCCTGGCACCTCATGTAAGGTCCTTCCTCATAAGCTGGCATGACACCTTTGGGTAAGATCTTACTCTGCAACAAACAGAACGAATTATAGGAACTCTCAAAGTCTTGCCTTCATCTTGAGCTGAGAACTAGATAGCTGAAGACTTTTTTTTTTTTTTTTTTTTTTTTTCTGTGTAGAGGGAAACATGAGAACTCATTGTTGTGAAGCGGCAGAACTGAGTCACCGGGGGTTTAGTCAAAGAAGAAACACATCAGTGCAAACCAGAATAAAAAACGTGCTTTCTTCATTACTCATTATACCACAACGAGCTTCAAAATCACTCAAAAATTGTTGTAACAGCTATACATTGCTTAGATAAAATAGTCTGGAAAGGAGAGATTTTGTGGGAATCGCTTCTGATTTATGCAATGCAATATGCGAAGCCAACTTGCTGTGAGTTTTTCCAGTTATGTGCAATTATGTTAGATTTAATCAAAGAACTTCAAATTACTTGTGCCATTCCATAGCGCTTGCATGGTACCTCTGGGTGTCACTAAATGAGTTGTGGCCATTTAAGTGCAAACAACACAGTGGGAAAATTAATTTAAAAACTCTTTCTATATCTGGATGCTTAATTTTTAGAGCTGCGTTATGCACTGGGTTGGGGTTGGTTTTTTTTTCCAGCATTTTAAGCATCAATCCTGTTTTTTAAGAGAAATGGTAAGCAATTCAACTGTGCTCTTACAGCATAAAAACATTTTCTCTATGGTTTACTGGGGGTGGGGGGCTGAGTTTAGCCTATTGTGTCAAACCCAGTCCTTCAACTTCCTTTCCTGCTTCCATATGGGTAGCCATTGTGGTTGAGATTTGGTCTTGAAATCAGTGTGGTGTAACACATCACAGCACACATTGCCTGGCTTCAAAAACCATGCTGGGCCACCCTGCCTGTCACCCCAGGGGATAGAGCCACATTGCCCTTATGGTCCCCAAGCAATGGAGCCACCAGCCCCTTGGCTGGTTGGGATCATGGGGACAAGGCAATGCCCACGTCAAGCTGTCTTGTCCTGAGAGCAAATGGCTCTTAAAGGATGGGTGTGAGCACAGGGGAATAATTCTGCAGCCACATACTCTCCTTGCCAACCTCTGCAATGGCTTTTTTGCCCATGGAGCTGCAGCAAATGCCTTTCTTCTGTTCAGTCATTCACAAGCTGCACTTTGGCATTATTTGGGGGGGGGAAGACTTTCTTAGTTTCTCTTATTTCAGAAGATTTAATTGGTTCTGGTAAAATTTCACATTTTAAGGACATGAAAAAGCACAAAGTGTCTCCTGAGGATAACAGAGTGAGCTTGAAGGGAGAAGCCCTTCTCTCTACCCTAAGACAACTTTTTAAAAGCAAAAAAAAAAAAAAAAAAGAGGGCAGAAAAGTCTTGTTGGTTCTCAGTGTCTACTTGATTTTAAAATCCTTTTTTTTTTTTTTTTTTAAATGCATAACTGCTTCACAGCAGTTGGAGTTGTTTGTGAGTTTTCTTGGTGTGAACCCGTGGGTAGGGCAACAAATGTAACATGAAAAGATCTGGGCCAGTTCTTTCTGCAAAAGGCAAAACCTGTGTTGCCTGCGTTGGTTTGTGGTGGGGCTCGTTCTGGCAGCCCCTCTGCTGTTGTGTGGCTGTGATGGCCAAAGCTCTTGTAGCAGGTGTAGCAAACTTTGCAGCTCCTGAGTAGTCGAATCAGAGAAACACATTATATATTATTTTTCAGAAAGACCCTCACTTTCTGCATCATCAACACATCTGGACTTCAAATGTAGTTCGTCTTGCAATAGTTGTGAAAGAATTTCGCTCTAAGTCAATCTGTGTCTTAGAAAATAATTTATATTTAATCACACAAAATAAATAGCTATATAAAAATGAGCTTTTTTTTTTTTGTAATCTTTGCTTGCTCTCTTGCAGCTGCTAAAAAAGTGGCTTTGCATTGGCAGGGCTGGGTACACAAATAAAGGAGTAAATAAAAGGATTTGCTGACGCAAGCATCGCGAGGGACGCGCAGTGGAAAAGTGGTCAGCTCAGCAAACAAAGCCATGTGCTCCTTGAGTATTTTTTTTGTCATTTTGGGTCTGAATATTTTTAGAACCTTACCAACTGTCAACAGAGAGGAGGAGAAGCAGAAGCAATGACATGACTGGAAAGGTGCATTGGAACCTGGCAATTAGATGAGCTTTGTTCTTGTTGCCTTTGGTGGAGCAAGAACTTGAAAACTAATGCACCACAGAGGCCAGGTTTGCGGTTGAAATACACTTGATAGATTTTGACAAATAAAACAGTTGTAAAGATGTTTGGAGGTTTTCCAGATCTTTACTGTTATTTATGTCACCGAACTAAAAAAAAAAAAGAAAAATCAGTGGTTAATTTGCAGTTCTTCTAATTTTTGTGATACTTATATTGTTGTAAATTTAGCAGCGTGCGGCATCAAATCAGCAGGATACATTTTATGTTGTCAGCTACCTTTTGACATCATAATAGATTTCAGTTGCCAAAGCTTTGGGGAGAGTGAGAGAGAGAATAAAATGTAAGTGTGCACTGTGTGAGCACTTGGATCAAGCCCCAGGCAGGAGAGGAAGCAGTTTGTGAGGTGGCTGCTGAAGCTAGGCTTGGTCCTTGGGGGATGGCAGGGATGCTCTGGAGTCTTCATGAACATGACAATAAATGTGTTTTAAGTGGTAGGGATGGTAGATAGGATGCTGATAGGGTTGGGCCCGACAATACTGTTGACAGGTGTTGAAGTCTGGGCTGATAATAGTGGCAGCACTGAGCTCCTTGGGTCTCATTCCTGACCTGGGGTCCCAACAGTACTTGGTGCAGGCAGTAGCTAAGGGGCAGCAGGTTAAGATCTGGTCTTCCAGAAGTTGTCAAGCTCTCATATGCCTGAGTGTGTAACCTGATTTTGGGAGGCTGTCCACCCCCAAATTATTACTGCTAGTGACTTTCTCTCCATGGTATGTTTTCTGGGTAAATACAAGACAGAGGCCAAGCAAATGTTTGGTGTTCCGTGGTTGGACATGGGAGCAGCTTTTGTCCTGTGAGATGGTATTGATTAAAAAGAGAATACCCAAACAGCTTTACAGAGTGTCTCTGAAACCTGATGTCACACATTTTGCAAGCTTTATTTTATAGAGACTTTTTGTGATACTGTTCTTTATATAGAGGCTCTCTATTCTCTCTGTTTATAGAGATTTTTCTTATATTGTCTCCTGTCCTGGAAGAGGGAAGGACATCTTAAGTTTAGGTGGCTTAACGAAGAGGTGTAGTTGTTGCCCTCTTGGGAGGCTTATTTTAGTGGGGTTAAAATTGATGTTTTTGATCTGAGGAGTAAGATCTGCCCCAAGAATGTGTGACACATGGAATGGATGCTCTATAAAGCGTAGCCATGCCCTTCCCATCTTCCATTTCTTTCAGTTTTTGCCCTTTGCCTCCTAAGCCTGAAAATGGAAGAATTTCTGAGCAGTTGTTTCCTCAGTGTTTGTGGCATTAGCCACATTTCTCAAGGGCGTTTCACGAGCTCTTTCCACTCTAATGGGATTGCCCATTGAGTCCAGCTCCAGCACACTGGGGATCCATTTGCACAGATAGCTGATTAAGCTGAACCTTCCTCATCCGTAGGTAATCCCAAAATACGCAAATTGTCAGCGTGAGATTGGTTTTCTTACATTTTGGGGTTTATAATTAAATGCTTTGTAGTTGTCCTCCCCCTCCACCTCCCTCCTTGTTGGAGTCTTCAGCCATGCTGACTCCAGCTCTCACATTCCCTTTTTCTTTTTTTTATTTTTTTTTTCTTCTCTTGTCTAGATTGTCTTTACTTTCTTTTTCCTTTTCCCTGGAGGTAGTTTTATGCCTGACTTTTTCTCTGAGTACCACTTCAAAGCTTTGCATGACCTGGAGTAGGTTTTGCACGAAGAAAAATTGGTGAAAGAGAGCCGATGTAACTTTGGGGGGGAAAGGCACACATTTCCTCTCGACTGACTTCTGCTGTCCCCATTTTTTTTTTTTTTTTGGCAAAAGAGAGATTGGAGATGGGACGACTGAGTGGGCTCCATTTGCAAGTCAGATGATTAGGAGTTGGTGGGAGCACCCAGGAGCTGAGCAGCCCCGTGCACCACACGCCTGCACTGTTTTCCTTCCATGCTCTTCAGGTGGAAGATGCTCCTCTTGTGTGTTGGAAGAAGAAGATCCAATTTCCATTTTGCTTTGCAGCAGCAGACTAGTACGTTAGTCTGTGTTCTCTGGCTAGACTTATTCTGGCTAATGTTTGCCAGAATCTTCTATTACATATTAAAATAAGATCTTATGAGTGGGTTTTGTTTTTGTGCGTGTTTCAAAAAACTAGGCCAGCCCTAACAAGCACATTTTCATGTTTTTGTTTTTGCATTTTGTCATTTTACATATTGAAAAAGGGAATGTAAAAGAAAAAAGAAAAAAAAAAAAGCTGTCTAACATCAAAAAGAACTAAAGCTTTGCATTTATTCTGCATAAATGTTAAAGCCTGACTGATAGTTGGTATATAGAGACTTAATCTTTTATGGTGTTTCCTTTCCCTACCAAAAGATCACAGATACTATGATAAAAAATAATGTCCTTTTAGTAAATGCTTTTCTTTTCTGGACTTGGCCTGAAGAGAGTTATGCAGTGATTTTCTTACTAATAAATGTGGCAAGATTTCGGCACAAATAACAGGCAGGCATTAATTTGTTGGGGCAAGATTTTCTAAGAGAAAATGCAGAGCATTTCTCCCTCCTTAAATCCAGCTATTTCAATATCATAAACTTTTTATTTTAACCATCAAGACAGTAGGCCTGTTTGAAGAATCCAGCTTAAAAAAATGTCTTTGTAAATTGAGATTTTAGGACTACCTATTTGGAGGACGTTCCGTATGATAAATGACCCTTATGAGGAAAAAAAAAAAAGTAATTTTGCATGTCTGCTTCCTAGGATGTGTGATAATAATAAATGAACATTTTATATATCATTATATATATATCATGGCAGAACAAAAATCAGAGGATCTATTATTCATTATTCCTGTTACTTTATATATACGCAAATACAAAGAGTGGAGAGATCTTCCAGGTCGTTAGAAAACAGAGGTGCCTTTAATTGTATTCATTTGAACACGAATACCTTAATGCTGAGATTTAAGTACTGTTACTATTAAAAATTAAACTGGAGGGGCAGTGTGCAGCTCATATGCCCTCGTGTAAGTTGTCAGGTGCAGTGTTTGCATACTTAGCCTTGCCATTCCAACACTGGGATGGATGTTGGGGATTAAATCTGGCTTTCCAGGGGGGAACACTTTTTACATCCCTTCCCCAGGTTAATTTCTGGCAGTAGGATTGCTTTTCACGGGTGCATTTGCACCACCCGAGCCAAAGTTGCACTGCTGAAAATCAGAGGCTGCCAAGGGGGAACTTGTTTGCTGTCCTGAAGTCCTCTTGTTCCTCTCCCCATCCTCCCCCCCCCCCAGGCGTGTCCACGGTTATTTTGCAATATGCAACCCCCTCCGAGCACTGCCTGCGGAACTGGAGTGGCTCTGGCATGTAGATTTCCCAGTGGGAGAACTTGTGTGGATGGTAATTTTAATGAGACCTGATTTAAGCAGTAGAATAGATCCATAAAACTAATACAAGCAGACTTTCAAGAGCTCCACGATTTGTCAGGGCAGGGAATTTTAGAGGTGCATCCATTGGCTTGGTAAAGAATGTTATCATCTCGAAAATGTAACCTGTATTAATTCAGGTTGTTTCTATGCAGAGTACTAGGGAGAACTTCTCGAATCCAGGCCAGGCCAAATTTAGACTTATTTATTTTTGAGGCTCAGCTTTCGTCCAGAGATCATGCTGGAACCACAGGACCTGAAAGCTGTGCTCTATATGAATGAATGCAAAGTCTGTACGAGTGCTCACAGCTGTGAGCCTAAGCTGTGACAAACCCTTAGCTTTGCTTTTTTTCCCCTTCATTTAAGGCCACTGCTTGGTCCATACATATTTCAGCCTCTCCCACGTCGTCCCACTTAGTTATATATGGCAGTAACATGGTTTTCTCCTGTCCTGAGGACTCAGGAGTTACACCCAGCCCAGAACCCAAAACCCTCTTGAAGTGATGCATTTGTCTGTGGTTTTTATTTTGCATCCTGGTGCTCAGGGGTGTCTCTTGCTGTTGTTGGAAATTGTGGAGTTCTGCTTGGCATTATTAAACTGTTTTCTTTCCCTCGCTCTCCTCCACAGCCCCTTCCCTCTGTCCTGTTTGGGTTGGTTTTCCTTTATTTTCCCAACCAGCTTTTTTCACTGCAGCCATCTCGAAGGGCAGTGAGAAAGAGAGAGAGGGTGGGGGGGAAACTCAGGGCAGGAGCTTGGGGTGGGAATGGGAAGCACTGGAGCAACCCCCTGACTGCCCAAATGCAGGAGGCTGGGGGTGGCTTCTGCCCAAGCCAGGAGCAGTGGTGACATGCATTTCAAGAGGGAAAAAGTTTATTTGCTTTTTCTCACAGGATATGCTAAGTGATTTTGCAGTTTGAGTGTAGTGGCATTATTGCACTTAGCTCTGCATTTATTAAATAAATTTGTTCTCCAACTCAAGTGTTAAGTGTGTATTATGAAACCTCAGAGCCAATCTCAGCGGTTGCAGTGTGCAAATATTTTTAAAATTATGTAATTAAACAGGGTTTGGGCTGCAATGTCCACTGAAGTGATTTATTAATTGAATGGTTTGATTAAATTTAATGGTATTTTAGTTTATACAGAAAGGCTTGGTATCTGCTTCACAGATAGGGGCATCTTGTGGGGCTGTCAGTGATGGTTCAGAGGTCCTTAGGAGGAATCTTTAGCACCCAATTAAATATTAACCAAGAAGATGTGACTTGTTCTTTCTCTGTCCCTGAAACTGTGTTTTGACATCCAAGGCTGGTGATAAAAATTTGCCCGGCAGAATCCCTTGCAATGCACTCTATTTATCACTAGATTATTTCTAAATTAATAATGCTAAAAATCTTTACATTGTAATTGTTCTGGGACTCAGTGCTGTATGATGTGGGTAAATAAAAAAATACCCTTTTAATTTCACATTAACTGTATCCAGCCACTGTTGCAGCCAAACTGTACCTGTTTCAGCAGAATGTCACTTTAAGGTATTGTGGTTACTGAGCAGCAGCTGTGATTGAAAAGTATGTAAACTAATCTTTAGTTGCTCGTGTCATTTTTATATTCTTATGTCAGAACACAAGAAGTCTGCTTTAAATTTGTCTTTCACTGTGTATTAATTTTCAAGTCTAATTTTTCTTGGGTTAAAGCATATACTGCATTCTCTACTACACATTACCATTCAGTGCCAAAGTAAATGGCTACTTGTGAAAAAGTACAAAATTAGTTCCTGCTTGATTACTGTAAAATGCATATTTATTTTCATAGGGAGAGTTTTTATTACCAGTGCATAAAGTACAATTATCCTGCATGGTATCGGTGACTTAGAAGACGAAGTAATCAAGCACCATGTATTTATTTCTGTGAAGAGTGGTAAGTTTTAGAGCTGTGTGTTGCTTTCCCAAGAACAAGAAGAAAGGTACAAGGTTTTTATTTTTTTTATTTTTATTTTTTTTTTATCCTCCTAGGTTTGCACTCTGCGTTATTCCTGCTCTTTTAAATGCAGACCATTTAAAATTAAATCCTTGGTTAATATGTCTGCATAAGAACGTCTTTGTCTCTTGATGCCCAACCATTGAAAATTAAATGTGGTTGTGGATAAGTATTTATTCATACCATACCTCACACCTGATCTTGTGTCAGTATGACATCATCTTTGCCACAGAGATTTCTGGTGGTTTAAAAACGTTCCGTTGTGAAATAAGTGGGAGAGGTAGAAAAGGAGCAAGGAAGGCAACAAAAATAAACTACTGGTGGGATTTGATGTTTTGCCAATTAAAAAGAAAATGTAAAAAAAAATTGTATTCTGAGGTCCACGTGCTGCCTTTGATCCCTACACAGGGCTTCCATTTGTGCCAGTGGCTGCTCAGCCTGCAGAGGGGGAAGGCTGTATATGACTTAATTTATATGTTGTGGGAAGTAGATTTTCCTAGCATGTGGTCTAGCTTACTTGAAGAATCTGAAATGCGTTATAAATGTAAATGCTGTGTTTGAGTAAATCTTCATTATGTTTTGGTGGTTTCCAAAAATGCGCAGGATTTGACCTTAAAGTGTTATTTCAAGGTGGTATGATGTACGAGCTAGACTTTGTAGTCTTCTAAATTAAATCTTTGAACATGTTATTATTGTATTTTGGCATCGGCGAGATGTAGTTCTCAGCTATTTTCTGTCGCAGCCTTCATTTTTCTAACAAAAGTAACGAGACAGGGCCAGATTCTTCTGCAAGAGGTTGTGTGAGGGATGGGGATTACCCTGCATTTTGGTGTAAGCAGGGATGGCTCTGCCCTTGGCATCCGAGTCCAAGGTTGCAACAACTCCTCGTCCACATCCAGGTGGATCTGGAGCTCCTGCAGAGATCTGGGCACCACCCACCACAGCTCCCCGTGCCCACTGTAGAGCCCCTTGTAGGATGTGGTGAAGGGTTTAGGGTTTGGATCCAAATCTGGTTCCTATATAAAAAGGGGTTGTGTTTCTGTTTGGAAAATATGAGCCTCTTTTCCAAAGGCCAGGTGTGGGTTAGCTCTCTAAACCATTCGCCCGTTTCTGTGTTTGTGGGAGACTTGTTTTCAATCCTTACAAAGAGGCTGCAGAAGTCAAGCCAAATCAAAAAAATGGATTAAAAAAAAAAATAATTAAAAAAAAAGAAATAATTAACAAAGTGTTTGCCATCTCAGGCTGGTAGCCTGGGTGAAAGACCAGACAGAACTACTCTGTAGATGCTTATTTCCAAAGAAAATAGCTGCAAAAACATTTCCACCTATGCCATGAGTGCTCAGGGCTTGTATTTCTCCTTCCCAGCCATAATAACTTCATGCTACAGCAGGGCACCAAGTTCTGCCAGCCATGGGGCACCATCCAGCCCGTGGTGTGAGCATCCCCCCAGGCAGCAACGAGGCAGGGGAGTGTGCGGGCAGGCAGGCAGGGCCCTGGGGAGAGGCAGGGCTGGGGCTGGGGTATGTTGTTGGAGAAAAGTTGATGAAGAAGAGCTCTGAGTCAGCACCCAGAGCCATGGCTGTCAGTCGCCAGAGAGAGAGAGAGAGAGAGAGACAGCCTTTGAAGTGTTGTTTTTGGTACCGGTTTCACGCCGCGCGCTCGGGGTATGAATCACGATGGTTCTGTGGGTGATTTTTCCCTCAAGAACACTGCCAACCCCAAACAATTGTGGGGCTATCCTTTTGGTCATTTCATATGGCTGGCTGGCTGGCCATCCCAAGGTGGTCTTCAAGCTTGGGCTTGGAGTGGGAAGGGAATGCATCCGTGCAGCCAACAGACCTCAGAGGCTCCATAAGCCTTATTTTCCTTCTCTTTTCACGAGTGGGTTGGCTCCTGATGGGGTCAGCATGAAATAATTGGTGCAAATATTGAAAATCCTGGTTGGAAAAGACACCTAGGATGCCCTTCTGTAATTCCTTCCCTGCATCCCAAGTCGGGCAATGCTTGGAAACGCAGCCAGCCTCGAGTTCCAAGCGGATTGCTTACCCCTGGTTCTTGAACAGATAATTTTGCTGGCACATTATTATTCACCCTCTGCTATTTTCACCCCGTGACACAAAACTAGAAAGAAGAGATTGAAATTTTGACCGGTACGTTATCCTGATACCTGAGCTGCCATGTTGCTATGAGAGTATCTTTACCACAAGGACTTTCTTGGTGGTTTTAGAGATCCCAGTGTGAATAAGGAGAAAAAAAAGCAGAACTAATAGCTCAAGAAGCAAAAATATTTTTTTTTTTTCTTAAAGAAATTGATTAACATGCAGATATGTACTGTATGCATATTAAATATCATTTCAAAATGTGATGGGCAGGAAGCATAAGTGATGCCATTTGGTTTCATGGCATCAGTGTGGGTTGATTAAGGGGGTGGGGATAAATTTTGGGGATTATTGATATAGCATGAGTAGAGCCAGATGGTTGTATTACACATCTTTTGTGTTCTTGTTTGCTTCTTTAAAGCAGTTGCAGAATTTTGCCCTGGGCAAAATTTACTCTTTGCTTGTTATGTTCCCCTGTGAATTTACTTTGGACAAACTACTTCACAAAGAGGGGAAATGCTGTGCTTTGTGCCCACAAACTCATCTCTTCCCTTTTCACTTGTGAAGCCAACACTCTTCTACTTACGAAATATTTTGTAACTTCTGAAATTAATTAGCAGTGGGTCCAAATTCAGTGAGTGTTGAGTATTGCTACCCCTCTCTATGTGATGTAAATCTACAGAGTATGTAATTTTTAAATTTTTCCTTGCAGTGTTTTGGAGAAAAAACTGTGGAAATGGCAACCAGTTTATTTTAATGTGCAACGTTTGTAGTATTCTTCCATTAAAGAAATATTGTCTTAAAGAGTAATGAGCTAATTTTTCCATTCCTTTTTTAAAGTTTTGAGATTGTGGAATACCTGATTCATGTGATCAAAAATACACACTTTGTGGTGTTTAAGTTGAGTGGGAGAAGGTTGTGCTGGGTAGGTGGTTCTTCACTGGGTGTTTGACATTTGTTGGAACCACCAAAATTTTACATGCATTTGTTAGTTCCCTTTGAAAGCCCATTTTTATTTGCCCTAAACTGAGGAGGATTTGTGAAGGCTTTGTAAGAAGGAATGCTTGGCTTCTTTGTGCCTCACACCATTTTCCACGGGTGTAACTCCATTGACTCAGCTGAGTTTACTCCTGGTTTACAACACTGGAGGCCTCTCCAGCAATTACAGTGGAAGCATTTGTGCTTTTAAATATGTTTTGTCTGGTTTTATCCTAATGGGATCTGCTTGTAGAAGAACAAGTGGGCTCACCTTGCTTGTGGTGCTGAGATTTTTATTGGGGACCCATGAATGCAGCCACTGACCCGGTGTCCAGACTCCTGCATCCCCCCTCTGGGCAAAGCTGAACCCCCATGTTTTGCCCAGGCTGTGAGGAGCAGCTTCCAGCCCTTTTTTTGGAAGCAGCACTTGCTATGAAAACAGGCACTGGGCATCTCTGACCCTATTGAAATCTCTGACTAGTTTAGTCACAAGTCTGAGGCTGAAGCAACTTGCTCTTTATAATGTTGCCATTGTGCTCATCCTATCTGATCAGTTCTTGAAATGTTTTAGTAAGTCTATCTTACAACATTATAAGAAGATAATCAGCTGCCTTAGAAGGTCCCCATCTGGAGTATAGAGTTCTTTTACTGAAAGATGTTTTGCCTTTCTGAGATAGCTCTCGCATTTCATCATCTGTTGTGCAGAGATGAAGTGCATATGAAAAGTCAGTGACTCTGAATCCATCTGTTGTTATTATTTTCCACTGATAATTGGCTTGAACAATGAAATGTCTGTGTCTGTAGCCTTTGAAACTGTACACCCTGTTTATTTTCTGGAGGTCTTGCTCCGCTCTCACCCCCCTCTTTTTTTTTTCCTTTTTTCCCTTAATTTTGTTTTTTTTGTTTCATTTTTCTCTCAAGCTCATAACTAGTGGAGCTTGCATGAAGATGACATCTTTGACTCTGTGCATGAGTATGTGTCATTCAGCATCTAAAGCTTGCCTGCCAATTTTTCCAGGGTCCTGTGTCTGTTGTGTGTGAGTACAGAGTAGTCTTAGTGATAGGAAGGCTGTGGCAGATCCAGAGTTCACAGATATCTTACCTGAAATGTAGTATTTATTTCACTTTCTCTATTAAAATATTAATTTAGAGCCTAGTATGTAATAACTATGGAATTAGATACTACCTGTAATTGTATAATATATTCAGTTGCATCCAGTTTTCAACATTCAGGGTATTAATATTGGATTCCACTAACAGCAGTTCCATTAGCTTGCTCAACCAGTATGAGATATATATGAGCAGGGAGGCATAACTACCAGCCAGAACTGCCAAAACAGTCATTAGAAGCTCCATTGGGATGGACAAAGGCTTTTACACACTGATATACTGATTAAATTTTGTTCTATGGTTTATTTTCATCGAGGCTAGATCACTATCATCTGTGTGAACTGTATATCTGACACCTTATTGGGAAGGTCATTTCTGTGCAAAAATAAAGAATGATACAGGGGCTCTAAAATTTCTTGCAGAATTCTTTTAGGGGGGATTTTTATCTGGTTAGGCTTGGCTAGCTCCTGTTAGCCATTGTATTGTGTTTTAACATGGTGATTTTTATCCAAGGGAAAGTAAGCACTCCCTCTATGCCACGGGAGTGCTCAGTGGATCTGAATATGCTTGATCCGCTTTAAAACCCTGAGTTCTATCCAGTGTCCTTTGAAATAATCTGTGGCACATGCTTGAGAATCCAGGAAATGTGTTGCATCTTTTAAAGCCTGAATCTTCTTGTGTAAGTGCTCTTTTAGAATGAAATTTTGGTCCCGGACGCAGTCGTGTCGTCTGCGTTCCACTGTAGTCTGGAGCACGAGAGAGTAAGGCAGAGGACTATAATCTTATTTGTGTTTCAATGACAATCATTTAATACTGCAAGTTATTAAAAAATAATTAAATTACTAAAACCAACATGTAGCTAGGACTTACAATGAGAGGTCAATGTGATTTGATTCCTTAAGTTAGGAAGGGACACTGGTGAATTCCAATTGCTTTAAGATTGTGCTGCTTCATTCTATTTCTGGAATGAAAGGATAAACGAGACTGAAAAATAATTTATTTCTCTAGAAGCAAGAGTAAATCACAGTATATAATTATGTATATTTGATTATAATAATAAATGCTTAGAGGTGCTTGGTGGTTATCACAGTCTCTAATTTAGTTGCTTTTTTGAAGTAAATATAGTTTGGAGAGGTTGGTTTGTGAGAGTAATATTTTGAAAATACTGTTTTGAAGGGAAACTTGAGGAATTTCTTTCTTTTCTCCACACAAACTAGTAAATAGGTGTACGTTATGCAGTGATTCCTTTCAACTAAAATAGCTCTGTGTGTGAAATGTCTTTTCTATGGTAAACAAAACAGGGGCAGCACAAGCAAATTCAGATTTAATCTGTCAGTGAAACCGAAAGCCTCTGTATTAATTTTAAAACCTCATTAAGAAAAGACCGATCCAGGAACGTACTGGGATTCAGGAGAGTTAATGAAAATGAATTTTACAGGTGGTGCTTGGTAGTGTTTCTTCTGCTCTGGCTGAATGTGTGGCTGAGCCAAAGCGGGCAGAGCCCACGATTCAGATCTTTGCCAGAGCAATGCTCAGATTAGAAATGAGTGTTTGGCTTCGAGTTGTTGGTGCTGTTGTTATTTACTATTAAGAGGAGCAAAGCGTTTAGTGCTGTGATTGGATTTTGATTTTTGTAGCTCCTATCCCCTTAAACAAGCTGTGGAGCTTGTCAGAGATCAGGACAGGTAGAATGCACAGCAGGCGTCTGATTTGAGCCAGTTACTCATTTGCTGAGTGTTTGTGTTTATGCAAAGGGGCCTCTTCCTGCATATTTAATCTAGAGTAAGGCAGTGGCTTTTGTTGTGTTTAGACCACATACCTTCAGTCCTTCCTTACACTGCAGCCAGTGTTGAAGCACAGAAAGGCTGGATAGTCAAAAGTGCTTTAGTGTTTTTTCAAACTCTCAACTTTCTGCACTTGGTTGGGAATCACTGTACAGCTGTAAGCCTTTTTCTTCCTCATTCATGGGTAAGTTTGCACTCCGGCAGAATAAGATACTTTTGTTTCTCTTCCATTTTAGAAACGCACAAAAATGTTGGTTTGTTTTTAATTGTCCAAACCTCTCCTTAAGTGTAAACCTTGTCCGCCGAGGGAGTTTGTTGCAGGGGAATTAGATGACGAATACAGGTGTTTCTGGAATATATTTCTGAATAAAGTGCTAACTACCGTATTGCAATAGGCAGGTATTTGTGGGGAGGGAGAAGGGAGGGGGGGGGGGAATGAGTTCGGTGTTATTATTCTTTGTACTAACAAATCCTGTTTTGTAACTATCCTGAAGATAATGCTTCCATTGTTAGCGAAAAGCTTTCAAACGGTGTGCAACGCAGAACTGCAAAAGCAGCAGCAAAAAAAAAAAAAAAAAAAAAAAAAAAAAAAAAGGAGGAGAGGAAAAAAAAAAAAAAGGGAAGGGGGGGGAGGAAGAAGAAAACCCCAACCCTCTGGTCTTTATTGTTTCCTTCGCAAGGGTCCTCACTCAAATGTCTGCGCTGTAATAGGAAGGTTTTTCTTATGTGGAAATTGAATCGTCTCTTCATTGATATTAATAGCACACTAGAGATGTTAGCCATGATGCGGAGTACCAGAACTGTAGAGTGGGAAACCTGATATTGCAGGAGGGGGGGGGAAAAAAAAAAATGACAGTCCTATTGCTCCTCGGTGTGGGAGACATCCCTCCCTGAGAGCAGAGTTTGCATAATGGCATCCCGGCTTAACTATTGACTTCTAGGTATTTTAATTCTCGGGTTCTTTTCTTTTAGTGCAGGGATAATTACTGCCGCTCGCTCTGGCGCTTATTAACCGCGCAGCTCGGTGGCTGCTTCAGGATGGACGAAATTTAGTTTTAAAAACGACTTTGGAGAAAAAGCGTGTGGTGTGCCGGTATAATGGATCTGCTGGCTGTGTGGTGTACTCTCTACTAGGAGAATGTCCGGGTCCGAGGAGAGGGAATCGGTATCAAAAATTAAAGGCAAGATGACAAAGGGCACGTCTTCAAAGCAGACGGCTGTAGTGCAGGCAGCGCTTGGAGAAATGTGGAAAATGTGCAGCGAGGCCAGAAGTAGTAGTTTTGGTTACCAATTAACTATTTCCTTCGTTTGAGTAACTCCTCTCAAACAGAAGAGTGTGCTGTTCCACCACATGTTGGAAAGTGTGAGAATCTGAATAAAATTTCATCAACCTTATTAAAATATGTAGGGACTTTGGTCTTCTTGGGTACAAATCAGCCTACAGACTCGGAGGCATTTATTAACAATAAGGCTGCCGAGGGTTTTTAATAACAAAATTACAAATACCATATCTAATTGTAAGTGTATTACTTTTATGCACCAGTTAAAAAAAAAAAAACTTTTTATGAGGAAAAGTACCTCAGTCAAAGCACCTTGTGTGATTAGTGCTATTGTATTCTTAAATTTTGATTGATAGAGATAATAGTTTTCACTTAAAAATACAGACAGGTACTTTAACTTTCCATGACAATAGCTATTTGCATTTCTTTTATCTTTTTGTTTAACATTTGTGGGGGTTGGGACGGATTTGATTATTAACTCTTATTGCACACCGAGGTAAATGCTAAAACAAAGCTTTTGTTAAAGCTTCAAAGGTAAAACAGCAAATATTGTTTTTAGGCTTCAATATTTAAAGGCTGTTAAAGGATACCTCGAAAATATTTTCACATGACCATGACCAAGGGTATCGCTTGCCTGTCAGGTAAGGAGGGGAGAGCGGGGCCGACGGCGCTTCCCGCCCGGAGGGGCAGCGGAGCGGCCACGGGCGGCTCCTGGGGTGCCCTGAGGAAGGGGAGGGGGGGAAGGTGGAGATCGTGGGGCCGCCTAAGGGGGTCATGGGACAGCCTGAGGGAAGAATTAGGGTGGCCCCAGGGGGAATTTAAGGGGGCTGGAACGTCCTGAGGGCCGCGGGCTTGCGGGAGCTGTCAGGGCCGCCTGCAGTGCCCAGGTGACGGCGAGGTGTGCGTGTGGAAATTGGTATTTCCCGATGGTGGGAGAAGTCTCAGCTTTTCCCGAGGACCTGGCAGTGCCAGGCAGCCGTCTAGGAGCTCTGTTTGGAGTTGTGGAAAGTAACGGGTCCGGTGCTGGTTCTGCTAGCGAGTAATCCTGGCAGCCCTGCAGCCAGCGGATGCTCCAGGCTGGCCGGGGAAGGGATCTTCCTCTGGTTGCTTTTGGTTAAGGCGAGGTCAGGTTTCGAGTGGAGTGTTAGGAGGCAGCCATAAAATGGTTAAGGCTGGCACCGAGAGTTATTTTAAGAAACGGGGAAGATCTGGCGAGTATAAAACAGGCGGCAGCGTTTGATCTGCTGGCTCTCGGCGTCAGGGAGATGGCCTCTCATCATTTGATGGGGCATTTGACAGGTTTGATACTTTCTGGGAACGTGTGTTATGGGCTTCACGTCTGATGAATTCAATGAGGGCCAGCTCTGTTATGCAAAGTAATTCGTGTGAGGCAAATAAGCAATCCATCATTAAAAGATGCAAGACATAACAGTCGCGGTTCAAATTCGGTATTGGAAGCGAGCTGTTCTTAACTTGTCTATTAACTGGCCCCATATTTCCTACACGAGCTATTAAAAAGCGGAGGAGGAATGGATTGTGATTAGTTTTGTAGCATTGGCTTCCACCGAGTGATTCTTTTCCAAGGTTATGGTGGACTTCAAAGGTAATATTATTTTGAAAGAGAAGATGTGCTGTGCGTAGCTTTGTCCTCGTGCTGCTATTTATTTTGATTTTATTTCTGTTCAGAATAACTAATAAGCACCGGCCCGAGATTCTGAACAGCCTGCTAATGACTGAAAATGAAAAAATCCAGGATGATTTGCTCCCTCCTTCCACCCAGAAGCAGCGAGGGAACGAGCATTAACATCCCTGTGTTCTGGCCTGTACCAAATCCTTTTCCCCCTCTTCGGAGTGAGGTGGAAGAAGTGCACTTAAGTCTCTCCCAGTTTTAGTGTTCACCTGCATTTCACTTGCTGAGGAGGTGATAATGACTCCTGGTAGAGGAAATCTTCTGTACCCAGCCTCCTGAGATTCCGTATACGCTGCACAATAAAAAGCAGCCCCCTTGACAATGTTCAGAAAAAATATTCTCCCTCACATTATTTAAAATATCTACTGTCATGTGTTTGCTTAGGTTGCTGGATAACTCTCTAAAAAAATAATAGGAACAACGAAACTCTTGACCATCCAGAAAGCAATTCTACACGTGTTGGTGCAAATAATTGAAAAGAGTGCACTGGGTGAGAAAAGTAACCTGGGTGCAGGATTGTGCCCATCAGCCTGCCTGGTACCAGATGTTTCTCGTAGCAATCACGAGAGACCCTGTATTTTCAGGACTGGCAAAATAGCAAATGAAAAAAAATGTGTTTTGTTTTTTTTTCCTCTTAAAAATGTACAGGAAATCTACAGTTGACAAAAACAGTGACTGCAGGTGTTGCTGCACAGGACAAGAAAATAATAATTATGAGACATTTTTCGTATTTCAGCCTGTGTGCAGCTGAATCTGGCTCGGGGAGTTTTTGAGCGAAAGAAGCAGCTATATTAGGTGTTTATGGTTCACTTTATTTAGAATAAATTACTGCACAGAGGTACTTACTTGGATGATCAAGTTTTGAAATTTTAAAGCTTTCAGGAAGCCTTGTAGTAAATATTTTAATTAGACACAATAAATATATTTCAGCTGGTCTTGTATAAGAAAAAATGAAGGAAAATCAAATTTCAGAAACAATTTTTTGTTGTGCCATTGGATGTGGGTTTTTTTTCTCTCTTTATTTTAATTTTTTTTTTAAAAAGTGCTTTCTAGGTAGTAAAGGGGAGATTCCCCTGCTACTTTAGGTTTCCAATAATGAATTGTAGCTTTCTCAAGGTTGGGACACTGGCAAAAAGATGTAGATGAGTAATTCAAAGCAGGGGGGCAGCTGAACTGGTGTTCTACTTTCCTGTGTAAAATTACTCACCAGCCAGTTTGTGTGGGATGAAGGGCTTTGTTAATCTATTTTTGGCTATACCCAAGGCTCTTCTCATTTAGGTATTAGTAAAAATGTCACTGGTTTAGGTAGACATTCATTCTGCAGTGCTCTCTGTTTCTGCAGGTTCTTTTTAATGGTTAAATTGGGTTTTGCACTTGGTGTTGGGGCTGACATGATGTCCCTGCCCTGAGGGAGGAAACCACTGAATTGAAATAGACCTTGTGGGATCAAGTGAGTTATAAGGTCCTGGGATCAAATGGGTTGCAAGTTCTGACCCAACAGGAGGTACAATGGCAAAACTTCTGATGGTCTTGCCTGGTGCCTTGGTACCAGGTAAATAGGTGGGATCTGATCCAGGGCAATAGGTCTGTTAAAATCAACTGGAAAAATTATGGCAGTGGCTTGGGTCATGCCCTTTATAGGATTGGCATCAGTTGAGTTTGCAAAACCCTTCCAGAAACAGTTGTTTTGGAAAGTATCTTCATATTCAAGGGTTTCAAAGTGCATTTTCTCATCTTGCTGGTGGGTAAACTGAGGCACTGGGTGAATAACCCAAACGTTTTCAGGAATAACCAGATAAAATTTGAGCAGGACATGTAGTTTTGCACAGACCATGTGCAAAACCTGTGGGATGCCAGTTGAGCCAGGGAGGTGGCATCGTGTGAGCTTGGAGACCTTCCCTCCACTCACAAAACAGCAGGACCACTGCTGCTCACTCAGTGGATTTTTGTTTGTGGTTTGGTTTTCTATTTTAATCATTTCTTTGAGGGGAAAATGTGAGTGGAGTGAAGTGCCTTGCCTTGGTAGGATGGGATTTTTTTTTCCATTGTTTGCTCCACATACACACTTTAAGCGTTGATGGTACTTTGTGTTTATCTTAAAGACAGCATGATGGAAGGAATGTGTGTTGCCTAAATCAGTTTGCTCACCCATATAAACATTTTCAGGAGGAAAGTCTGTATTTGTGTTTCCACATTTTGAGATACTCCATTTTTTTTTTACTATTAATGAGAAATTTTCACAGGTGGGAACAGCTGTCTGTGCTGCTCATTTTGGCTTCAGTGGTACATTATCCAAATTTTTTGAAAGTCAGGTAGTACATAGCAAGACTTAGATAATGAAAGGAGCCTGGATGGCAATTGGAGTAATTGGTGAGAAGAGCTGGAATCCTCCTCAGCCTTTTGAATAATTTGTCCTCCTTAGGGCCTCACTGCTTCACACTGGAGAACTCTGGGTCAGTGTTCCTGAGTTTCCTTGGAGTATGTTCAGTTTATATATGACAAAAAGATGTTACCTGCTTTTCAGAGCACTGCCAAGAGGGATGCTGTATGTGTGTTTTATGCAAAGCTGTAATTTCAGCAGCTTCCTCAAAAAGTACATTTTAAGATGGTTCATTTGCTATCGTGAAGACTCTCAGGGTAGAAGTGAAGTCTGCTTGCAAGCCACTGCCAAAATAAGGA
This sequence comes from Heliangelus exortis, assembly GCF_036169615.1. Lineage (NCBI taxonomy): Eukaryota > Metazoa > Chordata > Aves > Apodiformes > Trochilidae > Heliangelus > Heliangelus exortis. The sequence goes on along the minus strand of NC_092433.1, from coordinate 17,377,038 downwards.
TCTGACTGCCAAATAGCCAGAAAATTTATAAAACAGATAAATATGAAGAGGGGTTTAAAGTGTCAAATCCAAGATAACCCCTGCAGCACAGCAGGATAAAAGCCTTTATTGTTGCTAATCTAAGAGCAAATCGGATGTCAAAGGTCAGGTATTTTACATAAAAGATGTATTGTCTTACATACTCTCAGGAAGGTGAGACCTGACCTATTAAGATGGAGTAGTGTTATGTCCTTTGCAGTGCAGAATCCAGAATGTCTTACACACATACCCCAGCAGAACACAGACACTTTCTTATGTAGCAAACATGTCCAAATTTTGGCCCCTCATCTTCTAGTGCTGCCTGTGAAAAGCTTCTCACTCAAAACATTACAAATGAAGTAAAAATAAAATAAGATGCCAGGGAGCATCAGCTAAAACCAATATTAATTTCATTTCATCTCAAGGTAATTTTTTTTTTTTCCTGGCTAAAATTAATTAAAATTAATTTCAATGGTAAAGAAGTAATGCCTCATTCTTCTTGTGAAAACATTTTTCCCTTCCAAAATAAATGGCAAACGAGTACGTTTCCTTTTGAAAGAACTTAATGAAGATTCTAATTTTTCCCAGAGATTGGTATTTTACTGCTTCACCTACTGATGTGTAAATAGTGTAGCTTCCCATTTGGTGAGTTTCACGAACACCCCCAAAACTACACATTCCTGTGTGAATTTGGTGAAATGGAGTTTCACGTAGCTCTGTCTTACACATCCCCATGTCACTGACTTTCCGTTTCATATGATGTTATCTGTGTCACCAAATTATTGCATATTTCTCTCTGCCTTTATTACATATTATCCTGCACCTCTGCAGCAGAAGATCAACATTTCAGTGAGATTATATTATAATTTCAGTCTACTAGGTATTTGGTCAATTGATGTAGAATTAATTCTGAATGCTGTTAGTGGTTTGAGTTAGTAACTTGATCTAAATTAATAAACAAATGTTTTTCTTTTCTCTTGTACCATATGTTGATCCCAATTACATGAACAGAAAGTGGCAGATTGTCATGTTTCTTAAAAGATTACATACTCTTTTGCATAAGAGAGAGTACACAAGATACAGTAATATACAGGGTAAAAAAAACCCCTACACGTGCTGTTTTCTCCCTCCTACTTTTTATAAAGATGCACTTTAATTATTTCTCTTTTTAATACCCACTGCTCTTACCACCTTGGCTTACTTGATGTGCTCCTGGTAATGCTTAAAGAGACAATATCCCAAGACAGTAAACAACTTTTTGAATTAGGAAGATGCAGCTAGTGTTAAAATCTCATCTAAGACTGTGTCTCTAAGGAAAAGGATGAGAAAAAAGGAAAGATTGAGAAGCTAAAATAGCAGTGGTTACAAATGGTCTTAAAATGCCTGAAGTAAGGAGAACCCATTCAGACAATAGTCAGATTTCTGAAACAAAGGACTGAACTCATCTATTATTCAAACTGAAAATAGATTGATAGACATCAAGATTAAGAAAGTTTATGCTAGAGAACAAAGATGTTTCATCTCCATGGGTTGTGTTCTTTTATTTTTATTTTTTTTTTCTCAAGGAGCAAGTTGTTGGTGCTGAACTGAAGAGCCTCACCCTGGCTGGTGCTGATAAGCACCAGTCCTGTGACTTGGTTGTTTTTATTAACTCTCTCTGAAAGTCATTTGCCATTAAACACGATTAATTTGTTGCTTTATTTATGTTTGTACTTGCAAAGGTGGTGCCAATGAAAATGCTTTGGGTGGTGGTGGTGCTGACACTGCCCCAGCACTCACGTGTGTCACCTTCTTTCTCTGCAGGGTAAGAAGAGTGACCTTCTTGGGTGGCTGTAGCTGAAGATTGCTTTACAGGAGCAACTGGAGAAGGTAAATACAAATTCTGGTTTGCACACAGTTTCTGAACCAGGTCTGAAGGTTGGGGGCTGATCCTGCAAACCCCAGGAGGAAGCTTTGGTTGCGCAAGTGAAGGCTCCTCTGGCAGATTTCAGCATTGGTTTTGGAGTCACTGCTGTGCTTTAAACCCATTTTTCCTGGGAAGGTAATGGTTGAAGTGCTCAGTTGCATTTTAGGCCACAAAGATGCATTTTTAGGCTTTCAGCCATGATCTGAGAAGGCCTTTTGGTGACCCTACAGAGCCTGTGTGTGTATGGGAAGACCCTGCTCTGCCTGGGCTTGGTGGCCACATGGCCAAGTCCATGTCTCAGCATCTATGGATGCTGGGCTGGGAGCTGCTGTGGCACAGGTCTGGAGCAGCATCCCTTTGCTAGGGAATATCCCTGGGGAATGTCAGCTCCAGTGCTGCTTTTTCCCGGGCTGAGCCACTCCTGGATTTACAGCACCATGTCCAGCAGAGCAGGACAGCACAGTTAATTTGATTGCTATCACTGCAAAAATTTAAACACATGATTTTTAGTCTTTTGGAACATGGTGAAGAGAAATCTCACTCTCTGCAAAATTATTTTTATTTGAAGCGACGTGAAATCCCCTTTCTTCTAAATTAACTCCTCGCCTCTCTTCTGGTCCAAAGTTTCAAGTTGGAAAGGAATATTAACATCACAAAAGTGGTGATTCACAAAATTAACTTGCAGAAGAGCAGAGTAAGGCAGCTCAGTGTTTGGTACTGAAGGGTGTCATCTGACTGAGGTTCATATGGCTGCTTTATAATCACCTTCTTTCAGAAATTAATAGTCGGTTAAGCACCATAGCAACAAGCAACACTGATGTAAGTGCTGAGCTGCTGCTCACTGTGATGTCAGTCCTCCTTAGTGCTGTTCTCTTGACCTTCTTCGAATATAAAATGGTGATTTCATTTTAAACTTCGAATTTTTCAGCGTGACTAAATGCATCGGAATGAATTAGAGCTATTTTTAATTTTAATTTTATTAAAATGTACTTCGGGGGGGGGAAAAATATGTCCCCGTTCTCTTCTGTTTTAAATTTAAATAGGTCTGAGGGTGATGTGTTTTTTGTTTTTTTTAAATTATTATTTTTAAGTTCTTTGTTGCTGAAAATATCTATTTAGTAAAGATGAAATTCATGAAGTTCAGGTGAATATTGCAGTCCTTGGCTGTGCCAGTGCTGTATTCCAGCTGTATGACACTTGCTTCTCTTCAAGACAGGAGTTTTACTCTGGATTGTTTGTGTTTTTTTTTTAATGGTGGAGCCCATGAGGTATTAGGTACATTTCAGCTATTGAAGAAGCAGCAGATCCTGCTGTTTAAGAAGATGGTGGTGGCTTGCCCGGCACTTGGACGATGTTCCTCTTTGGACAATTTGTGAAGAGGGGAAAAATTTTAGGTTCCAAGTGCAGCAGGATTTGTGGAGCCACAGCTCATACGTGGGACGGTGCTATGTGACACAGGAAAATCAGGAATTTTGCTTGCAATAATGCAGGATGTTACCTTTCAGAATAGCCTGAATTTTTTAGGATGTGTCTGCATCCTAGAAACTGATCCAGGCTGAGTGGGAAAACCCTGAGGGCTGAAGAACCATGCATGGGTCAGCCACAGTGTGTACAAGTCTGATGCATGTTCAAGGATGTGTTTTCACAAACAAAATTCACACCTTGACAAAAAAGAAGTTGTTCCAAGTGCCCTTTACTGTTAGAACTTGTTCCTGGGGGAAGGTTTGGCTCTGTCCTCCTTCCACTGCAGTGAGAGGTGCTGTTTGCAGTGGAAACCTATTTATTGCAATATCAGTCCATAGTCTTGCAACATACTCCCTAAAATGAAGCCATAATGAATGATATGTGGTCCCAGAAACTGGCCTTCAAATTTCACCTGGGTGAGAATTGAAACTGCCAAGATAATAAACCACGAGAAGAGGAGATAGTAATGGAAATAGTGATAGAGTCCTAATTAGAGCAGTGCCACTGAAACAGGGAAGGTTAAGGGTTTGGTTGATTGAGTTTGAGCTCAATTGCTTGATAGCTTAATTTCAGGTGAAATCCCATCTTCTGAGTTAGCAGTTAAGCTGCTCAGTGCAGTTCCTGAGCAGGACTCAGCTCCTGGAGGAGCAGTTGTGTGGCCCTGGGTGTCCCAGCACTGCCTGCAAGCCTGGCCTCAGGTGTGTGGACTGGGGTACAGGGTTGGTTAAATAGATTTTTTTTTTTTTTTTTTAATACTGTGTGTTTTGTTTGCTTGCTTTTTATTTGTTTATTTTTTTCTCTCCTGTGAGCTCCAAAGAGCTCTGACCCAAGGCACAGATAACAGGATAGATAGAGCAAGGGGCTTTGATGATTAAACCTTCAGAATGAAGATGTTTACATTCTCCTTTATTTAGCACTGTTAGGCATAATGCCCAATGATATGCCAGTTGTTGGTTTTTTTTTTTTCCTCAAAGGAACAGTTTGAATTGAGATGTTTGATTTGGGGAGAAAGGCGGGGAAATGTATTTTTACAGAATTATGGACAATAGTGTTAGTTTTCCAGGAGCAGTCATTTGTTTAAATATATGTAAAAGCATTTTCAATAATCAAACACCATTCAGTGAGCATTGTAAATCAGGGATAGCTTGCATGCTGAAAAATTGAAAAGTATAAAACATGCTACTAAAGTTGTACATTATTGATAACAAAAGACACATGCAGACTTTTAAGATGGCAAAGATAAAATCCTTTAGAAAACTTTTAACAGGGAAAAAAAATCAACACAAAGGATTTAGCAAAGTTGCACTTAGTTTAAAATTTCAAATCTTAATGCTTGTGTCAGAGTTAAATGCTGATTAAATATTGATAATAAAACAGAACTGCCTGCTGTAATTCAGAACTGAATGAGATGATCAGCAGATAAATCTGTGGGCTTGAGCTTTAACATTTTTATATATGTATATTTTCTCCTTCCTTCCCTTCAAGGCAGGAGAAAGGTCAGATAAATGGACTTTATTCCTAAGCTCAATGCAAAAAATGATGGGCTGGTGAGGTCCTTACTCCTGCATTCTGTACTGGCCAGGTGGCAGTGATGCTTCCACTGGGTGATTTTTTCTGGACTGAGTTTGGCACCTTGGTTTTTCTTGCTTTTTTTTGACCTAATGATCCTAAAACATACTTTAGAGCAGAAGCAGTCATCATTTCTTGAAGATGTGGTGTATGGTTTCTTCTGAATTATGGGTCTTGTTACTTGGGTGCATTTGTAAGGGAGTGTATTAGAGCAGAGAGCTTGGTTCTGGGACATTTTCTCTAATGTTTTTTTCTGCCACAGGCCCAAATTACATAGAGCTGTACTGGAAACATTTTGTGTAAGTGCTTCTATCACCTCCAGCAGGAGATGGGGATCTAGGAGACCCTGGAATACCTGCAGCTCATCTGCTGATGGGGTGGTAGTTGGGTAGCTGAAGTGATCAGTGCCTTGTCGAGCCAATGGCTGAGGCTGGATTAATTTATTTTTGGTTTGTTGGGAGCAGTTGTAATATCCTACTTTTTTAGGACCCTTTGAGTTGCTCACTTTGAAAGGTGCAGTGCAATGCAAAGCATTTCTGTAATCTCTAGCAAAAGAAATTACTGTATTACCCACTTGTTTTGGGGTAAGCCCTAAAAAGGGTGTGTGGGGGGCCTTGGGAAACACAATCTGCTCGAAGACCTCACCTATTTTAATGAAAAGCTTAGTCCAGAAATGGCTGAAGCTGTGACTTTTCTGAAGCAATTGGGTCAAGAAGATGTAGAAAATAGATTAAGGCATTTGGAATAATTTAAAAAGTATCTGAGCAAATCTCATTAGCATGGACCACTAGCATGCAGTATTGAAGACTTCAAAGATCTGTCAGAGGAGTTCTTTCTGTGCTATTGTCTGCCAGCATTAGCAATCTCAAGAGAACGTGTTTCTTTTGTTTGCTTTTGGCCCATTTAGCTTTTCTTCTTTATTCTTCTTCTTCTTAATGTTCCTTAATATATTATAAATCTTCAAGTGGGCTGGAAGAAAAATATGTTCAAGATAGTCAGCAGGAGGTTTTGATCCTCTTATCTGATGCTTTGGGACCGAATCATTCTGGTCTCCATGCTAAAGTGAAGAAGATTTGGCCAGTGCTTTGCATAATCCTGCAGTGTTTCTCCTTTTAGCTTAGGTAGGCACTGGATACCATCTTCAGTAAAATGCAGGTGCTGATTTCTCTTACTTAACAAGCCCTCCAACCAACCAAGCTGGGAAGAATGTGAAGCACAAGGCTGAGCAGTTCCTGCACCCCTCTGGATTTGGAAAGCACCAACCCCATCAGTCCCCACAGCTCAACCCCAGCTGCATTTGTTGGAAATGGCCCAGGATGCAAAAGCTGCAGCTGAAGCAGCTCTAAAGGATGAGCTGATGTCTGGGGGTTGCTAAAAAGTGCTGTGAAGTTGGTGACACTCATCTAATAAGTTCCATCCAAAATTGGCCATAGTGGCAAGTGCTGTCCTGGAGCTGCAGGAAGGTGTTTGAGTTCCTCCCACCACCCATCTGCTTACAAAGCACCTGAAGCTGTGTGCATCCCAAAAGGATGCACTGGTGTGTCTGCAAGGGATGATTTTGTTGTTGTTGAAGCCCTCTGGACTTGTCAACCTGAGGTGTTTGGTTGGGAAGGAGTGCTGTAAAAGCTTTGTTAAAAAGTTGGAGCCTTGGGCTATTCCAAGTTGGAGTTCTTGGGCTATTGGTGGTCCATGGGCAGCCTGTTCTCTCTTGGGATGATTGTAGCTTTGCTATGGGTGTGCTCAGCAGATTGGTCACTGTGTCCATCTCTGAACAGCCTAACTACAGAGATGGCAAGGAAATAGCTTGTGATGCACCATGTAGTGCAGATTATGCAGCTTGCAGCCTGGTTCTTAAAGACCAAACTGGATAAAACATCAGGATATTCTGCCTTTATCAGAGCTCAGGTGAAGAAAGGATTTGGAATAATGGCATAGGTAGGAGTGGCACTGATCCTCATTACTCCAGAACCCAGGCATGGGTCAGGTCAGACAGTCTGAACTCAAGCCCAGTCTCAAATCCAACAACTAAAGTCCCAGAAATACCCAGTTTTAAGCTTTTCTTCTGAAGCAGACACATAACTGAATTAAGAATTGCCCTCGTGCAAATTATGCTGCTGGGCCCCAGGATGCAACTTGCAGGTGCAGAAAGGCTGATGGGGACTAATCAGAGGATCATTATGGTTGAAAAAGACCTTTTAAGATCATGAAGTCCCAAGTGCCAACCCAACACCACCATGCACACCAGTGCTATCTGGTGGCATCTCACAGGCATGGCTGCTTCTCAACACAAAGGCAAGAGCCACGTGTAGATTTGCAGGCTTGGAAGCTGCCTTTTGGTGTGATAAAATCTAGGGATGTGAGGGAGTGACCCTGGCAATAGATTCTGATTGCATATTCCAGATTTTATTTGGTCCTCTCTTAGGTCACTGCCTGTTGCCTTCTACCACACCAGAAGTGTCTTCTGGCACACTTGAGTTATTGTCCTGCAAAAGTAGCAACCATATTTTATATTTTATAGTGTTACAAGACCAGTGATGTCAGTGGGCATTGCAGGAGGCCATCCTTTTTGGGTTTTTTTTTTTTATTTGGTAGCTCATACTAAAGCCAAGGCATAAAAAAAAAAAAAAAAAAAAAAAAAAGCAGTAAGTTTTGGCCTGATTGCCTGCCCATATTTCTCATTGCAACATCTGAAAGCGTTTTGCACTGCTGCTAATGGCAGGAACTTCAGATGCCACCTCTGAGATGCTTAATTGCTAACTGGTTTTTCTCCCAGTGCAATCAGTGAATTTTAATTTGGGGCTCTCCCACCTCTGCTGGCCTCCTGCTTTTCCCTCTGTTTTGCGTAACATTCCTTAATTGCTTAAAAGAGTCCTTTCTGCCTGGGACCTCACTGTTTATTTTTTTTAGTAGGGGAGCACAAACATTTGGACATTTGTAACTAAGCCTCTGACGTCATTTCCATTGCAAACCATTAATATCTGTGGTTTATAGTGTGGCTTTTCAAAATAGATTTTGGTTGAAAAATGATCAGCTTTTTATTTTGCTTCTTAAAAAAAGTAGAATTGTTATTCCCCTTTAAAGAAAAAAAAAAAGTGAATTTGCATCTTTGGAGTAACAGATCACTTTATTCTCCTTTTGTACCCTTTTTGTTATTTTTGATAGTCCATTTTTTAGTTGTAAGACAAGTGTTTCATTTAATCCTCTGACGTGCTGAGGGTTGGTGGATCCCAGTGATGGAAGGAAATGTCTGTGGAAGGGCACAGAATTTCCTCCTCCTGGGGCACTTCCACCAATGGAACAGGGATACACAGCCCTGACATTCCTGATGGTCTCTAAAGGTCTTAGAAATAGAAAGTGATACATTTCAAAGCCAACAACAGCATAAATCAATAATTTGAGCCATGAGACAATTTCCTTTATTTTTGAGGGTGGGAGGTTGTTGTGTTGTTTGTTTATTTTCTACCCCTTTTGAACTGGAAAAATGCCATGCAGTTATTTTTATAGTTTGTGTTTGCTTTATTGCTGTCATCATTCTCCATTTAAATTTTATTCCAGTAAACGAGGATTTTTATTGGGAAAATTTTGCTTTTAAAGCTTTATTGAATGCAAATTGAACTGGAAAAAAAATATTACTGGGGAAAAAAAAATGAAAACTGCATTTCTGAAAAAAGTACAAATTCTATGGTGTCTTTATTCCTCTTTGAGATCTGGTGTCAGGAAAAAAAATATGTGCTTTTATTGTTTGTTTCCTTTTAGGAAGGATGGATGATTGCTTTTGGTGCTACTTACTTAAAACCTTCAAAGCTCTGAGCTTAGGTTTGGAGAACATTAAAATAAGCCCACAGGAGGTCTTGTAAAAGTTGTAAGAAATTGTAAGCATGTCTGCTGAGTCAATTATATGAGACAAATTGCCAGACTAAGGCTGCAAGGTTCCAAAGTTGTTATTTACTCTGCTGTCTTTAAAACAATTAGTTTCTGCCTCTGATTTCACAGCAGATAAATACATGTTTCAAAGGGGAGAAAAAAGATATTAATTAGACAAAATACCATTTAAAACTGAGATATTTGGATTTATACTCATGTAGTTAAAAAGGACAGCTAAAAGCCTGTGCTTTGGAAAGTTGGATAACTAGAAAAAAAATATAGTTGAAAAATAAAAATACAAGCTTTGTCTTTTTGAAATGTGAGACCTGAATGCATGAGGCAATCTGTTTTTAAATAATTTGAATTTTAATATTGAAGTAATTATTTATTTTTTTCATATACATACCTTGATTCTCTGAGAGCATTTCTGATTTTTCAGCGTTTTTTTAACCCTGTTTTTTTTCCAAAAAACTGTGTGAAAAGCTGCAAATCCAACATGTGCCTGGTATAAATCCCATATGTATAGTGGGATTTATACAAACTCTCCAGGTTTGGGTAGTTTGTTGAATGTCCCTGCTCCTCAGGCCAGCTGGAGCATTACAGCTCCATCAGCTGCCGTGGTTAACGTGGTTTGAAATGCATCCACATCAGCCGTGGTGCTTTCTAGATATTTGATAAGGTCAAAAAAGTCCAGTCAAGTCCTTTTCCTCATTTCCCAGCACAGTTTGGATGGGAAGCTCAGAAAGGAGCTGGGTAAATAGTTGGGTTTTACTACACCTGGTTGTGCTTGGGGCTCTCATGCTGAAGTCCTCCAGGGATTCCCAGCTCAGCAGTGTTGTGGTGCTGTGCTGCATCCCCTGTATCTCAGGGTCACTTACACCCCACCCCCTGAGGAACCTGTCTTTGAAATTGCCCTGCCAGAATGTACCTGAGAGGAAGATTTTTACTTCCAAGTGAGTCTGAGACCACCATTCAGAAGCAACATCCATTCTCAAGCTCCTATCTCCAGCTTGGTGATAGGTTAGAAGTAGACATTTTAGAATTAGATTGGTTGTTAGTTAGAAATAGGGTTTTTTTTCAGTCAGAAATATTTTTTTTTTTTATTCAATTAGAAATAGACATAGACATAGAAGTTAGAAGCTCCCTGATCATTGCTGGTGTGGGGTGAGAGGTTCCTGTGCTGCAGAGGGTTGGTCACAAAACTGTGTCTGGTGCCTTGTGCAGTGCAATGCCAGTGCATGTCTGTTCACGTTGTTGCTGTTCACATTGTCTCTGGTCCCACAAGTGAAATCTCTGCTTTCCCAGCTCCTTCCCTCTGTTTCCTGCTGTCTTCTCAAAGCATCCCCATACCAGTTGGTTGCATGCAGCACAGGGAAGCCCTGGGCACTCCCACCAAACCTTCTGTGCCAGTTATCCATCTGCATATCCTCAGTTTTCTCTCTTATCAAGAGTAGAGTTGTTGTCACCTGTGTTATGAGATGCCAGGTACCTGCAGAGGGCAGATCCCAGAGGGCTCCCAAATGCCACCAAGGCAGGAGCTGGGCTGTCCCAAGTCTTCTGGTGTCATTCCCAGAGCAGCATGTAGTTGGCTAAGCATGAAGTCCCTCAAGAATGAGTGGGGACCTTTCCTACCTACAAAAAGGATCTGGCCCCAAAAGGAGAAGGAGCATGGAGTTAGGGGTCTTTGTCATGCTTGGCTCTGGTGCCTTCACAAAGTGTGATGGAGGATGAGCTGCTGGTGTTATGGGAGGAGGTTGTGGAGGAACCTGTGATGTGTAGAGACACAGGACTGGTGGAACAAGAAACTCTTTTCCCAAGTGGAGCAGGAGAAAAAAAATTCAAACATGCTTTGTGGACATTTGAAGAGACCTTATCTTTAAAAACAACTGTAAAGAGACTTTCCCAGATTTTGTCCTCTGAGACTGACATCCCATCTGGTCTCGTTGCTCACAAAGAGCAATCTGTGGCATCATCTGGGAAGACCTTGGTATAATCTCTTCAGGAGAACTGGAGTTTATCCTAGTTTTATGTTGGGTTTCTCTTGGCATGTAACTGGATGCATTAATAGTGACATGGTCCTGGTGTGACCTGGACTTTTAATAGGTTTGAACTTGGAACTGCTCAAACATTAAGAAAAAAATCCTTGCTCCCTGTGTGTATTCAGCAGCTGCTTTTTGTATGAAGAACCTGGAGCTGCAAAAGTTCAGTGATGCTGTAATTTCAACTTTCACATGAAAAAGACTAAACTGCCAAAAAAATTGGGCTATCTCTCTCCTGGTGCAGATGTGTGACTGCCAGGACATGCATACATCAAAAAAACCCCATGCCTCTGAGCATTTTAAAAACTACTGCTTTGTTTTGTTTTGCTTGAGGCAAACAAAATGTCAGCTCCCTCAACCTTGGGAGAGGGTTTTTGTTGTTAACCTGTGCTCCACACAGATCCTGAGCCCACGAGTCAGGATTTGGGGGTTCATTTCCTACCTCTGCAGCTGATTCACTCAGTGGCATTGGGTGCTGTTTTGTCCTGGACAAAGCTTTCTTGTTTTTTCTTGACTTTTTGAGTTGCCAGCAGTGCATGATGTACCACCCAGAATATACTCTTGATCCTATGTCAAACCTTAACCGTGGCAACAAGGCTGTGGTTTCATTTTCCCATCTGCAGGGAGAGCCAGGTTTGCCCCCTGCTTCCCGGAGGGACATTGCAGGTGAGGTTATCTGGCTGCTGTGTGTTCTAGCAGCTTGCAAAGGGACAAATTGTTCCTCTCAGAGGAAGAAAACGACAACAAAACAAACAAACTCTGCAAGGCCTGATTGTTCTGCACTTTTGGAAAGTGCGTCCTGTCCCTCTCCTACCCGGCTCCTTGCCCAAAGGCAAGCTTCTTGCCCAAAGTTTCTGCTTGAAAGGAATTCCATTCCCAAAGTTATCTGCAAACAGATGGGTGTGAGGGACAGGGCTAACACCAGCTCAGCTTCAGTGTTCTGCTTGGAGCTCTGCAATAATGATGGAGAAGTTCGTCACCTGCCACCGGAGTCATTCCAGTGGAATGATGATAGAGCAACCCGGAGTAAAGATGTCTCTTTGGAGAGCTGTTGACAGATTTACTGATCACCAGGTCAGACTGGATTGCCCTTTCCTTAAGTATTAAGAATTACTATGCATCGAGTTTACTTATTAAATTCTTAGCAAGTTGTTGTCTCCTAATGTGTCCTGGTAATGGCAGAAAAGTCACCCTGCCTTACCCTACTGCCTCCTCCCCAAAGCCAGGGCAGGCATCTGCCTTAGGGTATCCATCTCCAGCTCTTTCCTAGAGCCAGAACAGCATTGTTTCATGTACAATACTTTTCTTTTAGTGGGGTTGTAAAGCTTTGGTCTACAGACCTTCGATTCAGATTTTTCTCTAAAACATTAATGAGTGTTTTAGGGTTTTGGGGGGAAAAAAAAAATTGCAAGTAATGATGACACGGTACAAAAATGTAGCAGCTAAAGCATATGTTCTGTTTGGTTTGTCTTGTCTCGTTTGAACATCATTTTTGCACATCACTATTAACAATGCAAACACCCTGAAATGCTAATAGCACTAGTAAGCTTTTAATTCCATGGAATTTATTGCTTGCTGTATTTCCATGAATTTATAACGCTTTGATTCTTAAGAGCCCCATTTAATCAGTTTTGCCTGGCACAGAACATAATAAACAACTTGCTGGTGCTAAAGTGCCACATGGGGGAGGCTGCTAACAAGAAAGTTAAATGCTTCTGCCACTAGCAGTTTCTTCGCTGTATTTTTCATGAGCTGTTACTACCAGTAATGTACTTTGCTAGCTTTAGAGCAGTGGTTAAACACAGTGACAAACCAAACAGCACTCCAGTGCTGTAAACACCCAAAGCAATACCATTTTTGTTCAGAGCTACAGTCCAAACCAAGCTTGAGGCTCAGCATCATTTTATGGTGATCGGTGATATTTTTTTTAAAAAGACCTCATTCTTCCTGATATCTCAACATAGGACTTTTAGGAAGAAGTAGGGAATGGTTTTCATCAAGAAAAACAGTGTGGGGGGAGAGAAAGCAAAAAGAATTGAAATACCTTAAAGAGCAGTTCTTGTTTGTTTATGCTGCTTGACCGTAAAAGTACAAAAAGACTGAGTAGAAAAATGCCAGATTATCAAGTGCTTTAAAGCAGAAAATGTCATTTGAGTCTCAAAACTGCACCAACTTTATATAATTACCCTTTTAATTATCCCCAGTGGCCCATGAAATTTGTAAAATAGAGCATTGAGAGGTTGATTTACTTACATGTTGCACTTTAGTGTTATGCTCTTAATGAATATTGTTTAGTACTAATGTCAGGCAGAGACTGCTGAGCGCTATAGGGAGGTGGAGGATGCAAAGCTGGGTATTCAGTGGGGAACTCTGGAACCTCCACCTTTAATGGACAGAATGTACATATGTAAAGCAATATCCTATACTTGGTGTTGCCTGAATGGAAGCTATATTGATTTTATGCTCTTGCATGCAAACCAGTTCACTGTATTTTCTTTATTTAACCACGCCAGAGAAATAACAATTTTTTTTTTTTTTTTTTTTTTTTTTTTTTTGGATTCAGTGTCTTCCCTGTGATGGGGAGCAGTTGCATCCTTTCTAAAGGACCAGCACATGGAAGCAAGCTTTTTAATTTGCTGTTAGGACCTAACTAGTTTAGCCTATGGTAATGGAAATAACAGTAATCATTATAGGATGTGAGGTTTCTGCGGGGTATCCAAGTACCATTTATTGCCAAGAAATTGCTAGAATAAGCTTGGGGAAAATGTAATCCAAAGTGTGGCCTAAAAATCCAGCTAAATTAAACAGGCATCTCCAAAGGTGAGTGGAAACATCAGCAAAAAGTAGCAGTAAAAAGGAATAAAGCAGAGTCTGAAGGGTTAGATAATAGGATGTAATAGCTGGTGACCTTGAAATTATTGGTACAAATCTAAGTGAGGTGGAGACTCAGCGGGAAGGATTTGCATGTGAAAATGGTTATAAAATGCTCTCAAGTGATGGTCTGGTCCTCAGGATCCATTTGCTGACAAGTTGGGGAGTTTTGATCCGATGGGTGAATGACTCTCAGAAGGATGAGCAGCCTTCCTCTTGCTCGTGTTCCTCTTTTTCCTTTCACCTTTTGAATTTAGCAGGTGACCTGCCAGTTAAGAACAGGATGCAAGTGATGGTACAGGAGGTTGGGCTGGTGGGGCAACAACTTTGGCATCTCTAATAATGTGCCTGACCAGATGCCTCCACAGGAAGTGGAAAAAGCTTGAAGCTTTAATTTCCTCCCAGAATTTTTTGTTCCTTTTTTCCTGCATTCACTGCTGTAAGAGTCTCACTGCTCTTCTCAGCAAGTGATGTGCTGCTTCCATTATCCTGCTGAGCTCAGGAGATATTAATGTGGCTCCAAATTCCGTAGATCAATCCATAAAGTGTTGAGTTAAAGTTGGTTTCCCAATGTGTGAATATTTTTGTGCATTTGTGATGCTATTGATACATAAGCACAGAATCCTAGAATGCCAGGTTGGAAGGGACCTCAAGGATCACCTGGTCTGACATTAATACTGTAGTTGGAGGAGAGAAAAAACAGAAAAAACTTTATTTTGCAACTTCAGAGAACATTTGAATTAAAATCCTTGTTTAAATGAATGGCAAAAATATATTTACGTCCCAAGGACCAAGATTTTCTAGTATGATTTCTTCTTAAAGTAAGCAAAAGAGTGAAGTACTTGGTTTACAGCTGAAATTTGGAAAGGCAAACTCATAGTAATTACTTACAGAAATAAATTTCAGGGAACTGGTTTCTGGGATTCTGAAATTTGAATCTATTTATATTTGAAAAAAACCATGTTTAAAAGAAGCTCAAGAGAACAACCTATGAAGAGGCTAATTAAGTGTTCTTGTAGAACACTGGGCACAGTGGGGCTGCTTTTTTGTTTGTCCTGAGGCCTCGCAAGAATAAACAAAATTTCTACTAATAATTGGGAGCCTTGATTTGAAGTTGTGCTGACTGCAGGACAGAGGCAGTGTCAGTTTTCAGTGAGTGCATCAAGGCTGACCTTGAACTTGTGTCTGCTGATAAGAGCAGTGCAATAGCCCAGTTGTGTCTCAGAGCATGTTGTAGTGCTCAGCACTGCTCTTTGACTTTCCTGGTGTTTCTTCTCTCCTTGTCTCGTGCCCTTTCTGTAACCAGAGCCTGGATGGGCCAGGTTCTCCTGGCAGAGTTGTCTCTGTTGGCAGCAGCATCGTGCCCAGGTGCTTTGAGTGCCAGGATGCTGAATTGGGTGCTTTGGGTGCTGAATTCAGTAGGGGAAACATATGAGGAGGCAAATTTGTTGTCCCAGAAGTGGTTATTTTGGCTCTTTCTTACTTTATGGGGTGTGTTTTCGGTCTCTACCACCGTGCACAGGTGCCTCACTCCCTTCCTCTTGCACAGCTTTTTTGAATGTGTGTGGTATTGTATCACACTCTGGTCTTAATACACCAGAAGATGGTAGAAGACACTGTTTTTGTCTGGGTTTTTTGCTACTGAAAGGGTTGGAAGTTTTTCTGAAAGCCAAATTGCATGGCAGGAGATTACAAAACGTTTAGTTTCCAAATCTGATTTTTTTTTTTTCCCCTTGTGAATTCTTCTTGCTTGCTCAAAAATGAGATTGATCTTGAGCAGTCCTGACTGAGGTGGTGTTCATAACCATGCTGGAAAAAGTCTTGTGGCTTGGAAGAGCAGCTGGTTGGAAGGAGGACATTTTTTTGTGAGGTTTTATGATGCTTTTCAGTTCTCACTTCAAGCCTGGCTGTGGTGACAGCATGGTATTGGCATCAGGCACTTAACAAAGGTACTAATTAGTTCACAGAATCACAGAATTAGTTGGGTTGGAAGGGACCTCAGAGATCATCAAGTCCAACTCTTGATCCACTCCCCCCGTGGTTCCCAGCCCATGGCACTGAGTGCCACATTCAGTCTCTCCTTAAAAGCCTCCAGGGATGGAGAATCCACCCCCTCCCTGGGCAGCTCATTCCAATGCCTGATCCCCCCCCTTTGTAAGGAAATTTTTCCTAATACCTACCCTAATCTTGTGATGCCTCACCACAATGGGTGGTTGCAGGTTGCCATTGCAAATCCTGTTCATTGTATTTAATTTTGTGTCTGGGCATCAAAATGTCAGCAAGGGTTTATGGCACTTTTGGATCCACTGAACTGCTCCTGTCAGGGTTCTAATAAATGAGTAAAGCAGTGCCAGGAAAGTAAGAAAAGACCAAAAACCCAATATATGAACTCCCTCTGTGTTGTCCAGTGTATTAACTCAGCACTGTCCTTCTGCAGCAGTCTGGCATCACAGATGTGGACAGAAATGTGAACTCTCACCTCAGAAGTAACTAAGAATAAGTGAAATTTCTGAAAGGCAGTTTTACTCCTCTCTGAAATTGGAAGCATGAAGTGGAAGGTTAATAGGAAGAGAACCCTCTGAACTTTGTGGTTAGACTCACATTTAACCACCCATCTGAGGAGGGGTGAGGGAGCCAAGCCAAAACCATCACAGATACTCCAATCAGATCACTGTAGGCATTCTTGTTTTCAAAGTTGGTAGGAAATTGTTTTCTTAGGGGAAAGAAAAAGGTATTGTTGCTTTTTCTTTTTTTTTTTTTAACTTTAGGAGCCAGTTTTCTGATCTCCAGTGAAGATGATGAACTTGTACCAGCCTTGAATTTCAGGTCTCTATTTCACTATTTTTCATGAGCTGTAGTTTGTACATTTGTTGGCAAATTATATGTTTTTGCAATCCTGCACGCCTCTTGCTTTTAAGGAAAGAGAGGAAGAAAGAAGGAAGCTGTGTTACATTTAAATGCTCTTTAGATCCCTTTGCGTTCTGCATATTCTGGACGGATCCTGCTTTGTTTTCTGTGTTTGTAGCATTTTTCTTGCACTTGGTGCAATCATTAGCATTAATGGGGATTTGCAAGTGTAACAAGAGGAGAAGTACCCCAGAGTGTATTACTTAATTTCCCTTTGAAGTGGAATGAAGTTGTCCAATTGGCCATATGCTGTGATTTGCCATCATTAGGAGTAGTTTTTGACTCCTTCTAGAGTAGGTTAATCTCTCCTAGGGAGCCTACGATTAATCACATTGGATTGTGTATGGCATGGACAGATAGATTCCACCTTTAAAAGGGCCAATAAGTTTCTGAGGCATCTTCTCTAAGCCAGGAGCAAGAGGTGCACCATGTAAACGCCCAAGAACTGTTTTCCCCTGCAAAAATTGTGCACTCAGATGATTAGTGAGGCATGGTATTAAATTATTTGAGCTTTGTGCATAAATATATATATATATATATATACACACACACCGAGAGAAGCCTCATAACTGTGGATTTTTAATATTGTTTTCTTCTTCCTGGGTCAAATACTCTGCTGGAGGTCAAGGGGAGCTCTGCTCAGTTTGTAGCAGGTGAAGAGCTGGTCCTCCTTGCATGGTGTTGCACTGTCCCCCACCCCAAGAAATGCCTCCTTCTGTTTTATGGGTGGACTTTGCAGCTTGATTGGAAATAGAAACACAGTAAACAGCAACTGTGTCTCAGAAATATCCCCAGCAACACAAACTGTCGCTATTTCAGCTTCTTTCCAAGGCTCCTTCTTGAGGGGCTGTTCTGCAGCTATATTCCAAGCACTGTAACATAAGCTGCAGCATCGACCCCAGAAAATCTTGTGGTACAGCTGACAAATATCTGCAAAAACTTGTTTGTATGTATGTGTGCTTATGTTTAAGATGCAAACTTGTATTTAGTGTGCTTGGCTCCCTGCAGTATATAGCTGCAGAGCTATTTCCAAGATCTTGGAAGAGATGGGCTGGTAGAGGGATATGGTTTTTTTACTGTGTTTTGCTCACTCTGATGTTTATTAGCATTTTCCCTGATGTCCAGCTACAAGGGATGGGCACATAAAAGTTTACATGAAAATACATTTCTCTGTAAGTGCTCTCTCCCTGCAATTTGTTTGCAGCTTTAAACTGAAACTAGTTCCATCCTGTTTCACCCCTCAGACCTGACAGGCAGAGAGGAGGGATATTTTGCTTCCTTCTGAAGTCCACCTTGTCCTTTCCATTCTTCACTTTGGTTTCCTTGTTGATTTGAAGTGGTGGTTGTGACCAGCAGTCAGAGACCTGTTGGGAGCCCCCATCCTGACTGACCCTTGGGATTGCAGGAGGCACAGCCCTGACTCCTGCTTTTTCTTCCAGCATCTTCCCTCTGAACACAGCAGCTTATCTGCAAGTCTTCTTGCTGACCATTAGTGACTTGAAGCTGAAACACGAGCTTAGTTAGGGGCAGGGCTGATGATTTTCTTCTCTGCTTCTCTCTGCCTCATCTGGGACCTTTAGCCAGGTCTTCTGGAGGTGGTTCTGTGAATCTGAGGACATGCTGGACGTGAAGGATATTTGCTAGAAGAGCTGGCAGTGCCTGTGGCAGCCAGCAACAGTTGTGTTTTCCTCTGGAAAGAGCAAAAAGAGGGCAGGTGGGAATGTGGAGGACATCTGATTAGATTGAGCCAAGAAAGGCAAAGGGCTGAGTCCCCAGGGCCAAGAGACGTGTGTGTAGGAGAGTGATGTGCCTCCATCTCTCCTTGCACCCACCTCTTTTTCTTAAGGGTTTTGCAATACTCTGAGTTTGGAGTCACACCTGCAAGCCAGCTGCCTTGCAAAGGCTTCATGGAGGATGGGAATTTTGTCAGGAGTTTGTTTATGCTCTTGTCTGACTTATTTTGAAGAGAGCTCTGAGGAGGTGCTGTAAGAATTGTTTCAAAGCAGTTTGGGAGGAGAAGCTTTGTTGTCATGTTTTAGTTTGTTGCACACCACCCACTGACCTGCCCTGGTTTTTCTACTTGAAATCTTTCTTAAATGCTTTCTTCTTTAAAATCTCTCCCCTGCCACAACTGGGCTATGCAGGGCAGAGCTTCGTGTCCTCAACGAGTGTCAGGGAGATGGAGTTAGGCTTTTCTCAGTGGTGACCAGTGATAGGACAAGGGGTAATGGGTGTAAATTGGAGCATAGGAGGTTCAAGTTGAACATCAGAAAAAATTTTTTTACTGTAAGGGTGACGGAGCCCTGGAACAGGCTGCCCAGGGGGGTTTTGGAGTCTCCTTCACTGGAGACATTCAAAACCCACCTGGACACGTTCCTAGGCGATGTACTCTAGGGGGCCCTGCTCTGGCAGGGGGGGTTGGACTAGATGATCTTTCGAGGTCCCTTCCAACCCCTAGGATTCTATGATCCTATGATTCAAAGTGTTTGCAACTGATGAGTAGTTATGGTGTCCTGAATTTAGGGGCATGGAGATATAAATGGCTTTTGGGCGAAGTCCTTGTTCTTTGTGTCAGCTTCTGCTGGTTGAGTTTGGTTTGGTTTGTGAAGGTTTGACAGGGAGTAACTTGTTTGTCTTTCTAAGGGTCTTTGTCCTGCCTCTCAAACACAAGTGCCCCAAACACTGCAGTAAAACCAGGCCCTACCCAGAATTATTTGTCTGGTTCCTTTTCCTGGTGGAGTTTTTACCCTCTGCAACACAAACGATGTGTTTGCAACTTGGGAAATCTTAGCTTGAATATAGGATGTTTTCAAAAACTAGTTTGATACCATGTCTGCTGCTAGCAAAAAACCCCAAAATGTTAAAAAAAAGCAGTTTGAATCTATCTGTGTTAATTGAGCTGAAGGACTGGTGCTTGTCTCTTCTCCTGTCCTAACCCATAGGCTGAGGTAATGCTCTGCTGGATCTCCAGCAGGTTCTTGGGTAGTTTGGGAGGAAAATGTGGGAGTTACATTAAACCACCTGAGAAGGAATTGTTGCCAGGACAGCCAACAACCACTTCTAACCTTTGGTATGTCATCCTAACACACAACATTTCAGGAGTGTTAATGATTATTTTGGGTATCCTGAGCAGGTAATGTGTACTGTCAGCTGTTGTGGGAGCAAATCAAAAGGCACTTACTTCCCTAACCAAGGCAAAAGTACATTTTCATCTTAATTTCTTCTTAAAATGGAAATGATTGTGAGGAACTATGTTTTTTTTTCCTATTGTTCTGTTGTATTTCCTTTCATCCTTCTTTCCCAGAATCTTCTTTGTATCTAAATCTATTAATGGTGCCTAGAGTGGAGGGAGTGAGGCTAGCAGGAGGTCCCAGGTGTTTATTTACAGCTGCCCTCCTCAAAGCACCTGGTTTTCTTTCCCACAAGTCTATTATCCATGAATCAGACTTTTGTGGGTGGAGTGACCTCTCTGAAATGTCCACGGCTGAGGAGTTGGCTGTGTGTATGTGAACATGGATGCACACCTCTGTATTTGTCCATCAAAACATTACTATTAGCATTTTGTCATTATTTGGAGTTACTACTTGACAGCAATTTCTTTCTAAAAAGCTTCTCTTGTGAACCATAACTGGTGGTGAGCTTGGCCACTGCTTCCTTGCAGTGCACGGGAGTGGGAAGAGAGGGTCTGACTTGTCAGAAACATAGGGTTACTTCCAACCACAGAAATCAGGCTGTAAAAATGATGAATATCTCTCTTCTGTCATCCATAGATCTGACGGTTTTGTATAACTTATGAATTAAACATCTAGGAGGTGTATATGTATTTTTTTTTCCCCTGTAACAGTCACCAAAACTGAGGCAGATAAGCTGTTGAATAATTTTGAGTCATCCAGTAACATTGCAGCAAGTTTGGGGAGCAGATCCCTGAAATGCCTTTCCCAACAGAAATGACAGAATTGCCATTAGTGTTAGACCAAGGTGGCACCTGGTGCTTGCCTTAACCATGAGCCTGTAACCTCCAACTCCCCACAGAACAGGCAGGACCTTTACCCAAAAAGATCCCGACAGAATAAGCAGCGTGACACTTAATTTATCTACCTCAGAAAGATGAAGGGCTCAGTCGACCTGATGGGATCTGTGATTCCAGGAAGTCTAGGTATTTAAAACCTGATGCTCAGCCTCCTAAGCCATCCCCTGCAGCTTTCCTTAGTGCCTAAGATATGAAAAAATCTCCTGTCCTGCAAAACAGATATTAAATTGGATACTCTTTCACCCTGCCACGATAAGAAACGCGGCACAGAGATGCAGGAAAATGGAATGCTGCTTAGGAAGAAAATATATTTGAATCTAACATAAAAATGGGTGAGATAGGAGGATTTTCAGTGCTAGTAGCAATACCCTCCCCAATGAGTTGCTGAAAATTCAACTCTCTCCCTGTAGTTTTTTTTTTTTTTGCACTGGATTGTGAATAAAAATGGTTGTGATTGATGAAGCGTTTGGTGTCTCACTGTAAGTTGGTCAAGAGGGACTTCTAAATCACCCAAATGAAATATTGCATTATCATGAACAGTAATATGTAACTGTTAAGTATGCTGTTGCTTATCATAAGCTCAGGCTCCTTTGGAGCAATGTTTGGGAGCATCAGAGCAGAGAGCAGCAGCACAGCAGCACCAGGGGCTCTGCCCATCCCTGCCTGGGGGGTCCATGGCACGCTTGGAAGACCCTTCCTGCTGGACTTGAGGCTCTGCCTGCATCCTCAGAGGCAGCTCAGCTGAGGCAACAGGGGCAGGGGGTTTGTTGTTGTGTTTTAGGGGAGTATCTTTGTTTGCTGAAGGGCAGGGACCCCGGAGTTAGAAGCAGGAAAGCCTTAGCGATGAATTATCCCCTCCTCTATGGGGCTTGTCACCTGGTTTTATTACATATTGAGGGGTTTTTTCCATAAAGCTTTTTACCTGTTCTACCCATAGGATGAAATATGAGAAAACGAAGCTGATGTTTCATGGGGAACCAGCAACATAGCATTAAAAAAATAAATAAAACTCTGATTTCTTTACCAAAACCAAGAGAGAGAAAGGTCAATGTTGTTCTTGTTATAAAAAAAAAAATAATGGTTTTAGTGTAGAGTGACCCACAGCACGTGTTGAAAAGCCCTCATGTTCTCAATATGCCTGCATGTCAGCTATCTTGGGCTGAAGTTTTCTGTGTCCAGAACTTTTCCACAAATACCTTGCAGCTGTTTCTCAGAGAAGGATTAGGGAAATGGATGGTGCTCTGGCTGTGCAAAAACACCCCTAATGCTTGTTAGCCAAGAAGCGTGAGGATTTTTCGTGTTTGGGGCTAAAATGGGCAGGGAGGTCACACTGAAGTCAGGCATTTTACTTTAGACTTACCTGCACAACTTGATCTCAGGTTGTCCAAGCTACAGGTCTCCAAAAAATGTCCCAAGCTAGACTACACCCTCTAATTCTTCTGCAATGGATGAAAAATATATGCAACCACCCCCTAGAGGAAGGTGATGAGCTCAGGCAGTCACGGTTCATTCTCTGGCCTCCTTGTCCCTGTCTGCTTGTTTTCCTGCTTCCTGAGCTGGTGTTGTCTCCTCTCTATTCAAATCAGGTGGCTTCCTCTGGCCCTGCCTGCTGGGGGACAGAGAGAAAGAGGAGGGGACAGGAGGTGGGGAGTGGTGCCACACACCTACCTCCTAGTGAAGTCTTGGTTTCATTTCTCTGCTCCAACGTGTGGGAGCTCAGTGACTTCTGGTGGAAGCGATGATCAGCGTTGCTCACTGTAGTAGATCAGTGATGTTTCCTGTCTCTCTTGTCAGGAGTGTCTAGACAATTATATGTGAAAGTTTTTTTTATTGCCAGAATTCGTCTGGTAGCAGGGAACCTCCCCCCCCCCCCAAAAAAAAAAAAAAAAAAAAAAAATAGAAAATGATTGGCAAATTTACTAGTAACTGAAACCAAGGTCCTCAGGATGGGATGCATTATGCTGGGTGATGTTAGTGGAAGGACTTTATATGTGTGCGTGCACATGAATATTAACAAGAGGCTCTGATCAAGTATGGATGTATCATGTTTTAAAATACTAATATTTTAATCAGTGTAAAGTTAGAAGAAAGCCTTCCAGAGGCTTGGACCCTGCTGGTGGGAACTAATACTGCACAGGGGGCAGAGGAAGATGAAGGACAAGGTGTTCTCTTGTGCTCAGGTGGGATGCACCTCACTGCTCACACCCAAGCAAGCATGAAGTCCTTCATTTTGGCTCCATGGTTCCTCTAAGGTGATGAAGAATGCTCCTGCTCCTGTTGGCTTTACTGCATGGTCAGGGCAGAAGGTTGCTGAGTAGAGGAGAGAGAATTTTGTGGTCACTATCAAAAGCCACCGTGGAAACTTGCAGTGCAGACCTCGGGTGTGTTTGTGCTGATGCAGTGAGGCTCAGCAGCTTGGTGGCCTCTGCGTGGCCATGGCCAAGGAGGCTCCTTCTAACAGTGTGCAATATTTACAACCCCGAGCAGCTGGCCCTGCCATCCATCCCCCCCATCAGCAGCCATCCTAACTCATTGCACCTCAACTGATAAGAGTTGTTAAACTTGTATCTGAAGAGGAAAGCTTCCCCTTTTCTTGAGAGAACAGATTCTCGTGGCTACTAATTTATTGCTGCAATTTAAGAAACAGACGTCTGTCTGACATGTGCCATGTAGTTCAGTAGGTCACTAGTGACATCATCCTTAAAATCGTTATCTTTGCAAACCCTGCATTTTGTGTAAAAGCTCTTTATTTATAGTCAGCCGTTAAAATTGAGACCTGATATTTACTTTTCCTCTGATTAGGTTAAAGAGTGAATATGAACAAAAAGTACCCTCCTGTTGCCACCAAGCAGTTTACAAACTGTGCTATTCACATGCAGCCTTTTTAAAGGAATTATGTTAAACCATTATGGGCTTAAGGGGTGTGTGTTAGTACATTTGTTTTTTTCACTGCTAAGGCTGGATTCAATGCCAATTCCTGTCACAAGGGGTATATTTTGTTTCTTTCTGGTTCCTTATATAGGTTCTTGTTATCATCACAGAACAGGTAGAGCTCATAGTCTGGTGTTGAAGTGTCAGATTTGCTGGGAAACGCTGCATTACTGGGATGTGGAGACTTCTGGAGAGGTTTGTAGGTTGTGTCCACTGGTCTGAGGTTACAGAAGCAGGAGAACCGAGCTGGTCCAACTTATTTACCCCCTGTGAGCATTTGGTGGGCCAAATTCTGGAGCATCCTGTTGCCCAACCCCTGACACGATGCCTGTTTTAGCTGAGACAGGAAAACCCTTCTCTGTAGGGTCTGAGCTGCCATAAGTCCCATATGAAGTCCCCGAGGGTTGCACTAAGCTGTGCTATAAGATGTCATCATCAAATCACCCGTGATCCATGGAGCCATAAAACCAACTGGTCGTGTCTTGAGAGGCAACGCAGACCTAAAGAGCCAGAGACAACAATCCTCTTCAAGGATCAAGTTTTTAGGGTGTCCATGAACTCTTCTCCCACACTCTTTGATCCTTCTGCCATTTTATCTCTGATGTCAGATACCCCTACCTGCAGCCCCACTGAAGGGGGTGTTCTGTGAGTCCTTAAAAATAGTTCCCACGAGTGCTGGTAACTTTCCCATGCCCAATTTCTCCTTGGAAGCACCAAAATGGTAATGTCTTGCCCCCAACCCAGCAGGATGGGCTTGGGGAGGACCCGAATTCCTTCCCTGGCACCCTGGGGGCTTCTCACTGGGCTGCAGAGCACTGCTCCTCTTCATGAAGGTTCATGAGGGGAGAGATGAACCCTTCAAAATCAAGTGCCTGTTTAATAACTGTAATTAAAATGATTTTTGATGAAAAATTATATATTGCCAGTTGGCTAAACTGCACAGGATACTTTCTTTGTATTAGATGGGCCTGGCTTGTTTTTTTCCCCCCAGATCTTACTGCTAAGATCACTGGCCCATTTCAATTTTTATTGAAACAAATAAACCCAATAAAAACACTTACAGTGAGAGCTGAAGCTCCACAATAATAATAATAATAAAAAAAAGTAAAAATTACCCTGTATTGAATTTATTGATTTATTTATTTACTCCAACTGGAAAATTGAGTATTGTGTTAATGTATTTTATAAGAATCACAGTGCTCGATGAAATGGCTAATTTATTTTAGCGTATACATAAATAGCTGGCAATTTTCAGTGAGACAGGCTAATGAAAATGATGCTATGAAATTGTCTATACTATGAGGAGTGATGGAGTCAAGTTATTATTGGTTGAGTGCTACGACGTAGTGAACTGGCCATCATGTCTTTGAACTTTTGAACTGCTACTTGGTCGTGTGATTTATTGATTTTGGTATCAGCCTGTTAAGTTAACTTTTTTTTTTGGTGATTTTTTTTTGGGGGGGGGGGAAGTGGGGGCTGCACGTGCAGCTTAGATGAGTAACGTGCTATGTAATTTTATAGATGTTGAGGTTAAACAAGATGGTTGAAAGATTTAAAGGATGTTATCAGAGCAGGCTTACGCCACGTGGAAAGGCAGAGAGAGAGATGCATGTAGGTACCATTAGATGTCAACACTGATGTTCTGATAGCTGCGGATTAGCCGAGTACGAGCAAATTTGGCAGGGTAAGTGTGCATCGAATTTGTCAGGGAAACATTGCCTTTGTTCTAAATTCAGCACTTGATCTCATAGCAACTTTGTTTGCCTGTCTACCTTAAACCTCTCCTTGCAGCGTATCTTATCATGCCAGCGCCTGGTACAGGCAGAGAGCATCCCTTGTGTCGGCCCTTGCCAGAGGAGTGGCTCGATTTTGCCGGCCTTTGGGGTAGCAGAGGATGCGAACTGGTGGTGCAAACAGCTCGACAGCTTGTGTTGGACTGTTGCACCAGAGAGCTGCCCCGACCTGCCGTCACCCAGACGTGTAAACTTGTTTCATCGTCGAGCTGCAATTCCCTCGCAGGCTGGGCTGGCTGCTAGGGCTGAGCCTCGGCACTCAGTGCAGCTGCCTCATCCGAGGGGATGCTACACTTGTTGTTCTTGGTGATTTGCTTAGGACGTGGAATCGAGGTATTAAAATAATATTGTTTGACTTCAAGTGTTTTCCTGCTGCAGAACTTTTACCAGCACTCTCGACAGCGCTGGTAGGGGGAACCTTTGCATGGTGGCTGCACTGAGCTCTGTTTCTGATTAAACCGAATAACTTGACACCTGCATTTTACAATTTGCTTCAAGTGCTTTATCCTGTAAAACCAGTGATTTCAGAGCTTTCAAGCCAGCAGACTTGCAGGGCTTGCACAACTTAGCTCATCCCACCAGTTCACTGCGATTGTGCAAAATGCGACTTGGACTTTCCTCATCTACTTGCCCTCTGCTTTCAAATTGCAATTTTTATTGTCTCTTCTCATTTCCTCATTCTGCTGTGGGTCTCAAAATGTGTGCAGGCATTACTGAAGTTTTTTTTTTCTATTTTTTTTTTTTTTTTTTTTTTTTTAATGATTAAACTGACATGGCTTTATTTGGAGGTTAAAAGCGCTCCCTCTGTGATCCAAAACATTTTCAGCAGGCTTGACTTGAGAAACTGGGAAGCTGGTACCACTTGCCTCTTCCCCCTAAGCCCTCATTATTTTTTTTTTTTCCTTTTCTTCCCTCCCTTCTTTCTTTTTGTTTATTTTATTTTATTTTTTTTTAATTCTCGAAAAAGACGGCCTGTTTAAACCAAAGAGCAAAACTAGTGAGAAAAGGCTTAAGAAACAGGACTGACACCAACACTATTAGCTAGAAGGGGGGGGAAAAAAAAAAAAAAAAAAGAGAAAGAAAAAAAAAATTTCCATTTCATTGCAACTATGTTATTGTTTACTTTGCCATACACATCCTAATATGGTTACCTCCCTGTCAAAGCGGCCGAGCCGGGCTGAGGGGCCCCCTCGGGGAGACGCTTCCAACTGCTGCTCAGACAATAAGAAACAAACGGCGCAACTCCACAAAAGGGCTGCCCGGAAAATAAGTGTCAAATAAATCCTGCAGAACTCTTCCTTCCCGGCACCCGGCCCCCCCGTATGTAACCTGCGCCGAGCCTGGGGGGGGCGGCGGGGACGCGAGCGGCTCCCGGCTCTGTCCGCGGATCATCCCGCGAGTGGGGAAGGGGCGGCGGGACGGGGGTGTGGAGGTGGTGAAGGGGAAGGAAAAGGGGGGGGTTTGGGGAGGGAGGGGGGGTGGGAGAGTGTGGGGGGGCTCGGAGAGGCCCCCGCGTCGGGACGGCTCCGCGTAGCTCCGCGCAGCTCCGCGCAGCGCCAGGTGCCGCCCGGCCGAGTCCCCCGGGCCGCCCCGCTGCGCGGCGGCGGCGGCTCCCGCTCCCGCGGCGGTGCCGGTTGTTATCTGCAGCGCCAGAACAAAGGTAGGTTGTTCAACTCCGCGCTCCGGGGGAGGGACAAGTTATTTTTGGAGGGTTGTCTTCCCAGTGCATGACTGGTTGACCTAAAAGGAGAAGGGGAAAAAAAAAAAAAAAAAAAAAGAAGGAAAAAAAAAAAAAAAGGCAAAAACAAAAACCCAACCACAACCACCAAGCCCCTCGGTGGAGTCGAGGAATGAGCGGGCGTGCAGGGGAGCAGCTTTATGGAGCGTAGTTTTATTTTTATGCAACTTAAAGAAGCCGGATCCCCCTCCTCCCCCCTCTCCCCCCCCTCGCTCTCCCCCCTCCCTCCATAAAATGCCCTGCTATTTCGAGAAAATTTGCGTTGCTAAAATACTTTAATCTGCCTGCTCTATTTTGTTCTTTTAAATATTGATTTTTTTTTTTTTTTTTTTTTTTTTTTTGCATTTGTGATTTTATGTGCACATATTCCTCTTAGCTGCTATGAATTTCTATGAATTCTAAATAAGCTTTTCTAGGGATGAAACGTGAGGGGTATTTTTACACGAGGATTTCAACTTTTTGGTTGACATAGTCTGAAGGTACCACAGCCTTTTCTGTGACTGTCCAAGTGCTTTCCTGCCCTGCGAGCAGTTGTTGCATTTCTTTAACCATCCCTTTGTGCCATCTATTCTATTTTTCTTTATTTTTTTTAAACCTGTGTGCTCTTCATCTTCACTGGATGCTTTTTTTTTTTTTTTTTTTCTCTGCGAACTAAAACGTTCTTAGGTTTTGCTGTGCTTCTCGGTTTGTTTTGAAAACCTAGGAAAATGTTAATTCAGGGCAGTAAAAAAAAGCAACAGTGGCACATCTTTCGTTCAGGGCAGTGGGCAAACCTGTCCACTTTTATGCTGGGAAGTACAGAGAGCAAATCCATAATTCAGTGCAAGAGCAAATGAAGTCATGGTGATAGATACGAGGGGTATTATGCAACTTAATAGGAAATAGATTTTTGATCACAGGAATGGACACTGTGCTTGTAGGTATAAATATCAAATCTAGGTAAGTCTGGGAAGAGCACCTTTATTCCAGCCTGTGTTACTCAGCATTGTCTTCTAACCCTAACTTTTAGCAGTTTTTTGGAGGGGAAGTAGCTTTTTCCTAAATTTAGTAGCATTCAAAATTTTTTTTAAATACCTGTTGTGTACTTGGTTACCTAATTGGCACTCCCTGGCTCTGCTGCCTGCCTTCCCTAGTTCTTATGGGATCTCTAGATTTTTTTAAAATATATTTTCTTAGGGAGTCTTAGTTCCAGAGCAAACTGGGATGGCTAAGCCTTTCTTTCCCTACCTCCCCCCTCTCAGTAAAATGTTATTTCTTAAATACTCCTTGAGGTCTCTTTCCTCTGCTTTTTTATTTATTTTTCTGTTGAGCTCTGCAGCCAAAGCTGTGCTAATCAGAAGCTCTTTTTAAAATATAAGACCAAGTCAGATAATGTAAATAAACTTTTGTGCCCCAAAACTTTTTGTCCTGTAAAACTGGGACTGATTTTTCTTAAAATAAATACGTTGCAACTCAGTAGTGGTAAACACAAATAAATGTGTTTTGTAAAAATCAAAGGGTGTCTTTTTAAACACGTTGCTAGTTTTTGCTTTTTGGGCCGTGTAGGGGGATGATAGGAATTAGTAGCCTTTAATTAGACGTGGAGATATTCACATTTTACAGGGATTTATGTTAGAACATGGAATGGCGGGTGGCTTGTTTCCTCATTATGAATACTCCCTGCACATAATGAGGTTCATCATTAGTTGATGGAGTGAATTTGCCCTAGCTCTACCTTGAAAGGCACATAATTTACATACTACTTCAGAGCTTAGGCTTTAATGGATTCTTCGATGAATAAAATGAAAAGCTACTTTCTTTAAATTTTTGAACAGTGTTTTGATAATACGGATTTAATAAGACATTCAATTTCCTTGTTAAGTATATTTGAAAGTGCATTCCCAATTTTAGCACAAAATATACTTCCTCGTGTTGCTTCCTATGTATAACATCGGGTGATGCATAGTGAAATAAATCATTGTGAACATTTTTGGGGGGGACACAGAGGGATTATTTTACTCTGGGTGTGCAAAGTGACTCTGGGCTTCTCTGACCTTATGGTTCCTACCAACCCCAAGCATTCTAGAGCTCACCTGTGCCATGAAACAGCGTGGAGTGGGCTTGCTCCCGTGGCAGCTCCTTCTGCCTGAGGAGTGCTTTAACTGTATATTTACTGTATACATTTGCAGTGATGGATCTATGGAAATGTGTTGCTGGCTGTCAGGTTGACAGTGACAAACCCGCTGGTCCCACCTCCCTATTTATTTTAATGAGACAAGAACAGCAAAAACTTCTCTGGTGCAGTTCCACCTCTGAAACTGCTGCGTAGATACGATTAGATTAGAGTAAATTGAATTGTAGGCTGCCTAATGTGTTATCATGTCATCAGTTTACTCCAGCCCTGGTCTACAGCGTAGAGTTAGCAAGACATCTTCTTCTTCCTCCCTTCTCACCCACTCCAGGCGTTGGGTGGGTGAGGAGGGGCTGGGGTGCTCTGCGTGTCCCCTGCGTGGGGCTGGCCAGAACCTCTCCCCTCTGCCACTTGCCAACGGAGCAGAAGAGTCTGAGAGGCAAAAAATACCAAGTGAAGGCTTGTTTTGATAGAATGTTTTATTACCTGAAAATGATGAGCATATATTAACATTAATAGAATAGTCTGTGTCATTCTTTTTTAGGCAATTTACCTCCGCTGCAGACCTGTCTGCTTCAAAATCTTTCTCTGTTCTAAAACATATATTTGTTTAGGGAGTTTTCATTGAAGTGTACATGACAATTACAGCTGTTCATTAACAAAATTGGGTATTTGTTTTAAACTTTAACCAATCACTTTGATATGCTAATTATGGTGTAATTTAATTTGAGCCCTGTAATGATGATGCCGTTATTATGGACATAAATGATGCAGTTAAGCTGAGAGTAATCTCATTTGCATACTGTACATGCCAGTAAATTAAGCCCTTTCTTCGACTGCTTCAGCTTTAATTTTCCACTTCTTTTCACACAGCGCCTTTTCAGCCACTCTCTTATAAGCCCACTTTGTAATAGTGCTGATGACTGTTTGATGTGGAGAGTTGCTGCACCACAATAATGCAAGACACAAGATGTAACATTTAAAGGATTCATTATCTTACTGAGTGTTGCTTTAAGAAGCTGGGATTAACAAGGGTGGAAGTGTCCTCTCCATAGAGGGGTGCAGGTCTGCCCAGAAACAAATGCAGTCTTTATTTTCCCCCCCACTCCCTTTATTTTTTTGCTCTACCCTCATAGTGGAAGGGGTTCAGTCAGGCCTCACTGTGTTCCTCAGGAATAAGCCCCAAAACACCATAGTGTACAACAGAGAGGGTTTGACCTTTTCTGTAGGGTATTCTATGATGCTCTGCCGTTGCAGAAAAGTTAGTAGATACAACTTGCAATAATACAGAGATGGGAGAGACCAGATTATTTCTCAGATTTGGGTACGCAGGCTCCAAATCCATCTACATGATGTACAGCAATGCAGAATTAAAGTCTGCGTTATTATTATTTTTTTTTTGTTTTATTTAATCCCTGATTTCCCTTTCTGTGGCCCTTGCATGAGCTGAACTTCATATCAGGTTAATTCTGAATTTTAAATGGCACCTATCAAACATCCTTAGGCCTGCAGATACCAGTGGAAACCTGGGTTTCAAAAGTATAAAGGCACAAAAATCAAGTAAAAATGAACTGCTGAAGTGCTGACTTAAATGGTTAATCTTTTCCAATTTACCATGTTGTCATTGAGCTAAAGTATTCTCATAACATTGTGGCCTACGAAGAAATCATGTGAAATAAACAGGGCTCTTTTTATAGCTGCTTACTGTTATGGTTAGATATTTTCATAGTTTAATACCTCTGGAAGTAAAGCCTGTCTCAAGTTTTTAGCAGCAGTTGGCCTCTCAGAAAGCCATTGTTGTGTGGGTAACCAAGTTAACTGAAGATCATTATTAAAACCTTGCAATCCTTTCCTTACACAGGGTCCCATGACCAAAAATAGCTTGTGCAGTTGCCCACAAACATGCAAGTTAATCACTTCCTGGGTGAACAGTGTCAAAACTGCTGATTTCCAAGGCACTCGTCTCACCCCTGCCCTCCACCCCTTCACAGCCAACAAACAGGAGGATCCACTCCTCGCCGACTGTCCAGCATTTCATGAGACATCAGTTTTTATGGTCTCAGGTCTGCATTTCTCACGTGCCATCTTATTTTCCAGCAGTTGTTCTGGGGTAGCCTGACCATGAACTGATGCTGGCTGGGGCTGTGCTGCAGCCCAATGCTGCCTGAATGGCCATCTGACTGCTCCCTGAATGTGACCCCCCCCATTTCTGAGTCAAAACCATGGTACTGGTTCCCAGAAAACCTGCTGCTCTGGCCACCATCTCTGCTGGCATGTAGGATTTCTGTTCTCCTCATAGATTTCTTCTGCTCATGTCCAGTGCAAGTAAGAACATCCCTGGAGACACAGATAAGGACCACGTGGTTCTTGGCTTCTTCTTCGTGGTTCTAGAGAAGGTCAGAAATACTCCAGTATACTGTTGGGTAATTTAAGCCTTTAAAGCTTGTGGGAAAAAAAAGAAAAAAAGAAAAAAAAAAAAGAAAAAAAAAAAAAAGAAAAGAAAAAAAAAAAAAAAGAGTTCTTGACTTCATCTATTTTTGCAGTTTCCCTCCATTTCAAACCATTGTCTTTCTTCTAAAGATCATGTATGTGTTACTTCAGGCTGTCATAGGCTGCAGGGGTGTAGTGTCTTCAGCTCCTGTAGGAATGAGCATGCTGAGCATCTCTCTCTGGTCCTGGACAGATTCCTGGCCCAAGCAGACAGATGGCAGTAGGATGGACTGAGAATTGGGGTAAGAGAATCTCTTACGATGCTTTTGGGTATTTCATGGATGTAGCAGTGACAGAGTGTGCTGTGCAGATTCATCAGTGTTTATCTTCTCAGGAGATAAAAATATTTCTTTCAAAGTGATTTCAATCCCTAACCCTTAAAGAAGCTGTGTTGGAAAAGTTGTCTCCACAAAGGAGGATTCAGACATAGTTTTTCCTACCCTCTTTGTCCTTCCTCCCTGCCCAGGACCTTTTGAGTTTATTCTGCATAGAGAAACTTGTTCGTGAAGATTTCCCCTGTACCATCCTCATTCTGCAATCTGATCCTGGATTGCAATTTCCAGTGAGTTTCTCCTTCCACACTTTCCAAGCTACGAACCTTTTCAGCCCAATCATGTGGGAAATTAAAAGCGATACCAGTTCAGATGATGTGCTGTGCAGCCCTGTTTGAGCATTTCTGTGCAATTGAGGTTTGCTGATTTCAAAGAAGTTTTTCACATTGGGTAATGGTAGCTCTCTGCAGAAATTAATTTTGGAGAGTTTTGAGCTTCATGGGAGATGGACCTCTCCCTTTACAGCTTTGTTTACAAACAGCTTTGTTCTTACCCTTTTGCAGCAAAACAAGTGTTTCTTCACAGAAATACTTTTGCTTGAGAGCAAAGCCACTGAACTGCTCTCTGGAATTATAACTACAACAGATTAAAGAGTAATTTATCATATGCTAATATACCTACCCCATCAAAGTCATGGGCATCAAGACAGAGAAACAAAAATAGACCTCTGATCT
The DNA here is from genome assembly GCF_036169615.1 of Heliangelus exortis. Classification (NCBI taxonomy): domain Eukaryota; kingdom Metazoa; phylum Chordata; class Aves; order Apodiformes; family Trochilidae; genus Heliangelus; species Heliangelus exortis. The sequence continues at coordinate 17,344,302 of NC_092433.1, read as the reverse complement.
CTATCTCTGTGATGTTTTTTCAGCACAGAGTCTCTTATTCATATCCAGAGAAAAAGCTCTAGGAATTTGATTGTATTTACTAATAGCTAAGGAAAACAGTTGTCTGTCACTGAAATTACCCAAGTGCCAAGCTGTTGCCCTTCCAGGCTGTTGCCCTTCCAAGTCTGATTGAACCAAGTTGATTGCAAGTTTTGGATGATTTCCTGTTCCTGTGCTTGACACTTTGTCCCTATTTGTGAAGGCATTTTTCCTGGCTCTAGGTGATGGGCAGGTATCTGTAATGAGAAACCCTGTGAAGGACCCACAGGTGCTTTGCTTTTCCAGCATGAGTGACCCTCCTAGAAATTCCCAGTGGCAGGTGGCTGGCTGGTCCAGAGAGCATCCTAGAAGAGGGTGAGGCTGCCTGTTGCTGCTGGTACTGAGTGTACACAAAATAAAATGGTACAAGGTAAGTAGCTGGTAGGGTTTCTTTAATCTAGAAGCCTTTAATTCTTTTGGCTGCACATCCCTTCTTCCAGCAGCAGCTTTTCCTGTGACTGGAGAATCTGAATGTCTTGTCTAAATTGGCTGAGTGGACAAAACAGTGTGTGGAGATCACATAGAGCAAAGATGCTTTGAGCAGAAGAGTGAAGTGTATCTAGCAAAGCTGCTAGTAAGAGGACTCGGGGTAAACCAAACTCTCAGCCCCTTCTCTTGCTTCTGTTTTCCTTGTGTGGTCACCAGATCTTCCCTGTGTCTGCTTCAGGTGTGAGTCTTCAGCTTTGGCTGTGTTATATTTGGCTTCATGTTGGCTTCTCCTCCAAATAAAATGCTTACCTTTCAAAAGACCATGCTCTTTTTCCAGTGAACTGAAAAATTCTTCAGCCTAGGCTGCTGATTAAGTTTCCTGAGACCATCACTTTGGGGAAACTGAAATCAGTGCTTCTTTCAGGTGCGTGGCCTAAATCAAAAGCAGCTCTGAGTTCTCTGAAGTCCATCAGGGTTTTACCATTATTAACAACCATAAACAGGTAATGATCTTCTGTTTTGCACAGGGGAAGGGACAGTGTCTGCTGGCCTTGTCTTCTTCTGCTGCAGGGGTCCATCGTGCAAAGGCCAGCCACAAACCAGGAGGTTTTCTTGATGTGGCTCCAACAAATGTATTCTTGGTGGCCAAGGACAGAACTGTCTGAGATTGGGCACCCAGTCCTTGTGCAGATGCTTAGAGACCCATAGTTCATCTTTTCCAGCTGTAGGGTGTTTCTTGTGTTCATTGGTGTCTCCCTTTTTTGCTGGAGAATCTGGGTGGATGGGCTACAGGCTGGGTGAATGAAGCCAATATGAAGGAATGAGCAGTCTTTCCCAGCAAACTGAGAGTTTTATGTTGCTTTTTTACAATGAAACAAATATAAAAAGGAAGAATGAAATGATAATAAGCTAAATTGGTGCCAAATGTATGGGATTCCATGTGTCTGCAGTAAAGGGAAACCCAGCTCCTGGAGTTTTCCCTTGGAAAATGACTCGTTCTGTATTTAGAACCCATGTGCAAGATGACCATATAAATGTGGTTAAATGGCATAGGATTCTGATCAAAGGGGCAATTATGAGTAATAAAATAGGAAATATAATTATTGCTACCATTTCAGATCTTACAGCTGAGGAGAATCTTAGCAGCTAGAAGGAGAAAAGGCCTTGGCATTGTGAGAAGAAAGGAAGAAACCCCCCAGATTTCAGCTTGTTGAGCTTTCTAGAAACAGAGAGTTGAAAAGTAGCGATGCATTTCCTAGAATCTCTGAATTCCCCAATAAATAATAATTAAGAAGGCTTGCGAGCAACTTCATTGTTGTCTGAGTCAAATCACAGCAGAAGCTGAATTACCAACTCCTGCACGGGGAAATTTACCAAAGTGGGAGCTGTAGCTGGGTTATTTTCACCAAATGTCCAGCACATATGCTGTGCTTGCTTTTATTGTTCACCGTTATGGTGTCATGTCTCGCTAGATTGTGCTTTGCTACACACCTCCACCCCCTAACAAACTGGCCCTATATGTGCATGTAGGCAGAATATAGGGAATTAAACTGTGTGACAGGGAACTTCTGGGTTTTTTATACGCTTGACAAATGTTTTTTAAACATGATAGAAATACATTGTATGGTGGAATTGAAGTGTTCGAGGGGTGCGTTTTGCTAGAAATGTATTTTGGTTTTGTATTCCTCTGTTTTTTGGGTTTTTTTTTTTTTGCCCCTAAAAGAAATATTTAATATTTTAATGACACCTATGTTTAGATAATACAGGTTTGGACAGTATTCCCTCTGTATGTTGTAGAGTTCCTACTGACACGCCTGGACAAACCTCACCACCTAAAACCCTCAGGCCAGATTTTGGCTTTCAGTGTCCTCAGAGGGAGGGATTGTAGCTGTTAATCCTGTAATAGTCGGATTCTTCAAGGTAGCATCTTCTGTCCTCCCACGGGTTAGAATCTCCATTCTACCTGACAGCATGAATATTTCTCTTCAAAGGCAATGTAAACCCTTCTGCAGGCTCCACTCATCCTGCCTTCCCCTTGCTGGGTCTTGCCCAGGCACTTCTCTTCTTCCTCGACCTTTTTGTCATAGCCATCTTCTTCCTTTCTACTTCCTGGGTGAATGTACTATATTTGGAAGGGTCCATCTCTTCTCAACCCATTCCCTGTGGTCTCCAGATGCCTCCAGAGGAACAGGGATGGCAGCCAGGCTGATCCCGTTGCTCTTCAGTTTTGCCCTTACAGAAATGCCAAAGCTTGATTAGATCAGGCGTGTAAATGGTCCCCTCAAACATACTGATAAAAAATTTAAAAATCTCTTGGCTGAGTTCTCCAAAAGAATGGGAACATCAGGGAGCATTGGCTCTCACCTGTTTTGATAAGGCATTGCCTTTACATCAGTGTATAAGCTCTGGATACACTGGCTGGAAATAGCTTCCTCACCCTGTTCCCTTCCTGCAGGTGAACAAGTGGCTTGGAGGCATGCTAAGGGACATGAGTGCCTTCTCCCACCCTCCCCATCACTTTTCCAGTTACCTTAGCTAGAAACTGGTAAATGCTTCAGGACACACTTATTTCCATCACACCCATCTCTCTGTGATGAGCTGAGGCTTTCGCCACCCTGTGCCCTGCGAGCGCCATCAGGAACAGCTCGTCCACTTTGTAGAGCTGTTGTAAGCCCTGATTAACTTGTGGTTGTGAGGCATCTGGAGTCCCCCAGGTAGATGGACCCAAAGAAATGGTATAACTTTTATTTTTCACCTGCAAGCTCTCCTTCCCCCCCATGCACCTGAAGGCAATGGGCTTTGGAACGCGCTCGGATGAACCTCGCTCGCACGAGAGGCTTTGATATATTAGAACACCCCTTCCAGAAAACTGCAGCAAAAATTGTTTTGTTTCATTAGTCTTTGGGGTGGAAATATGCTGTAGATTAATCCTCTTTGGAAAGAGATTAAGAAATGTTCTTTTCTCCTCCCTCCTCATGTAAGAGTAGGTGATGTTTATTCTCTCTTTATTAACTGCAGACGTCAGAGAAAAAGGACTGCTGCCCTTTGATTTTATTTACAAGACAAAAGAGAAAACTTGTTTGATTGTATCAGTGCTGCTTAGCTTTGGTGCACTAGTGGAAGTGAACCTGTCTCTAGGTCCTATCATGTCTAAATATAGTTTTTCTTCTGTTTAGTTATCTCTGAATTTTAAATGCAACATCTTTGGCCTTACTTATTTGTCAGGTTGAGTGAAATTGCTTCATGCTCTGCTTATGGAAATAAGCTATTTAAAATGAAATTGTCTCTGAGACCTAAGGAATTTTTGTGGCTGTCAACTTTGGAGTCCTTATTTTTGCAGAAATGATCCATGATACAGCAAAAGCTGTTGTGAAAACTTGTTTTTGCTTTTCAGAGGGCAAGAGGTCTGGGTTTTGTTAGACTCTTGTTAACAGTCATGTTCTTGGGCAAGACAGGGGTTTTGTCTTGTTTCTTGCAGACATCTTCTAATAACTTGCTCACCTAAGCCATCCATGCTCAAAATTGCCTAGGAGGCAATTATTGTGAAAGCAAAGACCTCCAGCAGCTGAATGCTTTGCTGTAGAGATGCAAGTCATGAAAACACTTGTTTTTCAGGCATCTCTTTGAAAACGTTATTTATTAACAGACTAAATTGGTAGCTTTTGCTGCTAAGAGAATAGTATCTCAGTTCTGGAGTTGTTTGGGGATGCTGTTTTTGCTGCTGGGTTTTACTTGCTGTTTTGTGATACAAAGCTGTTTCTTGTATATGCCATTGCTTAAATCTTAGATGTGGGTATGTGAGCACAGCAAACTGAAGAGCCTATTCAGGTGATAAACAACAGCAGTTCTTCAAAGAAAAATGCACCAGGAGGAGTGTGCTCTCCCCAGGCAGAAGGGGTGGAGGGTTGACCTTACATCTGGGAGATGCTGTGTGAGTTCCAGTGTGTTTCGGGTACGCAGGTTCAGCTTTCCTGGCACCACACCAGTTCCTCTTTCCGACTCAGCCACACGGTTTTGCTGGCAGATTCCCTGCATTTACTCTCCTAGAGGTAGGTTCAGAGGGCAACACAAAAGCTTGGCTGGTTTGGAAGCTGCTCAGTTTACTTGGCACCTATTGAATGCTGAAGCTGCATCTTGAAAGGCTGGGGGCTCTCCCCATGCCTAACGGTTCAGCTTTTGCCAGTGGCTCTTTCTACTCTTTAAGTATTGATCTCTCTTAAGCTTA